>NC_050459.1:44410887-45150887 GCF_903995425.1 Onychomys torridus
TACAGCATCCATCTAAGACTTAGGGTGCCTCCACTCTCTGTATGCAACAAGCTCCCCTGGCCAGAATGCTTGTGAATCTGAAGTTCCCAACATCTTGGCATTTCTACTGCAATTTAGGGTTCTTTTTCACAGCTTGAAACATTACCTCTCAGGATTTCCTGCCCTTCTAGGGTCTTTATAAAGGGACTCTCTTGCCACAGGTTGCCTATCCACAGAAGCTCTCTAGGACTAGGAAGGAAGAATCTACAAGGCACCATATTCTTGGGTCTTTAATGGCTGCAAATCCCCTTCCATGCTACCAGAATTGCGAAGCAGTAGAAAACCCCTTAAGCTCTCCTTTATACCCTGGAGGCTTAGTCTTTCATTTAGGCCACCTTTTATTTTTTCCCAGCATAAAACTGGAGACTTCTCCTTAATTGTGCTATCTCACTCAGCAAGAATTACTTCTTTTCCACACAAGCCTTGGCTGTAACAATAAGCTTTTTACTTTCTTTTTCTTTCCAAACTGAACACATAGTTTTTTGTTTTGTTTTGTTTTGTTTTGTTTTCTGCCAACTCACTGCTCTTTCTCAATGTAGACCTGCATTGGGGGAAATCAGTAATAATCATGACACAAGTTAAGAGTTATGACTCACTAGACCAAGGTTCCAAAGACTTCTGCATTTCTGAGGTGAAACTTGTTCAGGTTCTTTACATTAGAGTTTTGGTACCAACTTGTATACTAGTTTCATGTTACTTCAATAAAATGCCATGATCAAGGCACTTTTTAGAAGGAAGGGATTGCTTAGCCTTATGATTCCAGAGCACAAGGAAGTTCATCATGATGACAGATGCAGAGAAGCAAGAGACTGGAGCAGAAAGCTGAGATTTCCCATCTTTAACTGCTAACAGGAAGTGAAGAGAGTGAATAGGTATTGCAGTGAGGCTCTAATTAGCCTGCCCACAGTGATGTACTTCCTCCAGCAAGGTTGGACCAAACAATGGTACCAACTTTGGACAAAGTGTTCAAACACGTGAGACAATGGAGGGAGCAGTTCTCATTCTCTATACAGGGAAAGAAATTCCAGTGTGTGTACTGGGGGGTATGGATGGGCAAGGGCTCAGAGGCATGCAGGAAGAACAAATCACAATGAGATAATGATAATGCCACCCTGGCACTTGGAATTTATTTCAGTCTCTTTCATTGCTGTTTACCTTTCTTATGCATGTATTTCAGAATCAGTAACATTCTCAGTATGCAATTAACCCTTTCACAGAGGGGTGTGCACAAGGCTGACTGATGTCTTCTTGGAATACAAGATTTAGAGATAGATTTACAACAACGTTAACAAGGTCTACACAGCACAGAAATGTCCTCTTTGTCCATATTAATTGTACTATCAAAAAACAGTAGCATGCTTAGAATGAGAACATTACCATGTATTGCTATCCATAATTTGCATATCTTCATGGGCTGTCCAGCTTCATCACTGTGAATATCCCAAGATTGTGCTGTCTTGCCTACTCTCAACCAAGAGAAGGAGGGGTTCAATTTTTGTCTGCTGCACTTTCTACTAGAGCAGGCACCCTGGTTCCGAAATGTCAAGACTAGAAGCATTGTCGTGGTCCCTCTACCAGCTACGACTGATGCCCGATTGGGCTTTTTGTGAGGTAAACAATCTCTATTGTCAATACACATCCTTGGGAGGAGGAAAACGCACATATCATAATTCCTCGTTCCCAGAGCAAGTTTATCTTTCTTTGTTTGTTTTATTTTTCACTTGTAACCTTTATTCTGTCAGGTAATCTGTGCTTCACCTCTTTGTTGCTCTGTTACTCATGCTGTAAAGCCTATCAAAGCCTCTCCAGTACAGAATTTGACTTTGCTTTTTCATATTTTTCCCCTCCAGGAATTCCAGATACAAGCAAATCTTGTTACGCTTTTCTCTAACCCACACAAGCATTATAGTCAGATTTAGCTTTATTCTCTTTTCCCCCCTCCTACCCTTAAATGCTTTAACATCTTCTGAGACTTATGTCCATACTCATCCAGATCGCTCAGACCCACCCAAGATTCTGCATCTTTCATGAAGATCACATATTAGATGGGACTTACCAAAGCTACTACAGTCTCTTACCAGTACTGAGAAACTTGCTAAATTAACTTATTTCTTACTCATCTGTGACCAAAATAATTCCAGGCACAATGAACTGAAAACCAAACATAACACCTCCTACGTGCTGAATTCTCTAATAATGTCTGTCCTTCTGCTTTGTAGCCAAGTTTATATTATCTATGGAGACCTCAGCTCAAAATATACAAGTGTCCTTTTATGGCTCAAATGTTTATAGTGCATCAGGGATGATGTTCCTCTTATCCCTTCATATTATGCCTTCTTTGTCTCTGGGAAGGATTAGTACCTACATTTTCCAAGTTTTCTTGGTTTTATTTATTTATTTTGTTTTGTTTTGTTTTTTTCTTACCACATTTCTTAAACTAATCCTCCTGCTTCTGTGCCCTACAACTTTAGTAGGCAGCAGATGAAAGGCATTAGCACTTCTTGTTTACAAGTGTTTCCAATTGCAGAATCCAGATGCGGAACATCTAATTATCTCAGTTTCATGCATAGCTCTATTATCCTCATGCAGAATCATAGGTATTCCCTTTCTCTCCAATAAAGGTCAAATATGAGGGGGGAGTGGTTAATCACTCCTTTCTTTTTCTTTGCATTGTCTAATTTGACTTACAGGTTTGAAATTCTTGTGTCCCAGGAAGGCATGTTTATCACAGACATAATTCATACTGTTTCCTCTACATAGGGCTAACTGTAAGAAATTGAAAACTAATACTTCTAGTCCATCTTCCTTTTGTTCCATTTTTTCTAAACATATCAGATGTTAATGTGGAGTATGGCATCTGTATGCTTTGTTCTGTTTTCCATAGCAATGTTTGCCTAATGCAGGTTCTTTTTTTCTGTGCAAACAGGTTAAACTGAGTTGCATGTTTTATCATCTAGAGCAAACGCCATATCTGCAGCCATTGCCTTTTTTAGATTCCATCCCATATATATTACCTTCAGGGATTCCAATACATTATTTTGTTGACTGAAAAGAGAAAGAACAGAATCTTTGAGTAGGAAGGAGACTCAACTCTGCTCTGTGTCCTTATCTTGTGAGCTCAGAGAATAAAATCCATGTACAACAAGAATTGTGAGGTAAAATGGAATTTTTATTATAGAAAGAAAGCTCACAGAAAAAATATTAAAGATATATTGTAGCAAGAAGAGCTCTGGAAAGCATGCAAAGCTCCTGAGAAGGGCCCCAAGAGGGAAAAAAAAATCCATCAAGCTATTTGTCTAGGGGATTTGTATAGGATTTATGGAAGAAACTAGAAAAAGACCTGGATAATTTCTCTTGCAGTGTGGAGAGGCCACACACTCTGTGTGTTTTTCTGTGGCAAAAGCAAAGAGGTCATCAACTGCTGCTTACTAGGTGTCCACTTGATTAAGATAGTAGTCACTCTTTGAAATACTTCATCATACATGAGTTGCTTTGATGACCATGACTTGTCTGCTCCACATTAATGCAGACCAGTTTTGTATTTGATCTGAGATTGCAGGTGTTTCTGGCCTTCAATATTGGTGGAGACATCTAGCCATTATTGAAAGTACGCTGTCTTTGTTCTCATTTTTACATTAACAGTCTTCAGTTTTACTGTGGCTGGAAAATAATTCTTATTATAGCTAACAACATGTAGTTTACAATCTTGCTTAGTTGCCTCATACCTAGTCCCCTATCCATAACGTGCTTTGGGTTGTTCTTTTAGATGATTCACTATTTGTTGCATTTCTTTTTTTATTATATAAAGTAGCATGAAAATGGTACTTTAGCAAAGAAGCAGGCCATCCCATAACACAGAAGGGAAGCGAAGCCATATTTCGATTGCACCCAGAAACATTACAAATTCAAGTAAACCAGCCTGTGTGCTATATTTTCCATTGTAAGGATCATTTTGAATAATGGATCAAAGAAATGAATTCATCTGTACCTAGTTGTTCAATCAGTACATTTCGTGGAGTGATTTATAAGAGAACTGATGATTCTCATGTGTC
This sequence comes from Onychomys torridus, assembly GCF_903995425.1. Taxonomy (NCBI): domain Eukaryota; kingdom Metazoa; phylum Chordata; class Mammalia; order Rodentia; family Cricetidae; genus Onychomys; species Onychomys torridus. The sequence continues at coordinate 44,414,979 of NC_050459.1, forward strand.
TTGGTATCCTAAATCATAACCTACCTCTGTGTGGCTGTTGACTCATAGCACAAGTGTCTTTAGAGCTCCCAGACGTTTCTGAGCCTCATATCTCTCACCAGCTTCTTGTGATGTCTTAAACTTCCTTCTCTCCACAGGAAGAAATGTTTTCATTTGGAGGAAGTACCTTACAATAACTGGGCTGTCCTGACCTTACAATCACAACTGTGCTCTCCTGGCTGTATTTCACTTTTAGAAAGGAAAATCTAAATAAATAGGAAAATGACTTTGAAGATGATGTCAGATATTGAGACACTTCCAAACTATACAAGCTACAAGAAGAAGGCAAAGGCATGACCATGACATCTTGGCAATGTCATTCCAACTGCCACTTGAGTGTCAGGAAAGGAGTCATTATGACCATCTTCACATTCCTTATCGTGGAGTTATTGAAACAGTCTTGAATCAGGAGCCAGGAGGTAGTGTAGCGAAACCAAGAGACCTGGAAGCCTGCAGCCTAAGCATGGGAGGTCAAGGCTGAGGATAGAGTTCTAGGTGCTCTGGAGAGCAATGGAAATGGGTTATGGAATAAGATAATGCTATTTAAGAGTTGTAGTTTAAGAAGTAATATTAAAAGTATTTGTTCAAAACCTTAGAATAAAACATAACATGAATATCAAATATCACTGAAATTAAAAAAAAAACAACAAAATATAAAATCTAGTTAGCCATTTGTTTTATAATTAGTGGAAACTGGGTAGTTCTCTAATTCAAGGACTGAAAGGAAAGCAGAACTAAGAAAATATCTGTAATATAATAAGGATAACCATAAATAGAAAATAGATGCAGATGGAGAAGATACTTTAAGAACTTAAAAATGTGATCATACATAAACCTGAATGTAACCTAAAAGTAAAGATTATTTGAAAGTATTAATTTGCAGATGTGACTCAGTTGGTAGAGTATGTGCATAAAACCCTGTATTTAATCCCCAGAACATCATACACTAAGCTTGGTGTCTTAGGCCTGTAATCTGATTATAAATTCCTCTTTGTCTACTTGCCCCAGTTCTATGTTGTCTTTTAATTTTATTGTGAGTTACATATCTTGGAATTTGTTTTACATCACTACTTAAGTTTGGACTATTTTTATTTTTGTGGTACTAATATATTATTATTTTCCTGATAATTAAACCTTCCTGTAACAATTACAAATCAACATGTCTCCAGAACTTTTCTCAAAATATGTCAAAAATACCAAAACAGAATAAAAAATATAAAATGCTTATACATCTGTAATTTTCTAGACAACCTAAGCTTTGACAAAAATTAAATTTGTAGAATTTTAGTTGAAATTTGCATGAAAAGCAATGCCAATTAGGAAACTGTTTCCAATAATAATAAAATTAAAGCCCTCCTATGGAACAGATATTCTTTCCATGACATGTCTAGAAGTGCTACACTTTCCACAGATTAAAATTTTTGTGAACTTTATTGCTGATTATTATAGTGTCTACAAATTTCATTAAAATGCATTTGAGTTTTATTTTCCCTGTGATTCTAGACATCATGCCTTGGTAATAGGTTATCAAATTGAAGTAGTCAGTTTTGATCATGAATAAAATTCATTGAAAGAGACAAATTAATAATTACTAGTGATTGTACATCATTCTGGACTGTCAGTCATTATGTCTGCAAGGAGGAGTTTATGGAGTTAGGGAAGAAATACATCAGGCAAAGTGTAGGGAAGCTAGAGAGGAGGTATTTGCAATATATGATTAAAATATATTGTACACAACTACAGAATTCTCAGAAATAGTGCTAATTCCTAGTTAACACACACACACACACACACACACACACACACACACAACCATACATGTATCAACTACAAAAAAATTAAACACAAAAAATAAGGTAAGAATACATAAACTTCTGTCTGTGTAACAGTATATGTAAAATTTCTACTCATTTTATATATTCGTAAAGTAATAGTGTTAATAAGGTGATTTAAAAGAAATGTCTAAACACCAGTGGTGAGTTACCATCAATGCAAATAGAATATAAGGTGAAGCTTAGTAGGAAATACAAATGCTCAATTAGTTTACTATGATGATTGATGTTATCAATGATTACTCATACATTTTACAATGCTGATTATAATACATTATTACTAATAACTCTCTTACTACAACTCTATTACTGTTATTACTAACAATCCTATTAGTTGTGTTATTATCAGAATTGTAAAATGTGTATCATTAGTAATGATTTAGGACATAAACATGTTCTAACATTATGGACTGAAAGATACACTTTTGTTCTAGTTTTCGCTTTCTGTGAAATGGACACAATTTCCAAACTTGAATTTTGTCCGAATATATAAAATGAAAGTAATATTCTGAAATTTCCAGATAGTATTGATGACCAAATTTATCAATTTGCAAATCTGTTACAAAAGACAGCATAAATCATTAAATTATTAAAAAGAACACCCATCTAAACAATTCAAAATGTAAGTAGAATTTAATTAAATATAGGTAAAAATCAAATATAAACAAATATATCAGTATCTATAAACTAAATAACATAAATAAGTATAAATTAAAGAAAAGTCTGTAATTTAATTAAATGTATAATTTAATTATAACTACAGTTTAAAGCATAATTACAGACCTAACTCAAAACAGAAAGAGCCAGCACTTTCCAGGTTGGAGTGGAAAGCCTTTTGAGATCTGGCTGAAGTGATGCTTAGAGACAGACAGATGGACACTCTAAGCAGAAGCTGCAGCATCTGCAACCACCCTGCATCGGCTGTTGGTTTCACACAGTCACTCTCATATGTGCCCTTTCAGCCCTCTTCCTCTTTCCCTGCCTCCACCTGTCCCTCCTTTCCTTCTGTCCTTCCATCTCTCCTTTCTCCTTTTTGAAGTCCTTTTTCTCTTGGAAGTGAAGCAATTAATCTTTTCATCACAGAAGTTGCAGGTTTTAATCATTTGCAAACCATGAGTGACTTCAACGTTATTTCCCACCTTTCTGACACTGAGATTTATTGTATGTCAAGCACACAATATTTTGAAATGGAACAAATTAGATGCCAATGGTGATGTGTGTCTCAGTGCCTTCAAGTAAACAGTAGGCAAGGCCTATAATGATTGTTAATGGCAAATCTAAGCTGAGCCAGTAGAAAATGATAGAAAAAGAAAATGCTTTTGAGGCTGCTTTTGAAAAAGCTTTTATTTCTTCCTTCCTATATTTTACAATCACAGAACTTGTAGAAAGTATTCTTAAAGAAAAGCAAACCTTTGATATGATTCCAATGCCATAACTTCCAGTGAAATTAGTAACTTGTTGTTGCTGTGACTAAATATCAGATGAAAGTAACTCATAAAAGGAAGCACTAGACTTTGGTCCACAGGTCCAGGGAATAGTCCACCATAGCAGGAGGCTAAGTAAAGAGGACGGAATGCTGGAGATCACTTCACATTTGCTTATTTTATTCTGTCCAGGACTACCAGCCAGAGAATGGAGTCTCTCACAGGTAAGATGAGCCTTCTGATCTTAATTAACCTATCTAGAGAATTCTGCACAAATATGCCCAGAGGCTAATAGAATCTAGGTAAGTCATCACAGAAGTGGCTAGAGCTTTATATCTTAGCTCATGCTGGATTTGGTCATTTTGGCAGTCGGTGTTAACCATCACAGTCTAGTTACAACAATGGTTGACTAGAAGTTTTGATAGATTACCACATTTTTAGTTCCACATTTTCAGGTTGTAGGAGAAAAAAAAGAAAATACTAGCCTTTCAGAGTGTAGGGTTACCTGTAACAAAAGAAAACTAAGCTTATAGTCTACACTATTAAATGCAGTTGTTTCTCCAAATCAGTAGGATTATATTTGGGTTATTAAATAAGGAACATTCAACCAGATGCTATTATATGAATCACATTCAAGAACTAAAACTGATTTTTTTAATAACTATTCCAGGTGCTCATTCTTTCTCATATCTGTATGTAAAATCAGTAACCTTTACTATTTTCTTAATTACAGAGAACAAAATATATTATATTCTATCAAGCAGTGCATTTTACTATTTGACTATTTCTCACAAAAATAATTAACCTATGAACAAAGGCAATATGAGCACTAGACTTTATGAATATAGGTTCGTTTTGGGTTGTTTTGTATGCATTGGCTCTACAACCCATACAATACAATTTGTTCATATTCCTTACCATCCCTGAATTCCTCCAAGTTCCTCTTTAACTCAGCATTCACCTAGCTTCAAACCTACCTCTGAAAGCTCGTAGACTTTTGTGGAAGAGAAGGTGAATAGATTGTCAGAATCAGACTGTGACAGCGTGTACATAACCTACTTCTGCCTGTGTTCAAGGCAGACATGGGGAATGGGAAGTAGACACTAAGGCCCACCCCTAACTGAGAAGAGAATAATGTGCAAAAAGTGAGGAACTTTGGAGCTCTCAGTCATAAATGTAACCTTTTGAATATTGTCCTTTACACCTCTCATTTTATATTTAAACTAAGAAAGGAGAAAAGCCCTCACCACCACGAGTGAAATTTCTGACCCTGGTGTGCCTGAAACACAAGAACTGAGACTTCTGTCTAGACTAATCAGGACTCAGAGTTGAATGTACATGGGTATATTATCTGTCCTTGTTCAACACATTCCATCATTGCAATACTATTATAGGTAAGGAGACTGGGGCACACTGAGAATGGCTATCTGCACAACTTTATCCAAAACTATGAATAAATCAATTTCCTATTTTATATAATTTTGTCGGGCTTTTTTTCCCCACTCTTGTATGAACTCAGGTGTCAGCAGGAATATAGCTGGTAAATATAGGTGATGTGATGCCTTATTGATAAATAATTTTAAGATTAAATTATGTTAAGCTATAGTCATAGAAGAACTCCATGTCTTTCTCTGGTTGGCAGATCAAAAACTTAGAATGAGGAGTAACTCTCATTTCAATTTTTGGTAGCTGTTATGGTTGATCATACTTGTCAACCTAAGTTTTGATTGGGCTAAGAGAAACCTAGTGAATTAATAAGTCATTTCTGGGTACCTTTGTGACTTTATTTACAAAAAAAGACTGTGATGTGACTCAAGTGACCAAAGTGATAGAATAGAGAATCCGTGAATGGTTGTGACAAAATTCAAGGCCTTGAGAGGGTTGGACCAAAAGCTGGGAAAAGGAAACCTCCTGCACATTTTCATACCTAACTTCAGGTTCCGTTGAGGCCTTTACCTGCTAAAAACCAACTGTAGTTTCTCAGCGTTTGGATGTGAAGTTTCACCAGCAATGCCCCAGTGGCAGGAGCCATGTGACTTCTTCAGGGAACAATGCCTGAGAATAGCACTAATGGCTCTCTTTTTGACAAGAGCCTGAAGACCATAACTCAATTGGCAAGGACTTGTGGACAGTTTGCTGCATAATTCTTGGCATGACCCTGGCAGCATATATCCTATATGCTCTCCTTGCTTTGACTATACTAGTCATATTGCTGGCTTGAATGAGCTACAGTAAGTCATGAAGTTTAATATTACATATTTGTGTAACTGTTCTGGAAAGAATGATTTTAACCGTAAGATCTTTAAAGAAATGCTATTAAATAAATGATATCAGGAGTTAATGGGAACATTCAAGAAATAGAGAATGAAGCAGAATCACAGAAACTCATTGGTCCTTCATTTCTAATTGATGTGTCAAGACCCTAAAATGTTAAGAGAGATAGACATAAGGACAAGGAATAAACAGTGCCAACTATTAAAGTAATTTTCCAAGTTATGTTGCCCATAGGAGAAATGGAGAAACCTGGTATGCCATGCTTTCTTCTGGTTCTGCTGCTGTGGAGACCCTGAATAACATAGTAGGTCTTAGTTACAGTCTTGCTTCTTTAGCTATATGTGGTGGTCATCTATTTAATCAACAGATTGATTATAATTAATATTTGACATGAAATAAATTCAAAGGTCATTAAAATATATACTGTGTATACATTATTACATTTTTCATGGTTATATATATAATATATAATATATATAATCCCACAATAAAATATCAAAAACATAAACACATATTCTTTTCAGTATTAATGGTACATTATGAATAATGGTATTGTAGTGTAAAGAATGAGAAATGTCCCGTAGAGGCTCACATATTTAGAACAGTTGTTCCTTGGTTGATAACACTATGGAGACATTTAGGTAGTAGAGACCTACTAGAGGAAGAACATCATTGAGGATGGACTCTGAGAGTTTAGAACCTTATGTTTACTTCTAGTTTCCTGTCTACATTTGATGGTGTGTGTGATATCTCCACCCCCTGCTTCTACCACCTACTGAAATCCCTCCCTGCCCTAATGGACTCTCACTTTGAGCTGTAATTTCAAATAATTTTTCCTTGTTTTGTCAATAGTATCTTTATCACAGCAACAAAAATTTATGAAATTTCAAATGGTAACAGCTAGCTTACCTTCTTTCTTCAATCAGTAGTATCATCATGAAAAACTATATGAAAAGGAGTTTCATGTGCATTAAACAAATCATTATGAGGTGTTATTTAAATCCAAACTCAATTGCAAGTTTAAATTTCACAATAAAGACAACTGAAAAATATTTCATTATAGATTAAAGTCAACCACATTCACTCGAAAATAGTTTTCTTCTCATGAGCAAAGTAAAACAATTTTTGGAAGCACATTATAACCTTACTTTTAAGCCATTATTTCACTGTTTTGTGAATTTTCCATAATGTTGTGTATAACTTTTGCCAGTAGTCCAGCATAATATTACACTGTTATTTTTAGAAGATCAGGCTGCAGGCAAGCCTATAGGACATTTTCTTAATTAGTGATTGATGGCAAGGGTTCAGCCCATTGTGGATGGTGCCATCCCTGGTCTAGTGGTCCTGGGTTCTATAACAAAGCAGGCTGAGCAAGCTAGTAAGCAGCACCCCTCTATGGCCTCTGCATCAGCTCCTGCCTCCAGGTTCCTGACCTGTTTGAGTTCCTGTCCTGACTTCCTTTCACGATGAACAGAAATGCTGAAGTGTAAGCAAAATAAGCCCTTTCTCCCCCCGACAAAAAAAAAAAAAAGAAAGAATTTAGCAGTTGATTTTAGAAAACTAAGCGAATCAAAAGAAAATATACGTAACTTTAGTGCAAGTATTTAATAATTATCCTGTAAGTTCCTCAACATTATTTTCAAAGAATATAAAAAAATTCCAAAGACACATACTACACACCTACATAACATATGTCATATCTGTACCATATAACACACACATATATGTTTTATGTGTGTGTGTGCATCTGGATTTGGCTGTGTGTGCATGTTACATGTTTTGAGGTCATTTTTCTAGATATCGGTATTTATGCTGCAGTGTTACCTAGAGTTGGGTAAAATTCAAATCCTTCCATGAGTTAAGAATTCCTGAGGATTCTTTAATAATACTATTAGTTCTATCAATCAGACTCACTATAAGATAACTTTACATTTCTCACAAACTCATATCAAACCTAGTTCCAAATAATATTATTTTCCACTTAACCATGACTTTAAAATATATCTAGTACCCAACATAAAGGAAGGCATATATATGTTGTCCCCAGTACTTCTATCCTGGTTTCACTTTTTTAAATTCTGTGTATTTTCACAAGCCACTTCCCAAACGTCCTCAGAAACCCACTGTTGCTCACCCGATGATGCTCATAAGGATAAATGAAAGGCTCCCAAGATTAAAGCAATTGACATCATGACTACACTGTATGCACATCTGTAGATGCTATACTTATTTTATTACAGCTAAATAGTGTACGTATAGTATAAACATATCAGCTAAATGGGGGGGGGAATCTCCTTTTCAGTACACCAATAAATTGAATGTACACATTTTTCTTTACTTTACATAAAACTGTAATTAGTAATTTTAGTGGCATTTTTTAAAGAAGGGATTAAAGCAAGGTATTGCTGTTAATACTAAATAACTAAAAGCTTAGAAGGACATAGCAAGATAAATCCCCTAAATCAGTTAAGGTCAATCCCTCAACAACTAGTCAAACACACAAAAAATGCAATATGCTTTTCAGAAATTTACACAAGTTTTTATATTTTTATTAACTTTTAAATATGTTGGAATTTGAACCCAGAACTTTCTTTACAATAAATCACGGGCCACTCCTTCAACCCCAGAGCTATGCTATGAAGGTTTAACTTTATACAAATCATTTGTAATGAATGGTTGAATTTTTTTCATAAAAATTTCAAAAAATACATTGTAAGTTTTGTAATATATGCTTTGGGGTAAATTATAAATACTATGTTTATGTTAGGAACAGCTGTTCCGTAACATTAAAATCAAATCAAAAGGGAATTTCTTAGAAATAAAAAATAATGAAAGAGACTAAGGGAAAAGTAGAAATACTGAATGGCTCAGGGACTAGCGAAGATATTGCAGGAGTGATTAAACACCTGTGCTTAAAAGTCAGCCGACCTGGGGCTTTTTATTGGTTTCTTATTAACACCTTACTTACAAGAAATAAATCTTATGACAGTTCAGCTAAGCTAAAGCACAGAGTGAAAATGAACCTGTGCTAAGAAAGTAATGTTTATAGAACCACTCAAGAACAATATTACAGCAATCTTGGCCCTGACCTGACATTTCAAAGAAATACTTAAAAAAAAAAAAACAAAAACAAAAAAAACCAGTAATATACTAAACTATTCAAAAATGTTCTGGGCATTCAAGGATAGTTCAGTCTTTTTTTAAAGTAAAATTCAATCAAGTCATTAAAGATAAAAGTATAATGAATGAGAAACATCAAGTAACTTGAAACTTATAAGACTTAGTGATTATATACCAAAATTATATATTAAATGTTATATGTCTTTATTATCAAATTAGTAAGTACAATGGAGTCTCATCTGAGAAGAGAATCCTTAGTTGAGGAGTTGTTTATATCAGAGTAGCTTTTGGACATACATATGAGAGCACTGTGTTTTCTGCAGATTGATGTAAGAAAGCCCAACCCTTTGTGGGTGGTACAGTTCCTAGGTAGGGGGCCTTTAGCTGTTTAAGAAAGCTGGTTGAACATGAGCCTCTGCCAGCAGCCCAGACAGAAAGCCAGCACACAGTTCCTCCATGCTTGCTGTCTCCAGGTTCCTGCCTAAACTTCTTCCCAAGTTCCTATTCTGACTTTCCTCAGTGATGATTTGTGACCTGGAATGGAGAGCCAAATAAACCATTTCCTCTCCTAGTGCTTCATAACATCAGAAAGCTACACAAGACAGTACAATATCATTTCTAAAATGATAGTAAAATACAAGAGAAATGGAAACATGGTAAAGAATATAAAAGATCTGAGAATTAAAACTGGGTTCTTAGAGCTAATGTAAAAGAAAAATAAATCATAGCTAAAATTAATATCCCCAAGAGTTTTACATCTCAGACATAGGCAAATAGAAACTATTCATCATATATACTGAATATATCACTGAATATCTGACTGAGCCTTCAACACAACATGTATACAGGGAAAATTTTAGACTTGCAGTTCTTTCGGGGATTTTTGTTTTGTTTTGTTCTGTTTTTGTTTTTATCCAGACAGGGATTCTCTGTGTAGCTTTGGAGCCTATCCTGGAACTTGCTCTGTAGACCAGGCTGGTCCCAAACTCAGAACTCACAGAGATTACAGAGATCTGCCTGGCTCTGCCTCCCTAGTGCTGGGATTAAAGGCGTGCGCCACCACCGCCGGACTCTTTCATGGATTTTGAAAGCTTGAAAGTAAAATCATACAAAATGGAAATGCGTAGCGACGTGTGGATTTATTGAGACCTTCATTAAAACAAGAGCCAGTCAGTCAAAATTCTGGGGAAGAGGTAAACTGAGTTGGGCAAGCTCTGCTTGCACTGACACAGCCAAAGAAAGCAGGAAGAATGAAGAGGGAGTGAAAGGGAAGCAAGCAGCAGGGGTCAGGCTCTGTAGAGAACAGATGGCGCCATCTCTGTCAGGAAGCTTTTGTTCTCTCTAATTGTTCTCTAGCATTCTTGCAGAAATTGGGAAGAATGTCAAGAATGCCAGGCTTTGCTTGTGGAAGTTTGGGGTGCCAGAGAGCAAGGACTGTTGGAAGAGTCACAAAGCTCTACTCAATCACAATATTAAATAGAATTAGGGGCCAAGAAGTAGTGTGGATATTGACACAACTGAATCAAATTATCCACAGAATTGTCCTAACTGATACTTAGGGAATGTTCTCCATAATTGCAACAGAATACAAATGTGTTTTGAGGTACACTGAATATGCAAAACGTTGCATATATTCTAAGGCAGACATTAAAGAAATAAAATATGATATTAAAGTACTTTGATTTAAAAATGAATTAAAACTAATGTAAAAGAAAATTTTGAAATATTTAAAATTAATTAAAAATAAAAACACAGATGTGTAGCTTGGTCTGTATGAGGGGCCCTTGGCAGTGGGATCAGGATTTATCCCTGATGTGTGAGTTAGCTTTTTGGAGCCCATCACCTATGGTGGAATGCGTTGCTCAGGCTTAATGCAGGGGGTGGGGGTGGGCTTGATTCTGCCTCAGCTGAATGTACTAGACTTTGCTGACCCCACAAGGGAGGCCTTACCTTTTCAGAGGAGGAGATAGGGTGTGGGGGCAGGGGGAGAATGATGGAGAGTGGGAGGAGGGATGGATCTGTGGTTGGGATATAAAATGAATTAAAAAAATTAAAAAAAAAAAGAAAATATGTTATTAACTACATCACTGAATTGAAAAAAAACAGTAAAAAGTACAATAGAAAATAAATAGCTGATAAACATTTTCAAAATAATTTGAACTTAAATAATTCATTCAATGCTCCAGATAGGTGAGATAGTAAGTAGGGTGGCTTTTGCAAATCAAGCATAACGGCTTGTGTTTATTCCTGGCATTCACGGAGTGGAAGGAAAGGATAGAATCTAGCAATTTGTCCTCTGATCTCTACATACATAGTATGCCCAAATCTCCCACCATGATAAATAAATAATTGATTAACTAATAAATTCCCGAGATTAAAGATGAAGGAAAAAGAAAGAAAAAAAATTATGTCCTAGTGTGATGGCTAAGGGATTGAGTACTTGATGGGCACACATGAGGTTCTAAATTCTAATCTGTAGTAACAACCAATAATACCAGGTGTGGCTCTATTTTCCCGCACCCCTAGAATTGGTGGCCAAAGATAAGTGGATCTTTCAGCTCACTAGTCAGTCAGTCTAATCAAAGGATGATCATCAAGAAACCCTAAAGGGGGTAGCGGTGGCACACACCTTTGATCCCAGCACTCCGGCAGCAGATCCAGGAGAATCTCTGTGAGTTCGAGACTAGCCTGGACTAGAGAGCGAGATCCAGGACAGCCACCAAAACTAAACAGAGAAACCTTGTCTCAAAAAAAAAAAAAACAACAAAAGAAACCCTAAAGGAAAGCAGTATTTTTTTTTTGTCCTAAGCGTGAATGTTTCTGCACATTCCTGTGCATATACATCCCATAAACATACACACACACACACACACACACACACACACAATTTTTCACAATGAAAATGATGATGCAGCAAAATTTTTAATAGTACATTCCAGAATGTGCTAAGAGTATAGTGTATAGCATTAGTTAGTCAAATCAAAAAATCAGAAAAGTTTTAAGGTCCAATAAAACTTCCTAAATCAGGCTGGAGAGATGGCTCAGAGGTTAAGAGTACTGACTGCTCTTCTAGAGGTCCTGAGTTCAATTCCCAGCACCCACATGGTAGCTCACAACCATCTGTAATGAGATCTGGTGCCCTTTTCTGGCCTACATGGGCACACGCAGGCAGAACACTGTATACATAATAAATAAAAAATAATAATTTCTTAAAAAAAAAAACTTCCTAAATCAGTCTATGAGTCCAAAACTACAGCGGCAGCAAGAACAAATATTTAAATGGGTAAAAAGCAGAAAGAAATCTTAATTTAAATATATATAAAAATAATTGAAACCAAAGCTTTCTGTTTAAAAACTATGTATTAGATTTGTTCTAAATGTTGCCAGATTGATCAAAGCCAAACGCAAAGAATTGAAGGCACAAATTACCAATATGAGTTTAAAAAAGGAAATGACATTAGCACAGATCCAATAGATTTCCATTTAATAACACAATATCCACATTAGTAAATTCAAAAATCAAACTTAAAGTGATCAATTCACCAAAGTCAGAAATCATCAAAACTTACACCAGAAGAAGTGTGTGTTCTAAAGACGGCTCCCCTCATACTTTCCAAAAAATTATAGATCTAGTTATATGCTCCAATGAATTCTACAAAATGTTCAAGAAGATAATTAATATTTCACAAGCTATATTATTAGAATAAAAAATGACAGCAATACTTAAAAATTAGCTCAGATCAGGTCAGCATTTATAATAAAAATGATATTTAAAAATTATAGATCTACATTCAATATGAATTTAATGTGGATAATCATTAGCAAGTAGTTATAAAATTAAAACCAATGAAATTTGAAAACATTAACTTACAATAACTTGATGAAGTTTTTCCTGGAAACCAAGGCTGACTCAACATGAAAAATAAAGTGTCATTACAAGAATAATAGACAGAAAAATAACACAAGGACCCTATCAGCTAATGTAAAAAAAAGCACTTGACAGAGTTCAGCATACATTTCACTGGTCACCCATAAGTAAACCGAAAAGAAAAATAATCTGCAAGACAACTTCAGTTTTGAGGCTTGTTTACTGTAAGGCATCACTCATGCATGAAGGTCATTTAATAGCTAGCCAGTGACTGGTCTGAAGCCCTGTTTAAATTCCTGGAACTAGAAATATGCCCACTGATGGCTGGCTGATTTATGTGTGGCTTAGAGACTGCAATTACTCTTTGGGGACATTATGGGTTTTTTTCTCCCTTTAGCAAAGACAAGAAACTCAGAATTTTCCTACAACATGAATCTACACGAACCATTGCTCTTACATAGCATGTATACAGGTTCCCAAAGCACCAGAGGTGAGTGTGGCGTTCATTAAACTCTTCCCTGTGTCTTTCAGATCGCTGAAAACTCTGTTCAGTCTGTCTATATTAGAGTTTTAGTTGGGAGAAATATTCTTTCTATTGTTTCTGAAACTGAGGTCCTATAATAGAGACTTCATAAAGTAAACAAAAATGTATTTTTAGTGTGTTCAGTATATACAATCATTGAAGAAATTCAGTGATAAATTGCTGAAAGATGTAGTCAGAACTCGGTGTTTGTTAAGAATAAATTAAATATTTTTGTAGGAAGTGTTGAGACTGGAGAAAGTGGATATTAGGATTTTAGTGTCTGCAAAAAGTAGCAAGGGATATGTGTAACTTAAAGGAAGACTAAATCCCTGGCCTAATAATAAGCCAGCATTTTTACAGAAATTAAGACATTCAGAGTTTTATATTCATGATTTGAGTTAGAAAAAAAAAACTGATAGAAATGTCTGCTAGTATGTATATATGTGACGTAGCAGAAAGCCTTCAAATTCTCTACCAATTTTCAAATTTTAACCTCAACATTGTCACGATGCTTCAATTATATCTTTTGTGGTATGTATCCTAACATCTCACAATGCTAACCCAGTTTATATTCTCCACTGTCAGGTCTCTGCTTTCTGTGTCATTTATGAAAAAAACCTTTGGGACATGCATTGATGTACCATCTCATTCAAATCACTTCAACAACTTGACAAGAGATATTCTGAGATTCAGAGACAGAAGGTCTTAACTATAGAGCAATGGCTGGAATGTGCTTGAGAATGTAATATAAAATTTATGTTAGGAGCCTTCTTATGGAATTCATTATGTTTGTTTGGAGAAAGAAAAAATGCCATACCTACCAGCAGTTAGTAAGCAGACAGAAAAGAATCATCTATGAGGCATTAGTTGTAACTGATGGTACTGAGTTAGTATAATAATCACTGGAAGTGATAGGGTCAAAGGGACACACATCAACAGACAAAATCCTATAAAAGCAATTAAAGTTTTTTTGTTTTTTTGTTTTTTTTCCAGAAGCCTCCTTATAATATTGCAAGGTTAGAAGCATTCACATGTTTATAAAATTCTCAGGAATTTCATACATAAATACAATGATATATGATAATATCTAACCAAAGTTTCCCAGGGTTCAACTGTCCCCATTACCCTCAAACTCTATTTTTTAACTTCATGACTTTGATGTTTTGATGACTAAGTCCACTTAATGCTCTTTTTGTACGTGAGTGTAAGACCACCTACTAGAGCATGGAAAACCTATCATTGGTTACATCCTCATCAAAGAATGATTTTCCCCCTTGAACCATCTATACACTACAAAATGCCCCTCCAGATGGGGCAGTGCTTGGAGATCATCTACCACATATCTGCTATTATTTTGGCTGAGTGGGCGCTGTCCAGGTAACCATACGTTCTGTGAGTTCACAAATGTTTTAACTATGTCACAGAGCAGAGGGTGACATTTTCCACCACTTTCACAATCTTGTAGCTCTTCTAAATGTTTCAGTTTCATTTCTATCATGTTTCCTAATCCATCATGGTTTAATAAACTCAGATCTTAGCAGTATTTACAACAGCGTAATATCAAGTACAAAACAAGAATGATTTATTTGGTATTACGTGAGTGAAATTTTAAAGCCTATGTTAAGCAGATAAAAAGTGGACAAAAATAAAGGCCACATGCTGTGTAGCAATATCACTCATGTCACATCTCCAAAATAAGGAATTTGCAGAGCTGAAGCTAGATTACTTAACACATAGTGTCTACAGCTCATGGAAGGAGGTTTAGACTGGGAGAAGCATGGGATAGAATTGGATGCTAATAGAAAGGTAATTGGAAAGTTCTAGAATTGGTGATGATGATAGCATACAGTGATGTCTTTAGTACTAATTATGAGGGATCTCAGTAATTATTTATAAGAAATAAAGTAGCATATTTTACTAAGATAGTTATATTAAGATCTATTGTCCTTTTGTAAATATTTGGACTATTGACTAGTTTCTTTTCATTTCAATTATTAAACTGTTAATGACTGTTTAAGACAATTTTAAAGGCATGATATTTCAAGTACCTTTATCACTAATTACGTCTATGGATTATAACAAAATGTAAAGTGTGTTTGGATAGAACTGCTCATTCTTTATGATTTAAGTTTACTTTTAAATATTTAAATGTTTGTGTATGTATGTGTTTGTGCCCATATGAGTGTAGGTGCCCAAGGAAAACCAGAAAGATTCCGATTCCCTGAATCTTGAGTTAGAGGAGGTGGAAAGTCTTCTGGTGTGAGTGTCAGGAACTGAACTCTAGTCTTGTGGAAGTACAGTGCATATTCTCATGACTATCTATATGTACATATAAATAGATTTTGATTCAATACTGTGAGTTATTTATTAGATATTATTGTATCTAATTAATATGAAATATATTTCTACATCTAATGAATATAGAATATATTTCTATAAATAGTTGAAATTTGTTATTTTATTATTACTTTGAAAAGAATTTAAAATAATATTATATGTAAGCTTTTAGAAACACTGTGGAAGCTTTATAATCATAATAAAATTAGTAGTTTCAATGCTGATGGCATTCTTAATCTCTAGGGGTTAATTTTTATATTTGCACACAATTATTAAGTTGTAAGAGTATTCTCAAAAGAGGAAGCTGAGATGGCTGAGAAACACTTAGAGGAAGGTTAAACATCCTTAGTAATCAGGGAAATACAAATCAAATCTATTTTTACATTTCTTCTTACACCAGTCAGAATGGCAAGATCAATAAAACAAATGACAGTACTTGATGGTGAAAATGTGGAGTAAAGAAAACACTTGTCCATTTCTAGTGGGATGCAAACTTGGACAGCCAATATGGAAATTAGTGTGGCAGTTCCTTAGGAAGATATCAATAGAGCTACCTGAAGAGCAGGTTATACCACTCTTGAACATATATGTGAGAATGTTTCATCCTGTCACAGAGACACTTGCCCAATTATGTTCTTTGTTCCTCTATTCATAATAGCCAGTTATTGGAAACAGTCTAGACATTTGTCAATGGATGAATGAGTGAATGGATAAAGAAAATATAGCGTATTTACATAATAGAATAGAACTCAGCTGTTAAAAACATGAAATTGTGAAAATCATAGGTAAATTATTAGGAGCTAGTAAAAAATAATCCTGAGGTAACTCAGACCCCAAAAGACAAATATGGCATGTGTTCATTTATTTATATGTGAATGTTAAGAAAATGATTAAGTCTTCAATAATCAGGCTACAATCTATGTAATCATAGACATTAAATACTGAGTAAGGGACTTAAAAAGGGTAAATATAATAGACAGTTATAGGTGGATGGGGGAGATAAGGCAGAGGAAGTTTAGGGAGGAAATTCAGGGAAGGATAGCTAAAACTGAGGACTATTTGAAGGGTTGTGTGGAAAATTAACACAGTACAATCTTTTTAAAATATATACATATATAAAAGAAATCTAAGTGGAATCACCAAACAATGGGGGAGACACAACCCCAACTAAAGAACTCTTGTCATCAAATAAAACCCCACTTCTGGGAATGGGTTAACTCTAATTGAGTTACTGGCCAAAGATGTCCCATGGGAACCCCTAAACAACCCACAATATTGTCAAGGCTCTCCTCAAACTGATGACAAAGCCCTGCTGCTGAAGATAACATCTACATGACTCATTGAATGTAGAAAAGTCAAGTTGGTTCCCAGGATGAGCCTTTACCCCTTCTGATGAATGTTGTCAGCAATGGAAGGCACTGAAGGAGAAAGCTGACAGCAATCCAGCTGAAAGCCCTTTGATCTACAAGGGTGACCTGTCTGCAAGATACACTGGCGACATACTGGCACAAGTTTGTGGGAGTAACCATCCACTATCTGGTTGGGTTCAGGGTTCACACCATGAGGTGAAACTCATGCCCAGCACTGCCAAGAAACTGTGACTAAATAGGATAGGAACATACTGGAAAGTCAAATACTACAGTTCTGCTAAAGAAACATAGCAACCAAATGACTCCTAAAACATTCTTCTGTACTGTACATCAACGTCTTGCTCAGCCATCACCAGAGAAACTTTTTCTTGCAGTAGATGGTAACCAAAACTGAGACCCACAATAAGGAACTGTGAACAGAAAGAAAGACCTTGGAACCCTCAGTGTTAAGTTGGATCAAATCCCTCTTCCCAGAACACAGGGAAACCTGGAGAAGAGGAGGTAGAAGGAATATACACCCCAATAAGGATGGAAGACACTAATAAATCAAGGTCTTCCAAACACAGCAGGACTAACACACATGTGACTCACAAAGACTGTGACAGCATGCACAAAGGCTTACATGGGTCTAAGCCAGATGGTATTTCAGCACTGAGAGGCGACATAGATACAAGAAGTATCATTAACCAAGAAGCCACCTCTACATCATAACTTCCCACAAATGAAACATTACTTTTCCAATGGACTCTCATTGTATATACAAACTAATCTTAAGGACTGACCACATGCTCATCATTAGAAGGCCAACACAAAACTAACTCAGAGGCACTTGTGGAGGTTCTTTATCTCTTGATGCTTTGTCTGAGCACTATTTTTATTTTCTTTTCCTTACAGGTCTTTTGTGCATATATTATGGTTTCCAGTGTTGTGGGTTTTTTTTTTTTTTATGGGATTTCTGTTGGTGTCTACTTGTGTGTCTCTACACCTATATGTGGTTCTTGTGTCTTATTCTTTATCGCTCGATACTTTGATTATCCATTTGGGTTTGCTTATGATTATTTATTTATTATTATTAATGAATCCTTGTTTGTATAGTATGCAAGAGAACAAAATAATGTGGATTTGTATGGGTAGGGATTTGGGGAAGATATTGGAAGAGTTGGAAGAGTGAAAGCCATAATCAGACTATATTGCATAGAAAAAAATTCATTTTAGAATTTAAATAATATCAGTATGCTCTTCTTAATATAATATGGTTGGTTTCATTAAATTTGCACATGTATTGAAAATCTATACAAATTATCAATCATCTGTCTATATCTATCTATTTATCTATCTATCAATCTATCTATCTAATATATTTGTCTATCTATATAACTTTATGTTATACACACATTCTGTTAGCTACCTTAATCAATTTACTTTATCTCTTTTCAAAATATTGTTTTACTATGTAGCCTGAGACTACATTGAACTCATGATATTTATGACAAGGTCAGGAGACAGAAACAAGTCAGGCAGATTAAAGCAGGTACTGGGAAAGCAACAATTCTACTCTATTATTTTTTCAGAAACTGAAAACTGTTCTTGATTCTGTCTCAGTGCAAAGGTCACAAGCGCCAGAAGATAGCTGTTTCCTGCTCTGCTTTTTGCTGTCTGACTTTCTTCTTTAACATCACCTCATAGGTGTGAGTACTACTGTCTAGAAATAGTAAGTGAGGTACATCTAACCTGAGAAACCCTTGCCACCTCATTAGTGGGTCCACTGGACTGACCAACTCCCAACCCTATTTCTCACTGCAGCTTCCACAATGCTCTTATAAACAATCTTCGAGATTAGAAGCTTGATTGATAATGATCTGTTCCCTGGTGCCTACTCTTGCTATTCAAAAACTCTGTTCCATTTATCTTAGGGTATCATCTTGAACCTACAATTTCTGAGAAGGTGTAAAACCACCCTTAAAATCCACATCCCTAAGAAAGTATCCCTAACCACGCTGAGGGGACATAAACATTATACTGTTGTCCTCAAACGGCAGTCGCCATACCTCACAGCTCTATTATCAAAGCCTTGGGTGTAGGATTTCTCTATCACAACAAACAGTTATGAAATCGAAGTTCTAGATTATAACTCTGTGTCAGTTTCATCAGACGTTTGATGTACAAACTGGATCAAGTGTGGCACATGATATAACAACATCACTTGCCTCTATTGTACCTTCAAAGTATACACTACCATCAATACACTGCAGAGATTCATGGTGAAACAAGAACTTGCTTCTACTTTAGCATTGAAGGTTGCTTAACAGTGACATATCAAAACAGTCACTTACCTATAGCTGCAAGAGATGCTGCCCAGTGTCATGGTTAAACAAAGACAAACTTCTGCTGTAGCTTCACAGGAAGATACAAAAATGATTAACTGGTATTTATACTCTGTATCAGAGACTAATATAGATATTTTCCCAAAAAAGCAGAAAAGTTTATAGGGCATAATGTTTGTTAGAGAATAGAACTAAAATATCCTGAGGGGGAAAATTTAATTGGATTAAAGTTTATTAAAATTTTATTCATGGAATGAAAACAATCCCTTCATTGTGTTTGCTCTCATAAAAATAAGTGATTCACACAAATAATAGACATTTATATTTATATATAGATGACTGGAGTTTTGAAATAAAAATATTTAGTGACTAACAAGAGCTAATAAGTGTTAAAATCTATGTGATGAATGATAATGTAAATAGGAATAGGACATTAAAATCTTACAAGATAATACTTGCTAATAACCTCAGTTGATAATGTGCAATAACATTTTTAAATATCTAATTCATTTTTTTGTGTGTAGGTATATATGTACACCATATGAGTACCTAGTGTCCAGAGAATCCAGAAAAGGGCATTGGAACCCTTGGAACTGGTGTCACAATAGGTTGTGAGCCATCATTTTGTACAGTTAACCAAACCTAGAACATCTACAAGAGAGTCAAATGCTCAGAAGCTCTGAGTCAACCTTCTAGCTCTGAAATGACATGGTTTAATAAAGGAAATCAGGAATGATGGTAGCTTAGTAAAACTCAATTTGAACACTGTATGGATACAGGAATTTACTTCTTGTATTATCAATATACCAATATATAATATGTGTTTGTGTTAATATCGGCAGATTTATACAAGAGCTGATGTGGAGAGAGTATCTTGCTGGGTACAATTCTTCTAAAACTTGAGGATCAGTTTTGAAGTCAATACTTGGTTTATTTATAAGTGAAAGGAGAGAGAGATTGGATAAGAGGCAAATAGAAGGTCATGAGAAAATGCAAGAATAAACTATAAATAAAGTTATATATAAAATTGTAAAATGCTTCTATAAACTTGTAAAATGCTTCTATAAACCAAGGTATGCTGCAGGGTGTCTGCATACTGGAGGAGGCCAGGATTCTTCGTTTTCACCTTTAGAAAGAGTATGCAAACCAATTCATTTCACATTTCTAGTCACCAAAAAGCACAGGAAACTGAATGATGTGTTTCTACTCCACTGAGAGTGTGTTAATTTCTACTTGTAAAACTAGAAAATGAATGCAGTTCTTTAAAGGACAATGTTGTGCTGCTCAGTGGTCTTTTGTCACTAGTCCTTGGGTAGATGTGAGGAAAATGCTTCCTGTTCCTGGCTATTCACATGAACAGATGGCTGATAATTTGAGTTGCTTCAGATATTCTGCTTCTTAGAGCTCGGCTACGTATCTAACCTCTAGTGAGCTTTGTGCAGCTTTTTAATCATAAATACACAATTCAAATTTTTAAATAACCCAGTGGCTTTTTTGCCTAGATATTTATCAGAACTTTAGATTTCACACTTTGTATGTGATTCTAAGAGAAATAAGATGGCTAATGAGAAATATTAGACAAAGGAACTTTATGTATTTCTTTATGTTCATCCTGGTGAAGTGGTGTTCAAAGTAAATTTGTGATATTTTCTCTTGCTTTAATAAAGTACATTTAAGTTCATCTGTCGATTACACAGAATAGAAAACAACAATAACAAAAATGATTAGAAAAGAGCAAAAGGAAGATAAAGAGGAAAGCTGGAAATTATGATGGCATGATGACCCTATTAAGCATTTTGTCCTTTGTCTATGGCATACATTCTCATTGACTGAGTTTGTGCGGCAGTCTTTGCTGGTTGTATTGAGAAGATGCTAATTGAAATCAAGGAAGGCACAAACAGAATTCTATTGCATAACATTCCATCCTACATAGGGGTCTAAAAGAATAAGAAGATTTACAATAAATTGAAGATGTAGTTTTAAGAATATCATAAGGATATGCAGATAATACAATAAAGAAGCAAGGATAGATATTTCTCTAGCAAGCTTATGATTAGAATGATAACAGTTTGAATTGTAGAAATGGCGAACAAAGGTATCTAGAACATTACCTGACCCCTTGATTTTTGATTTTTTTCGTGTGTGTGTGTGTGTGTGTGTGTGTGTGTGTGTGAAATATGGTCTCAGTATGTAACTCCAGCTGACCAATTTTGCTGCCATCCTCTTATTAATAACTGCCTTGGACATGGACTGGGAATGGATTAAAT
The DNA here is from genome assembly GCF_903995425.1 of Onychomys torridus. Classification (NCBI taxonomy): domain Eukaryota; kingdom Metazoa; phylum Chordata; class Mammalia; order Rodentia; family Cricetidae; genus Onychomys; species Onychomys torridus. Next base: position 44,436,357 of record NC_050459.1, read on the forward strand.
AGTATTTCTCTAATAAAACATGTTTCCCTGATATCTGCATAGATTGTATTTAGATACCTGTAACTTTCACCAGTGCCACTCCTCATTCAAAGTGATTGCACAGTTTATGTGTAAAAATATATGTGAAGTTTTTCTGGGAACTACTCTGCAATGACCCCAACAACCAATGCTTTCATTTTCTCTTGATGGAAGAGGAAACTTGCTTGGATGGACAAACCAAGCACTAATCTTGATTCTACATGCCACCACTAATTAATTAATATGTTCCATTGATGAGCAGATATTAGTTACCAAGAGTCAACAATGATTAGAATGTCCGAGTGGTTGAACCCTTGACTGAATTTCATACAAATGTACAATAAATGTGAGGATGTCTTGCCCCTTTTTCCCTTTCCAGCTTCCCTTTGCTTGATTTCTAACTTGCTCCTCTTCCAGGTTAGAGCCAGGGCCACTGGTTCCTCTGGGGTTCTGTTGTGTTAATGTAGTTCATATACTCCATGTAGATTCATGTTTTATATACACTTTGTATTGCTTCTCTTAGTAAGATGTGACTTCTCATAAGACATGACCCCAAAATGCAGAGCTTCAGCTCCTCAGCAGCATCCCTGCAACTCAGATCATCAAAACAGCATTCAGTTCTCTGTAGCTGACAGTTGGAAATGTGCATTTGGGGGCAGATTGATTTGCCTTTTCTTTGTTCCTTGATATCATTCCTTCTAGAATCCTGTCATTTTCTTCACATTTCAACTATCACTTCCAATCAATTTCACTGCCAAGATTTTTGTAGTAAAAAATAGGAGCCATTATAAAGGTTTAAAGCCTTTTCCAGGCTTCTTGTCTTTCTTTCTTTAATAACTGCTTAATTAAGGGAGTAAACACTTCCCTTAGATTTCACCAACTATTTTTTCTCTGTTTATGAGAGAGTAATTTTCCCAACCACAGAAGGACATTAAACACCTTCCATTTGCATCAGCCACTCTACATTCCTTCCATACTGCCTTCCCAATCATTCTACGAACAATAAAGCTGTTTTCAGGGGTTGTATTTTTCTGTGTTTCCTTTCTGTGCCATTATTTAACTTAATGTTCTATAATTTAATACAGGTTATATGAACCTCTTCTAAGTGCTCATAGCTAAGGCTTCTCAACACCAGCAATAATATGAATTTGAACTGGAAAATTCTATGTGGAAGAAAAGAATTTGCTGGGATGTATGTGGTTTATTTAATGCTACCCAGTGGGGATACTTGTAGGAACTACAGCTTTGAACTGTGACTAGTGAATGGGGTCAAATTATGACAAGTAAAATATACCCTTTTGATATAGGCTTTATGCTGAGCAATCAAGAAACATTAGCAGGGACTCTTTGATCTTCCACTATTTTAGTTAAATCACAGCATACATTTCTCTCTGTAAAGAAAATTTCCATAAATAAAAAACATTCATTTGAAAAGATGTTATTTTTTTTTTACATTTCTTGAAGAGAATAACCTTCATCAACAAAGATGTTACTTACTTTGTTATCCCCCCCCCATTGCTTTTATATCAACATTTTCTTGTCCCTCACCTTACCTCCATGGGAGCCAGATTCCTTCTGTTTCACTAGTCACTTCCCACAGTTTAACCCACTGTTAAAATGGTTCTTTTTTCATTATAGTTTTATTTTTCAAATTTTAAATATAATTATTTCATTTTCCCCCTTCCCTTTTCTCTGTACTACATTTTCCACACACTCCTTCTTGCTGTCTCCCAATTTCATGGCCAATATTTCTTTAATTAGTGATTTTTAAATGATGTTTGTTGATGGGTCTCTGAGTATAATTGCCCTTTTAGATTTTTGCTTCATTGTTATGAAGTGTCCCATGCACAAAAGAATCCTACAGTCATTCTTCAATCTTCAGAAACAAATAATTGTTTATTGCCTAAAACCATTTCTTTTCTACAAGGAAGCATACAGAAGTAAATGAGCTAAGTACACTTACATGGATTCATTTGAGTCAATTTAAAAAGAATTTTTTTTTAAAAAAGTTTCTTTCTATAAAAAATACTCTTTCTGAAACTATGGGATTTCTGTCAGAAGAGGACATTAATTATTATGTTGAGTCACTGACAGAAGTCAGTGTACATTTCTAGAGGATGGATTGCAGCTGGATTTGGAAAAAAGATTGTCATTTTCTCCACTTTAGTTTCCAGGCTAAATGTAGGAAACAGACACAATAGTTTGTTTCAGAAGATTCAAGATTGACTGATTTCACGAAGGGTAGGAGAGTTCATTCAACTTACTGAAGTAAAATGAGTTGAATACATTGCTTGCAAAATATTAATCTGTAATGGTTGCTTTGACATATTCTTAAGATTCTCTGATACATACATACATACACACACACGTATATGTTTTCTAGTATGTAATCAAATACACATACACACATCTATATATGACCTGATGTAGTAGCTGTTGATACATTTTCTGTGACTCAAATATTAAGAACAGAATCAGTTTTCACATCGTAGTTTTTAATGTCATATTTTGTTAAAATAACTGAATTATATCTTTCATCTTTGAAAATCAGAACTATTTTTAAAGTGCGTGTTTTTTAGTTACTTAGGTCACATTTCTTCTGCAAATTACCTTATGGAAAACTACATAAACGTTGAGAAAAATCTACCCACATTAGTAAATCCCATGATAATGACACGGTTAAACTTTTTTTATGATAATGATGAAAAATATATGCCCCAAGCTTTCTTATCATTGAGATCATTTCCCCAAAGTACTATTGGTTAACTAATTTAAAATTTGACTAAACACTGGATAATATGCTACACCAAATAATCTTTCACTAATGAGTGGAGCAAGATGAGCCAATTGGCCTTTTACAATTCTAATTTCTATAATTCTATGAATTCAATACAGTGTATCAAAACCCTCAAAGGTAATGCAGTGTTAAATCAATACAAATGAACTATAATGAGAATGGAGCATTTCCTTTATCGTGTGTTTAAGAGAAAGACTTTCTAAGGTGATTGTAGTAAGGATATGGAAGGTTATTAAATGCAGCTAATGCCTCTTTTCCCTATGGCAAATGTTTTAGCAGCATGAGTTTATGGGCGCCTTTATTCCCCCACTCTCACATATGCCATCTTTTAATAGCTTTTCTGGATGATGCCCAGGAATTTTGGATGTTTTCAAAGAGGTTATTCAACATAGTTCTTAAAGTTAACGGTTTGTAATTTTGAGGTCAAAATTGCATGCATTTTTTTCAGCATATTCGTCATTTATAAAGCATAGCTTATAATGAAAATAGAAAGGCAATTTTGCTCTGTCTGGATTCCTCAAGGATGAGCATTACCTTCATCAAAGTGTTTGGAGACTGAATCAGAAGATTTATTTATAATTTGTATAATGTGCACTTTCTCTAGTTTGATGAATTGGTTATTTATAAATTAAAATGCATAAGAAATAACGAAAAGTAAATAGTGGTTTAAAAGCATGCATAACAAATGTTTTATGTCTATTACCTCCCTAAATTTTATGTTCTAAGACAGTCTTGTAATAACGACTAAAATAGTTTAATAATATCTGTGTATTTTATAAGGAAGATTTTACAATTTTTTTTTTTTTTTTTTTTTTGGTTTTTCGAGACAGGGTTTCTCTGTGCAGCTTTGGGTCTTTCCTGGAACTTGCTTTGGAGACCAGGGTGGCCTCGAACTCACAGAGATCCATCTGGCTCTGCCTCCCGAGTGCTGGGATTAAAGGTGTGCGCCACCAACGCCCGGCTACAATTTTGTTTTAAAGATTTGCTTTAAAACTATTTTAGTAGCTGGAGAGATGGTGCCCTGATTGATAGTACTTTCTACTTTTTCAAAGGCCTCAAGTTCAGTTCCCAACACCTACTTAGGGCCTCTTACCACCTCCAAAACCATCAAGGAATAATTTTTCTGGGGAACATCTGTGTTCTTCTGCACTCCTTGGACACATACACAGAGAGGCATACATAAACAGAGAACATACAACATCTTAAAAATTATTACTTTGAGTATTTTCCAGTACTTGATACAAGTGACTCGTGAGAATAAAGACCATGGCTGCCATTCTGATAATGATGTGTACCTTATGAAATAAGTGAATTTTAAACTAAAACCATTGAATGCATACATATGAATAAAATAATATACTTTGTACATGCATACTAGTGGAATTTCATGGTAACTATCAATAAAAACAAATATATTTACTATATATGCTATGTGTGGAAGACTCAGAAAATTTTCTTCTGTTGTATGGTTCCTAAATTAATAGTAATTGAATAGTATTTTAATTGCAGGATTCAAAGTTTGATTTGGAAATAAGCTTCTGGTCATGAAAAGATAACTGTTAGTATGTCTTCTTGGTCAATAATTGCTATTTTATGGTTAATATATGAGCATAATAATAGTTTTTCATCTTTTTCAAGAAATAATAATTTCTAATTTCATTATAAAGATTCATGTTCACACAACAGTACACTGGAAAAACCAAAAATTATAGAACAAAAAAGACATTGACAATCATAATAATGGCTCAAACAGCTAATGACATTATTATTATTGAATTATCATTCATTTATTTCTTATTTTTCCATTAAACTAAAATACTCTAATCTATGACCCAAAAGTGATATTAGTAGGGTCTTAGTTACTTATATAGTATTATTTTATTATGAAAACTCGCATTCATACTTCTTTTAATAATGTTATTTTGTGCTGTTACATAAACTATTATTTACTACTGAATTAAAACAATTTGACATTCAGTAGTATTTAAATTAAATGGATATATTAATTTAGACATATCCCCAAACTTTGGAAAGAAAACAAACTCATTATTTTAATTATTTTTAAAACTTTTAGAGATGACAAGTGTATCCAAACCCAAATTTAACCGATTTCTCATAGGTCAGTATTTACATACTTCCTCAGGAAAACACACATTAACAAGTGATTGCAAATAGTTTTAGTTTCTTCAGTTCATAAATCTGTTCCTAATTCTTGGTCCTCCCAAAGTTTTGAGCTTTCTTACGGATGCCTTGCTAACTAAGGTTTTTTTAGGAAAACATTTTACAGGAAATGTATAAGAGCTTCTACACTGGCAACTGCCATTCTTCAAACTGAGGCTAACCTCTCCAAACTGAGATGCAAGTTGTCCTTGTTAAATACTTAATGGTTGGAAATCAGACACAAAACAAGCTTTGAGACCTGTGTTCTTATGTGCACTGCTGGTGTTTATGAACTGCATGTAATTTGTTATTGCTCTAAGAGGCAAGCATAGCATAAACAATCTATTATAAAAGCCATCTATTTTTTAGGAAAATAACATAATATTAAGTAGTATCCTCTTTTTAAGGTTTACTCATATTGATTTACTAATATTGTATGAATCAATTATATTTGTTTAAGATTAAGCTAATGGAATATATTGGAAAGACAAATAAGCAAATGGCCCTTGAAAATGATATCATTTACATATATGATATTATTTTTAAATTCAAAATTATTTAATTCATTTACTGTATGTTCTTTTTATTTTGTTTTATTTGACATTGTCATAATTTATTTATAATCATAATGCTACAGACACATGTAATTTGGAAATGGATGCAGTGGTTGTGATTAAAGTCAACTTAAATCATTTTTTGAATATAACAAAATATAATATAATATAATATAAGATCATCATCCTATCAAAGTTTATTTTATTTAAAAGCCAGGGAAAGAGTGGGAGAACACATTTTGTTCTCTGTTTTAATCTGTTGTCCTTAAAAAGTCCGTGTGTGTGTCATATGTTTGTACATTCTGTGAAAGTACCATAAACCCTAACACACTTCCTGGTAAGTTTACTCAAAAACTCTCCCACACACTCCATGTTGCTAAGCAAAATATTCATCTTTTCTTTTTTTAATTAAGATTTTTTTTTATTTATTACACATACCAACCACAGATCCCCCCCCCATTTCTCCTCCCACTCCCCACCAGCCTCTCCCACCCCACCAAGCCCACTCCCATATCACCTCCTCTGAAGCCCAGAACATTCAGCAGAGGCAGGTCCAAGCCCCTCCTCCTGCATCAGGGCTGTACAAGGTGTCTCACCATAGGCAATGGGCTCCAAAAACCCAGTTCATGCATCAGTCTGAACTGCCTTATCCTGGTGATCAGATTGGTGAATGCCCTAATTGTCATCATAGAGCCTTCATGGAAAAATGCAGAAAGCCTCATCCAAGGACCAGGTTGAGCTCCAGAAGTCCAGTTGAAGAGAGCAAAATATTCTTCTTATATACATAAAATAAACATTGTAGCTTTTCCTTAATTAAAGCAGCACTTTTGAGAAGCATTGATAGTTTACTATTTGTCTAGAAACATTGAGCTCCCTAGAAGCACTACTCTGTTGGCAGGCATCACAGGAGCCTATTCAGTGCACCTACTATTTGATCTTTCTGGATAATTCTATAAACCAAAAGTAAAGCAACATTCACTGAATATATAGTTTGTAACTATAAAGTTAGATATAATTATAAAATTCGAGAATTAAAATGTCATTTTCAATCAAGTAAATAATTATGCTTTATATTTTAACTTGACAACATCTTAACACTTCCCAACTTAATAAGAAATTACTATTATAGAAATAGAATTAGACTCCAGTTTTGCCTTCATCCATACCCTACAGTGTTCAATGACATACTTTGTGGACTAATACATTTCACAACACAAGAAATTGTCACACAAATCTTAGAAAGAATCACCTCAAAAAATTATTTCACCAAAAACCCTGGTTTCTTAAAATTTATAACAAGTTTTATTTTATTTTAATTTTATTTAATTTTATTTTGAGCTTAAATCCTGCTGGACAACCATCCACATTTGGCAGTCTACATGTTTTTCTCCACTTAGTTTCCTCAAATGCCCTTGTGTGATTGTGCATACTAGAATTCTGTGATCCTGTCATATGGATTTTCTGCTTACTAGAATAAATATGAAGTTCTTTATGTATAAAACTGGAAAAAATTTTGAGCATATATTGGTAAATAAAAGTGTATTTTTCCATAGGAAGCTTAATAGCCAAAAGCATGCAGTTCTGATGACCAAGGAGAAGAAAATACATCACTAACTTAAAATAACAATAGATTGAATGCATAAAGTGGTCAGGTGAGGGATCATGATAAAGTTACTTTCAACTCATGCATTAAGGTAAGAAAGGTCATCTATAATAATAACAAATAGTCCCAATATAATTATTAGTCTTTAGTCTACTACAAGATGGAGGAAAATTTGTCATAAGTGAAAGAAGACCATGTGTCTAAGGTATGTAAGACAATTAGAGATGCTGACATGTGATCCATAGCGACATAGTCATGTAGGTCTTCAAGATTTGTATATACAATCTTTTCATGAATAGTAATAGAATATCTATTGAGAGCTGGTATTCTTTGACATTAAACAAAAGAATAACATGACCTTGCTGTTATAGAACTTAATGTGATTGACAGGATGGGAAAAATAAATGTTACTCAATAATATAATTGATATTAAACTATAGAGATGGTATATCTTTAACTACTGATTCATGGTGCAATGGGAGTGATTTAACTCAAGAAGAGTTACCTAAAAGGCTTCTATGGATAGATGAAGCTCGAGATGAAAATTAAATAATGAATAGTTAACAGAAAGGGGCAAGATAGTACATTTCAAGCACATAAGCAAATTCGTGGTAAGTGATCTTAGATGATAGTTGATGCTCATAGTGTACCCTGAGAGTAATTAGATGATGTACAAGAGCACGCAGGGGTAAGATATGTTAAAAATTATTATCTTAGTTCAGGTGAAAAATAACAGCTACAAAAGGATGATGGCTGGGTGGTGCATAGAGCTGGATAACTCTGAGGGATCCTCATTAAGCAACATGGTTAATAGTGTTGTGATTTTCAATAATACAGTTGTGGTTGAGGGGTAGTCTGAGCAAAGAAAATCATGACTTCATGTCTTGAGTTTGATTCCTATTATTTAGTATGAGACATCAAAAAGGAATGCCAATTTTATAATTGTTAAAATAGTACACTCATATATTTGGAAATTACCATCACTTAAATGATGTAGAAGTGAGGATTAGTGGGTTTTTGTTAAGTAACATAGTTCACTAGGAAATGGAGTGTTCATGAGGCACAACTGAGTACCCAGTCTAACTACAACACTGAGAATATGATATTCTGCTCATTGTGTTATTTTACAGACTACACAATATTAATTGTTACATTATTTGTCAATATTGTAGGGAGTTTGAATAATTTGTTTAGCTTTGGGAATATTATGAAAAATCACATTGAAAAGTTGTTTCCTTCAGTAAGCAAAATGTGACAGTTTCTAGACATGTCTATTTCATCTTAGTAGGGAAGTTCTATTTTATTGGATTGTACTTCTTTTAAAATGATTACTCACTTTTCCTGGTTTAATTATCATATATATTTGCTATATTAACTCTCTTGCATAGTCAGAACTCAAAACCAAATTTAGCATATTGATATGATATTGATAAGTGAATAATCAATGAAAGAGTCAATAGGTATTTCAAATGGCAGAACTAGAAAAGTCAATTAAGTCAATTAATATTCATTTTATGAATAACAGAAGACATGCCTCTATGTGTTTCCTCTAATGTGGAAGAAATAATTTGGATTAGTTTTATGCTCCATAGTCTGTCACTACATCATATATATTTATATACAATATATTTATATATGTTTAAATTATAAGGAAAGTACCATTATTTTCTAGGCGATGTTTCAGGACAAATACCATGGACTGAGAATTCCTTGTGTTTATTCTTACAGATTCTTCAGGAACTGTTCTATAATCTCTTTTATCTGATGCTGACATATCTTGCTTGGATGGGATTGTTACATCTTCCTCTCCTGATATCACATGATTTATTTGCTTTTAGGAGTCAGTATAGAGAAGCATATTAAACTTTGGACTGCAACACATTACTATTCACGCTAGTAATGGAAAGATTAAATTTTGAATGTCCTTTAGTTCTTAACATTGCTCTCATGGAGGCAATTAATAAAAATATGCTAGCAATAGTTAACTAAGAGAGTAGAGGTGCTTCTGCCAAGGGTGATGACCCAAGTTCTACACTTTGTAGAAAGAGAAACCTGCCAACAACAAATTTTTATCACACACACACACACACACACACACACACACACACACACACGCACACACACACGCACACAAACACACACCCATGAAAGATATAGATGGTAGATAGGTAGGTAGATAGATAGATAGATAGATAGATAGATAGATAGATAGATACATAGATACATACATACATACATACATACATACATAGATGATAGATAAAGAAATTTAAATACAAACAAAGAAATTCAACTACACTCTATTTCCTCATGACAACTCTCTCCTAAACACAGAAATATATTTTTGGTGGACTATCAAAATTTACCTGTAATGGCCTATAATAGATATTTATCACTCCTTAGTAAGATTTATAACAGAAATCATGCTTTGGCGGAGCCAAATTCTGATTGTCCCTCCACTGATATTCAGATTTATTTCAGAAAGCAAGATCGTACTTGCTCTACCTTATCCTTGGCATTCTGAAATGATGACACTCTTATCTTGATGTTTATCAAGAGCATCTCATTTCTAGCCTATAACAGTTATTTCTCCAGATTTCAGTACTATGCTTCTCCATATCACTTCCATGGTGGTGTTGATGTGGCCACTGCTGGGTTCCCCATGTTTCAGTGGATAACCTCGCATGCTTATAGGGCCATCACTAATTTGACAACATAGGTTGCAAAGTATTGAACATAAAATTGAGAGGAAGATGTGGTGGGAATGTTGGAAGCTGTGCAGGGGGTAGAAATGATCAAGATATACTATATACATGGTGAAAAAATTAAAATATTGACTTCCTCTATTTTAATGTGTAATTCCTTATATTTTTAATCTTTACTTAGAGAATTTGGAAAGCATTTTGTGGTCAATGACACCACCTCTCTTTCCTCTTGGTGTCCTTATACTTTAACTCCAATCTGAAATGATGTGTAAAGTTCACATGTTAAAGGCTGTTTCCAGCCCTGCCCATTGTGAGGTTAGTAAAAATCAATGCATGGTGGGTATTTTTCTGTCACTGGTAGAGTACCCTTAAGAAGGGTATTTAGACAGATGCCAAGCACTTGTTTTTTCTTTGCTTTCCAGTTATGATCTGAGAAATATTGTTTCCTCACCCAATTCTTCTGTGAAGTCCTGCTAATGCCCCAAAGCAGCAAAATCAACCAATTGTAGGGTGAAATAAAAATAACTCTTTTCTCTTTTAAGTTGATTGACTTACATATCTTACATATTTTACAATAAGGAAAATCTATGTAGTCCACTCCAAAACTGATTTCTATGTTCAACAACATGGTACATGCAACTGGCAAGAAAATAAATCCAATAACTGGAGTTCAAATCATTGAGGATCACATTCAATGAAATATTCTGCCTCATAAATGAAGGTGGAGGTCCACTGAGGAAGGTCCTTGCATGTGCACATGTTCACTCACACATGACATCTATGCATAAACACGTGCACACACACACACACACACACACAGTATCATCTCCTACTGCTTTTTAATGGTTTAGTTTTTCTGAGATATTATTATATTTTCATGTAAGTGAAAGATGTTGGAAAACTTTCCAAGTGTTCAGTCTCTATTTGCAGCTTCTCTTAGCAGGAAAGTCTACTTGCTTGAGGAAAACATTCCTATTTTAAGGATATAATCATCTTGATTTCTATCTAATGTGGTAGATATAAAGGGTACTTTAAAATGCACTTTATCTTTTTAATTAACCCAGATGAAACTTTGATCATTTGCATCACATGCTACATTTAACTTATTAAAATATAAAGACCAATATGAAATTATGAAACCGTGAAGCCACCTTGTAGCTTTGACTTCTAAGCAAGCCAAATTCATTTTACATTTCCAACTTCAAATATTGACTTTGAGTCTCTCCATTTTATTCTTCTAAAATGTAAAATTGATTAAATATAATAGTACCGGAGTGAATGTAGGTTTTTTTTTGTTTGTTTGTTTGCTTTTTTAAGAATCTTGAATTTCCAAGGCTATTTTCTTTGATTCTTAAATAGTAAAACTGTGCTTACTACTTACTAATAATTATTTGATAGTTTAGAAATCGTCCTTAATTATAACGGCCTTGCTTCCCCTTTGATTAGCTATATTACTTGTACATAAAGTGGTTGCATTAGGACATTTGATTATATGACTATCTGCACTTCCCTCCTATTCATTTTTCATTTCCATCCTTTACCCTTCTTCCGGTTCCTGTCAACTTCTTTCTCTTCCTAAATAATTCCCTTTCACCCATAAAACCTATTATTTAAAACCATATCACATACATAAATGTAAACATGAAATAATTATCTGAGTATATCTCATCATAAAAAATCTTCATTTACACATATTTTTTTGAGCATTGTAAGTCTTTATTTGTATGGATATTCCCATGATGGCCTTGACTTCTAATAGATGTGTAATTACAGAATCAGCCTTTTCAGAACTCAAATTTTTTAACAATGGCATTATTTCATTCCTGGTGGCTGAATAAAACTCCATGTTCTGTTTATAACAATTTTTATTTTAGCCAGTCATCTGTGATTTGAAAATGTTTATAATAATCACCAATTGAGTTGGATAAAATGAGAGTAAGGTAATACACACGTGATCACATTTAAATTTAATGAGCAGATTCTTCTGTGTCTCTGACTTCCATTTGATAAGGTGTTTTAGCCAATGTTCCATTGCTATGAGAAGGTACAAGTACCATGGCAACTCTTTTTTTTTATTAAGAATTTTTTATTCATTTTACATACCAATTACAGATCCCCCTCTTCCTTCCTCCTGCCCTTCCAGCCTCCCCCACCACAACCCACCCCCCATTCCCTCCTACAAGACGGTAAGGCCTCCCATGGGAAGTCAGCAGAGCCTGGAATATTCAGTAGAGGCAGGTCCAAGCCCTTCTCCCTGCCTCAAGGTTGTGTGAGGTATCCCACCATAGGTAATGGTCTCCAAAAAGCCTGCTCATTCACCATGGTGGATCCTTATCCTACTGCTGGGGGCTCCTTACAAAAATCAAACTACAAAAAATGGCGACCTTACAAAAAGCAATCTACAGATTCAATGCATTCCCCATCAAAACCCCAACACAAGTCTTCACAGACCTGGAAAGAACAATATTCAACTTCATATGGAAAAACAAAAAACCTAGGATAGCTAAAACAATCCTTTACAAAAAAAGAAAAAAAGAAAGAAAAGAAAAACAAACCTCTGGAGGCATCATCATCCCTGACCCAAATCTCTACTATAGAGCTATAATAATACAAGCACTTGGTGAAAACAGACATCATATGGACCAATGGAATTGAATTGAAGACCCTGATATTAACCCACACACCAATGAACAACTGATTTTTGACAAAGAAGCCAAGACTGTATGTAGAAGAATTACTAAACAGTCTTATTAAATTAAAAAAAATCATGGAGCCAAATATAGGGGTGAAAGACTTAGAGAGATTAAGGAAAAAAGGAGAGCCACCAGCCAACATTACCTCATCGATTCTGCAGCTTCCACGTGCAAGTTACTTCCTGTCTACTCACATCTCTATGCTTTGCTGTTCTGCCATCTGATTTGCTCTCTTCCCACAGCTACATCACCTCCTCTTCCTACACAGCTCTGTCACTTTCTGTCTGTCTATACAGATCTCCATACCTCCATGGTTAACTAGTGTTGGAACTGAGGCTTGTGCCACCACATCCGGCTCTGTTCCCTAGTGTGGCCTTGAACACACAGAGATCCTGCCTGCTAAGGGATAGGGTTAAGGGCTTGTGCTACTGTTGTCTGACTTCTTTGTGTGCTTAAAATGATGTGCTATTCTCTCTGACCTCCAGGCAAGCTTTATTTATTAAAGCACAAATAAAATATCACCGTAACTGTACAATGGGAAAAAGAAAGCATCTTCAACAAATGGTGCTGGCATAACTGGATGTCAACTTGTAGAAGATTGAAAATAGATCCATCTCCATCACCATGCACAAAACTCAAGTCCAAGTGGATCAAAGACCTCAACATTAATCCGGTTACACTGAACCTGACAGAAGAGAAAGTACGAAGTAGTCTTGAACGAATTGGCACCTGAGATTACTTCCTAAATATAACACCAGTAGTACAAACAATGAAAATAACAATTAATAAATAGGACCTCCTGAAACAGAAGCTTCTGTAAGGCAACTCTTATAAAAGAAAATGTTTAATTGGGGGCTTGCTCACAGTTTTAGGGGCTTAGTCTATGTCATCTGTGTTCATCATGAGCATGGAAAGGAACATGGCTACAGGCAGGCAGGCATGGCACTGGAAAGTAGCTAAGAGCTTTACATTCTCATCCTCAGGAAGCAGACAGAGAAAGGAGAGAGATAGAAACAGAGAGAGAGAGAGAAAGAGAGGAGAGAGAGAGAGAGAGAGAGAGAGAGAGAGAAATTATAGGCTTCTGATAATTCAAAACCACCCACAACTAGTGATGGACCCTCTTCAACAAGGCCACACCTCTTAATACTTTCTTTATAGCTCATCAAGCTCTCGTGTGTGTGTGTGGGGGGGCTATGAGGAGGGAAATCTCATTCAAACCCCCACAGTAAGACTGAAGATACATTGCACAAAGAAGGATGATAATCTGCATTAAAATGAGTGTATATGGTTGAGAACGGAGTGATAGCAATCATGACGAAATATAATCAAAAGGCATTTTCTTTGTTTACCTATTGCACCAAATTCCAATGGCAACCTATTTTTTTCTTTTGTTGTTTCATATTCAAATAAGCTTATTGTTCTTCTTGAAAATCTTCTCCTTTATTTTTATTTTTTATAGTTTAAACCTCTATGTTTATTCTGCAGAAGCCTTACTTTTGTCTCTTTCTTCATGGCTGCCTTTTACTTTACCACACTCTCAGTCGTATGGAAGTCAATGGAGAATGAGCTTGACAGAGAAGACTCAAGACGAAAAAGAACTCTACAGTGATGGTTGTCATTTCCTCTTAGTTTTATAACCATATTTGTCGTCCTTGCTACTGTGTGTGTGACTGAGTGGGTGTTGTACTGTATTGGTCTTCACATGCTCACACATGCCACAACACATAAGTGGAGGGTAGAGGGAAAATTGTGTGCGGGGCGGTTCTGTCTACCCCGCGAGGTTCAGCATTGGAACTCAATTTGTCAGTATTGACATCAAGTACCCTTGCCCTCTGAACCAGCTCCTGAAACCAAAAATATGAGTGTTTAATGAAAGTTGGTAAATTTGTTTGTCTTCAAGTAAGTTAAGGAGTTGAGGTAAAAGAAAAAAAAAGTAATTTACCCTAAAATTAGTTGCGAATAATTCATATAGAACTTATACTAACATATTTATTTTTAGTTATCAATTTTAATTTTCTTCTATAATCTCAGCCATTAAACATGAAAATTCATTATAGGAATCAATTAAATTCACAATTGTCATACTTTATTAAATCATAATTAAATAATAATATGATATTTATTTAGCTATACTTTATATTCCTATTTTGATTGTATCGGATATATTCCAATACCATGACGAAATAATACATAACACAACATTCTATATTCTTATATTCATATCTCTAAAGGCATAAAATGATAAAATAGAATTACTTCTCAAAATAATTTAAAAATTATTTATATGGCATCTGAATAAGGATGTAACCTCAGAAGTATTTTAGTTTGGTTGCTTTTTATTATTTAAATAGTTTATTATGCTGAAAGTACATATTTAACTTCTAATATATACACCTTTTGGATTATTTTTTACTTTAAATTACTTCAAATACATGAAAGCCTAAGGAAGTTATACCACTTGATTAAAGAGGGCATGAACGTGATTGAGATATTATTTTGACTTGTAGAAGAGATCAAACAATATTAATGATGATTGCCTTAGCACCTTCCTAAGTGGGTAAAGGAGAGGAAAATGGAAATCTTTAAAGAAGATGAATGGTAGATTATTTTATTTATAAGAAGTAATGCCTATATGGAACAATTTGGTGTTTTAATAAGTATTTTTACTTATTAAACATAGAAACCTGAAGCATAAAAGGGAAAAATCAACACAAAACTGCCAGACCATAGCTGCACTGAAACTAGCCATGTAACAATAATGCAGGGATAAGAGTGAGGGAAATGACTTTGTCTTTACTTTCTTTACCTCTGATAGTTTTGCCTACATGATGCTCTGCTGACAGTTCCAATTATTGAAGGATTTCCTTCCTATCATGGCAACAATGCATTGTGATGATCAGATTGAAGCACATTCAGTAGTATATGTCTGTATATGTTTAAAGTTTGAATGAAGTTGTGCTCTGTTTACCACTCTAGGGTGGCAGTGGAACCTGGGAGAATGGAGCCTAAAAATGAGTCAGATGAAGATCTCCTGCAACATCCAAGTTTATTCAGAGCATCAGAAAGTTTATACCCTGGGGGTTTAGGAAAGGTCACCCGAGTACATAATCACAAGGACAAGCTATATGTGGAAAAAAAAAAAAAGCTTTTTTTTTTTCATAGAGACATATAAACAAATAATAATAGCAGGTTGTAATGAATAATCTAAAGTAAGCTCACTTCTATGCACTATACTTGGGAGAACCACAAAAACACACGCCAAGAATATTACCAGAGGTTACAAGACTCTTTTCTGGTTTACTGGGAGCTTTCTCACAAGGTCTCAGAAATCTTCCCACACAGTTTTATTAAAGGACTCTCTTCCCCCACCACTTTTATTATTTAAGAGCAAGATATCCACAGCAGTTTAGTTTTGTAATGTTGTCGGTAAATCTAATTGTCCTCTCATACATGAGTATCCTACCAGCAAGCAAATTATAATATCAGGACAGTGAAAGCTCTGTGTGTAATACTGAGCCTCCAAGAACAGAGATAGAGACTAAGTCCAGTAGTATTAGCTACATTATTATATTTACCAGAAAAATAATATGGAGAATAATTTTTAAAGAAACCCATAAGATTAGTGTTTCTGGTAGCTTATAGAGTGTAAGTCCATACTTATCTTCAATAGGAATACAAATGTTAGGATGTTCTCTGTCATATCTTCATATCTACATGTTTGGGGATTATTTTGATATTTAAAATGGCCTCTAAGGGGACATCTGTGTGCTGTCTGAGATACCCAATATTGAGATGGCTGTGATAGGTTCCATGGAGACATACATGGCAGATGTAGTAGTTTAAATAAGATGTCTCCACCCCCCATAAATTTTGGACATTTGAATACTTCATCCTTAGCTGTTGGCAATTTGGTAAGAATTAGGTGGTGTGGCTTTGTTGCAGGAAGAATATCACTGGTGAAGACTTAAGGTTTCAAAATCCTCACACTGTCTCTACTGTTTCTCCACTTTATGTTTGTGGATTGTGATACATGCTATCATTTGCTGTTCCAGGCACATGTCTGTTTGTCTGTTGCTGTACTCTCCAGCATGATGGAAATGGACTGGAACTCTAAGTCCTAAATAAATTCTTCCTTCTACAAGTTGGTTTTGTCATGGTGTCTTTTTTTTTAATCACACCAATAAAAATTTGTTAAAATAATAGATATACTTGGATCCAGCAATGTTTGTAGTGTTCTTGGCTATGAGTTTAATGTTTATGAATCAAGAATCTATATCATATAAAAGGTTTTCAAACAGACACATATGAAGCAATAGAATTTTCTGATTTAAGGATAGCAATCACCTGTTATATGCTGGCAGTAGGACACTCCTAAATTTCTTCTGAAATGAATATTAAATATTTGCTATTTCAGTGTCTACAGCCACATTTTAGGGCACCGTTTTCATGATAACCTACACATTTAGCACAGTGGTCCAAGCTTACAATCCAAGCACTAGGGATGCTGAGGCAAGATTGAGAGGTTAAGTGTGAGGACTGACTACAAAATCAAAAACCCCTTCTCAAAAATGACAATACTATAATATCAAAATTTTACAGTATCAAAATGGCAAACCAAGTGTATAATGGGACATGCTACTTTGCTGGGACTCTTATAACACAATTTCAGATTAACTTAAATAAGTGAAACTTACTCACCCCAAGATCAGGGAGCTTAGATTCCGAGAATGTGGTGACAGCAAGTTTGATTTCTTTGAAGGCATTAGTTCTCAGCTGGTAGGTCTCCTGCTTTCTGCATCCTTACATTATCTTCTCACCATACACAGAACTTTGTTGTTTATATGTGTATCAATGTTTCCTGATATTCCAAGAATGTGTGGTGTGGTGGTTTTAATGAGAATGCTTACCCATCACTCATGTATTTGAACCTGTGATTCCAGGTGGCAACAATCCTAAGTTTAGGAGGAGTGCACATCTTGGAGGAAGTATGGTTCTGTGGTGAGCTTAGGGCCTTGCTCTTGGCTTGCGTTTTGTTTCATGTTTGCCGACATCAAATTTATTCTTTCTAAGGTGTTTGTTTCAACAAATATGAGCTTGTTTATTCCTTGCATGAAATATCAATCTATTTCAGCTTAATTCTCTAATATATTTCCTGGAGGGGGTTCTTGAGAGTTAGTGTTGGAGGGACAGATAATATATGCCAAGTATTCATTACAAAAGAACTTTTGGTCCAGTCATTCAGTATGATGGAGGTTCTTGTTTGGCAATCCTAAAAACATCAATAGGACATTCTATATCATGGGGGAGAGGAAGCTATGTTATGTATTTTTAATCTTCAGTTGGGTGATACCAACTCAAGCCATTATCTGGTAAACATTTAATGTGTGTTAATTAGGCATTTTTTGATTTTTCAATATAATATGTTTTTGAACCTATTAGATTTAGATCATATTTTATCATAGTTTAACATAATCACATTTTTCCATCTGCCTTGATTAAATTAGGTGGTACTTAAATTTACAGGATTAAAAATTTATAATCATTAATGTATGAATTTAATGTCATAAAGTTTTTGAGAAAGGAGATCTTTCAAAATGTATTTCTAAGCTTTTTGAAAATACATTGTCAACAATAAGATACAAAAATTCATCAATAGAGCAGTTTACTCCATTTAAATTGACCTGTCTATCCATCCATCTAGTATTTTCCCTAATGAAGTTTCTTACACATAAGGGATATTAAAATGTACAGGCAGTAAATACTGAGTGCTAAGATATACTTCTGCAGCTTTTCTATTTTACATCCCAAGCCTCTGTCTTTTCATTGCTTTCATCACATTTATATCATAATTTAACTTTAAATTTTTTAATCTGGTCAAAAACCCTATCATATGTATTGATGGACATATAAACAGTAACTGTACATATAGTTAATTAAGTATCCATAATAAGTGAAATTCACTGAATGAGATACCTCATGGCTATGATAAGTTTATATTTGTTCCAAATCACATAGCTAATGTGTGACATAATGACTTCTAGTGAGGTTCAATAGTACAAGAAGTTCCTTTCTGAATAATCATGACTGCTCTGGAGCTCTCAGGGTAACAAGGACACAGAGATAGTTCACCAGTTTGTTATTTAGCTCTTATTTCCCACTTGGCCAAGCATGATTGATTGAGCAGTACACTGTGTGCTCCTTTCCTGATTCATGTCTCCATAAGCAGCATATAAATGCACTGCTGGGCCAACATTTTTCTTTGTGATGTGACCAGTTGCAACAGGATTACTGGTGTTATCTACTAAATACACTATTCAGCTTTTCACCAACCACAGCTTCTATGATTCAAATTCCTGATCCCCTAGATATTCTTCCTGGTTATGGAGGGATATCTTATAGGGACCTAGGAATGCATAATTGTTTTTTTCCTAGTCAATATTGATGGTTACTTGAGATACTCTGTCTTTTACATATACATATTAATAATAATTGTACCCAGCAGGTTGAGTATGTAGCTATACACATCACTTGATTTAAAGATAGATAGATGATTCATGACAGATAGGTGGAGAGATAGAAAGAGACAGAGAAATAGAGAAGTAGAGATAGATATATAAAGATAGATAGAAAAATAGACAGATAGATAGATAGATAGATGATTGATAGATAGATAGATAATAGATGGGAGATTAAAGAATTACAAGGTCATGAATTTGAGAGGGAGAAAGGGGCACAGGATGAGGTAGAGGGTAAAGTGTGGAGACCAAGAAGGAATAGAAGTGAAGGAAGTACAGTACTCATGTATAAAATCTCTAAAAATTCAAATTCACATAAGATTGTTTTTACCCCAGATTTTTTACTAATTCATTGTCTTTCTTATTTGAGTACTGGTACCACCCATCAGTCTATGACACATTTAGCGTAAGAATGCTTTTGTAGTAAGATACACTCTTCTTTCATGCTCCAGTCCATCCTCCTTTTAAAAGTCCATACTGTTCTGCATTCCTTTGCAATCTCATCACCCATTCAAGACATTCTAGGATAAGTATAAATCATATATAAAAATTGATAAAATATAAATTAGCTTAGAAATATGAATATATTTATATATCTGATCGTTATACCTAAAGCATTAATTTAATCATACTACTCTATTCACCTTAATTTTATAATTCCTTAACCGATTCTTCTTATAAGTAAAAATTGTTCATTAATTAGCACATTAACATAAAATTATATACCAATATGATTCACATTTGCACTAAATAAAATATTAGTTTCTGAATACAAATATACCTCTTCATCATAAATATATGCAATAATTATTCAAATAAACTGTTAAACACAATGACTTGAGTGATCATATCCCTTAAACTACAGTTTATGTTGTTAGGTGGTTCATATACATTTACATGTTGTTAAAATAATTTCCCCAGGGTCTTGGTTTACATACTTAGTATTTATTTATGTCAAAAATTCATTTTAAGTGAAATGGTGAAATGCAGCAAATATTTCAGGATGAATATAGAAAGTGACATTGGTTCCTCCCTACATCCAGCTAGTGATTCAGAGATCCATGAATCCAATTATTTAAACTGCCCTGAGGAAAAGGAAGCCTTTGAATAACTTAGAGTGATTTCTCTGCCTCAGAAAACACTCCTTTACTCCTCTAAATACTTAAATCACTCTGTGCCTTTAACCTTTAAAACCTTCTAAAGTTGAATTATCTCAGGTTCCAAGACTCTTTGATTTTATAAATTCAGAGAAAAGATGTGTCAATGCCCAGTATAACAGAAAATTTGGGCATTAGATTAGAAGGTTAAATGTTTTTTTTTTTTCTTTTGAGAGCTGAGAGGTACAGTGTTTTAACATTTAAAGTCCCTGTGAAGTCAGATAGTCAAGAGATCATTAAAGACTCTATGACTTTCAATATAAAAGGAATCAGGGTAGATATTCCACCATCACTATGGTTGATTTCTCTTCATTTAAATGTGATGCAATTCTGTCATAAAAGTATTTATAGATGACATTATTATGGACATTAATATATTGTTTTAATTGAGACCATTCCAATGGTTGTCAGTATTTGATCATTTTATTTTCTTTTCATAAAATGAGAGTATTTGTGACATGACCTTGTGAAACTTAATTAATTACTAGTGTTATAGCTATTTAAACTACAGAATTCTCATATAAATTTAGTTTATCATTGGTATCGGTTGTTAATATTGTTAATATCCTTCTTACATTTAAGAATATTATATGGACAAATGAAGTTGAATATCAGATAATCCACGTAAGGTGTTGGTGAGAGCAGTGACATCACAGTCTTCTTCTTCCTCCCTTGTCACTGTGCCACTTGGTGTATCCACCTCTGCTTTTGTTTTCCATTGTCTAATTAGATAGAAATCAGAAAAAGATTTGAATGAATTATCCGAACCCTAGTTATATATGATTACTGTTTTGATTTTTTCTTCTGAATTCCATTTACTTCTTAGTTATATCTGCAAGACAACTCAATTTCCAGATTTTAAGACTATCCTATTATCCACAGTCCCTTAAATGAATTATCTTATCTTTCTATCTGTTTGTCTGTCTGTCTATCATCTATCATTTGTCATCTGTCTCTATCTATCTCAAGTTCTCTCTCTTTATATATATACAAAAAAAACTTTCTATAGAGAAAGTAAGATTTTTGTGTTTTTCATTATATCAGCTAGTGTTAACTTGAATCAGTGTTGGTCCCTTCTGTAATAAAAGTAAAAGATATTTGGCCATTTTGCTGGTTAGTTTGTTGTTGTTGTTTGTTTCTTTCATTTTTTCTTTTCTTTGTCGATGTAAATAAAGCAAGGTAGACTCAACTGGGAAAAGGGAACATCAACTTGGAAAATGCCTCCATCATATCGGCTTGTTTGTGGGGGCATTTTCTTGATGAATGATTGATATAGGAGGGCCCATTCCACTGTGGACAGTGTTATCTCAGAGCCAGTAGTAATTAGTTGTTTAAGAAAATGACCTGAGCAAGCCATGTTGAGCAGGTCAGTAAGCAGCCCCACTTGTGTTTTGACTGTAATCCTTGCCTTCAGGTCCCTGCCTTGATTTTCTGTTCCGAGTTTCCTCAGTGATGGGATATATATTGAGATCTGGAAACCCAATAAATCTTTTCTTCTACAATTCAATTTTGACATTAATTTACCACAGCAATAGAAAGCAAAACAGCATAGAATTTGGCAAAATGTTTATGGACTATTTCTGTGACAGACCACATTACCTTTTTTTCAGAGCTTTGGGGTGGAAAAGCTACTGAGTGTTCAGAACTTAACTAGTTGTTGTGGGGACTCAGAAGGTAAGAATGCTGGTAACAATGCAGGTGTTGGAGACCTTGACAGTGGAGTTTCAGAGGGATGCTTGAAAGTTCTTCAAAGATTCTATTTGGATGATTCATATGATAGCTTGAGTCAAGAATCTGGTTTTTCATCTGTTGGGCCTGAAGAATTCATTGTTATTAAGAAGAGACTAGTACTCCTAAAGTGAAATTTTTAATTTACTGAAGCAGTTGATGACATTTGGCTGGAGCTGGGGAATCATCTGTATTTAAAGAAGAAAGAAGCATCATTGAGAAGAAATTCTTTTTGAGAGTATTTACAAAAATGCTTGCATCCAGAAGTTGTGGCACAGTTGGCCCAAGACTACATCTTAGCAGGCAGCTGAACTTGATAATGTGTGAGAGTCTCCAATGTGATATTGTTTTGACAACATGGAACCTGCAGGAATTAAAGGATTGTGTATACTAGTTGAAGCTTGGCACTGTTCGAGGGTAGGAGAAGCCAGTAGTGAATGTGTAATGTTCATTGGAGTGGAAACCCCAGGATTTAAGCTTTCATGGATTGAAGGTGAGGCTTGACACTGTAAGGCAGGTTTGAGTTCCTGAAGAGGTCCCAGAGGAAGCCACTAAGTGAAGGTAGAACACAATGAGGACCAAAGGCACACTGTAGATGCCAGGGCTGTGGACTAACTAACTGCCAAGGACAGCAACTGGTAAGGAACAGAGGTGGCTCTGAAACCAACTCTTTGGCCTACAAAGGGCAGAGTCTAAGAAGTGGAGCTGTGAGAATCCTTTGAAGCCCAGAAGACTGAGTATATCCCAGATGATAAACATTTAGCTCCAGGATTTTATCTATATTTGTGGATACTGAGTTTGCTTGACTTGATCTTGGTTCTTTCTTCTTGGAATAAGAAGTATGAAACATTTCTCCTCCCCTCCTTTTCCCCACAAAACTAAAGTTGAGAGGCCTTAAAGTTTTAAAGAGATTTTTGGGTACGTTGAATACACTGAAATTGTAAAGTATTGAATGTTTTAAAGACTGGCAATTTTCAAGTTATTCTGTGGTTTATATTGTAATATAATATGCGGGGGGCTTCCCTGGGACCCTTACTTCCTCTACACCCTTGGACCCTTGAGCCAAAAGCAGTCCCTAACAGGTGCCCAAGCCACAAATCTCAGGGGGGTTTTGTCGGAGGGACTCTGTAGGGACAGTCTCTGAGGACACTGCCGCCCTAGAACACATGCATGCCCAGGCATTCTTCCTGCTTCTGGGCCTTGGAGCTGCCCTCATGGAATCATGAGAGGCTTCAACCCTGGCTCACTGGCTTCCCCATCTATCCCCTACTAGGTACCATACTTCCTCAGTTTCCCAGCAGGGACCTTGTGGGACACTGTCACTGAGTGTCCTTCCCATCCTGTACCTCTTCCCTCTTGTAGAATCTCACTTGGCAAATGTAACGGCTCAGGTACCCTGGCTTCCTTTCCAGAAACAAGTCCTGTCTGTGCATCCTTGAGAGGTAGCTGGTTCAGAAGGCCAGAGCAGGTGCAATCCTTGACCCATGGTTTCCTGGGTCTTTCTGTAGTGGTTTCTACAGAAACCACTCTTTCTGCAACCCCTTGGAGCCTTCAAACACACTAGGCCACTTTTTGGCAGGACCCCCAATCCAGCACAAATGAGGTGAGGCAGACACCAAGTTTCAGGTGGTAAAGAACCTGAGCCCAGTTGGGGGAATGGGTGGGTGCAGGCTTTGGAAGAATCTGTGTATGGAGTGAGGTGTGTGTGTGTATGTAGGTGTGTGTGCACTTGTGCATACCTGTTTTCTTTTTGCCATGGGGACAATTAAATTTGGGGCATTCTTCTATAAAAACAGCCTCCTCTCCCCCTGTAAACTGGCTGTAACCATAAGCCAGTCACTTTCCCCAATACAGCAGGTGGCCAAGGTGAGAAGTGAGCAGGATGTAAAGACCCCCACCCCAAATTTAGCCTGAGCTCCCAGCAGGAAAGGATGAGTGGGTTGCCAGGGCTCACAAATGCAAACTGATGTGTTGTCCCCACCCTTCCCCTGTTATCCTCTGTTTCCTTGGGTGAATGTGGGGCGACCTGCTGCCCCTCCCATCTGGACAGTGATGGGTGTCTGGTGGGGCCTTGTGGTGCCTAGAAGGAGATGAAGATTAGGTTTTCCTTACCATGGAAATGAATATTTGTATGATTAAATTAACACAGAAACCCACAAAAAAATAATATGAGAAAATGTTGTTGCTTAATAATGATCTATTTTTTTGTCAGTTGTCCACTTGACATAAGGAAGGGTTAACTGTGGGAAAGGAACTTCAATTCAGAAAACACATCTGATTGGTGTCTACACAAATTTGTTGTGCCTTTTCTTGATTGGTGGAAGAGGTCCAAGACCACTGTTTGTAGTGCCAACCTAGGGTAGCTCATAGTGTATTATAAGAGCTGGAAGTTGAGAAAGCCATAAGAGCAGGGTAGGCAGCAGCATTTCTTAGTGGATATGCTTCAATATTTGCTCCTCCATTCCTACCTTGAGTTTCTGCCTGTACTTGACTCAATGGTGAACTATGGTTGGAATGTTTAAGTCAAATACATACTTTATTTCCCAAGTTGGTTTTGTTTAGAGTTTACCACAGTAATAGAAAGTAAAAAAGTAGAAAAGAAATAAATACACAAATGTCAAGTAAATTATGGTAATTCAAATCATCAAAATACATGATCAATCTATCAAACTGCAAGGCATAGGAGAGTAAATCCATGTGCCTATCAATCAGTAGCTACATTGTAGAAATGGGGAAACACCACCAGGTAATCAGATTTTATCCTTTGGTTCTCCTTGTTAACTTATAAAGCATGGCCCATTTATAAGCAAATTATAAGGAACAGTAATGTCTGCCCAAATCCAGAGAACAGGTGATAGATAGTAAATTCTATGACAATAGGTGATATTTAATAAGGACTTTTTGAACAGTTCCTATGAAAACATTTCAGAAATCTTTAAAAAAGCAATTAAAGAAAAGGTGATGTTCAGAGTAAGGTGAAACTTTTTCTTTCATGTAGTCTCATAATGTTCACTACTATCTGCTGTGGATGTCTTTCTATATACTGTGAATATACTTTGCTCCCATTGGCCAGTAAATAAAGCTGTTTTGGCCTTTGGCAAGGCAGCTTAGAGGCAGGCATGAAATCCAAGCAGAGATACAGACAGAAGAATGGAGAGTAGGGAGAGATGCCTGCCACTGCCCAAAGAGCAGCAAGATGCCAGTAGACTGGCACACCCACATGGCAAGTTACCTATTAATAGAAATGGGTTAAGCTATAAGAGCTAGCTAGCAAGAAGTTTGAGCCATAGGCCATCCAATTCATAATTTATATAAGACTCTGAGTGACTATTTTGTAAGTGACTGTGTGTCTGCAGGCTGGGAAGGACCAGAGAAACCTACCACTACATTTGGTGCCCAACGTGGGGCTTTCAAATTTCCATAAAGCTTAAAAGAGTTTTTAAAGAGCTTCTAAACACACAATAATAGAGCCCAAACCAGCTTTTTACTTATGTCTCTCAAGTGGTCCATGGTACAGAGACACTGCAGCATTCAGGCTTGAGCACATCATGGAGGATTCCTGACTTGGTACATAGAGCTGTCTCAAAACTATACAGCACACTGCATGGCAGATTTAGCTTTTACTAATACGGACAAAAAGGGTTTATGTGCCAGCTGCATACTACCTGTTAGCAGCATGGACCCCAGAGTTGGAGGGGTAAGCCTGACTCTCCTGGGTACCTCTGCCAAGTTGGAAAGCTGATGTGAGCGGAGTCAGCAGCCAGGGTCACCGCTTCAATCATAGCCATGCTGCAGTTTACAATGATCAGAAAAGGATTATAGATACACAGAAGAGAGATTCAGATGGAATGAACCCCTAAATGGTTTACATTGTGTGTGAAAATGAATGGAGGCTTGCAAGAGAGAGGTAAAGGAGGATAGATAGTTATATACAGAAATAGATAGTTTAAAAAATAACTCTTTAAAGAGACAGTAAGTTTAATATAATAAGCCATGAATAGATGGAAATCGCACAGAGATTTTATTATCTGGGATTTTTAACTGTAGAAAGACATTTGATTGTAAAGGTTGATGAGTTAAACATATATAT
Organism: Onychomys torridus; assembly: GCF_903995425.1. Classification (NCBI taxonomy): domain Eukaryota; kingdom Metazoa; phylum Chordata; class Mammalia; order Rodentia; family Cricetidae; genus Onychomys; species Onychomys torridus. Next base: position 44,462,377 of record NC_050459.1, read on the forward strand.
ATATATCTTGAAATCAAAATTTATGTCTAAGGATACATTGCTTTGGGTCTGCTTTTGTTTCCACAGAAGACGAGAACCTGTGGATTGCTTCCAGACTAATATGGTTTGATCAGCTAAGACCCCATGAAAGGTCTTCCATGACACCATGGCCCAGATGATCCAACATTCAAAATCAGCTTCAAAGCAACTGGCTGCAATGATCCATTCTCACAGACTACTACAACCAAGATTTAACTATAATTCTTAATTTTCTCAGGATCCCCATAAAAATTACAATAATGTTTATAAATCTTTACTTTTATTTAAAGAGGGTTGGTTATAAATGTAATCTCTTTCTAAAGAAGAAAAAAGGATATTATAGATATGATAGGACAAAAGGGTAGATTATTGAATCTACATTTAAGGAGCAACAATTTGTTTAAAATGTTTTACATTGCGATGGATTTTAGTTTATTGATACAAATTTAAAGTTAATTTTGTTATTCTATTTATCTACTCTTGTTTAAAGCATTATGTTTATGCAACTCATTTAAAATTGTAATATGTAATTAAGAAATACAGATTAATAGTCATCTAGGATGATCAAACTTATAGTCATGTTAGTTACATTTTTAGGTATTTAAAGGTATATTTCAATTAGGTAGGTAATCTTCAAATACTTCAAAGACTTAAATACAGCATTTTAAAATGTTTTAAAAACTTTGGTTTTCTGGACAGTGAGACACATTTTCTCCTGGCAGCACCAATTTACTTCAAAGAGGAAGACAGTCATTGAAGATACTCCATATGGAATTTATCTTCTTCTTTGCACAAAATGGCCTGCTGGGCAATGAACTAGTCTTACCTGGACCTCTTGACATATGTTATATAGACTGGACATTCAGGACCCAAAGAAAATGACCACTAAATTTTGCCAAAAAGGTTCCTGCTTTGCAGAAGAAACTGCCAGATATTCTAAAGGACACACGGGGAAGCAATTGAGACACTCTAGGCCTATAGGCTGAAGATCGATGTCTCAATGTTGCAGAGGAACTTTGGGTGACTGTCCATGCAGCCAGCTGTCTCTGTCATTCTAGATTTTTGGAAGTTACTTACAGTGAACTTCCTGTTTACTTAGGTAATATTATATCCTTTTTGAGTCTTTGATGTAGTTGAAGACTAAGTAATAATTATAATTTTCCTTGGTTATGATAAAAGATAAAATAGATATAAAAACTTAGATTCATAAATATAGGATAGATAGTACATTATTTTAATTTTGCCAAGTACGCATAGATTAGATAATGAAACTGTAATTCCTGCTTGATTACTGTTCTATTATATGTAATTTTACTATATTAAAGTTAAATATTTCTTTTTGATTAGATAAAAAAGGGGAAATGTTTTGATATATCTTTCTGTATGCTGTTAATAGGTGTTGTTCCTACTGGGCTAATAAATAAAATTGTTTTGACCTATGGCAAGGCAGTTTAGAGACAGTCAGGAAATCCAAGCAGAAATATGGAGAGAAGAAAGGAGAATAGGGAGAGATACCAGCCATGATCCAAGGAGCAACAAGATGCCAGAGGATCTGTAATGCTACAGCTATGTGGCAACTTATTTGTCAGGGACCAAGATGTCAGGAACCAAACATGAATCATGGAAAAGTACTAGCTAGGCCAGAGAACAAGTTATAAGATCACTGCTCTTCCCCAGAGCAGTAACATCTGTTTACTAACCAGGGCTCCCAAAGATAAGAAGACATTCCACAGTCAGGTGCCATGACAACCAAACATAAAGAGCATTCCATGGTCAGGTAGCCTAGCAACAGAATAAATGGCCCCTGACCAGTGACCTTAGCCGACATCTTGCAGTTGCACGATCTGCATGTCTCCCACGTTCTGTACCCCTTCCATGTCCCTTCCCCTTCCCTCCTTCCTGCCCCCTCCCCTCCTATGCTGGCCAGCAGGGTTTCAACAGGGGCAACACACCTGTGGGAGCAAATGAAAGGAAGAGGGGACACCAGGGATGACAGCAAGACATGATTCTGATCAAGCTGCAAATTTTATTTTCCTCTGCAAGGCATAGCATAGGAAATTTAATACACCATATAAACAATCTCAAAGAAAAAAAACCACATGATAATTTCACTATATGCAGAAAAGGCATTTGACAAAATCCATCACCCCTACATGATAAAGGTCTTAGAGTGATCAGGAATACAGGGAACATACCTAAACATACTAAAGGCAATCTACAGCAAGCCAACAGCCAACATCAAATTAAATGGAGAGAAACTCAAAGCAATACCACTAAAATCAGGAAAGAGGCAAGGATGTCCCATCTCCCCATATTTATTCAATATAGTACTTGAAGTTCTAGCCAGAGCTATAAGACAACACAAGGAGATTAAGGAGATACAAATTGGAAAGAAAGAAGTCAAGCTTTCCCTATTTGCAGATGGCATAATAGTATACATGAATGACCCCAAAAATTTAACCAAGGAACTGATACAGCTTATAAACAACTTCAGCAACATACCAGGATTCAAGATCAACTCAAAAAAATCAGTAGCCCTACTACATACAATAGACAAAGAGGCTGAGAATGAAATCAGAGATACATCACCCTTTACAATAGCCACAAATGATAAAAAAAAAAAAAAATCCTTGGGGTTATTCAAACTCAGCATGTGAAGGACCTATATGACAAGAACTTTAAGTCCCTGAAAAAAGAAACTGAAGAAGATGTCAGAAAATGGAAAGATCTCCCATGCTCATGGATAGGCAGGATTAACATAGTAAAAATGGCGATCTTACCAAAAGCAATCTACAAATTCAATGCAATCCCCATCAAATTACCAACACAATTCTTCACAGTCCTGGAAAGAATAATACTCAACTTCATATGGGGAAAAAAAAAAACAGGATAGCTAAAAGAATCCTGTATAATAAAACAACTTCTGGAGGTATCAGGATCTCCAACCTCAAGCTCTACTATAGAGCTACAGTAATAAAAACAGCTTGGTACTGGCATAAAAACCGATATGTGGACCAATAGAATCGAATTGAAGACCCTGACATTAACCTGCACACCTATGAACATATAATTTTTTGACAAAGAAGCCAAAGCTGTACAATGGAAAAAAAGAAATCTTCTTCAACAAATGGTGCCTGCATAATTGGATGTCAACGTGTAGAATGCTGCAAATAGATCCATATCTGTCACTGTCCATAAAAGTTAAGTCCAAGTGGATCAAAGACCTCAACATAAATCCAGTTACTCAGAACCTGATAGAAGAGAAAGTAGGAAGTAGTCTTGAACACATTGGCACCAGAGAGCACTTTCTAAATATAACACCAGTAGCACAGAAACTGAGAGAAACAATCAATCAATGGGACCTCTTGAAACTGAGAAGCTTTTGTAGAGCAAAGGACACGGTCAACAAGACAAAGAGAGACTCTAGCCCTGTGGGCTGAAGACAAATGCCCCAACTTTACAAAGGAACATTAGGTGACTGTCCAGGCTGCCAGCTGTCTCTGTCTACTCTTGCAAGACTCCTGAAAAATGATTGCATCCTTCTCCTGGTTCTCAGGTAATATTATATCCTTCTGAGGTCTTTGATGTGGTTGAAGACTAGATATGATACAAGATAAGTTAGATATAAAACTTTAGACTCACAAATATAAGATAAATAGGATATCTTCTTTAATATTGTAACTATAATTCTTGCTTGATAATTGTTTTGTTATATGTAATTGTACTATGTAAAAGTTAAAACCTTCCTTAAAAAAAAGAAAAGGGGAAGTGCTGTGGATATCGCTCTGTGTAAATAAAGTTCTGATTGGCCAGTGGCCAGGCAGGAAGTATAGGCGGGACAAGAGAGAAGAGAATTCTGGGAAGTAGAAGGCTGGGGAGAGACACCGCCAGCTGCCGCCATGAGAAGCAACGTGTAAAGACACTGGGAAGCCACAAGCCATGTGGCAAAGTATAGACTAACAGAAATGGGTTAATTTAAGATAGAAGAAGTAGATAACAAGAAGCCTGCCACAACCATACTGTTTGTAAGCAATATAAGTTTCTGTGTGCTTTCTTGGTTGGGTCTGAGAGTCTATGTGCCTGGTGGGTGAGAGAGATTTGTCCTGACTCTGGGCCAGGTAGGAAAACTCTAACTACATAAGTCCAAGTGGATCAAAGACCTCAACATAAATCCAGTTACTCAGAACCTGATAGAAGAGAAAGTAGGAAGTAGTCTTGAACACATTGGCACCAGAGAGCACTTTCTAAATATAACACCAGTAGCACAGAAACTGAGAGAAACAATCAATCAATGGGACCTCTTGAAACTGAGAAGCTTTTGTAGAGCAAAGGACACGGTCAACAAGACAAAGCGATAGCCTACAGAATGGGAAAAGGTCTTCACCAACCCCACATCTGACAGAGGGCTGATATCCAGAATATATAAAGAACTCAAGAAATTAGACATCAAAATACCCAACAGTCCAATTAAGAAATGGGCCATAGAACTAAACAGAGAATTATCAACTGAGGAAGTTCAAATGGCTGAAAGACATTTAAGGAATTGTTCAACATCCCTAATTATCCAGGAAATGCAAATCAAAATGACTCAGAGATACCACCTTACACCTGTCAGAATGGCTAAGATCAAAAACAATGAAGACAGCTTATGTTGGAGAGGATGTGGAGCAAGGGGAACTCTTCTCCACTGCTGCTGGGAATGCAAGCTGTACAGCCACCTTAGAAAATTGGGAATCCATCTCCCCCAAGACCCAGCTGTAGCACTCTTGGGCATATTCCCAAGGAATGCTCAATCATACCACAAGGGCATTTGCTCAGCTATGTTCATATCAGCATTGTTTGTAATAGCCAGAACCTGGAAACAACCTAGATGCCCTTCAACTGAAGAATGGATAAAGAAAATATGGTACATATACACAATGGAGTACTACTCAGCAGAGAATAACAATGACATCAGGAGGTTTGCATGCAAATGGATGGTTCTAGAAAAAATCATCCTGAGTGAGGTAACCTAGACTCAGAAAGACAAACATGGTATGTACTCACTCATAGGAGGATACTAGATGTAAAACAAAGATTACTAGACTGCTACTCACAACTCCAGGGAGGCTACCTAAGAAACAGGACCCTAAGAAAGACACAGGGATTGCCCAATGACAGAGCAATGGATGAGATCTACATGACCAACCTGGATGTGAGTGGCGGTAATTGCTTTTTATTGTATGTGAGATTTGTACCATTTGACATGGTCATTCCTGACATATTTGTATCTTTCTTTCTTTTTGTGTATGTGTGTTTGTGTGTGTGTGTGTGTGTGTGTGTGTGTGTGTGTGTGTGTGTGTGCTTGACTGTGTGTGCCTGTGGGTTTTAGAGGGTACACATTTATGATTGGACATGTACATATGTGGTGAGGTGCATTTTCATGTGTGTGTGTCCATATAGAGGTCAGAAGACAGCCCTGGATGCTGTTCTTCAGGCACCATTAGCTTCTCTCTCTCTCTCTCTCTCTCTCTCTCTCTCTCCATAAACATCTAGTAGCCTAAACTGATGTTCCAGCAAGTCCCAACAATGTGGTGGCCTCTGTCTGTTGGGATTTTAAATACCTAAAACAACAATCAATTCTTTTGTTTTTGTGTCTTGGGATGGAATGCTGATTCTTATGCAAGCAAGACAAACTCATTACCAACTAAGCTAGCACCTTAGACCCACTTGCTTCTTTCTTGTTTCAATCAGTGCTCAAAGCAGATATGCGAGCCACTAGAATATATATGTTAATAGAGTTAATGCAAGGGAATGGTTTGCTATGGGATGGCTAGTTACACACCTGGAATCTATAAGGAGTCTTTCAGAAGTGACAGGCTAAATCTAATGGCACTGATTAAAGCTGTGTCAATGGCAGTTTTCTCTTTCTTTAGAGTAGTTTCAGCTCTGTCCTTACCTCCATCAAAATCATGTAAAGCTGCCTATCCAGATTATCTAGGATCATTTCCATTCTAAAAATTTACATACTATTGGTACCAATCAAATCAACACAGTAACTTCCTATCAAAACATAGATTATCGATTACATAAATGTTCACAGTAGCTTGTCCAACTTGACATACAGAATATTCCATAATATTTTTTTCCATTTATTATAAATATAGCACTTGGCATATATCTGGGATTAATTTTGAAAGGTATATTCTTGCTAGGCAAGAGCTAGGCATTTGATGAAGAATTATTTAACAATAGCTGTCTTCTCTTAATAATTGATATGTTTATCACACTTCTGTAAATAATATATTTTAGAAAATAAGAACAGACATCCTGGGCACAACTATAGTTTAGTAAGATGCAAGCACCTATTAGATAGTGACCCTGGCATAGGTGTGGGTAGTGGGACCATGTTTCCCAGGTATGACTCACAATAAGGAGGATGGAATATATATCATTGACCTACATTTGGTTTCAAGTTGAAAGGCTGAAAATCAATACTTCCTTTTTTATTTCTTTAGCTGGTTGGTAGCAAAATTCATCCTGATCTAGTCGTGCTGCTTGCATATTAAAGATCTAAGTCAATAATTGCTTTCCTTCACAAAGGATGTGGCACTTGACATCATCAGGCTATTTACTCTCGAAGCTTAACACAGAGAAAATTGTTTTTCAAAAATATAATCCAATGGTGTCATTCAGGAAAGATGCCATCTGATAAAATATAATTCCTGATAGTAAGTGAAGGACATTAGGTGAACATATGAGATAGCAATTTAAAATATTCAGAAATAGGAATTGTCTTGCAATATGTACTTTAAGATGGGAATGGATTGGTGAGTGAGAATTATTGCTTCACATAGAGGCATCTGAAGAAGGTACAAAAAGACTTAAATGTAAGAACAGATTTGTAAATGATATAAGAATTCAAAGAGTGGAATATGAAACAATTTTACCAAGGAACAGCCAGTGCTATGAGGCTAGGATGGATCAGTAAAGGCTCATGCTTCTTAAAATGTTAAAATTACTGAACTTGGTGGGGCTCTGTGTAAGATGACAAACTAAAAGCTACTTTGGTGTGATCTGACAAAGAAGAGTCAGGATCAAAAGAAATAATTGCATTCTTAGGAAAAGGCAGTAAAGGAAGGAGAGTCTTTCTGTGGTAAAGAGGCAGAAGCACCTGCTTGGCCTTGTGATGCTTGGACCAGGATGAAGTCAGCTGAAAACATCAGGGAGAGATTGCCTGCTCCTGGACACAGTGCCTTAATGGCAATGAGCCTATGAGGGAGGACTGCTCAGATTTCAGAGGTTAGAGGAGGACATAGATGTGCCATGCCAGAGGAGAGATGACCAAGCTCTTGGGCATGGAGGCAAAGGCAGAAGTATAGTGGGGGAGCCTGATGATGAGATTTTTCTAAGGCTCCCTACTGTGACTAGACTGAGAAGAACCGTTTCTTTCACTGCCTCAGAAAACAGCTTCACAGGAACCAACATGCTGGACTGGTCACAATACCACAAGCAGGAGTATTCTGTAAGAATTGTGGGACTAAGCATGTTGGAAGGTGGAATTTAACCCAGTTAGAACAACAATGAACTGCAGTCTTCCACATCCTATGACCTGCCTGGAAATAATGAGCATGACAGAGAAGGGTCTCTCCATGTCCTTTCATAGTTAATACATTACAAACTGAAAGAAAAAAAAAAGCATATTAGAAACTCTAAGAGGGCTACTGAGATGATGGATCTGTGGGTGAATAGTCTTGCTTCATGAAACTGGCAACCAGAGTTTAATTCACAGAACCCGTATTAAAACAAAACAAAACACAGAGAGAACAAGCTCCACAAAGTAGTCCTATGACTTCTACATGCATGCTATGCTTAGGCATGCCTGTGCCCCAAACACATCACACACACACACACACAGAGAGAGAGAGAGAGAGAGAGAGAGAGGGAGAGAGGGGGGGGGGGCATGAACACACATGTGCACATACACTAATAATAATAACAATAATAACACTATTAGAGAAAAATACAAATTACTTTACAAAGCAAAGATTTCAAATCAATATCATAGAAGCTCTTCAGTAATCTTAAAAGCCAGAAGAGCAAGGAATGATATATTTCAGTCCCTGAAAATAGTAGCTGACAACCAAGATTGTAAAGTCATCGTCTAAACCAGTGGAGAAATAAGAAGTTTCCAAAACAAGCACAGATGCAGAAAATACAAAGGCAGATGACAATCTGGCATCTATTGAGTCCTTTTCACCAAACTGGCAAAAGACTGATAATGACCAGGTATGAGGATAATGATTTATATCATCCCAAAGTCTTATGAAGACTCCAGACCATAGACACCAGCAAGACAGTATCAATATTAACCTTAAATATAAATGTTCTCAACTCCCCATTTCAAAGATTCAGGCTCTATTTATTATTAAACAAGAACCGAACCAGCAAGCCACCTTCTCCCAGAAATATACTGCACTGACAAAATCTGCAAACACATTTGTGTTTGTTTTGTTTTTTGTTTTTCTTTTCTTTCTTTTTTTTTTTCTAGGCCAGGAGGCAGGAGACCATGTAGGGGCCAACTTTAATACTGGAGTTGACCTATTCTGTGTTAAGGAAGAGATGTCCTTTCCTGGTGGGCCCTGAAAGGATGTAAATCCCTGTGGTCCGCAAGGACCCGAGGACCAAGGACTGTCCCCTGTCAAACAAGCACAGGACCCTGAAAGTAACCTCCAAGCTCTGCTCCTCCAGGGCATTGGTGGCTTGAGGACTGGCAGCTGTGAGTCCAGATTCCATGGGGTACACATCCATTGGAACAGGGTCTTGTCACCTCCTTCAAGAGTAGAAAATGAGTTACCAACAAATGGAAGCTGAAGATAAGCTGTCAGCAATTCTAATACATGATAACGCATAACTCAAACACAACTAACTAACGGGGCTCAGAGAAGATACCTACATGTTAATAAAAGGAATAATTCATCACTGAATACGCTGGCTCTAGTTTTGTAAAGCAAACACCAATGGAATTAAAATGTTAGATAACATATATCTTCTATATTATATCTCTTACAATAATATCAAGTGACGGCTTTGGCCCACTCTATCTTGAGTCATACCATCCATATTAAAAATAAAAAAAATCACAATTAAATTATACAATATACTAGTTGAACTTAACAGATAACTACAGAATATTAGAGGGGGGTTGTTGTTTTGTTTTGTTTTATTTTTTGTTTTTTTCGAAAACGCAATTTCTCTGTGTAACACCACTAGCTGTCCTGGAACTAGCTGGCCTTGAACTCACAGAGATCCACCTGCCTCTGCCTCATGAGTTCTGGGATTAAAGGCATATGCTATCACCACCAGACTTTTTTGTTTTGTTTCTTTTCTTTTTGGTAGACTCGTTCTTCCTGCTTCAGCCTCCTTTAGCAAGTCCTACATGACTGTTCCACCACAACCAGCACAGGATATTTTATAAATAGGATATACCTCATCCTCAGACTCTCATATAACCTCTAAGATACATTGCATTGTAGGCCAAAATGAAAGTCTCAACATATAAATGATAATTGTAGTTAGAGTTTTCCTGCCTGGCCCAGTCAGGACAAATCTCTCTCACCCACCAGTCCCACAGTCTCTCAGACCCAACCAAGAAAGCACACAGAAACTTACATTGTTTAGAAACTGTATGGCCGTGGCAGGCTTCTTGCTATCTGCTTCTTCTATCTTAAATTAACCCATTTCTGTTAGTCTATACTTTGTCACATGGCTTGTGGCTTACCAGTGTCTTTACATGTTGCTTTTCATGGTGGCGGCTGGCAGTGTCTCTCTCCAGTCTTCTACTTCTCAGAATTCTCTTCTCTCTTGTCCCACCTATACTTCCTGCCTGGCCACTGGCCAATCAGAACTTTATTTACACACAGCAATATCCACAGCAGATAATCAATATGTTTTGTATGTTATTATATCCTAGTGGGACTCAAAAGTAGAAATTGTATAAATAATTGGAAATTAAAAATACACACCTGTGCTGGATACATGGCTGAGCAGTTAAGATCATTTATTATTCTTGCTGAGGACCTTGATTAAATTTCCAGTGCATATATCAGATAGACCAAAATATAATGCCAAGTAAAGGAGATGAAAGACTCTCTTCTGGCCTTCATGGGTACCTTTATATATGAAGTGCACATAAACACATACAAGGCATACAATACATATAAACTTAAATAATAAATATTTTAAAATATACTGTTGAACTATCTGTGGATTATTGAAAAACATTATTTAATTAAGCTTAAAGGTACTGTGGAATCGAATTAAAATGAGAGCAAACCTTCCTAGAACATCTAGGATATAGGGAGGAAGTTGTAATAGAAAAATAATTTTTGAATAATTATTTTATTATTTATTTCCTGATCACATTTTCCCCTTCTTCTACACATTCCAGTTTCTACTCACCTGTCCTCCAATCCCAATACACCCCTTTCTGTCTCTCATTAGAAGATAAGTAGGCTTCCAAGTTATAATAACAAAATAAAGTAGAACAAAAACTAACACATCAGAATTGGACACAATATACTAGTAGAAAGAATGGAGCTGAAGAGAAGGCCCAAGAAGCAGACCCCCACTTATTCACACACTCAGAATCCTATAAAAACACTAAACTGAAAGCCATAATACATATGGAAAGGTCTTGATTCAGACCCATGCTGGCCCTGCACATGCTGCCTCCATCTCTGTGAGTTCATATGAACTTTGATCATATTGATCTAGAAGGCCTTCTTCTCTTGGTGTTCTCCATCTCCTCTGGCTCCTACACTCTGCCTCCTCTTCCATGCAGTTCCCTGAGCCCCGATGAGAGTGATTTGATGGTTATAACCCAAGTAAGGCTGAGTGTTCCAAGTTCTCTCACCCTCTCTGTTTAATGTCTGGCTGTCAGTCTCTGTACTTGGTCCCATCTGCTGTAGGAGGAAGCTTCAGGTGATGGCTTATCAAGGTACTGATCTATGAGTACAGCAGAACATCATTAAGAATAATTTTATCACTACATTGAATTTTCTTTGTTTACACCAGTATTATTTGATTCTATCCTGGGTCCATGGGCTATCTAGTCTCAGGTTCATGCTCACCCAAGCAGTGTTAGATATGGGTCATCGTGCAAAGTAGGCTTTAGAATTTATCAGATATTGATTATTTACTCCTACAAGTTTGTGCCACCATTGCACAAGCATACCTCATAAGCAGGACAACATTGTAGGCTTGTGACAGGGTTGGCGTTTACATTATTCTTTTGGTAGCATGTAGAATACCTTCCTGTACCAAAGACATTAAAACAAGGGATACAGGTTTTATGTAGGTATCAGCTCAACTACTCCATGTTCAATAAGTTGTGTAGGAATTGTCTTTAGCAATGAAACCTGCCTTACCATCAGTTTGTGGAGAGCAAACTGTAGTCTAAGGAACAGCCTGGCTGGTTTGAGAATTTCTATGGGTCCCTATGGCCAACAACTCAATTAGATGTAACCAAATTCTGGTACTGGGTGTTCCACCTAATGACAAGAGGTAATCAGCCAGAGCATTGTCCTCTCCCCATTATTTGGCAATTTCACTTAGATATCCTTTATAGGAAGATTCTACTGTATTAGCTTTCCATAATACCCCTCAAATGGCCCTTAATTTTAGTTATCTTTCCCTGTATTTCCTCCCTCACCTTCCTCTCACTAAACCCTCCCAGCATAATTCTGCCATTTTAACATTTCCATTCATCCATAACTATCTATGGTATTTCCCTTTCCTTATGAGACTTAGGAATTTCCTTACTCAGGACATTTTTTTTTCAAGTTCCATCCATCCAGAAATTTACATTTTGATTCATAACAGTAGCAAAATTTAAGTTATGAAGTAGCATGGAATAATTTTAGGGTTGGCTGTTCCATAACATGAGCAACTCTATTAAAGGATCACAAAACTATAAAGGTTGAGAACAATTGCTCTAAATAGTATCAGTATACAAGTTCAGTTTATTTTATTTTACTTTAATTTCTATACCAATAAGGAACTAGCTAAAAAAGAAGTTGGGAAAACAATGCATTCATAATAACTTCAATAATTCAAAAAATAAATTCAAATAAATTTAAAAAAGAAAATACCTGGGGATAAACTGATCCAAGAAAAAGAGTGATCTCTAAAATGAAAGCTTTAAGACACTAAAACTTGGAAAGACTTCGCACCCTCATGAATTCGCAGATTTTCTTTGTAGAAATGGTTATACTGCCCAAAACAATCTTCATCAGAACCTCAATGTCATTTCTCATACAACTAATATCAAAGAGAATGTGGCAAAATTCACCAGGTAGCACAAAAAGCCCCCCAAAGCCAAAGCAATTTTGGCAGAAAAACTACCACCTCATCACAGATTATGCTACTGAGCTATAGTGACTAAAACCAGTGTCATAAAACCAGATATGAAGACCAATGGAATCAAGCACAAGACCCAAGAATAAATACACAAGCTATACCAAAATAATATTTGATGAAAGTGTCAAAAGTATACATTGGGTAAAAGGCAAACCACTCCACAAATGGTTCTGAGGAACAGAATATTCACATATAAAAAATCATGTTAGTTACATATCTCCTATGGAATACAGAAATCAATCCAAAATGGATAAAAGATCTTAATGAAAGATCTGGAATTTGGCAGTTGCTAGAACACCCAAGTAAAACACTTTAGAATATAGGCATAGCAGGACTTCTTCTAAAGGACTCCAGAGGTTCAGGAAATAAACTTCAAATTGACAATGGAGATTATAAAAATATTAAACAGCTTCTTCATATCAAAGCAAACAATCACGAGTTGAAGGCAAACCCACAGGAGAGCAAGAGGAATTTATGTACTATGCATCAGCCAGAGGATTAATATGTAGAATATACACAGAATTGGGAGAAATATGCACATATGCCATCTTCTCAATGAATGGGATAATTATTGAATAGAATGATGGAACTCAAAAAGCTAATAAATTCTTGATGAAGTGTCCAAATTCATTAGCCATCAGGAAAATGCAAATTAAACTGAATTGAAATTCTATCGTCCCTCACTTAGAACTAGTGTCATCAAGAAAAAAAAAGAACAAATGTTTGCAAGGATATGGGGAAATAACACTTATTCAATGGGGATAGGTATGTAAACCAGTGCAGTCATTATGAAAATATTACAGAGGTTTCACTAAGTGCTAAAGCCAGAAATATCATATTAGCCAGTGGTGCCAGTTCTAGGTGAACAAACTCTGAGGACTATGTGTACAGATCTGTCCTTTTGCTGCACTATTGTTTTACAACAGATGGAAGCATGTGGGAAAGGGTAGCAAATACACAGAAGTAGGATTTTATTCAGCCCAAAGAAAAATTAGAAAATTTGCAGGAACATGGGTGTAAGTAGAAACCATTATTATTTTTATTATTATTTCATAATTTAATTTAATTTTACATATCAGCCACAGATTCCCCTGTCCTCCCTCCTCTCGTTTCTCTCCCCTGCCCTCCCTCCAACTCACCCACACATGTCGAGCTCCGGGAGTCCATCTGGCGAGAAAGAGGAGGGATTGGATGAGCAAGAAATGTTGAGACCATGACTGGAAAAAGTAGAAACCATTATTAAGTAAATTAAGCTAGACACAGAAAGATGCCTTGTCCAACCTTGATATGAGGGCTTTTGCCTTATCTTGTTGAGTCTTGTTTTGCCCTGTTCACAATCATCTCTTGGAGGTCTGCTCTTTTCTGAAGAGGATATGGAGGGGAAGTCGGTATAGAGGAGAAGAAAGGTGGGGGTAGTTCTGAGAGGAGTGGAGGGAGGGGAAACTGTAGTCAGAATGTGTTGGATGAAAGAAGAATCTATTTTCAGTAAAAAGGAATGGTATCACACCGTATCACTCCTGAATCCTATATGTATATTTGTGTCTGTGTGTGCATGTGGAGGTGTGTGTGTGTGTGTGCACAATATTTGTGCTGTTCTTTAGACAAGAGTGGAAATCATGTGTCAAAGAATAGGGCCTTAAATGAAGGAAATGAAGCAAAGTGTGGAGTGGAGGGTGAATATAAATAGCCAGAAAGAAGAGACAGAAAGAACACTGAGGGGAAGGAAAGGGTCCCTCAAAAGTGAGGTCAGAATATAAAGCCAGGGGGGAAGGCAGAAGACTAAGAACAGATGATGTAAAAAAAAAAAAAAATCACAAAGGATGTCATTTCTTTGTATTCTGTCTGAAGATATACTATAAAACTATTATATTTTTTAATGTCAAGGGATAATTATTGATATAATTTCAGTAGAGGTGTGGATTGTGTGAAAACCCAATGGCATCAGAGTAAAGCATCATGTTTTAAGACGTGGTGACTTAATAAGTAAATTGTTATTCATAAAGAGAGGTGCTGGTTATTTCTTTAAATGCACAAAATGATGTCTAGGCATATGTTCTAGGTAAGCAATAGTTGACGAATAACATTAATTATATTATGGTATTGTGAAATAAAAAGTTACATTGATATTTCCATCTTTTCAGGTTTGAACATTTTTTGATGAATGCAGTACACATTAATGAGGTAGAATATGCAACATAGGACATGAGCAAATGACATGAGAACTGTTTACATGCTGCTAAATTTGAAATCTTTGCCTCAAATTGCACAGGTAAATAACACCTGCACAGATTGGCGCAAGTTCAGTAGAGCTCTGAGTCGAAACACTGATTGAACCTATTTGTATACAGATCATCACAAAATTTGTAGGAATAAAGTGGACAGCTGGTGCTAACAGAGTGACTGGATGGAAAATAGAGGTAAAAGTGGCATGCAGGAGAAATGGATGGAGAACATAGCATAAAGGCTGGGGAATAATATTTAAGAAGCAGATAGCAGAAGAGATATGGGTGATAAAACCTGACAACAATGAGTGAGGAAAAAAGTGAGGATGAGGGGAAGCTGGGTAATATATTACAGAAAAATAAATCATCATTCAAAAAAAAATGTGGAATTCAACCAACTATTGAATTATTACAATGTTAGAACTATAGGTAGGGAAGCCAGAGAGAGACTTCACTGCATACAGATATTTAAAACCTGTAACCAAAAAGTTATTTGCAACTGACAACTGCCTGGAGAGGGAAAAATCAGTTTTTTCCAGTGTAGTAACTCCAAGTATATCAACACACATGCCAGGACAGGCCCCATACTCAGGAGTCACTGACCAACACAGAAGGGATGCTATTTTCTTCAGTGTGCTCTTTGTTTTGGCATTCTTTTTCTTTTTGTTGTTGATATTTTCTTTTATTTATTTTTGAGTGAAGGAAGAACATGAAATTGGGTAGGGGAGGAGATAGGAAGATCTGGGAAAAGTTGAGAGGGGATAAAATAGAGTAATGCACAGATAGAAAAATGAAAAACGGAAAACAGAAGTAATGTTGAGTCATAAGTCAAATATTCAATAAATTTGACATCTCATAGGTGACTTTAATGAGTCTTCAAAGAAGTGCATCTATATTTATACGCGCACGAGGGTGTGTGTGTGTGTGTGTGTGTGTGTGTGTGTGTGTGTGTGTGTGTGTAGAAATATCTCTTAAAGAACTTTCAGTTCTGCTTCATTAATTGCTAGACAGCTTTTACTCCTCACAGTTTCCCTAGCAAATATAACCACTATCCTATCCTTCTCCAGTTCTAGTTAAGTTTTTGTTGCTGTGATAAACACCATGACCAAAAATGACTCAAAAAGAAAAGATGTCTTTCAGCTTAGAGTTCACAGTCCTTTACTGAGTGTTGTCAAGCCAGGGACTTAAGGCAAGAACTGAAGTCAACTGTGGAGGAACACTGATTCTGCCTTGCTCCTCATCTCCCTCTCAGCCTACTTTTTAAAAGCTTATTTATTTATTTCTATTTTACATAACAAGTACATACCCTCTCTCTCTCCCCTTCTCCCGCTCCCGCCCCTCCACCTCTCCCAAACCCAGCACCAACTGCCCAGGGATAGCAATGCTCACAAGAGACAAGGACTTCCCATATATATTCTTAATCAAGAAAATACCCTACAGACTTTCCTATAGGCAAATGTGGTGGAGGCATTTTCTCATCTGAGGTTTTCTCTTCCCAGATATTCCTAGTTTTTGTCAATTTAACACAAAACAATCACACACAAAAAAATACTTTGGTCCTTGACAGGATTATCCCAGTCAATTCCTTCTATATCAAACTGCCAGAGATAGCCAAAGCTCAGCAATGGACACTTTTTGCTAACAATTGCTGCTACAATCAGAACTCAAGTCTTTGCTCATAGGCTATAAGTGAATCATAATGGAAGCCTATATACAACTTAAATTATTTTGATAGGAACATTCTTATAAGAAAGGAATGACGAAGCTGGAGAAATGGCTCAGTGTTGAAGAAGCCTTGCTGCTTTTGCAGAGGGTCCATGATGGTTGTCCATCACACATGTGTGATGGTTTACAGCGTCTCTAACTCAGACTCCAGTTCATCCAATACCCTTTTCTTGAGACTGCGGGAACCTTCACTCACATGTATAGACCCACACATATACACAAATAAG
Organism: Onychomys torridus; assembly: GCF_903995425.1. Lineage (NCBI taxonomy): Eukaryota > Metazoa > Chordata > Mammalia > Rodentia > Cricetidae > Onychomys > Onychomys torridus. Next base: position 44,478,968 of record NC_050459.1, read on the forward strand.
CAATAAATAAAAATAAGTATTAAAAAATAAGGATATAGGAAACTAAGATTTCATTATTAACGGGAAAATTTTACAATAAGTATTAAATAAAAACTTACTCAAGAATATGTATTCATTATGTCCATTTATCTGACATCATTTCCTTATTTCATCCAGCCAGTAAAAATTTAAATAAAAACATTGAGAAAAGTATTGATCACAACGAATTAAAGAAAAGTATTAGATTGTTAGGTCAAATTTCTAAAATTCAGACTATCGCAGGCTTGTTTGGAATAATGTGACTAGAATGAATATTCAGAATCAATAAAGTCAATTCAATATGGTACAATGTTTCTATTTACAAGATTGGAAATGAAGCTGTTATCAGCAAGCAATAGGCAGTTAATGCCATCTTGCAGTCCAATTATTTTAGTTTTGGAAATTGCTGGCTTCTCTTTGGTATATGCTTAATTTTGTCTATTCAGGTAAATAAGAGTTAATAGCCAGAGTGTAAATTTGCCACAGCAGATAATTAGTGTAATCTGTTATGTATGAAAGCTAGGCTGGCAGAACTCTGTTTTTAATAACGCCCATGGTGTCAAATCACCAATTTCTCATCCTGGCTGCAAAATGCACAGATGGGCAAGGACTCAGTCCTCATTTGTAATTTATTTGTTTTTCCAAAAGAACCTACTGAGGTTATTCTTTTATTTCAATATTCAGAATAACAATAAAATCTACTAACTGAAATGTTTCATTTCAACATGAGATACGCTTTCTTACTTATCAATATGATCAAGACTTAATGCATCAATTTTCTATCTCTTTTCTCACCTATTTATAGATCTGTTTTACATTTTGGTGTGGTATGTAAATAGTAGAAGAACAAGGCTATACCAAATGTCTTTGAAAAATAAAACATACATATTCTTACTCTGATATAATACAAAACATATCAGCAAATTGTTTGTACCTAGTTTATTACACATGCTTAATATTATATACAATTGTTACTTATAATAATATAAATATAACACCATATAATGTACTTATTGTTTATCTATAAATTTATTATTGGAGTCTATTTGTGATGTATAGATATTAAGAGGCTTCTTGTTGCTGTTTAAAAGACAGAAACCGCATAATAAGAATTGACTCTGGGGACAAAAAGCTGCCAAGGATTTTATTGATAAATGAATAAAACCTATATTTTTTTAAAGTGCGTTAGTGAAGCCCTCACTAAATGAGAAGCTAGGAAAGTTATTGATCTTCTAGAAACTTCCAGATAAGTTTATGTTATTCTTCATGCTTTCTATGACTTTGATGTTATCTCTTTGTAGGTATGAAATATTTGTAAGGAATATGTAATAGGAAATAACATTGCTAATTTTTATACTAACACTTATGGATAATTAAAATTTAGAATGCTCTTTTTTCCTGCATGCTTTTTTTCTGTTTATGAATATTTTGTTGTATATTTATATAAAATATTAATTTACCATATTCAGTTTTGAAAAATATATTACATATTACTTATTTTGTCATGTCACATTTACTAATGTAATAGATTAGATTTAAAAATAATTATAGAAATCATTTAATTTGGACCACTGTACCATCTCTCTCTCTCTCATCATTGAAGTATATTATTTCTAGTGGAAAAAAATCTCAAATACAACTGTGGCAAAATATTTTATATTTTACAGATAATATTAGAGTTTTTCTGATATAAAGTATTTATAAATAAGATTGTATTTTCAGGTTACTGGGTTTTTATTGTTGTTGTTGATAATGATATGTCCTTGTTGTTGCTGAATATTTTGAATAACAGAGATGTAATGCAGGCAGGAATTCAGAAAGAGAGAATGAAATATGGGCAAGTGAGGAGGAAGAAGGAGTGAGGAATGAGAAACTGAGTGTGGATATGACTGAGAAGGACAAGTAAAACCATGAAATTTGAGAAGAAAGAAGAATAGGGATGCTGGCACAGGATCTGAACCCGAACCCCCTGCTGGTGTTATGCTTCATGGAACATTGGTAGCAAGCATGAAAGAAACATTGTTCAAGCTACTGTGTATCTGAAACGTCTAAGAAAAGTAGCTCCATGGACCTGTCAGCAAGCTAGAGAGTGAGCCAGTACCCACCATCCCTTCAATGGTTCCTGCTTCAGAATTTTACTTGAGTCGGTACCATGATGTCTCTTAGTGAAGGGTTGTGAGCTGGAAGACGAAGTAAATCCCTTCTGCTGAAGGTTGCTTTTGGTCAGTGTTTTCTCATAGCATCAGAGAGTAGATTAAATACAGGAGTATTTGAAGAAGTTTCCTTTGGGTAATACAAAACACATTGCTTATTTAAAGAATTCTCATCTAAACCTAGCTAAATGACCCTTTTCCAAAACAAGGTAAAATTTATGGGTTCTAGATATTAATATTTATTTTCTTTGGAGGTCATATGGTTCTCTATTGCCATATATTTTACGTTTTTGAACATTCAATCTATCTTTATTCATATATTAGATAAAAATGAGCATCTTACGACAGTATACAGTTTGGACATATTTTTGATCTACCCCATTCATTTATATTTTAATTTGTTTATTTCTATTCATTCATATTTAACTGAATCATTGATAGAATAGGATTCAAAACTACCTTTTAGTTTTAAAACTTTTATCTTCTGTTTGTTCTACCTGTCCATGATATAACTCTTTCCAATAGGTTATTTGAACCATTTTTATAATTGTATTTATTATGGAATACATATTTTCAGATAAATGGCAACTAGAATCAATATCTGCATCTTTCAATGTTTACTGCTGTTGTTATTCGATAATTTTAAATAAAGTGTATAGGAGTTGGAGAGATGGCTTAGCTGTTTGGAGTGATTGCTGCTCTTACAGAGGATTTGCTTTAGGTTCCTGGTGTGCACAATGCATAGTTCACAAGCTCCTGTGACTCACCATCCAGTACATTTGATTCCCCCTTAACTTGCCTTAACTATTTCTTCAGTATTTATTTATCACAACACCATACACTGGTATATATTGTGTTTTACTCTTAATCATGATTTAGACAATTCAAAGGGAGGAAAGTGGTCCCGTGATGGGAGAACATCTTTTTGTATGCTGTGAAAATGTTGCTCTGATTGGTTGATAGATAAAGCTGTTTGGCCAATAGTGAGGCAGAATAGGGTTAGGCGGGACATTCTAACCAGAGAGGAGGAAATTGAAAGGCAGAACAGAGAGGTCACTGCAGGCCACCACCATAAGGAGCAAGATATAAAGATACCAGTAAGCCATGAGCCATGTGGCAAAGTATAGATTTATAGAAATGGGTTAGTTTAAGATGTAAGGTCAGCTAGTGAGAAGCCTGAGCCAATAGACCATACAGTTTGTAATTAATATAAGCCTCTGTGTGTTCATTTGGGTCTGAGCGGCTGTGGGACCACAAGGATGTGGGGGCTGGGTGGGCAGAGGAAAACTTTCGGTTACAGTTCCCATGTGTGCTCTTTCTTTCTTCAAGTTTTTAAAATTTCATCTTGTAGGATTTTCTCTATTTGCAGAACTTCCTTCAGCTAGTCCGCTAGAGGAAGTCTTCTGATAACAAATTCTCTTATTTTACTTCATCTGAGAATGCTTTGGATCTTTTCTCTTCTCTGTAGAACAGTTTTGGTGTCCCTGACATTCTGGCTGTTCTTTTCTTTAATAACGGAAAAAAATAGTATGTCATGAGCTTCTGGCCTTCCTGTTATATGAAGAAAAAAAAATTATCTCATGTTATCAAAACTTTTCTTCCCTCGCATAAATCAGGTACGATTTTCTTGGGATATTTTCTACATTTTTTTCTTTGTTTTCAGATTTTAGGTTGATTTTAATGTTTCAGTTTAAATATTTCTTTCAGTCTAATCTGTTTGAAGTCCCTTCATTTTTACACTGGTAAATTTATAATTTTGACAAAATATGCGAATTTGTGGTGATTACTTTTTCAATTCAGTTATTAACATGGACATATTTTTCACATTCTTCAGGAATTCTCAAGCTGAAAAATGTTGACTCTTTTAGAGTTCTTTGAGTCCCTGATTTTCTGCTTTTAGTTTATTTTCTGTGTTGTGATTTATTTTGAAAAATATATAGCTGTTTTTCTTTCAGTTCCTTGATTCTTGCATCTACTATTCTCATTGTATGTCATTACTGATTCACTCCCATTTCATTTGGTTACTAATGATATCTAAGCATTTAATTTGGTTCATGACTCTTCTGTGTCTTTGTAGGTATGTTTTTCTTATTTTGAAGCATGTTTTTGTTTTATTTAAGCACTGTAATTGTTAACTAAATCATTCTGTCTATGCCTGTTAATGATAGGATCATATCTATAGGTTATACATTTTCATAACTTTATTCAGTCTTAAAAGCTTTATATATATATATATATATATATATATATATATATGTGTGTGTGTGTGTGTGTGTGTATGTATATACAGTATTTATCTATCAATATAGTATTATATATATATATATATATATATATATATATATATATAATTTTGATCATATCTACTACCAGCTTTCCCACTTCAATGCTCCCTGGATCCCCTGTAGCAGATACTTCTCTCAACTATATTTCTTTTCTTTTCTTTTCTTTTCTTTCTTTCTTTCTTTCTTTCTTTCTTTCTTTCTTTTTCTTTTTTAACAAAAATTATCCCTTGAGTCTAGTTAGTACTTCCCATATGCATGTGGGTATGGGGCCATTCATTTGAACAGCCTACTCCACACCTCTCTACCACATAACTGATTCTCACTCTCCCAGAAATTGTCAACTATCAATAATTCCTTAGTTAGGGTTGGGGAGTTTTGAGGCTTTTTTCTATTCATAGTGGAATTTTTGACTGTCTTAATCTTGAGCAGGTCTTGTATAGGCAATTCTTTCCAAGGATGAGATAATATCCCCAGAAGAGTAAAGGGATGTAGAGAGAACTTAAGATCCAGAGAATTAGCAGGACTACTGTGAAATGTTGTCTTCTATTCATGATGCAGCTGCTGCATTTGGGAATACATGGCATTTTACACCGAAAAGAGATAAATCAAGTTATATATTCTTGAGAGTGGGTTTGATATAGGGATAGATAGAGTGGGGGAAAAGTAAAAGGGAGGATAAGCAAAAACAAAATTTATATGAAAATAACATAAGCAATTTTGCAAATTTGTAAAGAAAGAGAAAAACATAACAATGTTCTTCAAACTACAGATGCTATGTTTTATAAAACTAACCCATTTGGATTTTTTTCAATTATGATGAAGGCAGGTCTCTGTCTAGTCCTTGACATAAGAAAATAGAGTCATTGTATTCCCAGAGAGGCTGTGCTTTGAGTTTTTTGAATGAAGGTTTAAAAGGCATCTTGAAGATTTCTTATTGAAACAGTAACATTTGAAAGTTTAAAGCTGACTTCTTGATAATTGGTCTCCTTCTCTCCATTCTGTCATTGTTTCTCCACACTTCTGAAAGAATGGAGCTATCTAGGCTTCCAGGTCATGCCTGGAAACATTTCCCCAGTCTTTATGCAGAAGGGACTTTATCTACTTTACAGTTGATGCACACTGGGAAAAAAGTACCACCCAGACCATGTTTTGAACTATGGTGCAGATGATCTCAGTTGACATTGATAAAGAAGATGCAAACCAGAATAATTGTCTTCTGGTTGGAGAGGAGGCACCTGGGCCCAGGTGATAAATGAAGCCCCAGCAAAAACTGTTTTTGATGAATATTCTTTCTGATACACTGTATGTATACCATATCATTTCCCTAATTCAAGCACAAAATCTGTGCTTACATATTTGACATTTGGAGTTGTTTCCCTAAAAAAGTCATTTCCCCAATGTTTTAATGAAGAAGATAGAATATTCTTCTGGTAGTGTTATATGTAAGTTAAAAGCAAAGCTCTCTCTCACAGTATGTGTGAGAGTGTGACTATGGGTGGGAGATAGTAATGTAACCATTAAAGACTGAAGATGCATACATGGGTGAGAGGTTCTCTATGATTCAAAGCATTGATTGGGATAATTATTTGAATTACTGCAAGCTTTATTTAGTGGTCATCCTAAGTGAACTTCATTGTCTGCCACTCATTACATGTTTGCTAAAACTGATAACAAATCTGCACATGGATACATGATTTATGACCACTGACTAAAGAAAAAAACATTTATTTTATCTTAATCAAAAGAGGAATCAGGATATTAGCATTCATGGGCAGTGGACAACAACACTAATTCACACGTTGTATCACCCAAACATGGGTCAATGCTTCTGCACTTTGTCATAATAACATCTGAAAGGACCAGGCCAACTGAACGTCATGTAGAACTTAACAAGGAGTTAATAAAGCTGTGACATGATGTTATTCAGACAGGATGAGTAAGAGGCAGCCTCGATACTATAGGTTCTATCACAAAAGTGGACCTCTGTGTATGACAGAATCTTTCTGACAAATTAAAAGTCCAGTCACTGCCTGGCTGCTGCATTGGCCATACAGAAAGAAAATAATCCCTGGTGGGTTATATGAAATCTTACTTTTTATTTTAAAATATTTTTAAATAAAGCTGATTTATTAATCACCTGATTTTAATTTGATATTCATCAATATTTAACAATGATTAATTTTATCAAAAACAAATTATCCACATATATAAAACATAGTCAGGAAAACATCAGTCTTCTCATACAAATGAAAGCAGTGGAGAGAGAAATGTAGGTACTGACAAATAAGGACATGGTTGAATTAGACAGTTTATTGTCTGTAAGGTGTATCTGGTTTACAATAGCAAGGCTGTAGCATCAGTTCCTTGTTCTCCGTCCTTTTGATGTATCAGCTCCTTGGTTTTTATTTATTTGTTATTTTTTTTTTGCTGTCTAAAACTATGGATAGCACAACAGTTCCCCCCATCCTTTAACAATGGAGATGGGTTTGTTTCATTGATTTACTGCTCATCAAATTTGAATCTGATCTGCCCCATTGGCAAGCTGTCATTGACAGTAGGCTCTCATTAGTTTACTAAGTGGCAAATGCTTCTTGGGCTTAAATTGCACCGTTGAACCTTTCAGTCCATCCATCTGAAAATTAATATGAACTTTTTCTCTATCTGGAAATCTTCCTGTTGCTTCATTATCGTGGTAGGCATTATGGTCTTTTCAGCTCTGGCATCACAATAGAGGACCAGTTTTTCACTCACAAAAACAAACATGAAACAAACAAAAAACAGCTACAGAAAAAAGGAAGCAGGCAGTTGGGCTGAAGTCTGTTTATTTTAACCATATAAGCAGTTTGAAAACTTGCCTCTAGTTGCCAAAGACATTGTATTTGTTATTAAATTTGATAATTTTATTAAGATAAGATAACCCAGAGTTAATGTTCCTTAGTTAGTTTTAATTAATTCTTCATTGGAAATGGCTTAATCTTTATTCTTAATACTTTACTGACAAATCAACTTACTATGCTATTTTGAATTTTATTTATTTATTTTTTTACATTTTAATTTATTACTCTCCTGCTTTTTACACTTTAAGTGCTATTTAATTTGTTTGACTATCCTTGCTAGTTTGAGAATATATACTTCAGTTTAGAATGTTGTGCTAAAACTTGCCTTGACTCTTGTTTAATTCCTATCTCTTTTGGCAGATATAAGCTCTTAATTTTTATCAGTAAATATTCCGTTATTTTTATTTCCTCTTATTTTTCCAGCTATATATTACATTATATTTTTCATTTTTCTATAATTTTCACACACATATGTGTGTGTATTTATGTATATAGTGCATGTACTTACGTACATATATATGTACAATATATATATATATATATATATATATATATATATATATATATGTATTGCTCAATGTTTATCCTCCACTATTCTGTGTCATCTGCCTTGTACTCCTATTGAGTTATTTCTTCCCAAGTAGTCTAGATCCTACTTTCATATCTTTGTTTTTTCGGGCCTCTTGAAAGTAGGCACAGGAGCTCTGTACTCATGATGCAATAGTCATGCTGCATCCAGAGGACAGCACTTAACAACAATCTTCCCCTTTCCCTGCCTTTGCAATATTTCCAATCCCAGTTACATAGAGTTCCCTCATGCTGGAATAGGGGTGAGAAATAATTGCTTTATTTGGGCTTGAGGACTCAATAGTCAATTGTTCTGAACAATTTTAACTAGTGAATTTCTGCGCTAACCATCCTCTATTGTGGGAATGTTTCTGATCAAGGTTGAAAGTAACATAAGTCAATGGATAAAATAAGTAACTCCTAGAAGGTAGTTTTTAGTTTGTCTACACATGCATTTATCAAAATAACCATGGTTGCTTTCCATCTACAGCTGTGACTTCCAAAGCCATAGTCTTTTGACTAAGTTTAGAGCACCATGCATCTATTTCTTCCTACAGTGTGAACATCATATACAATCAGAAAAGACCTGATAAACCACAAAACAGACATGCTACTGTGGTGCCAGAGGGAATTCACATTATCATTCACTGGAAGTTTTTTTTATTGTATTGTACAGTGTCTACTTCTGTTTGAAAGCATCGATGCCTCTTCTCACCCAATATCTGCATGGAGCAGTCAGGCATTGAGTACTAACCAATAGGGATGAAGCATTCAGCTACGTTCTAACTTGGTTAGTGCTAATGTGTGAAGTCATCATCAACAGATCTTGTCACCTAGGCAAGTAGGGTGTCCTTGGTCAACAACTGACAAGGACATATGTTATACCTGATTTCAAGATTTTCAACTACCAATTTTTGTAATCAGGTTCATATTGGAGAACTCCTTTTTCTGCACTGCATGGCGTTCTTCTTTTTGGTGTGACTTTGTGGATGGTATTCAGAGAGGGAAGATGATGTTTGAAGATCTTGCTTCTCTTTGATTTCAACAATATCCTGGGTGCTCCACTCTACATTTTAATGCTTTTCCTGGTTTTCTGTTATGAAGAATTATTTTTATTTTCCATTAGTTGAATGTGTGTATGCTGTATAAGTGAATACCACCAGTGCTCAGGTGCCCACAAAGGCTAGAAGAGGGTATCAGATACCAGTGGAGTTGGAGATAGAGACAATGTAAGTGGTGGGAAATCTATCATGAGTACTCTAGAATAGAGTAGTAAGTGCCCTTACGCACATAGCCATCACTTCATCCCATCTCTTCTGCTATTTTTAAGGAACATCCTTTTTTCTCCTTAAGCTTTAGAAGCTGAGGCTCATCAAGTTGTGACCTCAGAAAGTCTTACTTTTTTTGTGATTTGACCTTTGTATTAAGGATTGCTTAGTACTAAAAAACTACTGTCAATTGCACTTTTGTGTGATCCTTATCGCACTATAAAATACATTTATTATTGTAAAGAAAAAGCACATTGTCTTTTTTTGTCCTGTTCTGTGATGTTGTCTGTATTTCAATTTGAGTTTTGAAACTATTTTATGAAATGTTCATGAGCATTTATGATATACAAGGTACAATTCAGTGTATATTCCTTAAATAAAAACTAATATCATCATCTATTCCTTCAATATTATTATGCTAGTTGTTTACTTTTTATGCTATCATTATTTATTTTCATTTTATTGAAAACAGATTTTTTTCTCACACAATATATCCAGATTACAATTTCCCTTTCTCTTGCTCTTCCCACTTCCTTCTCACCTCCACTTCCATCCAAGTTGACTCCTTTTCTGTCTCTCATTAGAAAAATAAAAAAAGTATTCTAAAGTATAATACTAAAATAAAATAAAATGAGAAAAATAAGCCTAACACTTTGGAATTAGACAAAACAATGAAAAAGATGCCAAAAGAAGGCACAAGGAATGGAGACCTACTCACTCACACACTCATGAATCCCATATAAACACAAAACCAGAAGCTATCTTGTGTGCAAAGGACCTGGAAGGTAAAAAACAGAAAAAAATAAAAATAAGAATAAAAGATGAAAAAAGATAAAATTAAAAAGGAAAAGAAAAGAGAAAAATCCTTGACAGGGCATTATGGAACAAAGAACCTCTAAGCATGCCTTAGTTCATTCCCTGTTGGCCATGGACTGCAGGGCACGCAGCCTACACTTAAGGGTAGTTTGTTTTCCCAATGATCCTCCCTTGGAGGAAACGAAATTTTCATTTGTTAGTGATTATTAATTGGATATAACTTCTGCTTAGGGATGAGACATGTGAGCATTGTTCCTGAAGTTCTGGGATTCCCATCTGGTGTAGACCTATGCTTGCCATGCTCCTCAGTTCATATCTGCTCTGCTATGTTTAGAAGGTTTGTTAATCTGATGTCCTTACTCCTGTCTTGCTCTTATACTTCTTATGTCTCCCCTTCTTCAGGACTCTCTCTTATCCCTGAGGAGAAAGGTTTGATAGAGAGTGGAGTGTACATTCATAAACACACACACACACACACACACACATACACACACACACACACACACACACGTGTCTACTATATTAGATGTCATATTACTCTTCAAATGACAATTAATTTATCTCTGTCTTCCCATATTCTCTCTGTATATTAACCAAATGTTTCTGGTTTTGATCTCATATGAAGCACGAGGAAGCTTCTTTAATGATGGCTGAGCAAGGTGTTGTTATACGAATATAATGCAACATCATTAGGAATCATTTTATTGTCATAATCCTTTAGTAAAATAGTAGTATTGCTTTTACCCTGGGTCCCTGGACTATCTAGTTTCAGGTTCTTAGACACCCAAGTAACATTGTACATGGGCTCCATTACATGGAATAGGCCTTCAGTTAAATCAGATATCAGTTGATTACTCTCACAAGCTTGTTGTTATCATTGCACCAGCATATCCTGCAGGCGAGACACCGTATAGATTGAAGGGTTTGAAGTTGGGGTGATGTTTACTTTTCTCCTTTGGCAGCATGCAGACTGCTTCCCGATACCGTGAACACTAGTCTGTACAGGTGAAGGTTCCAGGTAAGCACCATCTCGATTTCTTCATACACTATTGGTTGTGTAAGTGTTGCCTTCAGCAAAGGCACCTTGGCATCACTTTGTGGAGTCAACCTATAGTCTTATCAACAGCCTGAGATATTTGGAGGGTTCCCATGGGACCCCTATTTGCCAGTAATTTAATTAGATGTCACCCATTCCCAGTACTGGAAATTTCATTTAGTGATGAAGGGTCAAAGGGTGTTCACTTGTGATTTTTGTATCTCCCTTAATTTGGCAATTTCATTTTGATGACCTTTCTATATATTTATTTCTACTATATTAGATTTTCATACTGCCCTTCAAGTGGCCCTTAAGTTAAGCTGTAACTCCTGATATTGCCTCACTCATCCTCTTCTTCCCTCCCTCTCTCCACTTGATCTTCCATTCTAGCCCCCCCACCCTCACCTATCCATCAATAACTATCTATTCTATTTACCTTTTCTAGGGAGATCTGTAGATATATTCACAACCATGCCTAGGTCCTTACTCTATACCTAAATTCTGTGATACTATGGCTTGTATTTTTCTTATCATTGATTTAACAGCTAATATTAACATATAAGTGAATACGTACCATTTTGTCTTTCTGGTTTGAGTTACTTCACTCAGGGGATTTCTTTGTAGCTCCACCCATTTACCTGTGAATTTCTTTTTTTCCCCACAAAGGCTAAGTATATTCCATTGTGTAAATGTACCACATTTTCTTTATCCATTTATCTGTTGAGGGACATCTTGCAGAATGCAGTAGAGAAGCATATTTGGTTTAATCTCTGAAGGGACAGATAGAAGGGTATCACAGTGAGTAGTTATTTATGTAAAAACTTGGAAGAGTTAAAATTCCAACAAAGAAAACAGCATGTGTAATCTTTAATACTTTGTTCAAACTGGTGTTCAAAATATTTAGTATCCCCACTTGTTTTCAGAAAGACATTTTCATTTTTCAAAGGCAGTTTTACAATGAGCATTTTCAGGCACTTTGACACTAACTTCTTTGAAAGCCTTCAGTTTCTCCTCGGAGATTTCATTAGGGAATTTGCTGTCAATATCTTCTGTAGCTAATTGTATTGGAATCGGTGCCTGGTGATTTAGGAGTCTTAACCACTATGAGGGTTGACTCTGTGCATTTCAAAGCTATTCTACTTCTGGGTGTCTAGAGGTAGAGGTTCAATGAACCTTTTGAAGATTTCCTTGAGTTTGATAATAAATACTAAATAAGGTCCCATAATTACACAAAGATAAAGATAGTAGTTATGCTGGTTTGGTGGAAAATGTGAATTCACTTTTAACTGAAATTCCATAATTCAAATTACTATTCTAAATCTACTAATAAATAAACTTATTAACAAAGCCATACTACTAAAATATTTTGGATTAGTATTTCTTTCTTATATTCGAATTCAAAATTCAAAATTCTTAAAAGATTGTTTATAAACTGGTAAATGATTTTTGGTTTGATTTGGTTTGCTCTAGTTTAGGCGCTATATCCTACTACCTCATGAAACTAGGTTAATCCACTTTGTTCTGAGATTCTCCCCAATGAGATGTGTATTGTATTAAATAATTACTTGCTTGTGGAGATACAGAATCTCTTCTATAAGGTCTCTCAATATATTACAATGTGATATATTCAGTGATTTGGGTGAGTCACGTGTATAGGTACAGCATGTATGTGCACATTTCATAACTTACTCATTAAAAGAATGCCAGCTTGAGGTGTAATTTTTTTCCTTATTACTGTGTAGACTGAGGGCTTGGAATATCACCTCAGTAATGGGCCATGTCAAATGCCTTAGTAATTACTACTCAGAAGCATGCAGAGATGGAGGTACAGGTTGAATGTTATGGCACAGTGAGGAGTGGTCTGTAAGAATTATGGAGATCCATCATGAACATTTAAAGAACATATGTCACGGTGGGAATAATGTTTAGAGTGCTCTGTAAGACAAAGTGGGAGGTGATGCTACGTATGTTTTTCAATTAAAAAAAAATGTACCCGAATTTATAATGCCAAAGAATTAAGATGCAGCAACGGAGAATCAGAACTAGGAGCTTAACATCATTTCCCAAATCACTTCAATGGATCTCGGCAACAGGTTGTCAAACTGTGATCCAAATCTGGCTATCCACCTGTTTGGGGAAATAAAGGCTGACCGGTACAGGGTCATTTATATAACTGTATCATACTGTATAAACTGGATTTCCTACTTCTTGAAAACATATATAGCATATATACATCCCATGAATAACACCATGGCTCACTAAAGAAACATTTTGGTAAGCTTTGAATATCATTATACTTGCTTTCCTGCAAAAAATCATTTTAGCATTAGAATGATTACTAATATCTACATGTGTGTTTATAGCAACTGTAGGAATTTTATGTGCTGAGCAAAGTTTTCACTCTGAGAATACATTTTTCTATGTGTGTCACTTCATGCATCTATGTGGCCACAGAGTTTATCTAGGACTTTCTCCATATTTCAAATATTTGGAAGTCTCTTATAAGACTTTTAACTATCTTGAGAGGTTAATCTTCCATGATATAAGAAGGTATTATTAGAAATCGACTATCATTCTGTTATAACGTAGAACCGCAACAACAAGCATTAGCTGTTGTCAGTCCTCTCTTCCAGCTAGTGTTCTGCATGCTGCCATTGCTTGTAAAGTAGACCACAGTTTAGCAGTGACCATGGACACCTCTTCTGTTTTCCAAATTTCAAACCCAAGAGAAAACCAGCTTTTACCTGGACCTTATTCTCTAGTCCGGGAAGCAAGAATTTGAAAATCTTCCCAGCCTCTCAAGGAACAACATTTTTCCGTGTGTTTGAACTGAAATGAGACATCTTCTATAATTCCTAAATCAATATGTACACTTCAGGTTATAGAAACATGAAGAATGATGAGGTAAAGCAGTTAAATTTTAACCTGTTCAATGATTTGTCATGAATTATGTGGTGTGCTTAAGGCTGTTTCCAAACTTAAAACAGCAAGAGACAGAGAGACAATCAGCCCTTCAGATCGTCATAAACTCTTCTTTAACAAACTCTCTTTTCTTCCAATGTACATTGGCATACACTTGGGAGTGGAAATCATTTCAAAGTGCTGCTTTGCATGTCTGCCTGCTTTGAATATCTTGAAATAGAGCTCCTTGGAGGAAGGACCAGCACCTTCTACTTCTTAAAGACCTGACACTAAGTGAGACTCAAATAAATGTTAAAGCATCATTAGAACAAATACTTCCACCATCCTCTGTTGTGAACAAGAGGACAGGGGAAGTGGGGACAGCTGGAGCTTACCTGTATGTCAATACCCCTGCGTCTAATTGTCAAGCTACAGCCTGAGGCCTTTTCCGTTAAACTGACAATAGAAAATGTTAAATAAACTGACAGGTGTCTTAAGCAAAAAAGGACAGGGAATGAAGGAAAATGTCTGTGGGACAGAACATTTGAAAATTTGTGGGTTTTTTTGTGTGTAGGGGGGAGGAGTGATCATACAGAAAGAAATTAGGTTTTTCAGTTTTTGTGTAAGAGATAAATAAAATGGCTTTAATGAGAGAATGTGTGATATTTCCTACAAAGAATAGAACTATTGACAAAATGATTCTTTGTAAAATGCAAACTGTTCCTTTAAGGACAGAGTAGTGAATGGGGCTCAATAACTGGTTAGGAATTACATAAATATTTAAAGTATTTTCTGACACATCTGAGATATCCAACCACCATGTGTTTACATAAATATCTGTCTGGAGATTAGAAGAGGTAGACAAATTCTTGGTTACAAAACTAAAGTTAAGTGATGCTTCATCCAATACAGGAAAACCTAGGAAGGTCTGGCAATCGAGAGAGTGGGAAGTAGAAGATACATTGCTTTCTGACAGTGGGAGGAGAAGTGAAGGAGTCTATCTTTTCTACCATCGCCTCTTTGTGGTGTGTTTGGCTTGCTTATTTTCTGCACCATACATCAAGAAAAGCACAGGCGATTTTCCCTTTAAAAGACCAATGCACAGTCACTACCAGAGAATAAAAATGTAAGGTTAACTGTACTCTTTGGATGCAAACATCTTTTCAGATGTATTTGATGAAAGACTCTTCTTATGTCTAAGAGAAAGTGTGGGTCATTTATTCCCCATGTCTGTGACTGCTCTAGCCACCTCAGCAGAAGATATTGTAGAGATAATACCACTGCAATACACACACACACACACACACACACACCAAAAACATATATATGTGTGTGTATGTGTGCGTGTGTGCGTGTGTGTGTGTGTGTGTGTGTGTGTGTGTGTGTGTGTGTGTATAGTTAAAGTTTTAGGAACAATAGCTAATTATGTCTAATTTGTCTTTGTCTTTGTGTCTTAGTCTCACTCATTCTTGCTTTCTCATCTATCATCTGTTATTTATCTGTATTTATATCATATATTTATCTATCTACCTATGTAAAGAATAATAATTTCCTATATTGATTAATGATTTTTTTTTTTTACTTTAAGATAAAAGTGTATACCTTATATATACAGCTTTTGATCCTTCATAATTTGGTATCTCTTAGTCCTGGAGGTAGTACTTGCTAGAGCATTGCATAAAAGGCAGACAAAGGAAGTAGTGTGTTGATGGTATATGAAGTGTGATTTTTTTTTAAATCATATAATTTGAGCTATAGGAAACTTATGTCCAATTACAATCTGAAAGTTTTATGTTACATATTTAGTTTTTGTCACCAAATAAATGTTAGGTAATTGTAAAAATGCAGTATTTCGGTATGTATTCCCTGTGGAGTAATACTCAATCTGGCATCAACAGGAGAAGTGTAATTATCTAATATAAATAAATTCAATAGTGACTGTTTCCTTTTAGTAAATAGCACCTGATTCTACCAGGACTTTACTCTTCTCAGTTAATCTGCATTGTCCAGCACTGACTATCAGATAGGCCCAAACTGTCAAAACAGGGCCAAGCTTGATTTCAACAATACAAAAATATTATAAAATGCGATGAATCAAGATTATTTGTTGGGAATTCATCTTAATTAGTAAATGAGAATTGCATATCTTCTGGTGTTTGTATATATTGTGAAATAGAAAACCAAGTTTATAATGTCATTTAAAAGGGGAGATAAAATGTATTTCCCAGGAGTCCTATGGTTAATAAGTACAACTGAGACTTTGACAAATTTCTCTTGTCAAATAAAGGTAGAGAACATATTCTTCAAGTACCATTCATTTCCTGGCATTTTAATTTTCCAATTTGCAATATTTAAAAGCAAAACTCCTTCATCATACTTTGCAATATGTATCCAGCAGTTTCTGTTCATGTAGACGGCATTTCCTATTGACAGATAGGTGGAAGTGCCCTTGAAATTTTAAGCAAGAAGAGTGTTGATAGATCCTTCCTTTCTGCTTTAATAAACTGAACAGCCATACTAGCCAACGAAGTGTTTTATAACATCTTTGGGTCAGAGAAATACCTGTAACTCATTAACGCATTTTTATTAGGAATAGATATAAATACCAAAAGTCAAATGTTTCACTGGCTAGAGTAGCTGGTGTGAATGCAATAATTAACATTCATGAAATTCTGTGTATACATTTGTAATGCAGGGCATTTTTCTATGGCTGTGTGTTCATAATCTTCTAACATTAAAATTCAACAAAGTAAATTGAGCACAATAACACGAGTAAAATTTCACAGTTCAATTAGGTATCTGTTTATATACTTAGCTTGTTTCCCTTTCTGAAGAAACACTTTAGCATAGATCATATCACAGGGGCTTTATGTTTTAAATAGATCTGATTATACATGAAAAATTGAGTTAGCTTTAGTAAATAGCTTTTGAATAATAAACATGTCTCTGAAAGTTTTGGTAAAAGGACTGCGATATTGTTTCATGCTTTTTTTTTTTTTAATGTTGAATATCTTAGTCAGTGTTCTATTGCTGTGAAGAGATACCATGACAATAGGAACTCTAAGAAAATAAAGCTTTTAATCTGGATTTGCTTACAATTTCAGACCTTTAGTCCATTGTCATCATGGTAGGGAACATGGTCCTGGAGAAGTAGCTTAGAGTTCTACATCTGAATCTGCACGCAGTAGGGAGAAAGAGACTCTGGGCTTGGAATGGACTTTTTGAAACTTCAAATCCCATCCCCAGGGACACACTTCCTCCAAGAATTCCACACCTCCAATCCTTGCAAATAGAGCCATTCCTTGGTGACTAAGTATTCAAACAACTGCATTCCACTGCCTGGCCCTGACAGGCTTGTATCCATATTATAAAGCAAACTGCATTTAGTCAAACTTGGAAAGTCCAGATACTCCATTACTGTCATACTGCTGTTTAAAAGCATTATACATTACACAGATTGTACATTACCATTCCAAAGAGGAGAAAAAGAAGTTTAGTACCGAAATACCAAATCAAAACAGGAACAAAACCCAGCAGGGTAAACTGCAAATTCTGCATCTCTGTGTCTGATGTCCAACCACTCTTTGGATCTCCATCTCCTTCCACTTCTGTTGACTGCAACACACTTCTCTCTCTTAGGCAGGTTCCATATCATGGTAACAGCTCACCTTGGCAGGTATCCAATGACTTTGACATCTCCAACATACAAAAAAAAAAAATCCATATCTCACTTTCACAGTTCTATGCAATGGCCTCTCTGGGTACTCCACACAGAGACACTCAGGACACATGCCTGGACTCAGAAGCTTTCCTTAGGCCATAGAGTGAGCTTGCATAACCCCTTTATTGTATTGTTGAAAGCAAAGCTAAATTTACCAGGCTGAGACTGCCAAGTTCTGCTGCTTACTGGGACTGGAACTTAGCCTCCTCTTTCAATTACATTAGTTGCAGATTTCTGTTGTTGGTTTCCTTTACTTCTTAAGCTTTTCTTTTTTTTAAATATTTTTATTTTGTAATTAACTTAATTTCACATATCAGCCATGGATTCCCCTGTCCTCCCTCCTCCCACCCCCCAACCCTCCCCCCACCCACCCACCCACCATTCCCACCTCCTCTAAGGCAAGGTCTCCCCTGAGGAGTCAGTCCAGCCTGGTAGCCTCAGCCAAGGCAGGTCCAGTCCCCTCCTCCCTACAACAAGGCTGAGAAAAGTGTCCCAGCAGAGACCCCAGACTCCAAAAAGCCAGCCCATGTACCAAGGACAGGTCTGGGTTCCACTGCCTGGGGACCTCCCAAAGAGTTCAAGCTAATCAACTCTCTTACTTATCCAGAGATTCTGGTCCATTTCCATGAGGGCTCCTCAGCCACTGGTTCACAGTTTATGCATTTCCACTAGTTTGGCTACTTGTCGCTGTGCTTTTTCCAATCCTGGTCTCAATATCTCTTGCTCACACAATCCTTTCTCTCTTTTTTGCTGATTGGACTCCTGGAGCTCACTCCGCCTGGGCCTTGGCTGTGGATCTCTGCATCTGCTTCCATCAGACACTGGATGAGAGTTCTATAATGACATTCAGGGTGTTCAGCCATCCGATCATCAGAAATTCCTCTTTACTTTGGAAGCTTAGCTGGGTGTGATCTTGCCCTGAGGTCACCACTCTGTTTTGTTCCCACTTAGCTTTTCTTTAAACTTTTGTTTTTTTATGTCTATGAGAATTGGACTTAGCTCCATTTCATGTCAAACTTGTACATTTTGTATTTTTCCTTTCTCAACTTGCTCCTTTTCATTATAGATCTACATAAGAGTGACCACTAATAACTACAAAGTCAATACTAGGCTGTCTTGAAATCTCTGCTGTGAAAGCCATTAATCCCAAACTCTTCAATTTAGCCTCATGCAGAGTTTTAGGACAAGAGCAAAAGGCAGCCAAATTCTTTTCCAAAATATTGCAATAATGGTCTCTAGCACCCTTGTTAATATTCTTCCCCTCTGAAACTCCTACAGTTAAGCTCCCACAGTTCAAGTTGACCTCAACATTGTCTTCCATGTTTAACTAACATGGCCTATTAAGCCATGTTTCAAGAGTTCATCTGTTTTCTTAATTCAAAGTTCCAAAGTCTACATCCCACCAACGAGCAGCATGGTCAGGTCTGTCACAGCAGCATTCCATTCCTGGTACCAAATTCTGTCTTATTCAGTATTCTATTGTGGTGAGGAGACACCATGACCACAGAAACTCTTATAAAAGAAATCATTTAATTGGAGCTGGCTTACAGTTTTATTGTCATAATGGCAGAGAGCATGGTGGCATTCAGACAGACATGGTATTTGAGAAGTAGCTCAGATTACTACAACAGGATCCTTGGGCAGAAGGAAGAAAGAGACTCTGGGATTGTAGTGGGCTTTTTGAAACTTCAGTGCCCATTACTAGGGACACACTTCTTCCAAAGATTCCACACCTCCCAATGCTTTCAAATAATGACACTCCCTGGTGACAAAATAATCAAACCTATGAGCCTTTGGGGGCTATTGCTATTCAAATCATGGTAATGAGATACTGCTGTCCTCTGGTTCTAGTAATGTGGATGAATAGTAGAAGTCATTCCCTCTTCCAAATAATACCATTCCTCAGATATGCTCATATAAATGCACTAATTAAGTGATATTAAAAAAATAAATGATGATCTGGACACCTCCTCTTCTAGGGAGTTGAATCCTATCTGCTCTTTTCCAGTTCATAGATAATCAGTATTTTGGACAAATAACACTTGCTCTTTGAAGTCCAATCTCATTTAATGTCCTCTCTTTTAATAACTATATTTAATTGCATCTTCAGAAATAATAAAAACAAATACCTTATTCACTGTCACTGATAATCAATCATTCTCAGCTTCCATATTAGATGACTCACAACTTCCATGTAGTTCTTTTCTTAAGAGATCTCAACACCCTCTTCTGGCTTCTACAGACATTGGCATGCATGTGGTTCTAACACATAAATCCAAGCATTATACACATATAAAAATCACAATTTAAAGTATCTTTAATAAAAGACACAATTTGAAGGTGAAAACAGTATTTTACATACATATATAGTGGGTACAGGATATACCAGAATGAAACCTGGATCCTCTTCATTGCTGAGCCATCTCTCAAGCCTCTAAATTGTGTGTTTAAAATAAACTACACTCTATTAATTTAAATTATTATTTCCTACATGAACATTAAAAACTCCCTAAATTTTCCTTAGATCTATTCTACAGTCACCTATCACCTACCAGATCATTGTCTGTATCACTATAGATAACTTATTATAACCATTATTTAATTGCCTACTACATACCGTGTGCTAACAGAATCATCACCAAGCCATTCTTGATCTTATTCTTTTTCTTCATTTCTCTTCCCTGCTTCCCCTCTCCATCACTTCTATGCATTCATATGGTCTCTTCTCATTCTTTTTTTTTTTGGGGGGGGGGTTCTTTTTTATTATATCTATGTTTTAATTTTACACATCAGTCATGGGTTCCCCTGTCCTCCCCCCTCCTGCCCCTACTCCCACCTTCCCCCAGCCCCTCCCCTCCATTCCCATCTCCTCCAGGGCCAAGACTCCCCTGGGGATTCATTTAAACCTGGTGGATTCAGTACAGGCAGGTCCAGTCCCCTCCTTCCAGACTGAGCAAAGTGTCCCTGTGTAAACCCAAGGTTCCAAACAGCCAGGGCCTTGTACTTGCTAGGCAAGTGCTCTACCACTGAGCTAAATCCCCAGCCCCATTTTTTTAAAAAAAGATTTATTTATTTATTATGTATACAGTGTTCTGCCTAGATATATGCTTGCAGGTCAGAAGAGGGCACCAGATCTCATTATGGATGGTTGTGAGCCACCATGTGGTTGCTGGGAATTGAACTCAGGACCTCCGGAAGAGCAAGCAGCCAGTGCTCTTAACCACTGAGCCATCTCTCCAGCCCCCTCTTCTCATTCTTTATGAATTCCATATTTTTCCCATGTTAGCAAGACCAAGGTTATATATTTGGGACCTACAGAAAATTTTATTTTAAAAAAGAGATCTTTTAAAGCCTTGAGTCTCATAAGTCATATAAACAGTTCAAAATCCTTGCTGGGGATCAACAAAATTGGTACTCATCATTACTGGCTTTTTGAGACAGGGTTTCTGTGTGTAGCTTTGCGCCTTTCCTGGAACTCGCTCTGTAGCCCAGGCTAGCCTCGAACTCACAGAGATCGGCCTACCTCTGCCTCCTGAGTGCTGAGATTACACGCGTGCGCCACCACAAACCGGCTTCATCATTACTTCATTGTGAATGAAAAGGGTTCTTAGAACCAATGCATGATGTTTTTTTACTGTATTTGACCCTCTCTGGCTTTTTATCAGCATCACCATGTGTGTGGGTTCTTCTTCATTGTGAACTTTATTTTAAGTATATACAGTTAAGTATCTCTGGGTTCTTTTTGAAGGTGTTTCCAGAAAGATTTAATTGAAGGGATAACCTTCCTTGAGTACTGCTGTCACTTTTCCATGGATGGGGGTGCCTGACAGAATAGAAAAAAATAAAGCAAGCTAAACAAGAACAATATGCTTCAGGCTTCCTAACTTCAGATATATCTGAGTCACATCAACTAATTTGCATTTATTTCTTTTTGAGAATCAAATACTTGTCTTGGCCTTATGAATAAACCTATAAAAAAGTATTTTGCCCTTTTTAAATAAGTAAGCATTGTATGATCAATAGACCCACATAGCATAGTTGCACATAGCAATGCAGTCAACATAGTACAAAATCTCTTGCCTTCTAAGGACCTTATAAGTTAAAGAAAAGGATATTCAAAAAGTCAATAGGTCATACATAATGGAAAGTGACAGGAACACTAATGTTGATTGCATCAAATCCAAGAGGGACCTTTAAGGACTCATTAGCCAAGGAGTCAGTATGTCTGCATTTTTACTGATTTACCTATGTGATATTTTACCCTTCATGTTTGCTAGACAGTTAACTATTAGTACTTGATAAATTGAACATTTGTGTACCATATTTTCAATGGTATAAAACATAAATGAGATTGGTAACTTGGAAATTCCTAACATTAGCTTGCTAAATTATTGTGTATATCAATCAAAGCTCAATCAGGTTCAAAATAATAATATGTAATTATTTGTTCCACAGGAGTGAAATCCTTTACAATTTTAGCAGCCATTTATTTAGTCTTGTTGTTACTACTTTATTCTCATCTGATGCTGGAGCATAAAGGGTAGGCATCTGTAAAAGGAAAAAGGAATCAGAAATGTACATAGAAGACAGAACAGTCTAGAAACACCAAAGCAAAAGCCTTAGCACATGGAAGGAAACTCACATTTATGTCCAGTGACAGCCTGTTGGTAGCATGAGTGTTCTGCACTGGTTAGGCATATATTGTTTCATGGTGATAACTACAAACACCTGACCCATAAAAAGTTTTCCATAACAAAAAGCATGAATACCTTTAAAACCTGATTCTATTCAACATTAGTTTAGCAAATGCACAGCATGTATTTCAGCAACCAAATGGCTATAATTTCACTTCTGTCCTCCACATCACTAGAATCTCTCTTGTGACCTATCTTACCCAGAAAAACCTAAGAAAGTGTACTCAATAAAATAAAGTTCAGCCTCATAAAGATAACATATTTCAAAATCTTAACAGTCTGCCCTTTTTTCAATCAATAACCACAAGCATCTTCTAAACCATTCTTGGTCTGTAAACCTATTAGAAAGTCACATTTTGCTTTGCATAATATCATTCTCCTCTGTGCAATTAAAACATGCTATTTTTTCAAAGGATGATGCAAAATTATTTTTTTGAGCTTTGGTTGATGTTTATTCTTCTCATAGTTGAGTCCTATACCTCCTTGATATTCTGTTCTTCAATGACTAAGATTTAGTGTAATTTATTACTAACCCAAACTATTTTAGTTAATAAATGAATGAGAAACTGAAAGAGTATGAAAATATTTGTGTGATGGCATATCTTCAAACTGACGCATCATGTAAATAGTGTTTGACCAAAAGAGGCAAGTAGAATTCACATTCAGCTCACATTTTATTGTCTCTAAAGTTGCTGAGTCGTGTAGTACCAGGGGTGGACAACTTATATGTTAGTTCTGACACATTACAGTTTTCTTTTATTATATCCTCCATTTAAAGTGGTAGCCTTTTGAATAATCTAGTAACTGTGTTTGGTGGATTGAGTACACATGACCCCCATAGGCCCATGGAGAGTGACATGGTTAGGAGATGTTGCCTTACTGGAGTAGGGGTGGCTTTGTTGTTGGAAGTGTGTCACTGTGGATGGGCTTTGAGGTCACAGAAGCTGAAGTCATGCCCCATGTGGCAGTCTGTTCCTGCTGCCTGCAGATCCAGATGAAGAACTTCAGCTCCTTCTCCAGCACCATGTCTGCCTATGCACCACCATTCTCCCCACCATGATGATAATGGGCTAAATCTCTGAAATGTAAGCCAGCCCCAATTAAATGTTTTCGTTTATAAGAGTTGCCATGGTCATGGTGTCTCTTCATAGCAATAAAACCCTAACTAAGACAGTGTGAGGGGCTAGAGAGATGACTCAGTGGTTAAGAAGAGTGGCTATTCTTCCAGAGGACCCAGGTTCAATTCCCAGCACCCACATGGCAGCTTAGAACTGTCTATAACACCAGTTTCAGGGGCTCCTACACCCTCACACTGATATACATGCAGGCAAAACACCAATGCACATAAAATTTTTTAAAAAGACAGTGTGTCAGAATATTACAGTTTATTTAATTAGTGGAAAATGCTTAGCTAGTACTATTTGATTGAGAAGGGAATGCACCTTATGTGTACCAGTAGAAAAGCCCAGATATAGCCACCTATGCTTAACTTTATAATTACTATTTTAATATACCTCAGACAAATGAACCCATGTGAATTTCTATAATTTAACTAGTCCTAGACATCTGTCATACAAGTGACTTATAAATGTACCATGGTTAGTTGCTATTGACTATTTATCAGGGACAGTTAACTGAATTGGATTTACAGGCTGAATTTTGGAAGGAAAATTCAAAACAGATTTCTATTAACTAAAATATAATAGGGGCGGGGAATCATCATAATCCTAGGCAAGGAAGTAGATACATACAGATACATATTGCAGAAACCCAATCCATTTGTTAAGAGCAACTATTAAAAGCATTCTGTTATCACTAACTACATGCCAGGTACCAAGAGTTAAATTTGATTACTTCAATCAACAATGCCATGTCTTATACAACAGCTGAAAGTTCACTCATTATATGATGAACTTTTTGGTAATCTGTTATTATCCTTATCCATCTTCTACGTAGCCATTACAGAGACAGGTTGAAATCATAGGAAATGCCACCACTCTATTCTTTCCTGTCCATATCAATAACATCCTTTTAAAATCTCTCTAAAATTTTTACTATTTTTATAGATAGAGTTGGTTTTAGTGACTTCCATGTGCTCTTTCCTACCGTAATAGTTCTCATTGCACAAAAGACAGTACTGAGAATGGAATTATCTTCAGTTCCACAGTGCAACTCACAAAGTAGAGAATTGTGTATTACAGAATTAAGAATCTAATCATGAGGCAGGTTCACAGGACCACTATGTCCATGAAACTCCAATCACTTTTTTTATTTCCTTAGGCCCTATTTTGATCAATATACCACTGTGGTATATTATGTTTCAAAGCACATGTCAGTTCAGAGCAGTTGTCTAATAGTCATTGAATGGTCTCATTACTTCATCTTCTTCATTATAACCACACTGGAAAATGTTATACATGCCTTTAAAAGGAAAGACTTCAAGGAACTCTAAGCATTTGAAGGTGTTTCAGAGTTTTGCCTTAAGCCTTCTCAGTTTCTAAACTTTGAAGTTATTGTGGGTCAGTTATTGCATCGAATTTATTTTGTTTTGTGCTTCATTACAAATGATAGGCTAATAGGTCTGTGCCACCCTGCCTACCTTTAGGATCTTAGTTGGACTGACTCACTTTCAATCATCTTGACCCTATGCAGATTCGCTGTAGTTAATTACAATTCAAGAGTTGAACTTCCAGACCAGACCCTCTGCATACAGGAGAGAGTAGTGTAGCTTAGTCTGTTTGAGGGGCCCCTGGAAGTCTTTTGGGAGCCCATTACCTATGGTGGGACATCTTGTTCACCCTTGATGCAGGGGTGGGGGGAGGGGCTTGGTTCTGCCTCAACTGAATGTACTAGGCTTTGCTAACTCCATATGGGAGGCCTGACCCTTTGGGAGGAGGGGATGGGAGGGGAGACTAGGGGCCAGCAGGAAGAGGAATGGAAGGGTGATTGGTGGATGGTATGTAAAATGAATAATTTTTTAAATAAAAAAGAAGAGTTGAACTTAAAGTATAATTTGTATGAGAGAAACTAAATACAAATAAAAATCCCTCAACTTCCAGGCTAATTATGCTCTCAAATGTCCATCAGAAGTTGAAACTATTATAGGAAAATTGTTGCATTTAGTACATTATAGCTTATTGAATAACAATACTTAGCCTTAAGATATTATGTGTCTAACAAATTTTTAACTGTTTCTGTTTATTATCATTTTTAAAATTTACCTACCAACACAGTTTCCCCTCCCTCCTCTCCTCCTGTTCCCTCCCCCACCTCCTTTCTAAGCATCCCCATCCATTCCTCAGAAAAGGTAAGGCCTCCCATGGGAATCAACAACACATAACATATGTAGGTGAGGCAGGACTAAGCTCCTCCCCCAGCATCAAGGCTGAGGGAGGCATCTCACCATAGGGAATAGGTTCCAAAAAGCCATTTCATGTGCCAGGGATAGTCCTGGTCCTACTGCGAGGGGACCCACAGACAAACCAAGCTATACAACTGTCACCCAAATGCAGAGGGTTTAGGTCATCGGTTCCATGCAAACTTCCTAGCTATTGGTCTAGAGTCTATGAGCTCCCACAAGCTCAGATCAGCTATCTCTGTGGGTTTTTCCATTATGATCTTTACACCCCTCTAACCCCCCAGCTGCTACAATCTTTTATTACTCTCTTTTTTTGTTTTGCTTTGCTTTTGTTTTGTTTTGGTTTTTGTTTTGTTGTTGTTTTTGTTTTTGTTTTTTTGGGTTTTGTTTTTTTTTGTTTTGTTTTGTTTTTTTGAGACAGGATTTCTCTGTCTAGCCCTGGCTGTCCTGGATCTCACTCTTTGCCCAGGCTGGCCTCAAACTCACAGAAATTCACCTGCCTCTGCCTCCCAAGTGCTGGAATTAAAGGTGTGTTCTACCACTGACCAGCTGGTTTAGGGTTTTTGGTTTTTTGGGTTTTTTTTTTAAGATTTATTTATTTATTTATTTTATTTATTTATTTATTTATGTGTTTGTTTGATTGTTTATTTATTTATTTATTATACAGTATTCTGCCTGCATGTGTCCCTACAGGCCAGAAGAGGGCACCAGATCTCATGATAGATGGTTGTGAGCCACCATGTGGTTGCTGGGAATTGAACTCAGGACCTCTGGAAGAGCAGTCAGTGCTCTTAACCACTGAGCCATCTCTCCAGCCCCAAAATTTTGTCAGAAATTTTAAAGTAATTGATGATTTTTTGTTTGTTTGTTTGTTTGTTTTTGTTTTTCAAGACAGGGTTTCTCTGTGTAGCTTTGTGCCTTTCCTGGATCTTGTTCTGTAGACCAGGCTGGCCTGGAACTCACAAAGATCCTCCTGCCTCTGCCTGCTGAGTGCTGGGATTAAAGGCAAGCACCACCACCACCTGTTATCCCTCTCTTTAGCAGGACTCCCAGAGTTCAGCCCAATGCTTGGCTATGGATGTCTGCATTTGCTTCCATCAGTTACTGAATGAAGGTTCTATGATGATAGTTAGGGTAGTCACTACTCTGATTATAGGAGAAGGCCAGTTCAAGCACCCTCTCCACTACTCCTAGGAGTCTTAGTTGGGGTCATCCTTGTGGATTCCTGAGAATTTCCCTAGCACCATGTTTTTCCTTTACCCTCTAATGTCTCATTCTACCAAGATATCTCTTTTAAAAAATCTTAAATTAGCTTAATAATTGGCTAAAATTATCTAAAAACAATGCCTATTTTATAATTATGTGGGATAACTCTATATTTTTTTTTCAGAAGACTCTTCTGAAATAGACAGAATTCTGGGGCTGCGAAGATAGCTCAGTATTTAAAAGCATTCATTGATCCTGCATTGGAGCTGAATTAAGTTCCTAGGATATCAAGTATGTGACAACTACCTGTGACTCCAGTTCCAAGGGATTCAATTTCCCCTTCTGGGCTGTGCGGTATCTGTACTAATTTGCACACACACACACACATACTCACAGCATTCATATAACACATAAAAAAAAAGAAGAATTGGTAAAATTTCATAGTTTAGGGACATTTAATTTAACTGTAAGAAACACCACGACCCAGATTACCAAAATTTTCTATAAACTAATAACTAAAAGAATTTTCTGAAAAACCTTTTTTTTGCATAATGAAATTCTTTGTTTTGTAATAGGAGACGATATTTGGCCTCCATCTGAGCCTGAGGTTTGCATGGATGTCTTCTGTGTCAATTAAAGGAGTATTTTTAGAAGATATTTGTTCCACTAGAAACCCACTGAGATTGTGATTTGCTCTCTCCAAGATTTAAAAAAAATAATAATTCATAAGAATATAGAAATGTAGTTTTTTGTCTACTAATGTCACTGATACAGGATTTGATTTTGGTGTTTATGTTCACAGTATTAGTTATTAAATTATCACACATAAACACACACATACACAGACACAGAGAGAAGACTGAGAAAGAACAGAAATAAGCTTAATTAGATCAGCATTTAATGCCAAAAATATGAATTAATTATTTAAATGAAGTGTAGATGTAACTGTCTTGTTAAATCAGAAACACAGAGCCAATTGCAGAGTTAAAAACCAAGAGGTCAGAGCAATAGCTGAGAGCTGAAAACCTTACCCTTCACTGCTGCTGCTGTCTTTCCTCTCCACAAGAGGTCTACTTCCTGTGTCTTGTCTTTTATATAGACTTTCTGTTCTGCCTTCTCATTGGTTGTAAACCCAGCCACGTGACCTCCTTGTCACTGCCTATCTATACAGACCTCCAGGTCTTCTATGGTTGGTATTGAGATTAAAGGCCTGTGTCGTCATGTTGGCTATATTCTTGAAAACACAGAGATCCTGCCTAGCTCTGCCTCCCAAGTGCTGGGATTAAAGGCATGCACCACCACCACCACCACCACCACCACCACCACCACCACCATCACCACCACCACCGCCCAGCTTCTACTATGGCTTGCTCTGACCCTAAGGCAACTTTATTAACATACAAATAAAATCACATTTCAGTACAAATAAAATATCACCATAATGAAGTTCAGTGTTTATCTACTAAAGTTTGCCTTGAAGCTCATGTATCCATGTTTCTTCACTTTTGGTATTAGTTTTCTTCCATTCTCTCTTCCAAATGCTTCTCTGCCATAATTCTGTTAAAATATCTTTGAGGATTACTTTATATTTACAGAATTTTCAGTTTATAATATCATAAAATCACCTGTTGAGGCAATGTTTAAAAAAAAACAAACAAACAACCCTGTGATCTTTCTGGTACTGTGTTTGAGACACATTAACAAAAGGAAGCTACTTATAAGTCTAATGTGTCACTCTTAACCCTTAGCCCATGTCCTAAGCCTTACGCTGCCTATGTTTTGATCAAATTAGGCTGTTTGTTTTCTCAGAGATGTGTCCTCTCGGGCATCTTCTCTCTGCACAGAATGGTCCAGTCCTGCTAAGATTTAATCAATACATCCATCTGATTGTGGGTCATCTTTTGAGCCTCTAAGAAAAACTCAGGCTAAAGTATATGATACTTTATTACTCAAGGCAGGAGGCTTCATGTCCATGAAAAATAGTCATCTTAGAATAATTGCTAAATTTACTGAAAGGTCATCTTTTATGTGCTTTCTTTCTTTCTTCTTGGAACTCAATATTTCTTGATTGGGTGATTGATTTATATAATAAACTCTCTGACCTTATAACTTGCAACACAATCTCCTTTTTTTTAAACCACATCAGTGCACTCGGTTATAAATGAACACAGTATTAGTACCTTGACACTGAAAATGCAGAATCTTCCACATGTATTTGCTAACATGTTTCTCAATTTTTCATTTTAATTTTGTTCTTTACTTGTTGAAAATATTATAACCATTCTAACAAAGAAATTTCCTTGTATAAACATTAGATTCATCATTTCTTTCCTTTTTGTTTAATACTTTTATAATGATCATTAGTAAATTACATTTATTGTCAAGAAAAGTATATAGTTTTGAATAAAATTTTTGAAATTGGTTTCATTTTATATCTTTGAGTTTTCTAAAGTGTGATATAACAGTTGTTTGAACCTATCAAAATATCATTGATATCTGTATATTATAATTCTGAGTAGAATATTGTGTTATATGTATCTTATGTATTTACCATAGCCATATATTATGAAATATGATGCTGGCTTTGAATAAATAGATCAGCATCAGATTCTTTTCAAGTGGCAGGAAACACTTAATATTCATGTTATGCAAGCTAGGGTCATGGGCACACACCTATGATCTCAAGATTTGAAAGATGAGGACTCTACCATTTATTATGTAAGAAGCCAGCCTGGGCTGCATGAGAACTTGTCTCCAAAAAAAAATCATTTTAAGAAATTGAAAAGTTAAAGCTCTGAAGCTCAGGTAATGGAGGAGATCATAAGGAGTAACATAGAAAGTGAGTACTAGTTGAGAACCAAGAACATACTCTTGAAAGAACACCTTAATGAATAATTGATGTTTGGTGATATTAGGAACTATGTTCCAGTTAAAATTACTATCCCAAAATATAGTCTGCTCTCTCCTATTTGCAGTGAGTAGTTACTTAGGACTTTACCTATATCTTTGGGTCATTAAGAAAGCTTAGGTGGCCAAAAGTAGGAAATTCTAATACCAAGAATACATTAATAATCTAGGCTATTCTCTATATAGATAGCACCCATAATGTGCATTTTTATGAAAGAAATGTACAGAGGCACCAGTGAAATGACAGTATCCACAAGGGAAGAATGGTCAGGGACTATTCAATATAGATATTATCAGGAGATAATCGTGGCTGGCAACATAAAACTATATTGATAACAATTAAGAGCAGCAATGTATGGGCTTTGCTCCCAGTGTCTCCTCATAAATCATCTGGTTATTGACTGTTAAGGGCTACATCCTGAGCTGGAGGTGACTAGAAGCCATAGCGGTACTGAAGTGGAGCCAAACTTGTGAGACATGATCTGAGCATATATGTCCTATATTTAGGATATGTGAGTAGACTTCACCAAAGATATTGTAGACTGCCATTCAATGATAATTAAAGAAGTATAAACAACCATAGCTAAGTGGGTGTATGTGTGTACAAGAGAGAGATTAGTCAACCAGAAGCCAAGTTAAATAATGGCAAAACAAATTATTAGAGTTCTTGCTGTTGTTTTGATAGAAACCATAAATAATTATACGATGTTTTTTTTTTTTTCTGTGATAATTGCTTCTCATTATTTTTCTTCTAAGATGATGTAGAGAGAACCATAAGGCAAGGGATCAATAAATATTGTGAATGAACAAAAGCCTAAGCATGTTTCCTCTGAGATATAATGTTACAACCCAGGGAAATACAACCACAGAGATGTGACTGTGGTTCTCTATATATGTCCAGACATATGTACATATACATATATAGCCATATATCTACATAAATATATATGTAGATATATAGATATAAGTATTGTGGGGCTTTGCAGTATGATTTGCAGTAATTAGAGCATTGGTGATCACTATAAATATTTTAAATATATTTACATATGTAAAGAGAGAGAGATGTAGAAATGCCTAGGATTTGACTCTCAGTTTTGGGAACAGGTAAGCTCCACAAGACTAATGGACAGGCTGGCAGACAAGAGATATTAATATTCCAGTTTGCTCATAGGCAGCCTGAGGTAGAATATTATTGAACTCTTGGAACCTCTGTGTTTTGGGAGGGTACTTTAGTTGACATGTCACTCCAACTTGTATTATGAAAGATAATCTATTTTTTTTCTTTTTTGGTTTTTTGAGACAGGTTTTCTCTGTATAGTTTTGGTGCCTGTCCTGGAGCTCGCTCTGTAGATGAGGCTGGCCTCAAGCTCACAGAGATCTGTCTAGCTCTGCCTCCTGAGTACTGGGATTAAAGGTGTGTGCCACTGCTGACCGACTGAATGATAATCTTTATTTAAAGTCTATTATAATCTTAATGTGTGTTCCATCTTTAAAGCACCTTCATAGTAGCACTTACTTGTATTTGACATCAAAAGGAAGTACTATAGCCAAGTTGATTAATAATGCTATCATCTCATAGACCATTGTCAGAAGTATCTTTATGGTATTTTTCTTTCTCCCAGTTAGTCTGTTTTCAAAATATCATATTTATATAACATTCCCATTAAGTTGTGTATTATATAAAGACAATGTTGCTTTTTAAACCTTGCTATGTTACAGTTTTCAATAACTTAAGTGTTAAAACTATCACTAATATGGGAATACAGTTGGTGGCTAATTTTTCCTTATAGTTGATATGCATCAGTTAACTCAGAGTAAATCTTCCAATACTTTGTGGCAAACTAAGAACTTCTAGTTTTCACATCGAAGCAGAATTTGCAGAATGCTGTCCTAAATTACTCACTATGTATGTGTTCATTAAAATACTTTTGTGTATAGGTTTTTAAATGCTTGTTATAAAAAGAATGCTAAGATTAAAGTATGATATGGTTTTTAAGTATAATATCTTCTAGTTTTTCTCTAAAGTTAGTTTGTTTAAAATCTAATGGGTAGGAAACAATATCTCACCCCTATTTAGTTAAGTGAACACACACAATACAACCTGTCTTTTATACTCTAAGATATTGCTAGAGTGTTGTGTCTTTGATTAAAATTGAAATGTCCAAGCTGAAATGTCACTCATCATTTCTCTGTATTTATTGGTAGAGTAAGAACCACAGTATTACAGGCTTCTTGGTAGCTTTATCTTGGGTTGCTAGATTTTTCTTAGCCATGTTTCTTATTCCTTGTAATATACGCTCTATGGTCTTCAGGTGTGATTCGGTTTTCTTCATTCATACAACCTATGAAAACTTTCATCTGTATTATTTTTAATGCCAACTTTTACTTCTCCCATTCTTCCATAAGGACAACTTTCCAGTTAAGGTAGACATCCATCTAGAGTACTCTCAAACTACCTTGAAGTGTATGTATCATGTATCTTTTTTTTTTTCATTTATTTTGCTTTCAGAAGTACAAATTATAGAAGTTATCTTCAAAGTTATCTTGATGGGAAATTCTTCATGAATCATGTATGCCTTCTCCCAGAAATGCAGCTTCGAAGCTTCCCCAGAAAACTCTTGAACATACTATTCCCCCTGCTTTTAGGGAGAGATCTTTATCTACTTGAAGGTCTTCCCTACAACTTGGCCTTAGAGGTTATAACACATAAAGAAGCCAGAGGTTTCTTCATGAGGCTATGAGACATTCTTGAAACATCTGTCCCTGTACTTGCACAGGAACAAGATATTCAAAACAAAGTGAACTCAAAAAGGTAAAGAAGATTCAGAGGGTTAAAGGAGTTGGCCCCAGTTCAGATTACAAGCCTCTTCCCATTGTACACTCAGATAATAATGTGGCATACAACTCTGCCCTACACAGAGACATATTGATGAGCAAAGTATGGAGTGCAAAGATGATAAAAGTATGAGGTATCAGGACCTCACTCTCTTAGAACAGTTAGCTCATGCAGAGCCATATAATGCCATATGACCAAGGAATAACAGAATGTCAGGATTAGAATATAGATAAATTTTATAAAGATATAAATGTGAATATTGATTGTATTATGCCAGAATTTGAATAATAACTGTAGCAGCTTTGGCCTGAGGATTTTTCCTGGGCATTCTGACAACTAAGAGTTAATAATACACTGCTTGGGATATGGCAAAATGCCCAAGGTGTTTGAAGATTATGTTTTGGTCTAGTTTCCTTGAAGCAACCAGAGCTACCAGGCTGAGAATAGGCTGTCATATGCCTCTAGATTCTCAAAAATTAGGTTATAGGGTTAATAAGTAAAAATGATAACTATTTATTAATATATCAAAATTTGAAGGAAATGATTGGAAATGATAACTCTGTTCTGTCACAGTTTATTAATGATGACTAAAAGATGAGTAGAAGGAAGTGAAACATGTGTCAAAAAACAAAAATGATTTGATCTATGTTTTGGAACATCATGAATGTATCCCTGCTTACTAAATTCTGTATAAATAAACACTCTGGCTGCTAGTCCTTCAGGCTGCAAGATTCTCCTGACCACCATGGTCTGGCTCACTTCCTTGCTCCGCCGACTCCTTACATCCTCTACTGGGATCTGTCCCAGTGCGGATGACTCCCATATGCTTCCTCTCTGTCCATCTCCCATAAAATGAAACTAAGAATTATCCTGAGTCTGATTCCTCCATTGCCACTCTTGCATCCACCCATGTTCAGACTCTGCCCTCATCGGGAGCTGGGCTCAAGCAGTATAAATCAATGATTTATTTATAGATGACAGTTAGTAAACATACACAAAATAAGGAACAAAAGATGGCACTCCCAGTCAATATGTAAAACCCTTAAACAAATTCATATTACAAATAAAACTTCTGAGTACATAATTTGTTTAATATGTGTATGGAAGAAATAATTTATGAATAGTTTTAACTATGCATGCATATATTTATATAGTACATAGTACCTAAATAACATTTAGAGAAAATTTATTGCTTTAATGAAATGAAAACCAAAGTATTTAATAATGTGTTATTAGTTGACACAAATAGATTTAATAATATTAAATAGTTCTGAACAAATAGATTTAATAATATTAAATAGTTCTGAATATTATAAATATACTTTTATCTTAAATTGGTAATATTTTGAGCCTACAGGTTTGTATTACTAGGCCTACCCACTCTACCAAGCTAAATCAAAAGACAGCATCTCTCCACATTTCTGTCCCATCACTGGATACTGACCAAAATCCTACAGAGGCTCTCTTTGACACTCAACATTTATATTACTTCTCTAGACACACTCCTGAAACATTCTGGATGCGTGTAGAGAAGAAATTACGCTATTTTTATTCCATTCTAGTAACCCGATATCTAAATTAATATAGTATTAACATGTCTGGCATTAGTGGAAGATTTCTCATATTATGTAAGAATGTGGTCATTAGTGTCCATGACTAATACATGTGTGTGTGTGTGTGTGTGTGTGTGTGTGTGTACAATGTTGGTTATCAGTCTGAATACACATGTTGGTAATTCACCATCTGTAGTTTTTAAATGAAAAAGGTGCTTGCTCTTTACTGTGATTAAAAGTACCCCTCTGACTATCATTAGGAGATTCATAGGCCATCTGTAAACCGCATCTGGAGGGAGAAAGCTTACAACATTGTTTAGAAAAGGAAGTGAAAATTTGTGTGAGTGAACCCAATACAGGTAAAAAAAACAAAACAAAACAAAACAAAACAGAACAAAAAGTCAACTGAACTTAGTAACTAGTTCTCATTTCGTTTGTGACTTTGAACCCATATATTCACATGCACACGCACATGCACACACAAACATACACACACATACATGCATAGATAGTATCCAACCCCTTTAAAAGTAGGTTTTACCCTTCCCTCCCTAATGACCCGGAGAAAATAGATGTCTATGACCATATAGCTAAAATAGGTAGTAGGTTTTACCCTTCCCTCCCTAATGACCCGGAGAAAATAGATGTCTATGACCATATAGCTAAAATAAGTTTTAAAGATAACTGAATTAATAGTATTATTATTTGAAATATTCTTGACATCTGGAATTAGTAGTATGAATAAATTCTTATCCCACTATTCATGTATCTCTGAGTGCATTTTATATATAAACAGTTTTGATGCTAAGGCATTCCTTTATTCTTCATTGCAAATCTCTTTGAGAAAGTGATATAAAATGTGAACAGACTGAATCCTTCTGGACAGAAGCAGTAGGAGGTAACAGTTGTGAGGTCACTATTTTCTTTTTTTATCCTTTTTCTAGTCATGTATCTACGATATCTTCTGTCTTCACTTTTTCTTCATACATTATATTGATTCCAATTCCTGTGCTGTTTGTCTTTACTATTTTTGTCAATTCTAAGAATTCCCCGTCAACAAGCTTGATTCGTGAACAAACCTGAATTATTTTTCAGTTGTTTCTTTCATTGATTAATGATTCATTTTTGCCATTTAAACACCATATTAGATAGATATTTTTACATATAACAGACATGAATATGAATAGATTTATTTTCAAAATAAACAATGGTATTAATATTTCTGTTCTCTCTCTTACATAATTTAACATTCCTATTATTGCATAAACAATGGAGTCTCTCTACAGTTAAGCAAAGGTTAATGAAGCTTAAAAGTTTATAATTTTACCTAGGTCTTAAAATTATACTATTCTGTGCATTTGTAATACATCTTATGCAGCTGTTCACCTGAAAATGGCTTATGATTCAGTTTCCTTATGGATCAGATTCCTCTTCACATTGAAATAAATGTTTTCCTTGATCAAAAACTAAGTGATATTGGTACATAATTTTCTGTGAATGATTGATTCATCTAAATAGTATGCTTTATTGTCCAAATGTTGTGTGCTTGCTACATATATATGAATGAGTATCTATCTATGTATCTAATATCTATCATCTATCTATCTGTCTATCTATCTATCTATCTATCTATCTATCTACTTATCTATCATCTTTCTATCCATTTATCATCTAACGTCTATCCATCTATTTAGCAAAAATATTACAAGGTTTCCATTTATCCTCATCCTATTTATTCACTCTGATTGGTGTTTCCATGTGTTCCTTTGACAAATAAGAAGATACAATTGTGACGGTTATAATTGCTAAATGTTCCTAAAATTAATGGGAGAGAGTTTATTAAAAGCTCCCATTTACTTAACACAAAGTTTGAATTATAATAGAGCCTGGTTAAGTGTAATTATGATCTCTTAATGACTTCCAATTGATTTTTGTTATGGCCACCACAATTAAAGAGAACATAATTAATTTGTTTTGCTAAATAAGTAAAGTGAAGCATGACCAGTATCAGAGCACTGATGTGAGCTGAGAGCTATTTTCAGGAACAAAATCAAGCAGTATATTTTAAAATGTAAAAACCTTTAGAGCTCATTGAGGAATAGGCTATCATTTACCAGTGGAAAATTTAGACCTCAGGCCACAGGATTTACTCACAGGTATATTATGAAATAATGAAGAATAGGACCCCCAAATTCTTATTCTTTCCATTCTTATCTTTTCCCCCCCTTACTATCTACTTAGAAATGCTTTTTGGTTCTAGAAATTACTCTATGTAATTACCAATTTGGTCTTTTCATAGGACAAATGGTTGTAAATAAATGAGGAGGTCAAAACATTCTCCTGATTACTTCCAGCATCATGATGATCAATAACAATGTGTTTTATTATAAAAATGTTTCACACGAATTGAATAATTAATGTTAGGTACAATATATGCCAAGTAATTCAAATATGACTTAACTCTTTGTGTTAGTTTGAATAATAACTTCCCCCATAGCATATATTTGCATACTTGGTCCCCAGTTGGTGGAGATTTTTGAGAAGAAATAAGAGGTATACTTTGGTTGGAGCTATGTCACTGGGGGTAGACTTAAAGGTTTCAAAAGATTCAAGCCATCCCAGTCTCTTCCTCTTCCTTATTTTTATGCTTCAACATGTTAGATATTGGATACTGCAATAGGACCATGTCTGCCTGCCTGCTGCTGTGATCCTACCATGATAGTCATGGACTCTAACCTTCTGAATCTATAAAGCTCAAATAAACTTTTATTGTCTACACATTTCCTTGGTTATAATGTCTTACCACAGCAATAGAAAAGTGAGTGACTTATCATAAAATAGACAAACTTTGCATAAAATAGCTGAGGTGTGTGAATAGATCAGAAATGGCGCATTTAAAATATAGCAGCATTCCACTGGACTACTACATTATTCCCATGCTACTTATCAATACACTTGTCATAATGAATTAGTACACATATGCATTTTTTTCTTATCCTTGGTTTTGGAAGATCTGGTCCAGGGATAATGCCCTCTCATTCTAGGTCCCTGGCAAAAGAGGCACCTCTTGTCAGGAATGTATAACAGAAAAAAAAAAAAAAAAATACCACACACCCAAAACAACAGGATGCCTGGACAGACTGGGGTCATCAAATTGCTGCTTGTAACGATACCAGTGACCTAGAGACCTCTCAGTATCCATCTTTTAAACTTTCCACCATGTAACAGAAGCAACACTCTGAGGACCACATATTTAAGTCATGTTTTTTGTCAGAACCTTTCTCAAAACTGTACAATATGTTACTTATTCAACCTAGAATAAAATTACAGCTAAAGATTCTACTTTGGACAATTTTTTTAGAATAATATTACAACAAGTAGTTGCCTTTGAGAGTTAACCATTTTATTTAACTAGAAAATGCAGATAGTTGATCATGTATTTTAGTAACTCTAGAAGGGATTGCTCTTTGTATGGGTATGATTAGTAAGCAAAGTGTCTCTTTAGCTGTTCGGAGAGGATATTATTCAAAGTGAGGAGTGTACAATAGAAGAACACCAAAGTCAGAACAAATTTCTCTTCTCCATTTGAGATAGGATGTTATCTTTGCCCACTCTTGCTATTAGTGTTCCTCTTTCTTGGGCTGCCGGTTTGAAGGAGACATTCAACTATTAGATTTTCTATATGTCCATCATTCAGGAAAAACAATGTATTAATTCTCAGTCCCCATGATTATTCTATTCAATTCTTCACAATGAATCTCCTAACATGTATCTATATTTGTATATATCTATCTATGGGTCATCTATCAATCTACTATCTATCTGTATGACTATTATTAATCAGTCTAGCTATCTGCTCTATTCTGTTGAGTCTATTTCTTGGCAAAACACTGAATAATGCATCACCATCTACACTATCACACAGGGTCAACTTTCTAGTGATTCTGAACACATGCTTCTGAGATTCATAACATTAAGATCATCTGTGAGCTTAATAGAAATGCTAATTTGGGGGCTCTCACACAGACCTATTGACAAACAATCACTCTTAACAAGTCCTTCAGATGATTCTAATGAACTGTAAATTTCCATAACCAGTGTTTTACATGAATTTTAGAATTAAGGTAACTCTACTTAATTATGTCTGCAGTAATTTCTCCTACAGACAAAAAGTAATTTCATCAGATTTTTTTGGGCTTTTCAAAAACATATTGATCTCTCCTTATTCTTTTTTATTTCAATTTCATGCTTCATTATATAAAAAATTTGCAAATTAAAAAATCCTTTTCATTATATTTGTTCTAAATAGAAAATTTCACTTTTAATTTCTTATTTTAAATATTAGACTATGTTAAAGCAGTTTCTTAATGTCAATAAAAATGATACAGTCATTTTAGAGTAGATGAAATTTAATATGCATGTTTAAATTAAAAATATATATTTATGTGCACATAGTAAATATGGTGCTTAATGTCACTTGTTTTGCTTTTTTATGAGTAATGGAATGTCATATATTTTAAGTAGTTGTGTGTATATATTTTGGTTTTCTTGTTTACCTAAAATGAAAGTCAATTATTCAATAAACAACATTTTAAAAATATGCAAACAATACTTGGTCACGAGAATATAGCCAATTATCATTTTCTTTCTTACAATATCTACCATTTTCTTTATCATATTTATTAACATTTTCAAAGAAAATGGTCCTTTATTTTACTTCTTATACAACAGATATAACTTATATTACACATATTTCAGTAAGTCATTCATTCCTTTATGGGAAACAGTTATTCTACTTGAATGAAGAATGTTAGGGGATCTTAAACATAAATTTACTTAATAAACACTTGATAAAATGTATTTAAAATGTTATTGATATAATTAGGTACTCATAAACACAGTTACCAGTCTTATAGTTTCCACAAAACAACCAACAAAGACATTTTATGGGTAGATTTTATTGGCTGAAATGGAAAGATTCAGGACAATGATTTATGTTGGAAGCTTCACGGTGTTAATCAAATGCAATGAGTTTGTGTTTTACAATTAAGAAATGAGGATTTGATACCATACCGGCTTCTGTGTTCTCAGTAGTCATGAGTTTGGAAAACAGCCAAGATGGCCAAGCAAACTTTTCCAACATGGCTGATAGGAGAAAAAATAAAGATAAACAATTGGTGTAAGCTGAAATATTTTTAGAAAATATCCACTGTCGCTATTTTGCACTTGAAATTGAATCACAGACCAAGATTAATCTGAGAAAAATGACTTGGAATTAATGAGGGAAAGCCGTTTTTGTACTCTACAAGTTACTTCATTTCCCTCCACCTTGGTTCCTCTATTCATAAAATGTAAAGGAACTGATTAACTGATGTCAACTCTTTGCAGCTTTTACCATCTACGTTTTTCCTTCCATAGGTTGTAAATTTGTTTATGTATTATGTATGAAAAATAGTTTTTGATCATTTATTTAGCAGAAAGAATGGCCTGTGTAAAATAATACTTTCTAGCAACAATAATTTCTGCTTAGGATAAACTGTTACAGCCATTATATTAACAAGATTACAAAGAAGGATTAACATTTTTGGATTTTATAAGGCATCAGCCATCATTAAATGACTTCTGTAAGATTTTAGTTGGTGAGACTTGGAGGACATAGTTTGCTTCCAAATATAAAATCCATATGTGACAAGATCATTTCATTGTGAATGATGTGTAGCCTTCCTAAATTTTGGTTTTTGGTAATCTGACAAGAAAGGAAAGATCTCACCTAGCTTTTGAAGTTAGTTGTAATACAGGATGTCACCACAAGAAGGATAAGAAATGAAAAGGAAAAAAAAAAAAAACCCAAAAAACATCTTCAGACTCTAGCCATTAAAAGGCAGGAAAAACCAACAGGATATTCTTAGGCAAGATGAAACATTCCATTGTTCAGGGAAGCTGAAGTAAACAATGCAAACACTCAGGAACACCCTGAAACTGACCAAACTCAACAGGCCCACTCTCCCCAAACATATATAAACAATCAAGACTGTTGAAGAACACTCTCAGAGAAGATGATCTGTCTGAACATACAAATACCAGTTGTGTTGTTGGGAAGACTCAGAAGCCAGCTGAGATACATGGAAGAGGCTCAGATTACCCGAGCCACCATCGAAGAACACTGTCAAACATTGTTAGCTGTACATCATGTCTCCAGTTGTAGTGACATGTCATCAACGGTGTTGCACAGTTTCGTGATGCTGCTGTCTTTGAGTTATTTTTGCTCCTGTGAGTGAGCACTCATCCATATTTTTGTTCGTAACTCCAATGAATTCAAGGGCTCCTTCCACTGAATGTCATCTCTGTTCTTTGTTCTATCATTAGTTCCCTATCTACTAACAAGATGCTTCTTTATATCTTAAATTGAGAAGAGTAAGTATCTTTATAATTTACAGGCATGTCAAGGGGAGAACTCATGAATAAACACTGAACTTAACAAAGCAATTACAAGAATGTAACATCCAATGCCACGTGATATCATATAAAATACAGAAAAATAATTAAAACTATGTAGTAAAGAGTTAAACTTTTCTCATACTTGACATCTTTTCACTTACTTGCAAGTAAATACAGAAAACAGAAAAGAGAGACTCAATAAAAAGTGTTCAACTTATTCAATCAAATCTTATTATTTCTATTGATTTAGTACCTCATAAACCTCATTTTCTGTTCTGGGAAGTGATAATGTTTCTGGCTATCAGCTCTTTTCTTTCAGGACTCTAATTTGAAATATTTCAAACACCTCTGAAATTTGCAAAATAATGCTCATGCTTATCTTCCAGAAGGAACCTCCTAAATGCAGATATGCTGTGCTTTGCAAGCACAAACTCAAATGCTAATGACCAGGATAACTTCCTTCTAAGGAACCTACAGTCTACCCAGGCTGTGAAATACAACTCTTATTTTGCTGGAGGCTCTAGGAGACGCAGCTGACAACGCGATCAAGTGGGTTCAGGTGGGGAACGGAAGGTTAACAACAGCCTCTGTAATAGAAATGTAGACAAAAGATAATGTAAGTTTCAAGCTTTCAAGGGATTCCCTGACGGTGGCTGACTATGAGCTTTCAGCTTTAAATCTAATAAAGTCCTCAGGCAGAGCAATGGTGGGGTTGTTACCTCTGAGAAATGGCAAGTGGATTTCAGTATTTGGAATCAGAAGCTGGGCACACGCAAAGATTTCAAGAGAATCTAAGCTGAAATCAAAATTTATAGTAAGTTCATGGCTCCAGTTTTTTATGCATACATTAACATTTCCAGTATGAAGAACTTAAATGAAAATAGTTTAACGACACTGGCTCCCAGTTATTTCCAAATCATAAGCTGATCCAGACACTGACATGTAATTTTGCAACTGTACTTCGTCAAACCAGACGTCTTTTTTCCTAACTCAATTTTCTCCTAAGCTAGCAGTACCATCACAGGAAGAGACTCTAATGTAAGTACTACTAATCACTTTAGGTTTAATTTGAATATAAAGCAGGATATTAGCTTGAGAAGAAGAGTCCTGGAGTGAGCAGAGGTGAAATGTGGTGAACTGCAAACACTCACTATCTGAAGTTGCCGTTCAATACTACCTTTCTGCCCTCTATACTAACTTCAGAATAACATAGTGTTCATTGAGGAATGGCTGTAGTCATTTTATCTAGGAGGTGCTAAGCACATGTGATGTATTTCTTGACAAGGACTTCATTTGCTCACTGTCCATTCCAGTATTTGAAATCTACTTTTCATGAAGACTTTGCCTTGCATGACCATTCCTTCTTATTCCATTATTTTTTAAGGAATTGCGAACTCAGATAAATGAGAAAGATACTATAGTTTTAGCCAAACTGAAGTTTTGCGGGAAAAAAAAAAAAAAATATATATATATATATAAATGTACATGCAGCACCAAACACAAACACCATTAACTCTAAAAGTACATTAAAAACAATATCACTTCTGCCATTTATGGTAATGCAACCTAGATACTGCACTATTTTAAATGTCAACATTTCTGTGGCTTATAATTTGTATTCACTATGTTGATGGTTTAGTGTGCCTTTAATAGATGCTACATATACATTTAGATATATATATGTATATGTATGTATATATGTATATATTTATATATATTTTTAGGAATATATTTACATTTTATGTTTACATTTGTGTATTCCTAATATATTCCTAATATTATATATTCCATATATATATGTATACACACACACACATACACACACAG
Organism: Onychomys torridus; assembly: GCF_903995425.1. Lineage (NCBI taxonomy): Eukaryota > Metazoa > Chordata > Mammalia > Rodentia > Cricetidae > Onychomys > Onychomys torridus. The sequence goes on from NC_050459.1 coordinate 44,521,389, forward strand.
ACACACACACACACACACACACACACACATATATATATATGAATGCATTCCAAGATGGAGTAATGCAACTATTGTCTCTAAAGTAATCGAGGATGAAAATTGCATTTTCCATTAGTAGATATGACAAAATCAATAGTGGATAAAGGGCACAGTGACATGCTTAAGGAAATTGAAGTTGGTCTGGGAGGGTGACTCAGCAGATCAAATGTGATCTAATTCGAGCCTCAGAACGAACACATATGAGAAGTTGGTTACAGCAATGTATATGTGGGATCCCAGTGCTGGAAGCAGCAGACAGGGTGGTATCTGTATCTTGTTGGTTAGTCAACCCATCTAAATTGGGATGCTTCAGTGTCAGTGTCAGACCATGACAGGACAAACAAGTTGGAAGGCAATTCAGAGAAACACTGAACATCTTCAGATACTTCTTCTACAGGTACTTGCACACCTATGAATATTCAGACACATACACACATACACACACACACACACACACACACACACACACACACAAACACACAAACACGCATATACATGAGGGGAAGTGATAGACTACTGAGCAAGAAATAGTAGATGATACTTGTATCAGGTTACTTCTTCATTGTTTATTTATTTTTGTGCCATATATAGGATCTTTAAGGATGTCTCAAGTGTTTTTTTTTAATTATAGTATTATTACATTTTCTACTCCTTCCCTTTCTTCCCTCCAAACTCTCCAATATATATCACCCTTTGTTTAAAACTCAGAACCTCCTATTTAAAATGGATTCTCGCTATATACATATGCATACTTACATACAATATATTCAGAAATATAACATGTTCAGCCTGTATAATTAATTGCACGTATGTTTTTATGGCTGAGCATTTGGTATTGGATAACCAATTAGTGTACTCTTCCCAGAAAATACTTTTCCACCACTCTCAGCATTTATTATTTGCCCACAGTTCTTTGTGTAAGTTTGAGGGCTCAAAGAACATTGGAGAACACGGAAGAAACTGTTGATTGTTGAAGCCAGAGAATCAGGGTTTGCTGTGAGATTATGTCTACTAGTAATGGCTGTAGCTACACCCAGAAGTCTCATTAACATGGCCAGCTAAACATGAGCTGAATAAGAATGACAACAAGGACACACTACTGTGCCACTAACATACACTTGCCTGTATAACACATGTACTACTCTCTTTACCTGCTTTTGCTGGTTTTTTTTTTTTTTTTTTAATGCATAAGTGCCAAAATTCTGTATTATCCTCTCAATACGACAACAAATTTGATGATTTGCTGAAACTAGGTATATTTATTTTCTAAGAAAAGAAATGGATTTTATGTAGGAGTTATTAAAAAGGATTCAAATTCAACAGAACATTTTAAAGGACTCTCATGCCTATATTGCTGTATCCATCTTAACTGTTCACACAAAATGCATCACAGATAAGTCCACAAATATGACAGGGCATAGTTCTGGAAGTTTAGGTTTAGATGAGTCATGTGATTGTACTACTTACACCTTTAGACCATAGACTAAAGGAAGTATGTCTTTACTCTTCCTTCATGTGGGTGATTCTATCAGACCATCCACTTTACAATTTTGAGTGAAAAAAAAAATTCCTGGTTTCATGTTCTGTTTTCACATCTGGCAGGAAGTTTGCACAAGTATTCCCCAGAGATAGCATATGAACTTTGAAGACCTAGAAATTATTGAAGTTAATTGAATTTATATGGCATCTGGGTTGTCAGAAATTCTGGGATGGCACTAATTAGGCTTATTACCAATGCCAAATGTGAAAGCAGCATAAAAACATGAAAACGTGATTCACTGAAAATGTGAAGTTGGAGGCGTCGTCCATGCTAGTTTTTGCTGCCTTTATTCCATTGCTCTTTCCGACCCCTCATAATTTGATGTGGCTGTTTTGTTATTGTTGCTAATCGTTTACTTAATCCCGAATCACATTCTAAACAGGTGATGCCATCTTCTAATGGAAGACCAGAAATATATGCTCCCTGTAAATATAATATGGCAATGGGTGCTGTCAAAATTAATGTATAGCTTGATAAAGATGATGATGACGGAAAGTGTTCCATAGAGAAAAATGAACCCATGAATCTTAGAATCTCAGTGCTGCTCCAGTATGGAAGGGTTATCATACAAATAAGATTTTAGTGTGAACAAGATTAGTAACTGGTTCTTTGAAGTTTGTCCTTCTTTACTCATGAAGATTTATATCAATTCATATAAAATAACCCAATCTAAATAGTTGCTCTTTAGCAAGTTTGGAAGATTGTGATGAAATAGGAAAATTGTATGACTATAGGCAAATGCAAATATTTTTAACATTGTTAATGAATTATAATAAATGTACAGTATATGGTAGAAATTATAGAAACCACAGATTGGAGGTTTTGTACAGCTGGATCTTTCTGAGAGCTTTTCCTACTACTGCTGCTGTTGTTCCTGCTCCTGCTGATGATGATAATGAGCATTTGTCTAGTTTTAGTCAGTAGTTGTAAAAATATCAAAAAAAAAGAAATTTTATGTTTTATAAAATCACTGTGTGCCTCTGTCAATGATAATTTTGACACAAGATAGATAATGATAAAATACAGTTCCACACCAATATCTAACAAAAGTTTAGGGGACAAATAAATTAAACAATAAATAATTAAATAAATTTTACTTTATGTCTATTTTCTTGAGTTCTTTATATATTTTGGAGGTCAGCTGGGACAGAGATAGAGTACGAGAAAAAATGAGAGATATTTTGAGAGAGGGAGACATCATGGGGATTGGGAGAAACCTGGTGCTAGGGAAGTTCCCCAGGAACCCACAAAGATGACACCAGCTTAGACTACTAGCAATAGTGGACAGGGTGCCTGAACTGGCCTACCCCAGTTATCAGATTGGTGAATGCCCTAACTGTCATCATAGAGCCTTCATCCAGTAACTGAGGAAGCAGATGCAGAGATCCACAGCCCAGCACCAGGCCTAGCTCCAGAAGTTCAATTGAAGACAGGGAAAAGGGATTCTATGAGCAAGGGCATCAAGATCATGATGGGGAAATCTCCAGAGACAGCTGGACCAAGCTAGTGGGAACTCATGAACCTTGGACCAACAGCTGTGGGGCCTGCATGGGACTGGACTAAGCCCTCTGCATAAGTGAGAGAGTTGTGTAGCTTGGTCTATTCAAGGGGCCCCCTGGCAGTGGAACCAGGATCTATCCCTGGTGCATAAGTGGGCTTTTTGGAGCCCACTACCTACAGTGGGACATCTTGCACAGCCTTGATGCAGGGGGAGGGGCTTGGACCTGGCTCAGTTGAAAGTACCAGGCTTTGATGACTTCCCATGGGAGGCCTTACCTTTTCAGAAGGGATGGGGGGTAGTTTGGGGGAGGGGAAGGCTTTCGGGGAGCAGGAGGAAGGATAAGAGGGTCATCTGTGATTGGTTTATAAAATGAATAAAAATTTTTCTTAATAAAGAAAAAAGTAATAATAAAAAATCACTTATGACAAAATTTTAGTAGGTTAAGCTGTACTGTAAATAACAAAAAACTTTTCATATTTATAAAATCATTAACATTTAGAAAAGGATTAGATATATCTGTCTTTTTAAATATTCGCAAGTGCACTGGCTGGTTTTGTGTGTCAAGTGACATAAAGTACAGTCATCAGAGCGGAAACAGCCTCAGTTGAGGAAATGCCTTCATGAGATCCAGCTGTAGGGCATTTTCTCAATGAGGGGAGGGCCCAGGCCATGGTGGATGGTTCCGCCCCTGAGCTGCTAGTCCTCAGTTCTGTAAGAAAGCAGGTTGAGTACCACGAGAAGCAAGTCAGTAAGCAGACATCCTCCAAGGCCAACAGATCAGCTCCTACCTCCAGGTTCCAGCCCATCTTGAGTTCCTCTCCTGACTTCCTCCGATGATGGACTATGGTTTGGAAGTATTTCTCCCCAACTTCCTTTTTGGTCATGGTGTTTTGTCACAGCAAACAAAAACCCTAAGACAGCAAGTTTTGTCTCAGTGTCAAAAAAAACAGCATGATAGCCCTAAATAGCTTTACTGCAGCTGCTACTTATGGAGATAGCACAAGAAATGAACATCAAACATTAATTCACTTAAGTTCTGAAACTAATCTACTTTTATTTATTTAATAGAGAACAAAGGTAATTTTAAATAGTGGTGCAGAGCAAGCCAGCACACTGAAGTCCAAAAAGGGAAACTAGGCATTCAGGGGATGCCAAACTGGAATTATTCTACATGGTTATGAAGAAGCTCAACTGGGGAGTCCTTGAAATGCAGACATCCTGTCTCCCTCCCTCCAATGGACAAAGGCAAGTGTGATTGCATCTCCAGAGCCCTGAAGCACTAGGACTCACGTGGAGAGCTGAGCCACACATCCTGTCCTCTTCTTCAGGGGAAAATGCTGGTAACCACACCTGTCATTAGCATAGCTGTTACCACTTTTCAGTCTGTCCAAAGTAACACGATCATTTTCCTTTTTTTGGAATTTTTAGAATCACCATTTTCATCCTCACTATATATATATTTCTTTTTCTGTGCAAATATTGTCCCTTTCTCAAGGACTTCAAAGCCACTATAGAATTTTCATCCTGTGGCATGCAGCAAACCACACACTGAGCACAGAGTATCCATTGATAGTTGAATTTGACTCCTTTTCTTCCCTCATTTCCTCTTCTTCCTCTTTCCTGTTCTGTCCTAGGTTCTTGTTGTACATTTTGAAAATTCTCCTTGACCCAGAGTCCCCTGACTGAAAGCTGCTTGCCTTTGGGTTAAATGTATGTCAGCAGTCCTGCCTGTGGTAGCTACAAGTGGACTCTGTTAAGACACCAACTAGCAAATCGATGGGGCTTAGTTATTTGAAAAGGTGGCAAATTAAAATGCATGGATCTTAACTTGATTTTAAAAGGCTTAGACAAATTCATGAATCAATAAGGTTCTCTGTTATGCCCAGATTGCTGGGACTGTTGGTTTTAGTGGTGCTCTTACCCTTCGAGGAAAAGTCACAGAACATGACAAACTCACTAACCAAAGTTTTATGAAGACAAGGAGAAAGGGATCGATGTGTTCAGGCCTGCTGAAAGGACATGTGAAGGAAGGGGGAAGGGTACATGGAATTCACCTTTTTAAGGATTTCCTCGTACATGCACACGTGGCTACTCCATGCAGCGCATAGATCACGTAGGTCAAGGCACAATCATGGAGGCATGGCTGGAATTCCTATTAGGGACCCCCCAAAAGACCACCACCAAGATCGAATGCCGAATGTAAAAGCAAATAACCTTTATTATGTCAAGCTCAGAGTTTGGGACTCTTTGATGGACACAGCAGTGAGAGCCCAGAGCCTAGGCAGGGTGGGGTTTTTATCATAGCAGAGGTTGGGGTGAGGGGTTCCCAGGGTTCAGGACCCTGATTGGCTGATATTTGTGTAGGAGATGTTTGTAATGTCAGGTATTTCCTCTTAGATGCAGATACCCACAGGGTGGGGTCAGCTTAGGGCTCTTCCTGGGTCCAGGTGTTGCCTGCCAGAAGCTGTGTCTGGGCCTCTAAGCCTATCATGGCAGCTGTGTGGTCAAGTTGCTTTAGTGCCCTTCTATGTTCTCAGTACATAAAATCATTGTTGTTATTTTTTCCTGTTTTGTTCTTTATAAGAACAGTATCCTTAGTCTAAAAGGTATTTTATATAGGACTTGGCCTTGCATTTTTGCTGTTACATGGGCTATCACCAATATATGCCAGAAAGTCCATACAGTCAGCACCCATGTAAACAATTCCAAAACATCAAATATATATTTTAAATATGTATTTAATACTAACATTTGACTCTCTTACATAAATGATTTGAATTCATACACACACACACACACACACACACACACACACACACACAGCTCTTTAATATAGTAGGCAGTGGTTTAAATTAGGACAAATTGAATCTACTTGATTAGTGAATATATTGGACATTGAATTGCAATATATATTAACCTAATTTAATATTAACTAACTTTAAAGTTAACTTTAAAATTAACTTAAGATATTTTGATATGTATATATTATAGAACAATCAAATCAGACTAGTGGACATGTTCTTCTCAAATACTTTATTGTATCTTTGTTGTGGTTAGAACATTAAAATTCCAAAGTTTTAGCTGCTTTGAAATAACATTAACTATAGTCACTGCATTGTACTACAGAGCAGCGGAAAGAAACCTTTCCTAAGAACACATTTTCTGGCTAACTGCAGTAGCCTTCAATAAGAATTTTGACTTGTAAATTTTGATTCACAGATACAAGGGGTTAATGGCCAACCACACTAAGTGAGTAAGAATTGCTTCTTCTGAATTGCTTTCAAATCTATCTACGTATGTATTGCACTTAGACTCCAAAGCAGCCCCATGCTGGCAGGCTTCCCTCAGTGAGTGGTGTCATACACTAGTGACAACTCCTGATGACTCCACTGTGGATAAAGGCACTTCTGTTCTTAACGGGAACATGGAAACGCACAGTGCTATTTATTCCCTAGGTACCTAGAAGAAAATCATTTCCTTTCAGATGTAGATTACAAAGTATGTGTGTGCATTATGCTTTCTCTTATTGTTATTTAAAACAACACTGAAAGTTGAAGGAAATCCTTACTAGGTACATTTAGAGATCCTGTTTACTTACATAAAAGGACATGTTATATGAAACGTTTGCACTTGTAGATGATTTTAAGTAGAGAAACAATGTAGGCGAGGCTTCCAATACTTAAAATGCAAAAAAGAATGCAACTTTCTTTGCTTTAAAATCAAACATATAAAATTGCATTTTTATTGTTGAAAGGAACCTGAACTGAGATCTGAGACCACAGAGTTATTAGATAAAGTATGAAGAACAAATAAACTGCAGTTGCATATTTTGAATGTTTATCTTTAAAGTTGTGTTTGAGTTTTCAGAGTACTAGAATGAGGGACTGGGGAGATAGCTGAAGGGCTGGAAGTACTTTAAGAGCAACCATAAGGAGCTGAGTTTAAATCCCACCACTCCTGTAAAAAGCCAAGCATGCGTGTTGTGTTCCTACGGAGGTTAGAGACAGGAAGGCTAACGGAGCTTGCTGCTCACCAACCTTGCTTCAGGTTCACTCAGAGAATCTGCTCTAGAGACTGTGTGAACTTCTGAGGGAATACGTCTTGTTTGACATAGACATGGTACTTCAGCCTCATAGTAGTGAAAATGTCTTCCCCAATTGTGACTGAGAGGGATAGCAATGCCTTCACGGGGTCCAAGTGGGAATGTTGACTGTGTGTCCAGAAAATGTTCACTTTAACTTTCTCCTTTGAGTATTAAATCCTGAAGTCTGATTCCCTATGGAGACTGCTACCAAAGAGTAGCCGACCTTGCTGCCCCTCCCATTCAGCTGTATGTAAAACCCCCACCTCCCAGGTCAATTTTATATAATAAACACACTGATCTTCCAGGGTACTGAGACTGAGACCCACAACATCATCCCAGCTTTTCTGTGTGTGTCTCCATGTTGAGGTAAATCCCTGGAGCTGTGCAGAGAATAGTATTTGCCTCAACTTAATAGAGTCAAGTGTGTTAGAGCAGGACACATAAGTGTTACTCTCTGGTCCCCATGCGTGCATATATTTGCAGATGTTCACTCAAACCCATGTGTGCATATACCACACACACATAACTCACACACAAGCACTCATATACAAGAAACACACACACACACACACACACACACACACACACACACACACACACACACATACACACACAACTGCCAGAATAAAACCTAGATGTCTATATTATCGGCTCATGAGTTATGCTAATTTTATTTAAAGAATGTTCCAGGATGTTAATAACTAAACTTTTTACCTGGAGTTGTAGAAAGGGAGTAAGGACTCTTCGGCTCTAATTTCTGGGTTGTTACCCCTGTCAGAAACACTCCACTTGTCATTTTGCATCTTGCTATCAGCTCCCTGTCGCGACTGCCTGTTGCTCCATTTGGGGTCCATTCTCACAGCCTAGCTACTTTCTGGGAGCGGACATAAAACCTGGTCTAAGGAGGCGCTGCTGGAGGCCCTGGCTGCATGGCTTGTCATGTTTCAGTCCTGACTTTCAGCAGGCGCCAAACAGGTGCTCTTTAATGTGCTTCAAGCACAACATGCTGAAAGCACCAGGCTTGTTAAATGAATGTTTTTCAGAGACTTAATCCGAGCCCCATTAAAGGTAGGAAGAGACTTCTAACTGTGGCTTGCAATCTTGTTTCCCGGAGGCGTGCGCAGATATAATGAACTGGCTTGCATGCTTCCAGGAGTGCTTGTTAGGTGCCAAACTGTTAGGCTTCGCTTTTTCATGTACATACATTCTCATTCTATTGTCAGAACAACACAGTGAGGCTCCATTGTTAGGCAGCTATTGAAACTCAAAAGCTAAGCAACTTGCTCTAGATAAAGAGTACCTTAGAAAGAGGCGGGGCTTTAATGCATATAGCCAAAATTTAGTCTGTTCACTCTTTGGCAGCTTATAAAAAGGGTCATATCAGACACGAAGAATCTGAGTAGAGCTGAGTGCTAGAATTCTGTTTTTGGTGAAACATTTCCCATTGGAGAAAAAGAAAGAAGAAATAAGAAAAAAGGAAGGAAGGAAGGAAGGAAGGAAGGAAGGAAGGAAGGAAGGAAGGAAGATGGAAAAAAAGCAGTAGATTGAGAAAATTGTTCTCACAACTGTAGTTAGAGTTTTCCTGCCTGGCCCATTCAGGACAAATCTCTCTTACCCGCCAGTCCCACAGTCGCTCAGACCCAACCAAGAAAGCACACAGAGACTTATATTGTTTACAAACTGTATGGCCGTGGCAGGCTGCTTGTTATCTACCTTTTCTATCTTAAATTAACCCATTTCTGTTAATCTATACTTTGCCACATGGCGTGTGGCTTACCAGTGTCTTTACATGTTGCTTCTCATGGCGGCAGCTGGTGGTGTCTCCCCAGCCTTCTACTTCCCAGAATTCTCTTCTCTCTTGTCCCGCCTATACTTCCTGCCTGGCCACTGGCCAATCAGAACTTTATTTACACAGAGCGATATCCACAGCACTTCCCCTTTTCTTTTTTTTTAAGGAAGGTTTTAACTTTTACATAGTACAATTACATAAAACAATTATCAAGCAAGAATTACAGTTACAATATTAAAGAAGATATCCTATCTACCTTATATTTGTGAGTCTAAGGTTTTATATCTAACTTATCTTGTATCATAACTGAGGAAATTATAACTATCTAGTCTTCAACCACATCAAAGACCTCAGAAGGATATAATATTACCTGAGAACCGGGAGAAGGATGTAAACATTTTTCAGGAGTCTTGTAAGAGTAGACAGAGACAGCTGGCAGCCTGGACAGTCACCTAATGTTCCTTTGGGGCATTTGTCTTCAGCCCACAGGGCTAGAGTCTCTCGGTCACTTCTCTCAGTGTCCTGTAGAATGTCTGGCAGTTTCCTCTGTGAAGCAGGAACCTGAAGGACCATTTTGTCAAGCAAAGTTCATTGGTCACCTTTCTATGGGTCCTGCATGTCCAGTTGATCAAGCAGTCCAGGCAAGAACAGTTTCTTGCCCAAATGGCTATTTTTGCCAAGGTGAAGATAAACTCTATATGAAGTGTCTTCAATGCCCATCCTCCTCTCTGAAGTAAATCGGTACTGCCAGGAGCAGACATGTCTCACTGTCCAGAAAGTCTAAATTTTAAAAGTATTTTAAATGCCATATTCTGTAGGTCTTTGAAGTATTTGAAGATTACCTATCTATCTGAAATATCTCTGTGTATATCTAGAAGACTTAACTAACATGGCTACAAGTATGATTATCATAGATGACTAATTATTAATCTATTTTTAATTATCCATTTCAATTTAAAATGAGCTATATGAACATAATATCTTAAACAAGAGTAGAAATATACACACAATATAACAAAATTAACTAAGTTTGTATCACTAGACTAAAATCTAAACCAATGTAAAACATTTTAAACAAGTTGTTGCTCTTTAGAAGTAAGTTCCCTAATCTACCCTTTCATCCTATTATATCTATATCATATTCCCCTTTCTTCTTTAGAAAGAGACCTCATTTATAATCAACCTGCTTTAAAGAAAAATATTGTTTTTTCTCTGTCCCACACCAGAGGGCTCTTCTGATTTGGGACACAAGAATATCCTAACCTTTTTTTTTAGCAATATGTCTGGTTTAGAGAAGGAGTGAGCCAATTCCATCTCCAAAGCCAGCTTGATAATTTTGGGAAATTGGGCGTAGTTTCTCTTACTACTTCCTGCTGGAGGGGGGTGCTGTATCTTATGGGGACACAAAGAAAATTTTAAGATTATGGAGTAGTCCATGAGGGCAAACCTCTGAGCCAGTTGCCTTGAAACCATTTTGAATGTCAGATCATCTGGGCCATAGTGTCATCAGAGACCTTTCAGGAGGTCTTGGCTGATCAAACCTGATGTATCTTAATCTGGAACAAATCCATAGCCTCTGGCTTTCTGTGGAAACAAAAGCAGAGACTCTTTTCCAAAGCAACATATCCTTATATCCAAATTTTGAAGTCAAGTTACCTTTAAAATTTACATATTTGTTTAACTCAACAGCTTTTACCATCAAATCTTTTTCTGTAGTTAAAAATCCCAAAGACAAGACAAACCAGATTTTCTGTGTAATATCCATCTTTGTAAGACTGAAATGTAGTGGTGGCTGCAGGCTCCGCCCACCTCAGCTTCCCAACATGGCAGTGGTACAGTTTCCCGCCAGCTCTGGGTCTGGAGCCATGTGTACCATCAACTATCAGAAGCAGTTCTATCAAAGCAGTTCATAGCCCAGAACTCTTTTTTTTTTTACTAGTAAAGGCTAAATCCACCACGCAGCAGAGTAAAGTGTCGCTTATAGATTCCTCATTCCCGCCACGCTGCAGGTCAGACGCACACACCAGGAACCCGCCATAGTAGCTCAAACCGGCAGGCTGCCGCTAACTTGAGAGAGACAACTAGGAAACTGTTTTTACCTCCGTCTTAGAATCTTTTTTCTCAGATTTTAGGTGGAAACTCTTGCCAACACGTTGGACGCCATTTGTAGTTAGAATTTTCCTGCCTGGCCCAGTCAGGACAAATCTCTCTTACCCGCCAGTCCCACAGTCGCTCAGACCCAACCAAGAAAGTACACAGAGACTTACATTGTTTACAAACTGTATGGCCGTGGCAGGCTGCTTGTTATCTACCTTTTCTATCTTAAATTAACCCATTTCTGTTAATCTATACTTTGCCACATGGCGTGTGGCTTACCAGTGTCTTTACATGTTGCTTCTCATGGTGGCAGCTGGTGGTGTCTCCCCAGCCTTCTACTTCCCAGAATTCTCTTCTCTCTTGTCCCGCCTATACTTCCTGCCTGGCCACTGGCCAATCAGAACTTTATTTATACAGAGCGATATCCACAGCACACAACACTGTTTCCAGTTTAGGATTCCTGAGCTAAGTTATTTATATGATAATTTTATGTTTCTTCGTCTAAATATAGTGATAATGATATTTTAAAACACAGCTTTTGAATCTGGTGAATATTAACATAATAAGAGTGGTCATAAGTTATATGTTGTGAGTCCAGAAAATTTATGACCAGTAGATACATCCAGAAAATCTCTCTTTTTTTCTAACTCTGGGCCCACTGCCCTACTGGTTCTCACCTTCCAAGAGCACAGACACTAATGGCAGCCTTTCAGTGAGTGTTACTACAGCTCCAGCAAGACAGGAGGAAGGATATATAGCTCTTTACCAGGGTATTATTATTATAGCCTAAGCCCAGACCTGGTTTCCTGGACAACACATAGCACACATGAGACCAATTGGCACCTCATGTAATTTTGTTGAGAAAAAGTCAGATTTTGAAAAGTACACGTGAGTCTGAATGTCTATGCTCCCATGTAGATATTATAATATTTTATTGATTAAATAACAATCCAATCAGCATTATCATGCTTTTTATCGTCTCCAATAAAATGTACTTGAGACAACCTTGAAATCAGGCAAGCATGCAGAGATTCCAAGTGATAAAGGCTTTATATCCCAGAAGAAAAGGAAGACTGAAAACTTAAATGTGTAGCAAAGAGCAATATTATCAGAGAATAAGAACCAAAACAAACATGTCTGCAAGCCTTATGCATGCCTCCTAGTCTTAAAAGTGAAGTAACACTATATCTTAGCTTTGATTTCCTATGAGTGGATATTATATAGATTAAGGCCAGGAAGGGAACTAAGTGGACTAGCACTTATAGTGTCTCTTAACTTATAGTTACTCTGTTAAATATTGTTTAGCTCACTTTTGCTTTCATAATTAGTAACCAAGGAGAATTTTTACATTTATAAATTTATAATTTATAATACAATTATAAATATAATCTTAGTGCCTTGGAAGTAAATTTTATGTCATCTTTCCCAATTTTTATTTCAAAACCTGTAACATTCTATGTATGACTGATATTTTAATAATTAACCTTTTAAATTATTTGTTAAGTGATGCATTTTCAAGTTTGCTTTTTTGTGTATGAAAATACACTCTTCCAGGTAGAATAGGGTCTTTCTTTAAATTATAAAAAGTGATTTCCATACATGAAAAGGTAAATGTAGGCATGGAGATTGATGATGTGGCGACAGCTGTGTTGGCCAGCCAGGAAATACCAACAAGTGTTGGCCATGAGCTTGACTTAGTGGAGAGAAGTGAGCAGATTTGCCGTCAGGCCTTCCAGGGACAGGAGCCCGGTCTAAGCTTTGTTTTTGAATTAGGAGAGTTCATCTCTGCTTGAAATCCTACATCACAGTATGTGGACCTTTATATAATGGACATAGAAAACACACACACACACACACACACACACACACACACACACACACACACACACACGTAATTTTCCTTCCAACCTTCTACTCGTGAGTGTTTTGTTGTTGGGATATTCGGGCATGGGAGGGTACTAGTTTAGCCTGCATTGGAATAGTGAAATCTAATTGACAGCAAAGTTTTCTTATTAGAATTTATCTGTGAAGCATGGAATACAAATTTCGAATTGATTTGGATATTAGTAAAATTAAGTTTTTAGTGTGTTTAAATTTTGTTTAATTTAGCAAATTGTACCGAAATTTTTGATCAAATGAGTATGAAAAACCAGTAATATAATCCAAACTTTGTTAGTGAAAATAGAAAAAAATCATAATATATGGAGGTAAAGGAAGACATATAAACTATTTAGCTCACGTGAGCCCTTTAGCCTAAAAAGACAGAAGGGTATGTTGTTAAGGAGAATTTTAAGAGGTTTTTTTTTTTAACCTAAAAGGGAAAATGAGAGACTGAATAAACTAGGAGCTAGCTGAAGGTCATTTTAACTGTGCTAATTTAGAAATACAGGAGAAAAAAGATTTTCTATCTCTTAATGAGACAAAATATATGCACAGGGATGTGGTTAGATATGGCTAGAGATTCTGTTTGGACACCTTCTTAATTAGTTCAATAAAAATGAAGTTTCAAAAATGAGATTAATTCAACAAATCAATTGATAACAACTGATTAATTGATGTCAGTTATCATGTAGAAAGCTTTTTGAACATGTTAGGAGTATTAAGTAGTACTATTAAGATTATAATGATGAGGATGCAGATGAAAAATCTACCATGGGTACCATTTTTTAAAAAGGGTCTATAATAAGGACATAGTGAATGATGACATGTCCTTCAGGAAAAAATATCAAGCTATTTTAATTTTCTTTCTTGTTTTTTTACAGACACATATAGACATATGTACATTCACATAGATACACCTTCATTAAAGGTGGTGTCTTTTTAACTGTGTTTTTGCTTCAAATTCATTCTCTATTTAGTATAAAATATGATATTTTGTATAAATTTTGAAAATATAAAAAATTTAATAAATTGTCTTTTTTTTTTTTAAAGTATCTAAGAGGAAGAACATCTCTGGGATGTCTGTGATGGATTTTCCAGAGAGGTTCAGATCACCTGACTCCTGATCTAATGAATGGATTAACCTCTTGATGGATTCACAGTAAGACAATAGTACTGGGGAATGGTGACAGGTGGGAAGTAGGGTATAGTTGGAAGAAACAGGATAAATGAGGACATGTATTTGGGCTTTTCCCTTGCCCAGGACATTTGCTGTATTTATCCTCCGTACTGCTCTTCTTCACCCCTCTTCTGACTTTCAGAGTATGCCTCATTTACTCACTGACATAAGACTGATGCTTCCTTAACTATGATCAAAATTAGTGTTCCCTTATTTAAACTGTCTTCTTAGGTGTTTGCTCTGGTCAATGGAAAACAAAAACTAATATAGCCGTCAATTTGTTTTTTTGAATTTGTATAGTCACCTCTTTTTCATTATGTCATGTATGTAGATTCATATAATGCGTAGCCAAATAGTTGATAGCAGTTTTAGTTCTTCACAAAAATCGAATAAATGCTGATTATGACCTGGATTTAGGTTAACTGTGAAAGTAAAGTAATGAGACTTCATTGACTTAGATAAAGCATCTAAGAATCCAAAAAGAAAAAAATGAAAATCTCAGTTTAAAAAAAACAACCTGGCAGTGGTGGTACACACCTTTCATCCCAGCACTCAGGAGGAAGAGACAGGCAGATCCCTGAGTTCAAGGCTGGCCTGGTCTACAGATACAGTTCCTGTATAACTACGGCTATCAGAGGAAACTTGTTTTGAAAAAAATAAAACAAACAAACAAAACCTAATATATGTGACTTCATGACTGGTGATTCCATCATGATAATAAAATCTTCATTAAAATAATCTGTACTCTTTCCTAAGAAATCAGATTTTCATTGAATATAACAGTAAGTAAGTATATAAGGATAATTGTAGGCAATAATCTGGAAGCCACCAGAGAACGTGTGTTTAAATTGTAGTCATGTTTATAGGAAGAACCAGCTTACAGTTCCAGAGTGCTTACCATGCAGACCCACCATAAACAAGGTGAGTTACTTGAATTCTTGAATAAAGTTCAATTTCTGCTCCAATACATAGGAAACTAGAGGTCTTCATTCTGTCTTAACAGTAAGTGAAAAGAGTCACAATGAAAAGTTTTGATATGATAAAAAATTACAGAAAGTCAAATAATGAAATGCTTAGTTACATTCACAAAAATAAGAGAGGGAAAAATGAAATAAAAGAAAGCAAGTAGAAAATAGTAAAATAAGAAAAAAAGAAGTATTTCTATTTAATCCAGTTTTAGCAATAATCAAATTTGCTATCAATTATCAATTCAAGGACAAATAGATTGCCAGAGAGCATTCAAAGTGTGACATAAATTATTCCACTTTAACTCGTATGAAAAGCATTTACTCCATTAAGACAGATATACAGTACATGTATGTGTATCCTTCACTAAGGCTTACCAAACAAAATGAGGAAGGGCTGCAGTGGTTTGCAGAAGTAGACTGGAGAGTGACGTCAGCTCTTGTGATCCAGCAGCTCATGGCCCTTTCCTATATTTCTGCTAAAATTTGGGAAAAAGCCTTTTGCTGCAATTGTTTTATTTCCCTCCTTTCATTATCTCTCCCACCTTTTTTTTTTTTTTCGAAAATTCTATCCTAATGTGTTTTTTCTTTTAATATAGAAATAAACAATGTAAAAACAAACAAATACATACACACATACGTAGAAACCCTATGGGTCATTCAATAGTTATTACTAATTATCAATGATAAATGTATTTCTAAGAATGTATTTCTAAGAAAACTGATCGTTGGCAAACAAGAAACTATATCTTTCTGAAAATAGGAAGCATGGGATGTGTTCTAATCTTTACTCAATGACTGAAAAAAAAAAAAAAAAAAAACGAAGACAGAAAATAATCTTTTTATTTTTTGTATCCAGTATATCCCAACCACAATTTTCCCCTTCTCCCCCATTCCCAGCCCCACCCCCACTCCAGGTCTCTATGGTTGGTACTGGGATTAAAGGCTTGTGTCACTGCACTTGGCTGTGTCCTTGACCACACAGAGACTTGCCTGCCATATGAGCAGATTAAGGGCATGTGCTCCCACCGCCTGACTTCTGTGTATGGCTTGCTTTGACCTCTGATCTCCAGGCAAACTTTATTTATTAACATAAAATAAAATATCACATTTCGGCACAAATAAAATGTCACCATATTTCCCTTTTTTATTCTAATAAAAAGAAAAGAGTTATAACTAATATAAGAAAAACTATATATAAGAAGTACAATAACTATATACAATATATAAGCAATAAATACCTCAACAATGTCTAGTACATTTGCATTTGACAAACTCAGAGAAAATATTCCATTATATATCCTATTCTGGCAAGTAATATACCTGAATCACTTTCTATCTTGACTTGTATTACTAACAGAGAACTATCTTATAATGTCTTTCAAATTTATATACTTTACATCTCTTTAGTGAGTTTCTTTTCTGAAATTCTTAACAAGTAAAACTATAACTATTACTATCTAATCTTCAACTAACTATAACTATAACTATCTAATTTCCAACTCCCTCAGAGACCCAAGAAGGAAATAATATTACCCAATAAAACAGTAAGTCAAACAAGTGACTTCTAAAAAAAATATGAGTTGACAGAAACAGCCAGCTGCCTGAACAGTCACTAGAGGTTTCTCTGCAACTTTGGGGCATCATCTTCAGCCTATAGGCTTAGCATATCTGACAGACTCATTTGTAAAGTAGGATGTACACAAGGCCTACAGTTCAACCCACATTTGGTGTGAGTAGTCCATGTACCAGATAAACCTGAATTCCACTAGTGTTCTGTCATGATTCAGGATTTTAAATTCGAGAAATTGTTGATTTTTTGGAATTCAGATGTCCACTATTTTTGGCTTGTGGGTGGTTTCATCTCTTTTATTAAATGCCAGTCTACATTGAGAGATTGGACTCTATCAACTTAGTACTCTTTCAAGAATAACTGTTCTACTGCACATTAGAAGCCATTGATCCACTGCCTATTCAGCTACCTTTGAAGAAAGGGGCACTGTATCTTTTCCAGATTGCAAAGGCCACTTCAGCAATGGTGCCATATTGTCCTGGCCTCAGAACATGCCTGTTCCTAAAGCCACAACCACACTTGTCTTGGCAAGAATCGGTAGTATTTTGTGTCCTGTCTGTCCATTTTTGTCCTGTTTGTTAGCAGTGTATTTGAGGACACTTTGTTGTCCAGTGGCTAACTTTTGCCACAATGAAAGTTACCTCCATATGCAGTTTCTTCAATGCCCATATCTTCTCTGAAGTAGACTGGAATAAAATTACCTTTCTGGGGTCTTTGATGTAGTTGAGACTATAGTTATAATTTCCTTAGTTATGATAAAAGAGAAGTTAGATATAAAACCTTAGACTCACAAATATAAGCTAGCTAGGATATCTTCTTATAAGATTAGATATTATAACTGCAATTCTTGCTTGATAATAGTTTTGTTATATGTGATTTTACTATGTTAAAGTTAAAACCTTCCTTTTTGAAAAAAAAAAAAGAAAAAGAAAAGGGGAAGTGCTTTGGATATCACTCTGTATGCTGTGAATTTGTTGCTCTGATTGGTTAATAAATAAAGTGCTAATAGGCTAGTAGCCAGGCAGGAAGTATAGGTGGGACAAAGAGAGAGGAGAATTCTGGGAACAGGAAGGCTAAGCTAGGAATTGCCAGCCAGACACAGAGGAAGCAAGATGTGAAGGCAGAACTGAGAAAAGGGACCAAACCATGTGGCTAAACATAAATAAGAATTATTGATTAATTTAAGTGTAACAGCTAGTCAATAGTTAGCTTGAGCTAATGGCTGAGCAGTTTAATTAATATAAGCCTCTGTGTGTTTACTTGGGTCAGAGTGACTGTGGGACTGGCAGGTGAAAGAGATTTGTCCTGATCACAGGCAGGCTGGCACACAGGAAATCTTCTAGCTACAGAGGGTAGTGTATCTTCAAACATTTATCAAGATTGTAATCACTAATTCAATTTTTACCAAGTTAATCCTTATCTTACAACTTCTCCTGACCATCTTATGGTTCCATGATTCCATTGTTTTTTGAGCAATTGAAATGAAATGTATAAAACTTAATCTTGTTTTCATCAATGAAAGATGAAAAATATATTCCTACCTTGCTCAAAATGACAACCAAAGTCTTCCTATGCTCACAAGACTCTTTGAAACTTTCTTCCATCAGTATCCTCCCATTTTAAACTAGAAACAATAAAAGCAATTACATTATTAAAATAATTTAGTTATTAGCATAACTACACAAAGAATATGATTATATAAATGTAAATGTCAAAATTCTAGACTTAATAGGGTACAAGAAAATATAAGGCAATATAAAAACAAAATATTATGCAAAATGTACCTATTTTATACATTGAAAGAAAAATTTTGAACAATTTTTGTAGATTTTTAGTAGAAGTCTCTTATCAACAAAATCAGTATATACCTTAGAAATGCCTTTTCCCCTTTTTTTTGTTTTTTTCTCATGCCTTTTTATCTTTTCCCTTTTTTATTGAAAATCAATTTTTTTTCTCACATAATATATCCTGATTAGTTTTACCTGCCTCTACTCCTCTCAGTTCTCAGTCTCTTGTTCCATCTGGATCCACTCCTTTCCAGTCTTTCACCAAACAGAGAATATAATATAATATATATCATATCATATCATATAATTAATATAATATAATATAATATAAATGATCTTATAACAAAACAAAAACTAACACATCAGATAGGGTAAAGAAAACAAGCAGAAGGTAAAAAGCCCAAGCAAAGGCACAAGAAACAGAGACTCAGTCTTTCACAAAATCAGGAATCCCATTTACAAAAGAACAAAACTATAAGCTGGAATCCATAACATATATGCAAAGGACCTGTTATATAAAATCCAAGTCAGAGAAGAAAATGGATATCAGCAAAATTAAATTAAAATAATAAGATGTATTTAATTAAAAAAAGGAAACACCCTGACAGAATATAATGAGCATGGGGGAGGAGGCTGCATTAGATGTCCTGCTCTTTGGGGCTGGGGAAGAGACTAGGGGCTTGGATTTAGTGAACAGGAGAAGTAGTTGAAAATCTGTAGTTAGCTTCCTGTTTCCCTGCCCAGAGTCCTCTGTGGATTCCAGGAAATGCCTGATGGTAATGGGGAATGGGGTGAAGGAATGAATGGGGAGGGGGAGGGTGGTGTGAAAGAAAATATTCACGTGATCCCTTCGAGGTGGGGTAGAGATGAAGCTGAGACAGCAAAGGTGGTTTGCTATAGAGCTGAGAATGTAGGAGCTGTGGGAGAGAGGAAGATTGATCTGCAGTTAACCTCCCTACTTCCCTGACCAAAGTGCACTGTGGTTCCCCAGAGGATGCTTGCTGCAGTTGGGGGCTGGTATAAAACCATGAGAAGGGGAAGGCAGGGTGTAGAGGAAGATATGTAGGATTCACAGGAGTTAGGGGGATTGAACACTGCATTAAGTGGTCTAATACAGAGCTGGGCATGTGTTAGGGGGACTGGATTTGAAAGAGTAAAATGAGGGGAAGATTTGCAGTCAGCTTTCTTGCTTTCCCTGCCAGAACACTTTCTTTTTTATCTTGAATACCATTCATTTCCCTTATGACATAAGTAAATAGTTTTATAAACCCTTTGTTTACCTAATGAAACTATTTATAAACCTGAGTAAGTAAGAGTAAACATTGTAGGTGCAACATTTAAAAATTATGTGCAATGATTCAAGGTGATATTGCTCATTTTTCATTTTTCTTCATAACAATGTATTGATGACATATCAACACCAATGTAATATTGACATTTCTCTAATGCCATAATCTATCTACATGTCCTCAAGAAAATACAACTACTTATTGTTTATTTGGAGACAAGCAAATTGATATATGTAAATGTCACAGACCTATTCTGTAGATCTATTTTATCAATTTACTATTAATGACATTAGTAAGATGGGGATAAAATTTTACAAAGCAAAATTCATGAGAAAAATATAATTAATAGTATTTACATTTTTAATTTTTTATTAAATGTGTTGACTTCCTTTTCTGGACAGATTTTTGCAACCAGCATTTATTTTCTATAAATTATAGTATAATATAGAGTTTATTAAATGGTAATCTACCTGTTATCACTTTATCTGAGATGATATAGACAATGTGGAAGGGAAAATATCAGTATTCACATGTACAAAGAATATAATGAGGGGCTGGAGAGACTGCTCAGTGGTTAAGAGCACTGACTGCTTTGCCAGAGGACCCAGGTTCAATTCCTAGAACCCACATGACAGGTCACAACTATGTGTAAATTCCAGTTCCAGGGAAATCAACAGCCATGGCAAAACCATAAATGCACATAAAAAAAAAATTAAAAAGAGTATAATGAAGCAAAACCACAAAAATACCACATATAGAAAAAAATACATATTTTCAGAACAAACAGGGAAGGGAAAAATGAAAGAAGAAATATTGTGGAAGACAAGAGACAGCTACATAAGTCTCTGGAATTTCCCTTGGGAGAGGCTATTATTCTTATTGATTTGCGTTTGCAAGTTCTCTGCCCCCTCTCCCTCTGCTGGGCCACTATGTAATCCATAAATAATAAATGGAGTAGTAGTGAGCAACTCCTTAGGCTGTAAGCATAGCAGCCATTACAAAATATTAATCCACTGACTGTGCACCACATCACCTTCATCATAAAACCAACTTCCTTGTGGAATCAAGAGCCTAGATGTAAACCATCAGCTCCAAATTTTGAAGCAAATGCAATGAGATGGTTATAATTATAGGATTCAACTCTTTTATTACTTGGAATTTAGAAATCAGTTATTTGCCTAATGAGGTATACAGGATTACAGAATTTAACTCTTTAATTATTTTTTTTATTTCAAATTGATTTGTTTGCCTTTGAAATACTGACTTGAATCATGTATGTATAAAGCAATAAAGCAAAGGTTGTTTTTGCCCCTAAAAGTACTATATCTGACCATTTTGGGGGTACTTTTTATAAAAATCATAGAATATCTTACATGTGAGACCATTTTATGTTTTATTTATCCCATGGGTATATGAGAAACATAAGCTTCAGACTGTAAGTGGAAAGCCAAACATGTAGCATAAATGCTGAATGCAAAAATGACAAAGAAGTGGCTGGTACCAATGAAAGAGAACTTAAAATTGCAACATTAGCAAAGGTAATCAGAAGTTAATGATGCATCTAAATATTATGGCCCTAGGCATTTTTACTGTTTCAAAAACCTAGACAGGCACAGGTGTATCATATATTGTATGTGGAAGATATGCCCCATGCTGTGTAAGAACCAACTTAATTGTATCATTTTAAATATCTTTTTTTTTTTTCTCAGAATGACAAATATCCAGAAAAGCACACAAACCATCAGTAGTTAGCACCATGAATCTCACATTGTGATCAGATATGTCCTTTGATTAACTGAGTAAGAAGCCGAAGATGGGTAGTATCTCCAACATCTGCCGTGTCATTTCCCAGGAAGGCAGTTTATTCCTCAAAGACTGGTTTACATCCAGAACTGTCATTTTATCATGTGTTTAATTTTATCATTTAGGTATAGAGTATATTTCTTGTTATTAGATATATTTGATGTTGATTGCTTAAAGGTACTATAATTTGTTTTTCTACTTGCTGTTAGTGCCTGATTTAATATTTATCTGTGATTTACATTGCTTTTTTTAAATAAATACCAGGTGAGTATAGTGTTGTTATGAACATTTTGTATGTCAGGTCCCCTGAAACTGGCATTACAAAAAGTTGTGAGCTGCCACGTGGATGCTGGGAATTGAACTCAGGTCCTCTGGAAGAGCAGTCTGTGCTCTTAACCTCTGAGCCATCTCTCCAGCCAGAGTGAAAGTTCTTAATTTAAATTTTATATATTTGTCTATTTTTATGATTCATTATTTACTTTTGTGTGGATGTGTTTTAATTAATTAATTTATTAATTATATTTGTGTTTTAATTTTAAATATCAGCCATGGGTTCCCCTGTCCTCCCCGCTCCTGCTCCCACACCCACCTTCCCCCAGCCCCTTCCCTCCATTCCCATCTCCTCCAGGGCCAAGACTCCCCTGGGGATTCATTTAAGCCTGGTGGATTCAGTACAGGCACGTCCAGTCCCCTCCTTCCAGGCTAAGCAAAGT
This sequence comes from Onychomys torridus, assembly GCF_903995425.1. Classification (NCBI taxonomy): domain Eukaryota; kingdom Metazoa; phylum Chordata; class Mammalia; order Rodentia; family Cricetidae; genus Onychomys; species Onychomys torridus. Next base: position 44,543,627 of record NC_050459.1, read on the forward strand.
GTCCCTGAGTAACCCCAAGATTCCAAACAGCCAGCTCATGCACTAAGGACAGGTCCGGGTCCCACTGCCTGGGTGCCTCCCAAACAGTTCAAGCTATTCAATTGTCTCACTTATCCAGAGGGCCTGATCCAGTTGGGGGGCTCCACAGCTTTTGGTTCATAATTCATGTGTTTCTATTAGTTTAGCTATTTTTCCCTGTACAGCCACTTTGGAAATCAATATGGCACTTCCTTAGAAAATTGGGAATCCATCTCCCCCAAGACCCAGCTATACCACTCTTGGGCATATACCCAAGGAATACTCAATCATACCACAAAGGCATTTGCTCAGCTATGTTCATATCAGCATTGTTTGAAATAGGCCGAACCTGGAAACAACCTAGATCCTTCAACTGAAGAATGGATAAAGAAAATATGGTACATATACACAATGGAGTACTACTCAGCAGAGAAAAACAATGACATCATGAGGTTTACAGGCAAATGGGTGGATCTAGGAAAAAATCATCCTGAGTGAGGTAACCCAGACTCAGAAAGACAAACACGGTATTTACTCACTCATAGTAGTATACTAGATGTAAAACAAAGATGAGTAGACTGCTACACAACTCCATGGAGGCTACCTAGAAAACGGGATCCTAGGAAAGACACAGGGATCGCCCAATGACAGAGAAATGGATGAGATCTACATGAACAACCTGGAAGAGAGTGGGGGTAATGAAGGGCAAGTTTCAAGGGAAAGAGAGCTTTGGAGAGGAGGAGATCCCAGCTGGATCAAGAACAGAAAGGGAGAACAAGGAATAACAGACCATGATAAATGAAGACCACACGAGAAGAGGAAGAAGCAAAGTGCTAGAGAGGTCCCCAGAAATCCACAATGATAAATCCACTGTAGACTACTGGCAATGGTTGAGAGAAAACCTGATCTGACCTAGTCTGGTGATCAGATGGCCAAACACCAAACACCCTAATGGCCGTGCTGGAACTTTCATCCAATAGCTGATGGAAGTGGATGCAGAGATCGTCGGCCAGGCCCCAGGTGGAGCTCCAGGTGTCCAATTGTCGAGAAAGAGGAGGGACTGTAAGAGTGTGAATTGTTGAGACCAAGATTGGATTTACTATTTCTTAATTTGTCTTGTTTAAAGTTATACACAGATTTCTTAATATTTTCTCCCAACAGGTATACAAATCCATCTTTGACACAGAGATGCAATAATTTTAACAATAAAAATACAATATAAGAAACTACTCTCAGAGGCTAGAATAATTAGTAAAATAATATTGATTTCTCGAGAGTTTAGTATAAAGGATCAAGAATCACTAACCTTACAGTTTCCTTGATAACTCAAGGAAATCCTGCATGCCATTAGTTAGACCTGAGATGCAGGCCTAGTTAGATAAGGCATAGCCATAATTTAAGCAACGTAATGGACTATAGATCCTGACAGAAAGTGCTAGAACCTGTACTTCAAACATTGGAACAGCTCTTCATAGAGATGTATACTGATGATGTGCAGACTTTACTGGATGTTTGCTCCAGGCAAAGCTATCCACTGGGGATTGGGATAGATTTTAATAAATAGTTTCCACTGGCTTTTATGTGCTACAGGGTCATGGATCACTGTGATGAGGTCTGGGCAAGTATAGGCTGCGGGAGACTCTATAGAGAATGTGAACACACGTAGGAAGTCAGACAATTTTTTTTTTTCCTACAATATCTCTGACATTTCTAACTTGGACTTAAAAAAAGGTAATACTTAATTACCCATAGCTTTTTTTTCACAGATCAAGCAAAAAGTATTAGTTTTGAACTAAAGTAATTCATTGCTACAATGCAGAAAGAAGCATGGAGGGAGGGAGAATGGGGGAGATAGATAGATAGATAGATAGATAGATAGATAGATAGATGATAGACAGACAAACATGTGATAGATAGATGGATGGATGGTTAGATAGACAGATGATTAGGTAATGCCAGGGATTTCTTGTATTAACTCTAGCATAAATGGTGTGGAATATATTCATAGTTTGGAAGGTACATTTCCTCTAGCTATAAGGCCTATGAGCAATATTATACTAATTTGGAAATTGTCTTGTTCTGAACATCATGAATACCAAGTCCTTGCAGTTAGCCTATGTTAAAGCAATAGGCACTGTGTACAATGAGAACTTGCAATGTATCAGTGGTTTGAACATAAAAATATGGATATATGCATATATGGCCTATTAATAACAGTCAACTCCCAATGTGTCCGACATAGAAACAAAATGCTTCCCTGACAAGTTAACAACAGCAGCACTGTAAGTTAGGTATGGACTTAAACTACTACTTAAAAACAGCATTAGCTGTTAAACGTCAGTTCCTGAACTAGATAAATCTATCTACCTATAGGCAATCTGGACTTACTCTTTTCACTCATGCTTCAGATTGAAGTTTTGTTTGCTTTTATGATGTGTATGCTTCCTTCCTTCTCTTCTTGTCTTTGACAGTTTATTTTCTCTTTACTTCACAGTATCAAAATGTGAGCATTGCTCAATATAACCAACTCTGGCTCACTGATTCTTTTTAAGAGAAAAACTCTTCTCCTTTGAAATTCTATATTTATGGCATCATCTCTTGTATCTTTGTGAAATATATAGGTGTGGATTTTCAAATTTGGTTTTGGTCTCTAGATTTCACTCATAAAGTTTTAACTAGTTACAAAGTGTGTGTGTGTGTGTGTGTGTGTGTGTGTGTGTGTGTGTGTGTGTTTTCACATCTCAGGGTGGAAGGAGCCAGATTCTTTTGCTAAATATGTTTCACTGAAACTATAATTTCTTAATAATTACACAATCATTTGCCTGGATTTCAGGATCCATATTTCCTATTCTATTCATGCCTACCTTTTTGCTTTCTGCCAGTTCCTAGTATATAGCATACTTATATTTACAAATTCTTAGATGTTTTGTTTATACTTTTTTTATTCTGTACTACAATTACTACTACTACTTAGGCAATGGAGTATGGGAAACAAACAACTTATAGTACTTAGAATAAACTACTTGTCTGTTGAGAACCTACAATGAAGTCAGTTCTAGGAGCTGAAATTCTGAAGCTCATTATTAGTAAATTTAGAAAATTATTAAAATACCATGGCACACAGAGTACTATTTACAAAGCACAAGGTCATCATTTGTGATTATATGGTAAGGGTGTTGTCCTAAGGTGCTATAAGCATAGCTTAATTATAAGAAAAGAAAAAGGATTTAAAGAAAAATCAGCATTCCTCCACTGGCACTTCCCTTGAACGGCAAAAAGCAAATATGGAACAGAGAAAAGAGAGGACCAAGTTGTTGTCACAGTGACTCAGACTCACGAGAAAAGAATGAGGTATGGTTAATTATGATATGGAATTTGACAGGATGATGCTTAGGGGAAAACAGAAGTTCTCCCAAAAAGAGAGTAAAAACAAACATGAGAAAGCTAGGGAAAAACTGCAGAATAAATATTGAGAATGATGTGCTGTCTCAATGGGCGAAGTCACAAAGCTGGCTATTTGAGTTCCTTTCCTTGAGCCATGTGAAGGTAGAAGAAGACACCCGGGGCCATCAAAATGCCTTCTGAACTCCACACATGCACGGTGACACAGCATGTACAAACAATCCATGAACACACACATGTACAGTACACACATACAGGCATATAAACAAACAAACAAACAAACAAACAAATAAATAAATAAGAGATCCTAGATTTTAAGAAAACAAAAAAGGAAACGTAAATCACAGATAAGTAGTAGCAGTTTTGAAACAGTTCTATAAAGGACCCATAAATGGTTTAGGGTCTTTATATTTCTTCGTCTAATTCCTGAAAGCATTTGTTTGGTACCATAGTGTTCCACAGAGAAAAACATTGAATAAATATGTATCTACAAGAAACGGGAATCCCAGGAGCATAAAGAAGTTCTAGGGGTCAGGTAAAACTCAAGAATTCTGTGAATGTGCAGAATCTTTTATTTACTTCTTGTGAGCTGCCCACAGAATGTAGCTCAGAATTATTTATCTTGCTTCCTCAGAAGTGTAAAATGAAGGAAGGACGAGCAACTTCACTGTACTCTAAAAGCATTTCAATAACAGAATTCTGTGAGGCATTCTAGAGCACCCTGTTCATTGTTCAAGCTGTTGAACATGCTAAACAGCCATTTAGAAAATTTCAAATAACTGGTCCAACACATCCATTCATTCATTTTTTGGATGAATATGAAAACGGAATTAAACCATATTTAAATGAAAATATGTGCTTTCCAATAGAATTATTAGGTTCCTTTCATTTTTGCTGGTAAACAAAAGCATTTTTTTAATTCTAAAATGCAGGGCCTTCATGAAAATATTGATAATGACACATTTTAAACATATATGTATATATATTAGTTGCCTAATCAAATTAAGTTTATGGAGTTCACATTATGTGCACAAGCAGTTGTACACTGTGAAGAGTACTAAAATACAAATTAGGTAATATCTTAGGTGTAACATTCTGCATAGGAATTCCAGCCTTCCACTTGTCATCTGTGTAATATGGGGAATTAAAGTGAAGGGATGACAATACTTAACTCAATAAGCTGTTATGTGTATTAGTTGAGAGTAACCATTAATGGGATTAATCCAAGGAGTCTATTTAATGAGAAAAGGAATTTATTTGGGGGTTAACTCACAATCACTGGAGATTTATTGTAGGGTCCTATAAAGTTGAGCTGTATTCCACGCTGATCTGCCTGGTCCAAGATCTCAGCATCCCAAACCGCATGGTAGCAAAGAGAGAGCATAGCGCAACCCAGGTCTTAAGGGTCCCCCTTAAGGTCATAGGCAGGTGTAACAGCAACCTGCTACCTCACTAGGGGCAGGTGCTTCAGGGCATGGCTCAAACAGCTGCCCACTACAAATAATTGTGATGGAGTCAGAAAAATGTCTCTCACACAGTTACTCAACAAGTAATCATTTCTATAATGGGTGTGTGTATCATGGCATGTAGATGTCATAGAAGAAACCAGCCCATGGGCCGAATTTCATCATATCATGTTGCATCAGGAAAAAGATTATTTGTGGTTCTGAATGCCCAGAAATCATCAAAGGATTATGCTTGGGGTTTCTTTGCTCCTACCATAAAGTCAGGAAGGACTAGTACTGGAGAAAATATGGTCAGCAAAATAGGCAATCAACTTGCTTTAAAAACAAAAAGTTGCCAAAGCAATGTGTGTGTGTGTGTGTGTGTGTGTGTGTGTGTGTGTGTGTGTGTGCGTGTGTGTGTTCTAAGAATATATAAATATGTGTAGTAGCTGGAAATCCTTCTCTCTATCCTCCTCTCTCTCCCTCATCCTGCTCTCCCCCTTCTTTTTACTTCCTCTCCTTCTTCTTTCTTTTTTAACAACATCTTACTATGCAGCTCAGTACAGCATCACAATGATGACCCTTCTCTTTCACCCTGAAGAGTGCTGGGAATACAGCGACAGACCTGCTGCCACCAAACTCAGACACCCACATCTTTCATAACATACAGGAAACCTCCGAGCAGTGTTACCATATGAAAAGATGCTGCTGCTGTATGCGGGCAGAGTTCTCATAGATGACTCATAGATTTCCAACAAACAATATCTCTTTGATGTTTGTATTACTTATAGTGATAGAGTATTTAAAAATTGAAAGTACTAAGGAATATTGAGAAGAGCCACCCTCCTTTCAGCTAATGGTGAGTTGTGATTCCAACCTAGACCTACAATATGCATTGCTAGAGTACGTGGTTCGTCTTGGCTGTGTTTATTGTAATTTCTGTTGACACAAGAAAAAAAAATTGGACTCTAAGGACCACGATACCATTCTGTGACTTTTTCCATTTCTGATTTCATCCTTTTGGCTTCCGAGACTGTTATTTTGGGCTTAGAATCTGGAGAGTAATAATAAACAATATAGTCTGGCCTCAAGTGGGGAAGACATGGGCTCCTCTACCTTAAGGCTTTCCTTTTTCTGTGTAATGGCCCTTGCCGTGTTCATGAAGAACTATGTTTCTGGATGAAATATAGATTCAGTTAGAGAAATATGGCACATTCCATTCATTTCACAACAAACATATAACTCTTCTATAATGTAATTAGAACAAGAAAGACTCTGTTAGTGACTGAATTCAAGAAACTAAAATTAATGGTAAAGTGGTTTAATCACTTTTCGTGGATTCTGAGCACACTGTTCTTAAATTTCTAGTGTGAACTATATTAAACTATTCCTGTTTTATCCACAATTAATCCTACTTGTTCAAGAGAAATGTTAAATTAGCCAAGGTTTTTGTTGTTGTTGTTGTTTTGTTTTTCGAAACAGAGTTTCTCTGTGTAGCTTTGCGCCTTTCCTAGTACTCGCTTTCTAGACCAGGCTGGCCTCGAACTCACAGAGATCTGCGTGCCTCTGCCTCGCGAGTGCTCCACTACCGCCCGGCAAAATTAGCCAAGTTTTAGTGAGACCAAAAGCCCTCGCAGCTGCCCTTTTCCTGTTGTTTCTTCCACACACTGAGCTCTGGTCTGCTGTTGTGATTTTCCTCCTTTAAAGGAGAAAGTAAGTTCTGCTGTCAAGTTCACTCTTCTTTGTTTCTGGAAACTGAAAATACAACATTAAGCCTCACTTAAAAGTACTCTGCACAAACACGACTCCCAACCTTAGAAAGCAACAGAAGACCTCAGGAAAAAAGTCTCCCTTTCCACCACCACCATTCACTTCTTGGGTCTTCGGAACACCTAGATAACATGTCAAAAAATTTCTGCACTCAAGCAGAAACGGTCAAACTTGTATTAACTGAACAAAAATGGACACCCACAGATATCTGTTGCACTAAAAAAAAAAAATAATAATAAAAATAAAAATAAATCCTCAGGTTCCCATTCTTTGGTTTACCAAAAAGTAATAGTGGTGTAGTTCTCTTTTGTTTGCAAAACATTTCATTAAGTTGGAGTATAGAAGAGTTGTTGGCAATTGAAAATTCTCCCTCTTAAGCAACAGACCTAGGGGTATATTCATGATTGACTTAGAAAAAAGGTATATATATACTTTTTACTAACTCATGTTTATTAATTTATATGTTTTTATAATAAAACAAAAGACATAACAGAAAATATAAACAATATATAATTATTTATTAAATATTTAATGTTTTAATTAAATTATAAAAATATATTTACTTATGAATGTACTTTTCTTCAAAAGGAATATAGATTTCTGTAATGAGGGGCATAGAACTTGATGAATGTTTTGGAAATATTCCATTTCATATTCCTCTGCAGGTATGGAAAATTTCTGTTGAACACTAGGTAGCACAGCACTGGAATCCCTAAGGAAGGGACAGGTCAGATTAGGCCTATGAAGGTTTGCTTCTGCCTCGGGGGTCATTTACTGCATATATTCTGGAAAAGGAAAACCTAGTAGATTTCCGTAAGTTTCCAGAGGTTGAAGAAGCTGGAACTGATGTTCAGGGAGACAATACAGTCATTATGTTTAGAATAGAATATCTACCAGCAAAAGTCTGCAAAGAGAAGTAAACCAGTAAAATTAAAGATCATTAAGACTTCAGCTAAATACTTATCAGTATATGCCCTGGATTAAACTCCCTTAAGATGAGCAAAACTGGCTTGGAGACATGATAGTTCCCAGGCAAACACAGAAGTGTAGAGATTGGAAAGGCAGAAAGGAGAGATCGGCTAAATACATGATGTACACAGTAAAACAAAACAAAACAAAACAACAACAACAGCAACAACAAAAAGAAACCCCACAAAAACAGAATTTCATACTTTATGAATGGTGTGTGTGTGTGTGTGTGTGTGTGTGTGTGTGTGTGTGTGTGTTTGTCTTGTGCTTTTGTACCTTTTTTTAAAGAGTTTGATTTGGTTTTGTTTGTTTTCTAAAGAGAGAGAGAAATAGTGTGGTGTTAGGTGGGTGTGGAAGTGGAGAGGATTTGGAATTGAGAGATGGGAAACCATGATCAGAATGTAACATGATTATTTTGTCAATAAAAACATCATAAAATGGAATAGGGATCAAATATATCTCACTTCAGAATAATTACTCTGTAAATGTGTTCCTGCTCCCCAAAATAATAAATAAATAAATAAATAGATAGATAAATAAATAAATAAATAAATCAGTAGACAAAAACAGGCAAAAAATATCGGACACTTAACTAGACATAGATGAAATCTTTGCCATAATAAAATTTATAATGAGAGGATACAACAAAATCCATCACTGAATAATTTAGAATGACAAATATTCATCCCCTTTAAAATTGCTTGCTATAATAAAAGTACAAAGATATAATCTATCGCCAGAAGAAAAGATTCAAAATGGACAAATTAAAATTTTAAAATATTCTGTGTAGCAAGAATGGTATAAATAGCAGACACAATCTAAAAATTATATGGTACAATTCATGAAACAGAGATGAATTAAGTTAGACTAGTGTCAGTTTGGACCTTTTATAGATGAAATGACTCCACACAGATGAACTTAGTAACAAAATATTCAGCATAATGCATAGAGGAGAAAAATATATATGAAATAACTCCCCCACCCTTCTCTCTCTCTCTCTCTCTCTGAATGTGTGTGTGTGTGTGTGTGTGTGTGTGTGTGTGTGTGTGTGTCTTTTGTGGTTATAGTCACACATGTAACTTCCGTCTTAGGAACAGGCAGATGGCAGACAATACATTAAAAATATTTGAATAGAATTGATAAAAACATAACCCTAGCAATCCATTAAGCAGTGCCAACTACAAATAATTAAAGAAACAAAAAGAAAATGTGCTTTGTCAGATCATAATCCATTTGTTGAGAACAAGTGATCAAACACCCCCAAATCTCACACACACACACACACACACACACACACACACACACACACACACACAGAATATATGCTAAAAATAGACATAAAATCCCCATAACACTCTCTCTTCAAACTTATGAAGCATCATGGAACAGCAGAGAAAAGAGCTGTCACCTTGGAAATACAAAGGTATGAAGTTGAAAGAAAATAAAAATAGGTAAAAGAAAAGACAGCAAAAACAAAAGCTGAAGGGGCTGGAGCGATGGCTCAGTGGTTAAGATCAATGTCTCTTCTTCCGAAGGTCTTGAGTTCATTTCCCAGCAACCACATAGTGTATCACAACCATCTACAGTGGTATTTGATGCTCTTTTCTGGGATAAATGCATACAGGCAGAGAGAGCACTCACAGACATAAAATAAATAAATAAATCTTTAAAAAGAAGGTGAGTGATCTATTTGTCTGCACATTCAGTTACTTGAAATTGTAAAGCAGCTCAACAGAATGAAGGAAAATGATTTCAGAGGGAACCTGAGAGTTAGACCGTAAGATGGGAGAGCTGCAATGACCAGTGAAGAAGTCAATATGTTACTGAGAAGGATTATTTTAAAATAATTTTAAAAACTAGGCACACTGAGGTCGCTATAAAAGTCATAAATTCATATATAATATATGTATATTAATATAATTATCTTTACTTATATATTAACATACATATATACATATTTATGTATATACATATATATGTGTGTATGTGTTTTATGATTTTGGTTGAATATGAAGGTGGGAACAGAAATCTGGGCTGAATACTTAGAGAGAAATTAGTTTGATCAAATTATACTATATGTGATTCTCAAAGAACAGATAAACACATAAAATATCAATATGCAATGGACAAATTCTACCAGGGGGAATTTTCTCAATTACAAATTTTTTAAATCATAAAACCATAGATGTTGTCGGATAAGCTGTTTGTACACTGTGAATATATGTCTTTGTCAAGGAGACTTCTGATCGGTTGAATAAAAAGCAGAATGGTCAATAGCTAGGCAGGAGAGGATAGAAGTATTTCTGGGGAGGGGGGGGAAGAGAAGGAGGAATCTAGGCCTGTGGATTATGCCAGCAAGAGATGTGGAGATGTGGAAGAGTTGGACATTCAGAAAGGAGAGAGGGAAAAGCCCCACAGCATTAATCTGTTACATAGATTAATAAAAATATGGGTTAATTTATGTTATAAGAGCTAATGAGGTGAGCTTAAACTTAGGCCGAGCTTCCATAATTATAATAAGTCCCAGTGTCATTATTTGTGACTGGCAGCTGTAAAGAACATGTGTCTATACATAGAAAGTACTACAATGGAAATCTCTTAAGTTCCAATTATGTTCTTGCTTTTAAAAATGGGGCTTCTATTGCTAAAAATCATTCTTTAAAAATTTCATTGGCCTCATTAAAAGTGTGAGCTAATGAGTTTCAATGGGTCATTTAGTATATGTATATAATATGACTTGAGGTTTTTCAGTCTCGCAGTATCACATCCTGCCCTACATCACTATTCTTCTAACTGTACTTCCAAGTCCCCCTTAAACTATCATGAATTATTCCTTGTAGCCATAAGATTTCCTGTGTCCTGCTTGGCCTGCAGCAGCTTATAAAATAATCACTCAGAAGCTAAGTATCAATTACAACCGGTTTGGTCTATGGCTCTGACTTCTTTTTATTATTATTATTATTATTATTATTATTATTATTATTATATTTGTGTTTTAATTTTACACATCAGCCATGGGTTCCCATGTCCTCCCCCCTCCCTCCCACACCCCCACCTTCCCCCCATCCCCTCCCTTCTATTCCCATCTCCTCAGGGCCAAGACTCCCCTGGGGATTCATTTAAACCTGGTGGATTCAGTACAGGCAGGTCCAGTCCCCTCCTTCCAGGCTGAGCAAAGTGTCCCTGTGTAAGCCCAAGGTTCCAAACAGCCAGCTTGTGCATTAAGGACAGGTCCTGGTCCCACAGCCTGGGGGCCTCCCAAACAGTTCAAGCTATTCAATTGTCTCTCTTATCCAGAGGGCCTGATCCAATACCAGTCGGGCTCTGACTTCTTGCTAGCTAACTCTTTTGCCTCAGAATAACCCGTTTCTATTAACCTATGTTTTGCCACAGGGCCATGCTGTTACCAGTCTTTTGGCATCTTGCTCCTTGGGTGGCTGGATGATGTCTACCCTGACTCTGCCTTTTTTCTTTCTGTGTCTTTGCTTGGATTTCCCACCTGGCTATAATCTGTCTTGCCATAAGCCCAAGTAGCTTCTTTATTAACCAATGGTAGCAACACATATTCATAGCATAGAGAAAGTTCATACTACAGCAATCTCTGTTGATTTTTCTTTGTGTTCTTTGACTCTTATTATTACATATACACATACATATAAACATATACATGCAGCAAGCTGAGTCTATTAAGTGTCATTAGAATGTATGTGTTTTCAGGGTTGACTACTTTCTAGGGGTTTACTAATTAGAGAGCTCATTTCTGGGGAACATTGAATCTCCCTCTCTCTACAGTCCTTTACTGCCTGTAGTTCTTCATCTAGGTGTTGCATCCTGTTAAGCATCCCCCTTCCATATTATCATGTTAACAGGCATAATCATTTTTTGTATCCTGCTTAGGCTACCATGTTGTTGAGAGTTCCTGGGGGCTACTTCCCTACATAGAAGAGTAATGCTGTTGCAGACACTCTTGTCTTTTGGCTCTTAAAATCTTTCTGAACCCTCTTCTATGGTGTTCCTGAGAACTAGGTGTAGAGGTTGCATTGAATATGAAACAACTGTGTGTGAGAACGAGTCGGCTATTCTCCTTATTTTGAGCAGTTGTGTCTTTCTGTAAGTTCCTGTTGCTGAGAAAAGAAGTTTCTTTGATGAGGGATAGAAGCTACAGTCTTCTGAGGCTGCGTGGATAAGTATTTAGAATGCAGTTTTAAAGTACACACGTTTAGAAAGTAGCAGTAGTAGATTTTCCTAGGATGCCATGGGTAGTTGGCTATGTTTTAGTACCAGGCTTTATTTCCTCATATTGAGCAGACTTTAAGCCCTATTAACAGCTGTTTGTTAACCACAAGATACCAGTGTCCCTCTTGTACCTTCCATAATATTTTATGACACTAGCTATTCAGTTTCATGGATGTGACAGCAAGGTAGGACTACTGATTACTTTTTCTGTCCTCAGCTTGCACTACACGTCCTTGTACTATGGGAGATAACTCTCAAAGAGTGGGTGTGTTCCAGTTCAATTCCTCTAAATCATATGTCTGAACTTTGTGGTATCTTCAATAATAAGACTCTAGAAACACTTTCTCATATTAGTAGTTAAAGTAAAAAAGTCAATTCTTAGGCATTTGATGCTAAAATGAATTTCAAACTACCTCCATTGACTCCTTCCATCAGTTTATTTTATTAATCTGCTGTGTTTTTCCTTGTCTGGATGTTCATTTTGTATAGTTAAAATATTTTTTCTATATAGCTTACCCATCATTTTCCTTTGGTAGTGATAACAGATTGTGTTGTGAAATATTTCCTTCCACTGTGAGATGTATCAATGTGATTGGCTCACTAAAGAGCTGAATGCCCCATAGCTAGACAGGAGAGTATAGGTGGGTCTTCTAGGTAAAGAGAGGAACTTGGGATGAATCTAGACTTGTGAAACATTGAAGAAGTCGTACATATAGTACAGAGGAAGAGTAACCATGCCACATGGCAGAACATAGATTAATATAAACAGGTTATTTAAGTTATGAGAGCTACTTGGGTAAAAGCCTAAATTAAGCCAAGCTTTCATAATTAATAATAAATCTCTATGTCATTATTTGTGAGCTGGTGGCCCAAGGGAAAGTCTGACAACAAGACTGCTTGTTAATTCATGATTATTATCATAGAGAGATGGGTATCTGCATTCATTAAATAAAAACCACAAATAATCTTCTTTCATGATTATATTATTCAATTGTATATCTCTCTGAAATGAGCATATACCTTTGGCATTTATTTTATGTTGGTTTTGTTTTGTGATCTCTCTAGATTTGCAGCTGGAAAAGCAAGTATAGTTAAATGTGAGGTCTATAGCTAGTTAGGTTTCCAATGCTGTGATAAACATCAGGACCATAAACAACTTGGGGAAGAAAGTGTTTGTTTAATCATACAGCTCTCAGTTAAGTCTCTATCACTGAGGAAGGGCAGGACAAGAACTCAAGGCAGGAACCAGTAAGTAGGAGCTGAGGCAGAAGCCGTGGAAAAAGGCTGCTTAAAGGATTGCTTCGCATGGATTGCTCAGCCTGCTTTCCTGTGAAACTCAGGACCACCTGATCAAGGGTGGCACTGCCCTCTTTAAATCTGGCCTGCCCATAACAATTGTTAATCATTAAAGACTGGCTTATAGGCAGCCGTATGGTGGCATCTCCTCAACCGAGGTTCTTCTTAACAGGTAAATGTAGTATGTGTCAAGTTGACACAAAAAACAACCAGGACAGTATTATTTTTATGATTTGAGACAATGCTGTCTCTTATGAATAATTTGTAAACACTTCTGGTCCTTGAAGAATTTCAATAAACTGGACTACAAATATTTTAAATAAATACCATTGTTATATTCACAAATCAGATTTATAGATATTAGTTATTAAATAGAATAAAAATATTCTCACAAAATTTGTCCCCTCAAAAGTAGACTCATATATCTAACTGACTCTGTGGAGAAATCCCTTGTTTGGTCCAAGCTATACTGTGCACTAATTTCAAAATTAGTCTATGCCACTTAAAGTGTGCTTTAAAGAAAGAAGTAGCAGTTCTTCATACAACTTTTACAGCAAGCTGTAACTTTTGACTTTTATGTGGGCACTGGGAACTCATGTTCAGGTCCATATGATTTCATAGCAAGAAGTTTACACTGTAAGTCATGTATTTTTTAATTGAAAAATATATTATTCTTATACAATACGTTCTGACCACACTTTCCCTTCTCTCCACTCATCCCAGCTCCCACTTGACTTCCTTTTTTTTTTTTTTTTTTTTTTTTAAATCATGGTACTGAGTAAATGGTTCAATAGGTAAGAATTGATGTGAGTTTCTATTCTATATTAAAATTAGGTATAGCCACAGCTGCCTGTCAGCACAGTATTTTGGCTTCTGAAACGGGAGGATCAACAGGGTGACTGATGGTCAGGCAGCCCAGCTGAACCATTGCAAGCTCTTGGTTCAGAGAGAATCCATTTCTCAAGGGAATATGCTGGCAATAAATAACATTTAATGTCCTCTTCTGATCTTTACACACATGGGCACAAGGACACTAATCCATGAACATGCAACACTCATATGCTTCATTAACTTGTATTACTTATGATTGCGATCCATTCTTACATTTGCAATTTTTCCTTTTTCATAGTTATGGGCTGCAAGTTGTAATGTTTTTTTTTTTTACCATTTTTAATTATTTCCAATATTTAGTAATATTAATACCTATCCTTTTGTAACTCTCTTGACTTTATCTTCCTCAAAGAATCATTAAAGTTAAAAATTCAAGATAAGTTTTATATTTTGATTTTCCCTCAAGATTTCTACATATATATATATCAAAAAACAATCACATATATTATATGTATTATAAAAAAATGTTAGACAGATTTTTACATGTATGAATCATATTTCTTATGTAGCTTAGCAATGCATTCCCTTTTACTATAAAAGAATTCTTTCTTTTACATTAATTTATTAGAAAAATTATTACTACGTTACTGAGGAAAACTCTCAATATGTAGTACTATATACTTTTGTACTCATATATTTTACTATATTCAGAAAATACTATGAAATTCCTTTTGAGCCAATTTTATTGAACCTATAATATGTAATTTTATTTCTTTCATCCCTAAAACTTTTGGGGGTGTCTACTGAGTTAAAGATGATCATCTCTGAGGCTCAGGATCTAGTGTTTTATCTCTTTTCATATCTTTGCAAATGATTCTCTATAAAGCTGTAGGCTAGAAAGTTCTGCAGGTACAAAAACCATCTCAGAGTTTTATGGGTAGAGGGATGGCAGATTCACTTGACTACTGAGACCTCACAGAAAGGCTGATACTACAGGCTTCTGTGTTGAAACCTCCTAGACAAGTATCAGACTGTGACAAAGGACTCAGTGGAAACTTGCATCCAATGTTTTTCATCTGCCAAAGTTGTCATGAAAGGAAGAAATGAAACTCATCTATGACTGGACCAACATCAATTAAAAAGCAATGACTGAGTGGCCTAAGAGTCAGTACCAATTTAATTGTGAGGTATTGCCACGCCCACGACGGTGTCGCCCGCATGACAAATACCTTGGATGAGGTAGTTACGTGGGAAAGGGGGGCTGGCGGCCCTCGGGTCTATGCCCCCGGCGACCCCTCATCAATCTACCCAAATCAAGGTGCCAGGCTACACGGAACCACGCAGATCTGCTTGCAGAGGCTGGCTGGCACTCTGCCTTCTTCTCTTTGCAACTGTAATTATTGTTGTTTCCTTGTGTATTAATTCCAAGAAGTTAACTCTTAATGTTCCTGATGTGCCCCATAAAGAGAGTAACGATTCCTCAAAAGTGGCTTCAATACCCCCACCTATGATTCAAGCTCTTAGGCCAACAGTTCAAGAGGGTCCCTAAAGTTTGGAGGAATTCATGAATGATTTAGAGCAGAAAGAACTTATGATTCAGAAGGACAAAGATTCTAGCGAAGAGAGAATGAAAGTAAAGGTTCAGGCACTCATAGGGAATTCACACGCACAGCCGACAACAGCTGTGAGGAAGCAGTTACAGGAATTAGTCATTCCTACAAGAATTATTCAGGGACAAATAAAGTTTCTCATCAAGGGTCGATGGTGGCAACCCCCTAACTTTAATCCTAGATATAGTAATTATTTAGAGCCATTACCTTTTACGGGAGCTTATGACATACATGGGAACCGATGTGTAAATCATAATAGTATGAAAACAAAATGGCATAAGTTACAGTTCATGGAAAGATTAGCTAGGTACCAACCCCCCTGGTGCCTTCTCACCCACAGGCAAAGGTTAAAATATTTTCACATAAATGAAACCATGGTTAGAACAATGATGGACAGGGTTTAATTTTGATACAGAACAAAGATGTAGAAGAAAAACTACAGCTAGGGCCGTAATGTTCTCTGTCCGGATGAGGAACCACAAAAGAAAAAGTAAAGGCTATACTCATGAGATCTGTTAATCATTCTGAGAAAAGTGTGTAACTACATGGTTGATTCTATGTCTATCACCCTACTGGCCGATTGCCATGTTTCCTCAAGTAACTGTATAAAATTCACTACTTGGTCTGAGTAAAATTGCAGCAGCTTCACAACATACTCTTGTGTCTGTGGCTGTCTGTCATTCGCCGAATCCCACTTATCCTGAGTACCTTCACCCTGTTCTCCCTCGGTCTGGTGGTCTAGCTGAGATCCAGTCCGCGGCAAGGTATGGTGCCATTCTGAAAGTTCTGATTTTCCCCATGACAAGAAGAAGGTCAGGAAAACCAGTGAAAGAACAAGCACCATTTCTTTCCTATACACATCAGGGTACAAATTTATAAATCAATCACTCAAATGGAGTTTGAATTTTTGGGTCAGTGTCAGGTTTTAAAATAATCCTATTTACTATGGTATGACAAGCATACCATTAAGGAGCAGATGTTGACATTTTATTCTAGAATTGTTGCCTCAAAAGCCCTAGTCTACAATAACTCTATTACTAACAATGACCCAACCCTACAGGAAATACATTAACTCATGTTTTACCACACAAATAATATTCTCTCATTTATTGATACATTAGATAGAACTTGGGTAGAAATGAATACCTGTGGTTTGATCTCTTAACCTTGTAAAAATTACTATTTATTTGTTTTTGTTATGATGACATACATTTTTCGTTATTTAAAGCATTCTACACATTCAAAGATATTTTGATTTTTTCCCACTCCCTCAAGTTCATTAGATTCTCTCCTCTTCCCTTACCATCCAACTTTAAGTTCTTTCTCAGAAAACCAAACCCTAACCCAATATAACAGCAAATTACCTAAAACCTAGAAAACAAAATACATCACCCAAAAAGGAAAAATAAAATTCAAAAAGAGAAAAGGAAAATAGAACAAACAAACCAACAAAGGAACCCACCAAACTCTATAAAGTGTAGGCAAATGAAATCACCCAGAATAATTTTGGAGTCCATTATTTGTACGTCAATAACTTGGGAACATGAGCTCTGCTCTGGAGTGCTTAATGCATCTCATGCCAATCCATTGGAGAAACTGTTTTGTCTTTGTCTTTCCCTTTCAACCAGGTTAAAATGAAAGTTCAGTTGTTAACCTTTACCCTACAGGTTACATTAACATTCATTCACCCATTCATTTTTTTAAAATAGCAAAATAAATATAATAATATAAAACAAAAATTATCACATCCAAGTCAGAAAAGACAAACCAACAGAAAGAAAGAGCCTAAGAAGAGGTACCAGAGTCAGAGAGCCACTTGCTAGTACACTCAGGAATCCCATGAGAACACTAAACTGGAAGCCATTCTGCATGTACAGTACACCTGGCAAGCAAGCATATTAAATACACAGACCAAAGCTTCTTTCAAAGACTCTAAACAGAAATTTTCTTTGGATATGAGTTTTTCAACAGCACAGTGTAAGTCAAATCACCTTCCACATTATGCTACAAGCAAAAATACAAGCAGATCCAGGGTTTATTTTAATGCAAGAAAAACCTTTGGGGATATTAGACTCTTCTAGAATGCTATATTTGAACAATTTGAATTTTAGATACAGGTGAAGGGATGCCTACCATTTGACATCATTGTCTAATAAGTCAATCCAAATGTCATTCTTTGTAAACAGGCACCACTTCCTGCTGACTAGCTCTGGATTCAGCTCTGCAAAGGCGGATGCTCAGTGAAAACAGACAACAACCCCTGCAGTTTCTTCTCTAAGAGCAATGCTAAGACTTTGATTTTACAAATATGTATAGGTTTTGTCTAACAGGAGAGATCAGCGCACAGCTACTGCTTTATATTACTTTCTGAAATTATTCTTTTCTGTGTATGGGAGTTTTGATGGTGAAACACATGTTGACTGGTGCCCACCAACACCTGAAAAAGGTGTCAGATCCCCTGGAACTGGGGTTACAGATGGTTTTGAGCTTCATTTGGGGATTCTGGGAATAAAACCTGGAACTATTGGGAAAGCACCCAGTGCTTTTAATTGCCAAGTCATCTTTTCAGCTTATAGTTTTATTTCTTACTGTGCATTGATCAGTTTTTCATGTAATCTTAACTTCTTTTTCTTTTTTTAGGGATTAGTCTTTGCTCATTTCACTTTAGAAGATTCTTTTCTATTGCTGTTTTCTGTCTTTAGAAATTAATGTGGGAAGTTGAGCTAATAAGGTGCAACATATGGACCTGAATTCAGATCCCCAGCACATGTGTAAAAATTAGAACTCCACTGTGTGCCATCTCTGTGGACAGGCAGACAGGGAGATCTCTGGAACTGTTCATTCAAACTAGACCATTGAATTGATCATCTAGGTTCAATGAGAAAACCTAGCTCAAAAATGAGAACTACAAAATAAATGTAACAAACAAAAAAGTCAAAGAGGAGAAGCTATTGAGAAAAAAAATAACTGAAAGTTGAGCTTTGACTTCTACGCACAAGTACAGGAAGTGAGATGGATTATGGAAGGAAGACAGGAAGGGAGACAGAGTGACTGAGAGAGAACAAAAGTTAAACACCTTTGTATATAATCTTATGTTTTCCCTGGTATTCTCAGTGGAGAGCTAGCCATGCCAGGGACCATGAAATACAGTATACATAAAGCATCTATGAAATGAGATCTTTAAAGTAGATCAGAGAAGGACACAGCATTCTCATTAATCCTAATCCTTCCTTAAATTTATTCTTCTGCAGATAATATTCTTTCTTATAGTGAGATAAGTATTAACCACTCTGAAAGGGAAAGATGATTTCCAAAATGGATATCAGAGGTTTCTTCAGTACAGAAACAATGAGAGCACAATTGCTCCATGTAAAGACAGGAAAAAGAAAATGTATAATTTCAAGGGAATCAATAAATTTTAAGAGCTCCAAATTTTGGAAGACCTTCCAATATGGGAATACACTCCATGTCTTTCAATGAAGTAACACTTACCACATTCAGAGAACACTGAATTGAGCTTTCCTTCATTTAATTTTGGGACTAGTTTTATACAGAAAGATCACCAGCTTCAGTCACACAACATTTGATTACTTGATTTTCTACTCTGTGACATTCTTCTGGTCTCAGTTTCCCTTCCTCCAACTTCCCTTTCATGTTGAAATATATATGCACACACTTGTTGGTACTGGAAATGCATTGCCATACTCATATCTGCACTTTTACATGATTCTGAAGTTCTGCTGTATTGTAACAGTGACAAAGAAGAATGGATTTCAACTCTGGGTGCAGTTTTATTTTTATTTAATTGCTAATGACTTTTCCAGTGATGTTCATTTTCCCATATTCACATATTTGGTTGACGTTTTAGGCTGCTTTATTTCAAATCTTCTTTCTTTCTTCAGTACATGTGTTCACAGATTGAACAGAAATTACTGAGGATGCACATAAAAATACTTAATCATAATAACTCAGCCCACACATTATGTTAGTGTCTATTTCATTCTGAAAAAAATAAAGGAGCAGAGATCCTGTATTCTATTTTTTTAATCTCACAGACTGCCTAACTTAGAGATTGACACACACTAGGCAAATACAAGGCATAGAATCAATGAATAATTGATTCATTCTGATGCTCTAATACACATCCATATTTGTTTCCGGGAAGTAGTTTAGTTGTTGAAGGATCAAGTTCTAGAATGAATAATTTATCATTTATCAAATGCCTCCAAAAGGCAAGGTCAAATGTGATAGAAAGGATGAAAGCCATTAGAAGATTGTTGATATGCACACTAATCCATTTCAGAAGTGTCAGTTTGCATTTGTTGGTGGTTAGTCTAAGACACACTGCAGATGGCAGCTTTATCAGAAGATGCACTTTTCAACACCTCCTAACTAGAGAACAGATAAAACAAAAAGCCACCCAGAGTACAGTACATGGAATTACCCTTGAACTTTGTGTAAGACCTTTTGTTACCTCCTTAAAGTAAACTAGGTAGGTATTTACCCACAGTAACAAAATTTACTAATGTTCTTCCATTATATAAATATATATTTTCCTTTTCTTGAGGGAGAATAGAAATTTCATCAATGATTAGGGATGATGTGAATAGTCCAAAATTATCCATGCACCTTTGTAGAGAATTCTCTGAAAATAAACAAGTTATAAATTGATACATAGCCTCCCCAATGAACCTCCAGCTCTTTCTTTCTATTTCCCTCTTCTTCTGATATGTTCCCCAAACTTGGTAGGGTGTAGGATTGACCTAGATGTCCTCTTGTTCTCAACATTGTAACCAGTTATACATCTCTCCACTGACTGTTGCCAGTTATAGAAAGAAGTTTCTCAGATCAAGCTAAGAACAGTTTAGGGATCACGGTTTAAATATAAATGTTCAGACAGAAATTTTAGAGTAAGGACAATTAGCAAAATAATAAAAACAGATTATTCTTAGGGTTTATGATCCACCTCCCTCATGCCCAGATATGGGCTTTTGACCAGGATTGAAGAACCTGGCGTGAAATTCACTAGTGGAGCAGACCAAAAATTCAGTCAGAAAGTAATTAGTTATCCCATGACAGTCATGACACTATTGCATCATCAGGCATGTCTTGCCTGGCAGGTTGACATTGCAGCCTGCAAGGCCCAGCACTGGAAAAGAAAGACTGTTTGTGGTTTTCTCCCTAAAAAGTCTGAATGACATTTTCTAATACTATGTAGGTTAGGCAGCTGAAAGGAAGTTTCCTGGTCAATTTGAGATTGATTTTTCCATGTCCTATTATTAAAGTGTTTGGAATCTTTAGTAATAGCATCTTAAAATGCAATCACCTTAGTCATCAATAAGAATGTCAACAGCAGGTGTTGTTTTGTGGACCTTTAGAGTCTCTCTGGCCAACAACTAATATGGAGAAATCCCATGCCTTGCATTGTGATTTGTGTTTAATAACCCACGTATTACAAAAACCAAGTTGTCCACCTACATATTAGGAATTACATCAAACTCTCATTTTCTTTTCTTTTTTAAAGTTGAATTTCAAAATTAGATGACTAACTAGTGGGTTTTCATCTTATTTTATACATACTATTAGTTTTGGGTAAACCACCCACTAACTCTTCCTTCTGCAATATCCTGTATTCTTCCCCTGCTTAAACTTCTAACCCTGAGCACCTGACTACAAATATTATTTACAGCACATGAAAGTGAATATAGTAACTAACCCTAACTTTAACATATTCCCATTACTGAGGGTGAGCTTCTCTTACTTAAATTTTAAATATTAATTGACATTTTATTTTTAAATTAGTATGGTTTTTTATTAAGTTATAATTAGCTCACTCTCCCTTCCTTTTCTTCCTTCTAACCCCTCCCAAGCTTCCCCACTTTCTCAAATTAGTATATATGTATATAATATATATGCAAAAACATATTAACATAACCTATGGATTCCATTTAGTGCTTCTTGTATATATGTGATTACAGGACTGACAACTTAGTATTGAGTAGCTAATTAGGGGCCTTCATCCCTAAGAAATTCTAGTTTCCCCTCTCTCAGTAGGTGTTAGGTGTCTGTCTTTCTTTGGCTATGGGTTGAGTCTCTATGAGATTTTTTATTTTGCATGTCCATTGTTATATTTGTTCAGGTCTTGTTTAGGCAGTCTATTTATCGTTTTTTAGATTTTTTTGGGGGGGGAGCTTTCCATTCATGTCTAAGAGACATATTTCACAGCAGTTTATGATTCTCTGGCTCTTATCCTCTTTCTTCTTCCTCCTCTAAGATGTTCACTGAGTCTTAGGTGCAGAAGTTGTATTGTAGATGCAGGGGATTGGGCACCCAATATTCAGTTTTTCTTTGAATTTTGACAAATTGTGGTCTTCTGCAGTGCTCTCTCCCCCTGCCAAAAATAAAAAATAAAAATAAAAATAAACACAAGAAAATCTCCTTTATTGAAGAGTGAGAACTATACAGTCTGATTATAAAGATAAGTATTTAAAATGCAATCAGGAAACAGTGAGTTTATTGTTTAAACAAAACAAAATATATTTTGCTCAAAACCTTCTTGTAAGAGAAAGAGCCAAACTTTAAATTCTTCAAGATTAAATAACTTTAATCCTTGTATCATAAACAATAAAAATGATGTTTTGTTATAATGAGATTAAAATGTATTTACCCTGTAGTATTGGCTGCTTTCATTTTTATAAATGTATCTCCTTGATGATCTGTTTGTCCTTATTCTGGTCAAGAGCTGAATGAAAGCAGAAGAACAATGTCTTTCAGGAAACCTGGTGAATCAGGTGGGAACATCTAAAGCAGTATCTATCCTTCTGAGAACTGCATAAGCTAGTAAACTCAACTCTGCTCAGCAGATTTCATGTTACTACAGGAATGCTGTCTGCCCTTGCCTCTGTGTGGATGCTGGAATTCTTCAAGTAAACTGCATGCTGTGAGAAGATAGTTCCACAATGGTGTCACCTGCCTCAAAATGTATTCAGCTTATTTCTCCCTCTGTTCCAGTTGGTTGGTTTGCTCACTTCAGTGCTTTCTAATTCTGTTCAAAGAAAGAAAGAGAAAGAACATTTCTGGATGCAATTAAAGCCCTATCATGGTGACTTTGGATATTGAAAAGGCTACATGTTTCAGATCCTTTTTTTAAAACTATTTTACTATTATTAATTTAGCCACCTTAGTTTGAAAATAAGTCTACAAGTCATTTTACTAACAGGCCTGATCGTAAATTTGTTTCTAATGTCTTTATGTCCTCAGAAAGCAGAGATGAATTGAGCTGGCTTAATTGGCTGAAACACCATGGAAATGTAATGTGAATGATTCAATCAACCAATGGCCATAATGGAGTTAAGCACTCTCTCCACTAGGAAAATGCATGGTCTCTCACTGAGTTTCTAAGTGGCTTCTTATTTCTTTATGTAAGGCACTAGCTTTTGTAGTTTGCATGTGGCCTTGTCTAGAGATTTAAAATATCTTGTGCATTTTAAAACAGTACTAGTTTCAAAGCAGCACTACATTTTTTTTTCTTAATTAAATTGCATTTTAGCCTCTGTTATAGAATTACCACTGGGAAAACCTATATAATTTTTTTCTTTTCTTTATTAGTTTCTTCTTTTCTTTTTTTAAAATTTATTTTATAATTTAACTTAATTTTACATATCAGCCACGAATTGCCCTGTCCTCCCTCCTCCTGCCCCCCCTCCCAGCCCATCCCCCATTCCCATCTCCTCCAGGGCAAGGACTCCCCTGGGGATTCAGTTCAGCCTGGTAGATTCAATGAAGGCAGGTCCAGTCTCCTCCTCCCTTCTCCTAAGCTGAACAATAGACCCCAGGTTCCAAACAGCCAGATCATTCACTAAGGACAGATCTCGGTCCCATTAAGTTTTTAAAATGTCTTTTGATCATATTTACATCTCCATTCTCAATTCCTTCCAGATCTACAATTCTCTTTCTCATCCCACCAACTTGTGACTTTGTGTCCTCCTACTTTTAAACCAATCTAGTCCTTTTGTTGTTGTTGTTTTTTGGATTTTTTTTTTTTTTTTTTTTGTTCTGTTCATGTACTCTTGGATGGATAGTTTTCCACTCAAGCATGGACAATTTGCCGGGGGCCACATCTTTAAGGGGAAACCAGCTCTCCCTTCTCTTAGCAATTATCCTATACCAATAGCTCCTTAACTAGGGGTGAGACATCACAACCCCCCTTCACCTCACCACCTCACTGTGAATTCATCTAGCTTGAGCTCCTGCAGGTTTTAAGCTGTTGTGACAACAGCTGTGCGGTCATATTTGCAAATGTCCTTTTTAAATGTCTCCTATTGTCATTAAGCAAAGTCAGCTCACTTTTTTTAACCAACTTGTGTAAACAATAAATTTGGGGTAGACACTGGCTAATACAAAAGAGAGAGAAAAACAACAATCAAACATTCAGAAAGTAAAAATTGCCCATTGTCATTTTACCTGTCAGGGGGAAAATATAGTCTCTCTGCATCTCTCTCTCTCTCATACATATATTTTTGAATATATATATATTTCGGTCTCTTTGTATCTTTATTTAATTCTTAGAAATAGTGTAGGTTAGCCAGGACACTCACCAGACTGGAACAGAGAACAGGAGTTGAAACCCATTCTGGGCCTGGGGATTAGGGAACACACACACAGGCAGACTAAGGTCATAGGGACTCACTAGAATAGCATGTGTGACAAAAGCCACGCCAGGGAAATGTCACTATTAAATAATTTATGGTCGTCACCAAGAAGAATTTATTTTTTGGTCACACTCCTTCCGTTTCTTTTCCTTCTTTATCCTAACCTTGGAGTATGATTCAGTGTGAGAGGGATTCACAACATCATCAGAACATCAGTCTGCTCTCTTGCAGCAGCTGCATTGTTTATCCCCCATCACTCCCTGCTCCCACTTGTGCTAGCATTCACTCCTACCTGTTAGGAGGCAGCTTGCTTTATGTCTCTCCAGAACTGTACATCAAGAACACAGTCTTCAGTAATGAATATTATAGTATTCATAGTGTACACTAGGTCAGTGGAATGAAAAGAAATGCCCAACTTCACATATGTCATATTGAACAGAAGGGGTGATTTAAAAAAAATCGTTTTAAGGGATGGGTTTGGTAAATGGAAATATTTCCCTATACCTGGAAGCTTTTCTTCCTGCCCACTGGTACCCAAATAACAAGTCAGAGCCTTAATATTAATTACATACTGTTTGGTCAATGGCTCAGGCTTATTGGAGCTAGCCCTGATATCTCAAATTGACCCATTTCTATTAATTTATATTCTGTCATGTGTCAATGGCATAACTGGTCTGCAGGCAGGCATCTTGTTCCTTGGGCAGCTGGATGGCATCTTCCCTAAATGTCTGCTTCTTCCCCTGTGTCTCTCTTAGATTTCTCACCTGACTATAACCTGTCTTTCCATAGGCCAGAGTAGCTTCTTTATTAACCAATGATAACAACACATATTCACAGCATACAGAAAGACCATCCAACAGCACTTGCCCCTTTCTATCTAATCAAAAAGGAAGGTTTTCATTTTAACATAGTAAAATTACATATAACAAAATAGATATCAAGCAAGAATTACAGTTATAATATCTGATCTATTTGTATTTGGCAAAATTTAAAAAAGTATTCTATCATCTATCCTATATTTGTGAGTCTAAAGTTTCATATCTAATTTAACTTTTATCATAACCAAGGAAAACTATAATTATAACTATCTAGTCTTCAACTCCATTAAAGAACCCAGAAGGATATAATATTATCTGAGTAAACAGGAAGTACATTGCAAGCAAATTCCATAATTCTAGAAATGACAGAGATTTCTGGCTGCCTAGACAGTCTCTCAAATTTCCTCTGTAACCTTGGGGCATCCATCTTCAGCTTACAGGCCCAGAGTCTCTGGCAGATTTTTCTGTGAAGCAGGAAATTTGAAGAATTTTTTCACCTATTACCAAATCTCATCAGTTGCTTTTCTCTGTGTCCTGCAGAATGTCTGGCAATTTCTTCTGTGAAGCAGGAATCTGAAGGACCATTTTGCTTTGTTTTCGCAAATTTCAGTGGTCATTTTCCTACGGGTCCTGTATGTCCAGTTTATACAACATACTGGCAAGAGCAGTTTCTTGTCCAAATGACTAATTTTTGCCACACACAAAAAAGAAAACTCTATATGGAGTTTCTTTGATGCATATCATCTTCTCTAAAGTAAATTGGTGCTGCCAGGAGCAGACATGTCTCAATGTCCAGGAAAGTCTAAGTTCTTAAAGCATTTTTAAAGTCATATTCTGTAAGTCTTTGAAAAGTTTGAAGATTACTTACCCATCTGAAATATATCTCTGCATATCTATAAAACCTAATTAGCATGACTATGAGTTTGACGATTATAGATAACTATTAATTTGTATTTATAACTATTCATTGCATATTTAAATGAGTTGCATAAATGTAATACCTTAAACAAGAGTAGAAATATACATATAGTATAATAAAATTAACTGTAAATTTGTATCAATAAACTGAAATCCATACTAATGTAAAATATGTAAAATTAATAGTTTTTATTTTTCGTATTTAAGTAGATTCAATAATCTACCCCCTTTTCCTATCATTTCTATATTATACCCCTTTTCTTCTTTTACAAAGAGATTGACTATGATCAATAACAATTTGTAACCAAACTCCTTAAACGAAGACAAATATCCATAATCCAATTTTCGGAATGTGGGTATAGTTTTCTAGGCTACTTCCTACTGGTTGAGGGCCTTGGTGATCTTATGGGGATCCTGAGAAAATTTAGGATTATGGTCAAGTCTTGACTGGAGTATTCTGTGAGGCTATATCTTCTCAGCCAGTTGCCATGAAGCTGTTCTGGATTTTGGATCATCTGGACACATCTCAGGGCATGTTCCTTGATGGAACCATATTAATCTGGAAGGAATCAACAGCTTCTCCTCTTCTGTGGAAACAAAAGCAGAACACCCTTTCCAAAGCAACATATCTTTAGATCCAAATTTTGATGTCAAGATACCTTTAAGATATATGTTGGTTTAGCTTAGCAGCCCCTAAAATCAAATGTCTCTCTGCAGTTAAAAATCCCAGACAACACAATAATATACAGTATCCACACTCTCTGTGTATTTTCCATTTTTACATAGCTTTTAAAAAAATTCTGTTTCTTTTTTAAGTACTTTCTCTACCCTTTTTCTTTTCTTTCTTAAGCCTACATATATCTTTCAATTTTTTTCTTTATCATTCTGTTTAAAACTATGTCAAAGCAATCTACTACAGTGAAATCAAGATGCAAAACATATTGCTGTACATAAAATAAAGTACTTGTTTGATGAATCTAAGTAAAAAAGAAAACTGTTTAACTTCATTTTACCCATATCAATTTGTGAATAATAATTAACAAAGTTTTATATTTCTTGTGTACCAAGTATAACTCTGACCACTAAAAATTTATCTCTGATGATTGTAGGTCTTAAAAAACAATATCCTGAAGTATCACAATTTTAGTCTTTACACAAATGTATTACATAGAAAAAAAATCTATACAAACACTAATTTAACTATTTTTATCCTTAAAATTTTTTCAACTATAAGCATATTTTAATGAATGTCTAATGTACACATGGTAGATAATTTTTACATGTCTTTCAAATTAACTTAGTAAAACTATAATTAATCTGCTTGTTAAAATAACAATCTTATTGTCATCTGTATGAATTACTGCTACTTTAAGTAACAACTATGAACATAATTTAATATTTTTGAAATGGGAAAAAACATGATAGATTCTAGCTAGGATTAAATGACAATATTTAATCTCTTGAGACTGCTACCTATTTGAGAAGTCTGTAGAGTACATAGAAAACAAATCATGGCAGAATGCTCTGATTACTGGGTCCAGGTAAGATCTGCACTGTGACATTGTCTCAAAATAGGATGGGTAATGTGAGGACAGTATGGAGGAAATGATGGAAAGACAAAAAATTAAATAAAAGCTATAAGTAATTTTTTGTTTAGTGTTTTGGGGAAAGGAGGGGTGCATGATGACTGTATGAGCAGTTAGATTAACAAAGTGATATACATGATCTATTTTATCTTATTACTTGGTTTAATTACATTTGGGAAGGTGGTCTTTATTTTATGTATATGAGTCTTTCGTTTTCTTTGTATGTTGGTACAATTCATGTGTGCCTGGGGCCTACAAAGCCCAGAAGAAGGTGCTAGAATCCCTGAAACGGGAGTTGCAGGTACACTTGAGCCACCATGTGGATACTGGAAATGTGATTTTGGTTCCTTGTGAGATCTGTAAGTGCTCCTGTCTACTGAGCCAACTCTCCAGTCCTTTATTTTACTTTCAAAGTTATTTATTCCATCTGCTCTTCATTATTTTCATTTTATGTTCTTTAAGCAATAACATTTCCACTTTTTTTTGTCATTCTTCTACTATACACATATTTTCTGTGAATGTCATGTAATAATGCTGATTGAACTTAACTGGAATTTTTTTATTGTTGGGATGTTGATAAGGATTTAAGTGAAACATCAGATCTTTATAATAATCACATAAATTACGTAGAATTATAATCTGGTTTTATAGGAAAGGAACGAATTTTCGTGAAACTGATTTGGGAATCAAAATTAGTAATAAAAAAACTAGGATTTGAATTCAGTAATATGTTTCTTTTATTCCCAAATATTGATGTGCCAATATGCATATTGTCACTAAGACAAAATTACATATTATCAATAAGAGACATTACTTGTTAATATCTATCCATATAATGAGTATTTCACAAAACACTAAAAAAACAAAGAATTTTGGTGACTTTGTAGCATCAGATTTTTAACTACTCACTGCAGTTGCTGATGGGTAGGAAAAGCATGTGATTTTATATCCACTTGCTTAAGTTATTCATGAAATGATGGCACTAATTCAGTTCTGGAATATCATTCATGATACTAAGTTGATTCTTTTTCTTTTTCTTTCAAAAAATGAATAATCAGCCAGGGTCTACATTTAAGTAACACTAAAGTATTATTTACAATGACGAATTATCATGACAGCAGATAATTATGCACATACTTGTGGCAGTATGTTGGAAAAGAGTGCATTAGTGTTTATTAAACACTTGTGAGGTGCAATTTTTCATTTCTGTAAGGTGGCCAAAAATTTCTAATACATTTATTCTTTTGTCTTAAATTAGTTCTGAAATTGATGTCATTTTACTGATGATAAAGAAATTTAACATCCATACTTTATGAAAAAAGTTAGGTCTTATCATCTCTATCGATAGGATGAGTTTTACACTCATAATTATATAAGAAATCCCTCTGAATCTTAAAAACTGTTTTAAAGTTGTTTGGTTTAATGTCTGTTAAGATTTCAGTAACATATGGGCTGAAAGTACTACAGAATTTTGGATAACAGATGATTATTAAGCCTTGTAGGAGAACTGTGATGTTTCCCTCTTTAATTTTAATATTGATGAATTTGGAGATTGAGCAAATTCCCAGGAACATAGTGTTGTCCCACATTGCACTGTAATTTTCAGTATATGGTTTGGCAATAATTTAACCTCAGTTCATCAATCTCTTTTTATGATCTTGAAGGTCACTGTTAATTTTAAAATGTGGTGACATTGTAAAATAATCAGTGAAGAGACTTCTTCTCAATCATTTGGATGCAACCACTTCAATATTTAATGCAAATACTAGAATAGCTGCAATAAGATTTTAGACTGTGTTATTTAAAATATTTAACAGAGTTTTAAAATCAAGAATAACTGCCAAGTTGATTAATATCTGTTCTATAAAGAAAATGCGTCATAAATCAACTCATATAAATCCTAATGCAATTAGATTATCATTGTCTTCTTTACCAATGATATTTTTTCATTGATTTTTATATGAAGTAGGTGATATAAACAGTGATAATAACGCTTATTAAATTCTCTTGCTAATTGTTTATTTTACTTTTGATGCAATGTGTATTTCAAGAATGAACAACAAAAATATTAACAATCCTGCATTTGTTGAATTATTCACTACTTAATATGCTAAAATTGAGAGAAATTAAATTATATTAGTATTTTATTGAAAATATGTATTTCCTCTTTCAACATAAATTACATGCAAACAGCAATAAAAGTAAAATGTTAGGCCATTTAAATTAGGTTTATAGGCACTGTTAGGGAAGTAAAGTTATTATTCAGGGTGAACTTTAAATTTGTTTCAATGAAATAAACACAACAGAATAACATTCCTCAATAAATATGATTTGAAAACTTGAAAGAAGAGATATACTCCATCAATACATCTCATATTCAGGATGCTTCTTTTGCATAATTTCCATGGAGAATTTCATCATATGGATATTTTACTACATGTTTATCATTGACAGTCCCTCCTGTTTAAAATTGAAAACAGTCACATTCCATTTTCATCAGTGGTAAGGACATTTCTCTTTCTTTTATAATCCATTATTTTTTGAAAAATGCAGTTTTGGGATTTTACTACAGTTTCCTGATCAATTAGTTCTTAAAATAACCAATTTTCTAATATTCAGTGGAAAACTAAAATTTTAGATTTTTGAGGGTTTTTTAAATTTTTCTTTCCATTCCAGCAGTAAAGTTTAATTAAGATTTCAGGTTTTCATTAGTTTATCTGTTACACTTTTTTCTAATAATTAATGCATAAAAGTTTCACAATTTCCTAGTTAAAACTTAAAGTACTTCAATGACAAGGAAATAATGTAGCACTAATTGCTAAATGAATCAATACTTTCGGATTTTCATAGAGTTTTCAGTTTGGGCAATTCTGAGCTGCCCATGTGGAAGCTGGGTACTGCATCCAGCTTCTCTGGGAGAGTTTTACTGTACACACCTGCCAAGATGTGGTGGTGCACATCCCTTTAATCTCAGTACTTGGGAAGTAGAGTCACAGAGATCTCTGTGAGTTTGATCCCAGCTGGTCTCCAAAAGTGAATTCCAGGAAAGCCAGAGCTGTTACACAGAGAAACGCTGTCTTGAAAAACCAGAAGGAAGGAGAAAAAAACAGAGAGTTGTATATGTTGTTAATCACTGTGAAGTCTCTCCAGCCCCCATGTCTTTTCACATATGAAATCTGCAATTCCATTTTTTCCAGTGGTCCTCCAAAGCACTAACTGACATTGTCATTAGTACATGATAGCAAATTCTGAACATTGTTATTATTACCTTAGTTTTACATTGAGCATCTAGTTACTCATTTTTAATCTTGGAGGTTTGCTTTTAATGCAACAAAGAGATTAATGATTATTCCATAAAACCATCAAAAATATTTGTTACTTCATAGATTCAGCAGCCAAAACTTTACCCATACTTACTATAGATTTATATCCCATGTAGAACTATTGTCATGTTACTTAAGTACTGAAATCTAGTATTTACTTCCTGACAAATACCCAAAAGATGATCGGCAGTAGAGACATGCCATACTTTTAAACTCTTTAAACATACCTCATACCTCCTTAGTGCTCAGGATATTCTACGTCCTTCTCTAATAATAGAGACTTCAAATTTTTACAGACCAAGAACTATCTGTACACTTCTTATTTACACTCTGAAGACATGAAAGAGTTTTCTAAAGAGTACTTTTCTTTGGGGTTTTCCCATCATTTATTCACTGTATCTGCAAAGAAAAAAATGGTCTGGAAAGAGTTCATATGGAAAAGAAGACAAAGCACCAAGAATGTGTAAGAAACTCAGACACGCCTTCCTAATGCCTACAAAAAGAAGAGAGAAGAATGAGGAATAGCCTTAATTCTGATTTAAAGAAAAGCAGGGAGGGGAGGCGTAAGGAATGTAGCTAAACATTCTAAACATGAATGACTGTTAATAAAACCAATATGAAATTTTGAAACTGGTACTTGCCATTTCCTTTTTGATCTGTTTGGTATTAGAGATTGTGTCTTTTCACTTAAGTACACCCATTACCAATTGGCAATGCTCTAATCTCATAATTACTTGAAATCAAATGATCATACTTAACTTTCAGTTGAAAGAATGTCAAGACTCATACACCCCTGAGCTCATCTGCATACCAGAGAAGTCATGTACTGGTTGTGATTTTTCAAAGGTACTATCTTTGACATTTTTATCATCAATACTCAGTTTAGTGTCATTCATCACTGCTGAATTTGTTCATGCTTTCTCCATGCCAGTCAATCTGTAAATTTCATTAAGGTACTGGATTTAATTCAAAGTTCAAAAATTTAGTGCCATTTAGAATTTTTCTTCCCACTCCTTATGATTATTTTTATCTAAAAAAATCTGCAGTTTAAAATAAGAAACTAAATACACTGAAGATATCATTGTAAAATTTTTGATAGACATACCAACAAATGTTTATCTCAGATGGGCACTAACTGACCTGGCTGGGTGTATTTCTCTCTTGGGGAAGAAGGAGTTCACTGTAATAGCTTACAGAAGTATGCTCAACAGCAAGGCAGCTTATCACAGGACATCCTATCCCAGAATTGTAGCACAAATCTTAAATGTTCTAATTAATAAAAACAAACCTGGTGCCAGTTGTTGGGGTGAATGCTGGAAGATCAGAGAAGCAGAACAAGCCACAGCCTCACCTCACCAATTCCTTAGCTGATCCTGTTTCCTCAGACTGGAAGCCTCTGAGTCCTCATGCAGAATTAGTCTCAGGTGAACTGCTACCCAAAAGCCTAAAAGCATAACCAGCCAAATGCTTCTAGTTTCTGGTCTTTATGCCTTATATACCTTTCTGCTTTCTGCCATCACTCCCTGGGATTAAAGGCTCACTTTCTGGGATTAAAGGCATGAGTCACCAAGCTTGGCTGTATCCTTGAACACACAGAGATCCAGATGGATTTCTGCTTCTGGAATGCTAGGGTTAAAGGCATGTGCTATCACTGCCTAGCCTCTATGTTTAATATCATGACTGATCTGTTCTGTGACCCCAGATAAGTTTATTAGTATGCACAATATTTTGGGGAACACAATTCCACCACACAGAATGGTTGGCAATTTGCAAAAACTCAATTTCTGTATTTATGTTTTGCCTAATTCCAGGTAACCTAAAAGGAGAGTAGTAGAGTCTCACCTACACAGCAAGTATTTGTGCCTTTATTAACTGGAAAGACCATGTGAATTCAACCAGTTCCAAACATTCTGGAGGATTGTACATTTCCCAAACTCCCTGAGTCTTACATGCTTCCTTTCCCCTCCAGAGGGAATGTTTCAATTCAAAGAAAACAGCTACAAAATCTCAAACACTGTTACAATAAGTATGCCTACTTGTAAGGATTCTCTATGTGAGATTATAGCAATTCTGAAACCTCACTCAACAACAATGTTTAGATGCCACCTTTGCTCATGGACATCTCTTAAAAATAGTTCTTCAATATTTTTTATTAAAGGAGAGTTTCAACTCTTTAACTTTGACTCTAGTTTAAAAATGCTGCATTTTTTGGATATTTTACTGTGCTTATGAAATAGATGGTTGTATTTTTGTTCTTTGATGTGGGAGATTGCTCAATCTGATTGATATCAATGAAAGTCCAAAGGCTTTTGCATTTCTCAGCAGACATGAGCTCTGACTTATGGTTTATAGGCTTCTTATTTAATAAGGCAATACTCTTATAATTTGCATGACTTCTTAGCTAGTAAAGTCCATTGTTCTCCATGGGCCTAAATCTATATCTAAATATTTGCTTCTTCCAGAACAAATCTTAGATATTCTTTATTCACACCCCAAAATATATTTTAACACAACTTAATTTTAGGTATATTCATTTTGTGAAGTTTAGATTTCTGTTCATCTCCTGCTGGTTTGTGTGTGTATGTGTGTCTTCCTGGTTCTTAAATTTGAAAAAAGATTAACTGAGTACTGCTGTCACAATTTGGTGTCTGCCTTGAGAGAACTGATGTAAAGTGTGAAAAACAGAGCTGAACATTATAGTTGTTTGGTTTTTTTTAAGATTTATTTTTTTATTATGTATACAGTGTTCTGTCTGCATGTATCCCTGCAGGCCTGAAGAGGGCACCAGATCTCATTACAGATGGTTGTGAACCACCATGTGGTTGCTGGGAATTGAATTCAGGACCTTTGGAAGAGCAAGCAGTGCTCTTAACCTCTGAGCCATCTCTCCAGCCCCATTCTTCTGTGTTTTTAAAGTATTATCCTGTCCAAACACAGGCAAACCAATCTTCCAAGGAACACACACACAATTCACATTTGACTTTGTAACTTCCTTACATTTACATTACATTACATCTTTGTATTCTTTTGATATGTAGTTCCTTGTCCATTTGGGAAGCCAAAAAAATCATCTGAAGCTTTTTCTACTGTAGAGTTCAGTTTCTTCAGGACTTTCCATTTGACCACTAAGGCAATATCAGCTTATTATGTACTTCATAATATCAGAGCCCAATTAGTGATATCAATCAACATCCTCTGGATCATGATGTGATAGTTCCCAATAAAGGATTGTTTCTTGTTTGTATTTAATGTACATTTTGGGTTGCCTGGCTTGTGTTTTATTTTCTTTGCCTTCCTAGGGGACACAGAGTGCTGAAGTTGTCATGTCAGAACAAAACAAACCACTATGGTAGAAGGAAAGTATCATTGAAATATTTCATCCGTGGCTGGAAGGAGTACACATAACTTCCTCTAACGCCTCATTAAATAAAGCAGATCATAGAGTAACATTTTACCTCAACATGGTAGTTAAAAAGATTATACTCTGTACCAGGAGAAATCAAATAACTACTAAAAAGTCATTTAAATAATTATTAGCTTAAATTACTTTTAAAACATGTTACTGTCTTAGCATATTACTATACACTAATATTCAAGGTGAGAGGAATGATGCAATGCATTCTAATAGTTACACTTAATTTAAGGCATGCTATGTAGCAATTTATTCTCTAAAATTTATAGGGAACATTTTGATTATGTGTGGAAGTTTCTTTATGACTATGAGAGCTGTTTAATATTTAAATGTAGGTAAATGATGTTTAGGTATTTTAGTTGCTAAGGTGTTCACCACTTTTGTAACAGTGGCTATAAATATCAGGGCAATGCCATATAAGAATTCAAATGCAGTGTTTAATCAGTTGTTCAGCTCTCTGATTTATGAATTGCATGTGTATCAGTTCTTTTCCATTGTCAGTAGTGTTTATTATTTTGTTATGATAACCTCCCAGAAAGTCTCAAGATACAAAGAAAATAACTGTGGACTCGTTTATGACAGCCAGCTCATATGTGCAGTTATGTCTTACACCCAGCTGTGCCAATACTAGAGAAAGATGGAAAGACACAATTATAGTCTTAAAATTAACCTTATACTCGAGTGGTTCTATGTAACAGATTAGTGAATAGAAGGATGGTTTGCATATACCCCTGATTTTGTTAGTTTGCATGCAAGCAGCATCCAATGAAACGATCTGATATATTGTCATAAAGAAGGCACAAAGGGGTCCTTTGCAACACTGTTGTCAAGTACCACCTCTCTAGTCAGTAAACATTTTACGGCTTCTCCTGATGTATGGGTGCACTGAGGCTCTGTGGCCAGCATTATTTAGTATTATTTCCATATGTTCGTAGTCACATGCTTTAATGGGAACTATGATATATAGCAAAGTAGTCTGGGTGACATCTGATAGCAATCTTGGAGTCAATAAAAAGAACAGCACTTTAAGAAAAGAATGAGTAAACCCTAGCTTTAGGAGCAAGAAAAAAAGAATATTATAAAAGATTTAAAAGCAAGGTATAGTTTTCCTGGTCCACAAGCCATTTGCTACAGCAATAAAATCAGTATGCAACTCTATTGTGTAGATTTGTCTATGGACTATTGTGTAGATTTGTCTATGGACTATTGTGTAGATTTGTCCATGGACTATTGTGTGGCTATTTGTTTAGGCAGATGGCAGAACATTACCATTTAAGAATGATTTTCTAAGTTTGCATTTCTTGAATATTGCAAAAGAAATAAATTTTAAAAGGGATATTAGTGCAGAATAAAAGAATCTCAGCCATATTATTCCCTCTGAAAGCCTCTAGATTGATCAGAGCATTAAAAAGATAAAAACGTATAAAATGACTATTAAAATAATTTCACAGTTTTTCTTATGGTGAATATCTTTTCAACTTCTTAATTTATAGTCCTCCAGAATTGGTACTGATTGGGTTGCCCAAGTATTTTTCATATCCCTTTGACAGATATTGAGAGAACACTCCAAACTATATGTGCCTTTATACTAACTGTGAACTGAGATAGTAAAGGCTTTTTTTCCCACTTGTTTCTGCTTTCTACCTATAATTTTTTTTTATAATTTCAAAATTGCTTTCTCTCCATTAATATTAAAACATAAATGTATATGATTCAAGCACACCCTTTCAAAATGAAACTAGTGGATATTAGTATTTCAAAGTAACAACTTATAGGAAATTAAGAGCTGGCACACAGAGAGAAATTCATTTTTATCACAAAAAAAAATTCACCAAATAAGGATGATTTGAGAGGATTAAAATTTCAGATAGAACTGTTATGATTAACAGAGTTATAATTATAATCAGATTTTACTTGTTTTCATCAGTGGTCTGCACAGCTAGAAAAAAAATACACCCACTAGTCATGGCCAGTTATTGTGGAGGAAGAAGAATGAGTCAGTGGCAGGTGGAAAACATAATATCCTCAACAAGTGTTGCTAGTGAAACTGGATGGCAGCATGTAGAAGACTAATAGATATATACTTAATGCTGTGCACAAAACTTAACACCCAATGAATCAAAGACATTAAAACCAGAAACACTGAAGTTGATATAAGAGAAAGTGAGAAGTAGCCTTGAACTTATTGGTACAGAAGACAAATTTCTGGACAGAACACTGTTAGCACAGATACTAAGATCAACACTTGCTAAATGGACCTCATGAAACCAAGACACTTCTGCTTGGCAAAGGACACCATCATTTGTACAAAAACCTAAACTTACCTAATGGGTAAAGTTTTTTTTTTTTTCCAACTACACATCCATCATATGGCTAATATCAAAATATATAAAAAAGTAAAAAAAAAAGATATAAAAAACCTAGTGTAAAAAAGTGGTACAGATCTGAATAGAGAAATCTCAAAAGAGGGAACTCAAATGGCTGAGAAACACAAATAATATTCAACATTCATAGCCATCAGAGAAATACAAATCAAAACTACTTTGACATTTCAACTTACAGCAGTTAAAATGAATGAAGGCTAATGTTGATATGGATGTGGAGTAAGGGGAATACTCATATATTGCTGGTAGGAATACAAACTTATACAACCATAATGGAATTCAGTATGGTGGTTTCTCAGAAAGATGGGAGTTGATCTAAATCAAGATCCAGCTATATCACTCACTCATGGATATATATCCAAAGGATGCATCATCCTATTTCTTAGACATTTGCTCAACTATGTTCATTGCTGCTCTATTCATAATAGCTACAAATTAGAAACAATTGGGATGTGCCTCAACAGAAAAATGGGTAAAGAACATGTAGAACATTTACAGATGGAATATTCTGTTGAAAAAACATGTAATTCACAGATAAAAATCAATTGAAATAGGAAAGAAAACAAAACAAAACAAAACAAAACAAAAAAACCTCAGCCTATTTCTGAGGGCCATCACCGCAGGATAATAACTTAGGGCTTTGAAGCTCCAAAGGAAAAGGCCTTCATAATTTGGGGGAAAAATCAATGTAAGCAGAAAAGTGTGCAGCAAAACACTTATTCAAGTTGCCAGATCATTTCTACAAAGTTGGCATCCACGCAAAACTTGAAGATGTCTTAACAGAGGCTGTGGTAGACTCCATTTTGGCCTTGAAGGAATCAAAGAAGTCCATTGACTTCTTTATAGTTGAGATCATAAAGATAAAGCATAAATATGAAACTGATATAAGCTTAATCAAGTTGCTTATTTTGGATTGTGGATAGAACTTGTTTCTTCTTTCTACCTGTAGATTTTTATAATTTTAAAATTGATTTCTCTACATAAATATAAAAACATAAATGTATATGATTCAAGTACACCCTTTCAAAATGAAACTAGTGGATATTAGTATGAATCCCACTATGGGATGTAATATGAAGAGTAGAAAATGCCTACATCCTCATGTGAAATGTGCCCTTAGAATATGAGAAAACAGATGTGAATTTTGGGTTTCATTACAAGAGTAGAGAAGATGGAGGGGAAAATCTGTAAATGCTGAAAGAAAATTCACTGCAACAGAATGAAAATAAAATAACAACAGAACTGCAAAAGAAAGCCTGTGGTGATTAAGAAATAGAATTTGTTGTGATTAACGAAAAGGGGGTTGATCCCTTTTCCTTAGATACCCTTGCCATAGAAGATACTGTAGCTCTGAAGAGAGTCAGAAGGAGTAAAATGGAGAGGGTGACATTAGCTTGTGGTGAGGTAGTGACTTTTGTTAGTGCTCTAACTCAGACTGGCATGTGCTGGGCTTGTCTGTGAGTGTACTCTGGGCAAAATGAACAACATCACCTTTACTGAGATTTGTCACAGTCCCTGTCTGTCACATGACAGGCTAAGGACCAAATAAAAGCACATTGACTCAAATTAAGGATACAATAAGTTATGGCTTACGGGCTGTCCAGTTGCTATTGAAGATGGTTGAGTTTTCCCTGGTGCTGGTGCAGTAGAAGAGGCAATGGCGGGAGAGTTCCAATGTCTTCTCTGAAAGGTTGAAGAAGTCTAATTTGTAACAGAGTCAGTTACACTACAGAAATGTGGGGGAGAAGATGTTATTTTTGTCCAAGGTTCAAATGGTTTTAAAAGGAATTTCTCTTTCCATATTTAAAAAAAAAAAAACAGGGCATTGGGCACTTGTTCAAATTATAGTATTGTAAATCCTTACAGGGTTTTTGTTGGTTTAGTTTTTTGTTTGTTTGTTGCACTGAGTGTGCCCCCATAAAGCAGTTTCTTTTTATCTATTGGACAAAGATGTCTTTACTTCAGTGATACAAAATTACATAATAAGATAAACACCTCATTACTTGGTTCCTTAAATTCTTACTAATGTAAGCCACAAATGGCCCCCATATGGTTTTTCATAGGTGTCTCTAATAAATACTTAGTGGTAAAGCTACTGGATCTTTTACACTTTTGAAAGAGCTGCTAAAATATTGCCCTCTGAAAAGATAATAATTTCTATCACTGGAGGCTGGAGCAGGGGGACCACAAATCTGAAGCACATTTCCAGACATCATGGAATCACAAAAGGCAGACACAGTAATACGTGTAATGGCCAAAAGAAAGATAGCTGAGGAATAGGGACTACCATGAAACAAAAGAATTTCAGGGCATTTTTAAACCTTTACACCTTATCCTTTTGCATCATGCCTATGACAAGCCATCTCCCATCATCAGAGAAGCCAATGGGAGCAAATACAGAGACTGACAGCCAGATATTGTGCAGAAAATGAGAGACCTTGGAACACTAGGTTTTATACTTGATATCTTTATCAAATCATTCCCTACAGGGCTCATGAAAACCTCATGAAAGAGGACATGGAAAGAGTCTAAAAGCCAGAGAGGGTGGAGGAAACCAAGAAAACAAGGCCTCTAAATAAGCAGGATCAATGAGTATATGAACTCACAAGGACTGATACAACATGTACATGGCCTGAAGGGTTCTTTACCAGATGGGATAATAGAGTTAAAAAGTGGACATTTGCCACCACCACCCATAACCCAGAAACTGTCTTCATTTGATAACCACTTGAAAATAAAAGTCTAGTTTCCTTTAAGGCAGTTTCACTGGAGAAACAAACTACTCTTAATGGTAGGCTGCATGTCCAATAATAGATGGCCAACAGAAAACAAATTCAACAGCATCAGTGAAAGCTCCTTATCTCATAATATTATGTCAGGATTTCTTTTGTATTTATCTCATTTTTATTTTATTTCCCTCTGTAGTTTTGTTGTTATTGTTGGTGGTGTGGTGGTGTATGGATGCGTGTGTGTGTGTGTGTGTGTATGTATGTGTGTGCGTGTGTGTGTGTGTGTGTGTGTGTGTGTGTGTGTGTGTGTATGCGCATCTCATGGCTTTCAATTTAGTGTTCTTAATAGATTCCCGAGTGAATGAGTGTGTCTCTGTGTCTATATATATTTCTTGTGCTTCTTGAGTTTTTTTTTCTCTTTCTGTTTGCTTACTTTGTTCTATTATGATATATTTGTTTTGGTTTTAGCATATTATATTATATTTTGCTTCATTGTTGTCCCTTAGAAGCTGGTTTGTTTTCTGATGATAGACAGAAAGGCATGGATCTAGATGTGGTAGGAGGGGACTTGGAGGCGGGGGGAATATAATCAATATATGCTATGTAAAAAAAAAAAAAAAAAACTATTTTCAATAAAATAATAAAGTCTGTAAAAAGAAGATTAA
Source organism: Onychomys torridus (assembly GCF_903995425.1). NCBI lineage: Eukaryota > Metazoa > Chordata > Mammalia > Rodentia > Cricetidae > Onychomys > Onychomys torridus. Next base: position 44,583,690 of record NC_050459.1, read on the forward strand.
AGTCATTTAAACCAAAATGCTAAGTATCAATTTAAATATTCATATACAGTGATAATTTATTTGTACTGAAATGTGATTTTATTTGTATGTTAATAAAGTTGCCTTGGGGTCAGAGCAAGCCATAGTGGTAGTGGTGGTAGTGCATGCCTTTAATCCGAGCACTTGGGAGACAGAGCTAAGCAGGATCTCTGTATGTTCAAGGATACAGCCAGCATGGCGACACACGCCTTTAATCTCAATACCAACCATAGAAGACCTGGAGGTCTGTACAGACAGGCAGTGATGAGGAGGTCATGTGGTTGGGTTTACAACCAATGAGAAGGCAGAACAGAAAATCTATAAAAAAGAGAAAAACACAGGATATGCTCTCTTGTGGAGAGGAAAGACAGAGCAGCAGTGAAGGGTAAGGTTTTCAGCTCTCAGCTATTGCGCTGACCTCTTGGCTTTTAACTCTGCAATTGGCTCTGTGTTTTTTATTTAACAAGACAGTTACAACTACATTTATAGATCGATCTGATGTCCTACAAGAAAAAAAAAAAAGGAATAAACATATACAAGGGGAATTAACTATTTACTTATTAGATGATATGTAACATTTCTTTCTCTCTTCCTAGATCTTGATTAGTAAGCACAGTTATTGGATATGACTTTATTTTGTTGAGAAAAGCAGTAAAACAGGTTAATTACAGCCTGGGTTTATGGTGCATACCTTTAATCTCAGCACTCAGGGGGCAGAGACAGAGAGAGCTCTATGAGCCCTAGGCAAGTCTGGAGTTCCTAGCAAGTTTCTGGCCAACCACAGCCACAGGCTGATTCCTGTCCCAAACAACAACAAAAAAATTAATTAATTAATTAATTAACTAACTAAAAAATAAATAAATAAATATGGTGTTTCAAAACATAACAAAAACTAAAGGCAGAAAAGAACCAGAAATAGGAGAAACAGATTAAAAAATAATGTAGGGAAAGGAATATATTTTGAGATTAAGAAGACTAATGCATAATGGAAATCCTTTTAGATGAAAGATGAAATATAACTTCAGTTTTATAAAGTAAAAGCTTGTTTAAAAATGACAGTGTGGGCAAGGGATAGGGATCAAATTCCATTATCTTTAATAAGTTGATGAAACTGCTGACCTAGTCACAAAAGTTACATAAAAGAGGGAGGCTTTTTAAGGTTCTATATGTATTTAAATTGCTAATAATTAAGAAGATATGTAAAGAAAATCCTAAGGTCCAAATTTAACAAAGTCGTGTCAGCCTAGAACTTGATGTTCTTTATTTAAAACAAGTCCTTTTTGAAATATTTATTGGTTCTCAGTAACATTTATTTTTTTAAAAAAAAGAGAGAGAAAAAAATCTGGCTTAAAAGATCAAAGATTTTTTTTTTCCTTTTACCAAGATGACTGCTTGTGTTTTCTATTGCTTTTGTTAAACTCTTGAAAGAACTGAAGAATCAGAGTCAGCAAAATCCTCTTTATGTTAACTTCTTTTCAAAATCACTCAGAAGTCTGGCTACACAGAGAATTATTAATTTGGGTTCCTGTAACATAATTAACAGACCCAAGTGTGGAAAATGTGCATATTGCTGAGAACTAATGGATTGAGTGTAAACTTTGGATAATGTTTTGGGAAAGTTTATAAAACTAAAACTTGTAGATTTCATATAAACAGCATAAGCCATTAGTGCTATAGTTTATCAACTATATAATGCACCTAGACCTTTGAGCTATAAGAGGATAAATAACTGGATATTTCTGATTTTAATATTCTTTACCATTAAAATAACACACACACACACACACACACTCACACACACACACACTCACACACACACTCACACACACACACACACACACACACACACACAAAAACCATTTGTGTGGGCATGCTATGTAAGTCTTCGTGTACATCTATTTCCTTTGACAACATAAGAGGTATTTATTTCTATATTTGAGGTGCGCTTGTTCCTCCTAAATGTCTCTGTGTGGTCATCTGTACTGCCTCCTAAACTTGTAAGGTGTTTAAAATGCTGATTTTTGTCAATTCAGTACACTTATTGAAAGTCAGATTCCCATAATTATACTTATCCTGCTGATTCAAAGATTCTAATTGAGCATCCAAAATAAAATACAACTTCTCACATAAAAAGATTTTGTATAGTACTGGTACTAATTATTACTGGCTTCCTTATATATTAAATATTTTTTTTCTTTCAGTAAATGATATATCTTTTAAAAAATACAACTTAAGGAGACACAATAATAGCACTAAAGGCCTTAGGAAAAGCCACATCAAGAAGTACTACTATACAAGGACCCTAAAATATGTACACCTATAAATGGAATTTACATGAAGTTAACATAAAATAGGGGAACACATGTCCAAGCTAGATATCAACTACTACCAAGTAAAACCATCAGTAGCAGGAGTGGGTTCCACCATTTTGATTCATTGGCCAAAGGGGCACTATAGACACTGCCATAAGCCAAGCAGACTATTGCTATGGCTATTGATTACCTGTGCAACTTAACACCTATTGCTGAAGATACCACATGCCTATGTCATCAAACATGGGTAAATCCAGCCCACTTCAAGGCTGGTGATTCAATTTTGAGAAGGAAGGCATTTTTTTTTTCATTCATTTTTACAACATCCTGAAGGAAGTCCTAAAATCTCTAGTTATTGTTATCAATCTGCAGTGCATGACCTTGAGTTCCAGAAATAACTGTCTTCTTAGACAGATCACTGATGACAATCACCAAACAGAGCGATCATCTCATAGTAAACTGGAAGATCCTCTCAAGCAATGGAAATTGCTGAAGCTATATTGCAGGATGAGAACTGAGTTGCCTACCAAGCAGAGTATAGTGTGGCCAAGACTGTTTAATTACCTGCGTTCCTCACTCCCTCCTGCAATTATTCCTCTATTAACACCTAAAGTTAACATTAGTACCCCCAAAGCATGGCTGTTATGCTCCTGCTTCATTTTGCAAGAATGACAATTTTTATTTCTTTCATTTTTGTTGCTCCAGAAATAAAAGTTTGCTGTGTTATTATGAATCATGGGACATCGACACTTTGCAAGGTAATAGCAGGAACCAAGAGAGTATTAAATATTTCAGTGTTGATTTCTGTTTTATTTTGTTTTCTATAATATAGAAAAATAAAATTACACAGAGAAATGAAACTTATTGTTGCTATCAAACTTTAATAATCAAGTGTCTTTTTTTTTGACACAGAGTTTCTCCATGTGACCCTGGCTGTCCTGGCACTCCCTCTGTAAAACAGGCTGGTCTCGAACTCATAGAGATTCGCCAGCCTCTGCCTCCCAAGTGCTGGGATGAAAGATGTATGCCACCACTACCCAGCTTCAAGTGGCATTTTAAAGAAAAAAGAATTTAACAATTTTTATTTAAAAAAATCAGTTCAAGTTGAAAACATCAGTTTGCATTTTGAATAGCTGTGTATCTATGAAATAACTTCTATATGCAAAAAAATGAAGCTTCTTTGATAATAAAACAGAGTCATGCTTATCTGTGGATATAAAGGTAAGTGTTTAGAATACAGTTAAAAATTATACTGGTTTATGAAAATGGCACTATTAGAGTCTCCTCTAGGATCTATGAGTTGTACTGCCATGGGTAATTGGCTAGCTCTAAAGTACCAGACTTGAATTTCCTACTACTGGGTGGCCCTTAGGTCCAATTAGACAGCTGATGGTTACCCTCAAGATAAACATGTTGCTATTGCACTGTTGGGGATATAATGTCAGACAAGTCACTCTTACAATTGTAGCTTTCAAGGCTGATTAGGACTAGTGATTGTTAGTCTCTCCTGGCAGCTTGCATAGCACCTTCAGCTTCCATGAAACCCAGTCCTCAGAAGGAAACTCTCAGCCACTCTCCTCCAAATTTTGTGTCTGAAATTTATGGTGTCTTTAGCAATAAAAGCTTACTTTTAAGTTCTGTGACTCAGGTAAAGGCAATGGTAATAACCTATATGAGGGAGGTAGAGAGTCTCCTGTACTCCCAAATTAAATACTAAAGGAGAGGTTTCCCATGACTGGAACTGGAGTTTATAAACTTAAATCTCAGGGAACATTGGTAAAGAGGGAACAGAAATATTTTAAGAGCTTCAGGAGCAGAATCCTGCCTAGAGATAGTGCCTCCTAGATGTGACAGAAAATTTAATTTGCACACATGTATTCTCAATAAAATAGTTATTTAAAGGAGATCTTCACAATGACTACACTAGTCCACATGCTATAATGGACAGGGAAGATTTCACATGGTCCCAATACTAAATGAAGAGTGTCAAGCATTCAGTGGTCACTAAGACAGAGTGAATCAATCTTCTTCTAGGCATAGGACTCCTGATATGTTATCTAATTCCAAGTGATTAGCCATAAACTCATTGTCTTAGTTAGGGTTTCTCTTGCTGTGAAGAGTCACCATGACACTGTCAATTCTTATAAAACAAAATATTTAATTGGGCTGACTTACAGGTTCAGAGGTTTAGTCTATTATTATCATGGTAAGACATGGTGACATGCAGGCAGATATGGAGCTGGAAAAGGAGCTGAGATTTTTATATTTTGATCCACCGGCAACAAGAAGTGAATTGTGTCATTGGGTGTAACCTGAGCTTAGAAGACCACAAAATCCATCATGACAGAGTGATACACTTCCTCCAACAAGGCCGTATGTATTCCAACAAAACTCCCTTCCTAATAGTGCCACTCACTATGGGGATCTTTTTATTTCAAACCATCACACACATACTCACACACACACACGCACACACACATATAAATGTGTGTGTATATGTATGTATATATGTGTATATGTATATTTATGTGTATATATATATATATATATGTGTGTGTGTGTGTGTGTGTAAAATAATAAAGGCAGATTATGAATTTGAGAGGGGTGGAATCACACAAATGGATTTAAAGACTGAAATATAGAGAATGAAATGGTAGTTATGTTTAAAATTCTCATAAATGTTTATTAAAAACAACTTATAAATCACAAAATCAAGCCAGCTACGAAAGTGAATTTCAAGTTCCCCTCTTTACCAACGTGATATTGGGTGTTGATGGCTATTTGCAGTGAGGAGAATCATTCTTCTTGGAGGGTCTGGAAACTGTTAGTTTCCCATACTCCTGTGGATGGCCCACACATGTACATAAAGAAACCAGTAATTTGTCTTAGTGGGTTTGATGAGGAAAGGAAGAGGTTGAGGAGAAAACAAAAGGGAAGGTAGAATCAAGAAGGGTGGTTTGGGGGGGGAAATATGGGGGATATTTGAATGGGAATGTGAGCAGTATTCAATAACCTATTTCATTGTATACAAGTATGAAATTCTCAAATAATAAAAAGAAAGGCAAGAAATATAGATTCATTCTGAATAAAATGATAACTAAGCAAAAAAATGAAATCTGAGTAGTTTTTTTTTCCTGATAAAAAGAAAACAAAAAGTGATTACGTTTTTTTTATTTTCCTTCCAAGAGTGGCAAAGAAGGTGGAATCAAGAAAAAGGACATGGACAGAAGACTTCCTAACTTAAACACTCAGTGGAAATATCAAGGCCAGGGACAAACTTCTTAGTTTTGCTAGAGGCACATTTTCCATCTCAAATTAAATTAGTGAAAAAGCACTGTGTTTACTAACAGTACAAGCTGTTTCTACCCAGTCCTCCTTGTTGTACCAGGTTTGCATCCTCATGGACAAGAGGATTGTTACCAGCTACCACCCTGGTTGAGCACTGAGAGCCTTCAAAACTTAAATGTGAGTTTCACAGCTTTCCCAATGTCTTACTTTAATTAGGGCAATGGACCTGTATGCATTTCATACATTGCACCAATCAAGTCAATATACTTATATGGAAATATGACTATTAGAATATGATATCATGTGTGACTAATCTTTAATAAATAACTTCATAGGAGGTACTAGGGCAAGCAAGATGGTTCCCTGGTTAAAACTCTTGCCATGCAGCCTAAAAACCTGCATTCACGTGAAGGTGAAAGGAGAGAGGTGGCTCCACAAAATTGTAATTTAAATGGTACATGAACATCGTGGCATGAACATTCCTCTGTCCCTCCTACACTCACACAGACAGACAGACACATACACACACCAAGCACATAAACATATACACAACACACACACACACACACACACACACACACACACACACACACATTCAAAAAGTATATAAGTCAAATTAAAAGTAGATATTACTGTATTATTAATAGGTAGAGCTAATTTGAAATATTAACCACAGTATAGTTCAGATACATTTGTTTAAATTTTTTTTCTATTCCAAATGTGCTAATAAAGCACCTGTAGCACTGCATGTGCATAATTCAAAAGAGGATTTAACACTTACCTTTTCACTATTAATGCATCACACAGTATTAATTTTAATGTTTGCTTTGGCTATTTGACTTTAAAAGGCACTGAGTAGTCTTGTTGATTAATAAGTCTAGTTGAATAGTAACTCTAGCAAAACAAGAAAAATGTTATAAGGCAAAAATAAAACCAACATAAATGATTGCACTTTTCTGCAGAAGTAGGTAAGGATTGGCTGGAGAAAACAATAAGGATAAGTGAGCGTTAAACATCCAGTATTGCTGATGGAGCTCTTATGCTGCTGGAGATTATGTGATGTTTAAGCCCAGTGATGTTAGTGTCACAATGGAGCATCTTCTTCAAAGAATTATGCTTATGAATAAATAATGAGGAAAAACTTTTCCTACTTCCACACTAGAAAAATGATTTTAGCAAAGTTTTCTTTCAAGTTTTTACTGTTTTAAGCTGAAAGTAAAAGCCCTTTTAAAACAATATAAACTAATATTTAATCATTAGCAGAGAATTATCTTTTTTAAATACAGAAAGATTTGAAAACTTTTACTTTTAAAATACGAGGAACAAGTCTTGAATTTGTAATTAGCTAACATATATTTTTTTTTCCTCAATATCTTTGACACTTACTTAAGAATGCATGAGAGTTTCTCCTGTCGGACTAAAGACAGGTTTATTCTGGATATATTTCTGGGGTTCAGGGTAGATCACGACCTTCAGCAAACAAAAGGATTACTTGTCTTAACTATTAGCATAATTTTAAGGTCAAAGTGTCTCAAAAGAAAATGCAATGTGAGCTATAGACAAAGTTTCCAAACTTGTTTATTGCACTATAGAATTGCATTTACTTAAAATAATTAAAAAGTTTCATGTAGAAAAATATATATATACTTATAGTAGAACAAGATGGCCCCTGACAGATCCTCTGGCAATTGCTGCAGACACACCAAAGTAAATACCGAGCCACAAACAAAATAGTCTAAGTGAATGTGGTCATCATGCTTGTATTCAGGATAGCAAAACTAAATGGTAAAGTAAAAGTACATTGCATAGGTAGAGCATGCACAGAACTTGTGTTCAATCCCCAGAAATAATCTTAGGACCTTATCCTGAAAACAATCAAAATAAAGCAGATATGCAAAATACTCCCCATGTTATTTTTCATCATTTTCAAATAACACAGTTCAGAGAGAGGCTTTTCTCACCCTAAGGGAAGTAGAAAGAATATAACTGTAGGCCTTAATCCTAAAGTTCTGTACCAGGTCTAATGTGTTGAATCATAGTATTGGGCAAGCTATACAACACTTAGTACAAGGTTAATGACTTCATATTGAGATTCTTCAACTGTGTTAGTCAAAGTAGAAAAGAGCCAGCCCCTATAACCCTCCTCCAAATGGTGGTAGTTGAATGAAGACCAACATTCCACTCACACCAGGCAAGCAAGAAATTAGAATTTTCTTTAAGGTCCACTTGTAAAAGTGAGATCAGACATCTAATAGAGCTGCACACAGGCCAGAACTCACAGACCTATTCTTTAGATTTCAGACAACTATAGATAGAGGCCTATTATGATGAAAGACAGTCCTGAAGTTTGGTTTCATCATGTCTATGTTTAATGTGGGACTAGGGATTACCTGTCCTCCTCATAATATTGTGTAGGCCTCTGTGGCTAAAAGACAGGCATAAAAGAAGTAATATGCAGAAGAGTAGAATGAATTCCTGATCATTTAATACCAAGGTGATCTGCATATTAGCAAGCATGACACAATTTCAGTTGATCACACAAGAAATGAAAGGACAATAATCAATAAGGGGAAATTCAAATAGAGGAAGTAAAAAATTCAGTGAAGGGGTTAAAACATGGAAAATATTTCAATACTGTAAATAAGAGACATAATAAATATGCTGGTTAATTTTATGTCAACTTGCTGTAGCTAAAGATATTTGGCAAAAGGGACTCACAATGGAAAAGATATTTTCATCATGATGAATGATTGATGTGGGAAGGCCCAGGCCACTGTGGGCCCTGCCAACCCTGGTAGGTGACCCAGAGTTATATAACAAAGCAGACTGAAAAATCCATGACAAGCATCATTCCTGATAACCTCTGCTTCAGTTCCTGTCTCCAGATACCTGCCTTGAGTTCCTACTCTGACTTTCCATCGAGCTGGACTCCAATTATAAGTTGAAATCAGCCCCATCCTTCCCAAGTAGCTTTTAGTTAATTTTATATTGCTGTGATAAAACACTATAAAAAGTTTATTTGAGCCTGGCAGTGGTGGCGCACGCCTTTAATCCCAGCACTCGGGAGGCAGAGCCAGGCGGATCTCTGTGAGTTCGAGGCCAGCCTGGACTACCAAGTGAGTTCCAGGAAAGGCACAAAGCTACACAGAGAAACCCTGTCTCGAAAAAAAAAAAAAGTTTATTTGAGGGTTACACTTTGAGAGGGTTAGAGTTCATGACCATTTGTCAAAAAACAGGGCAGCAGTCAGGAAAGCATGATACTAGAGTGATAGCTGAGAGCTCACATCTTGATCCACAAGGATCAGACAAAGGGCTACACTGGGAATGCCCTGGGCTTTGGAAACATCCAAATATTGCTGTCCACTCCAACAAGGCCACAAATTCTCTTCCTTTCTTAACAGTCCTACTAATAGGGGACTAAATGTTTGAATACAGTGAGTATATGAGGGGCATTCTTATTCAAGCTATCATATTTCACACAGGTCCACAAAAGCTTGGGGTCAAAAAATAACACAAAATACATTTAGTCAAACTTCAAATGTCTTTTCTAGTCACAAAACAGTTTAAATGTTCAAATTTCAACTTCGCTTCTGAGACTCTGGGCAATCCCTTAATTGTAATTCTCTGTAAAACTAAATTCAAATGCAAATAACATACTTGCAGTATTCAATGGCACAAAATACATATTACCATTTAAATGAGATCCATGGCATCATACTAAGTCAATATAGGAGGCGAGAAAGACAAAAATACAGCAGTGTAAACTCCGAAGACAGGAACTCATACTATTCACATAGGGGTAGAACACCAAACAGGGACAATAAATGTATGAAAACAACTGAACATAAAACTGGAAGCTCTTTAGATGAAAGTATGTGGTGATATTGTGTTCCCCAAAATATTGTGCACCCTAATAAACTAATCCGGGGTTAGAGAACAGAACAACCACTAGATAAACATAAAGGCCAGAGAATGGTGGCACACACACACCTTTAATTCTAGCATTCCAGAGGCAGAAATCCATCTAGATCTCTGTGAGTTCAAAGCCACACTGGAAACAGACAGGCATGATGACACCTGCCTTTAATCCCAGAAAGTGATGGCAGGAAGCAGAAAAGTACATAAAGCCTGAGGAACAGGAAGTAGGTCTGGTTAAGCTTTTACAATTTTGAGCAGCAGTTCAGCAGAGATTCATTCTGGTTGAGGACTCAGAGACTTCCAGTCTGAGGAAACAGGATCAGCTGAGGAATTGGCAAGGTGAGGTGCCGGTGGCTTTTTCTGCTTCTCTGATCTTTCAGCACTCACCCCAATAAATGGCACCAGGTTTGTTTTTATTAATAAGACCTTTTAAGATTCATGTAACAAAAATACACAAAGTAAACACACACACACACACATACACACACACACACACACACACACACACACACACCAGGAAGCAGTAATAGAATAAAATCATACAGAACAACATTAATGACCTATAAGACTTGAAAATTCACACTTAAAGCAGAGAAAGAAATTTAAGAGGAGGAAAGAGGAACTATGGAAGCCCTGGATAATTGTCAAAAGAGGGACATTCCAAAGTATAGGAGTTCTAGAAGGAATTGGTAATACCAAAAACACAGAATGCTTGTTCAAATAATTAGGGACAGAAAATAACCAAAGATGAATATCAAGGCATAGAAAAGAGAAAATCGGAAGTGCAGTTTGTTTTTTTTGTTGTTGTTGTTGTTGTTTTGTTTTGTTTTTGTTTTTCAAGACAGGGTTTCTCTGTGTAGTTTTGTGCCTTTCCTGGAACTCGCTTTGGAGACCAGGCTGGTTTCGAACTCACAAAGATCCACCTGGCTCTGCCTCCCGAGTGCTGGGATTAAAGGCATGCGCCACCACCGCCCAGCAGGAGTGCAATTTAATATAATCAGGAGACAATTTATAATTGAGTTATCACTAGTGAAAGATAAAATATTTTCAAGACTGGGAGGAAAATAACACAAATAATACAACAGCCTTCTTGATCTGCCTGCAAGATGACTTAATTTAAAAAAAAAAAAAGCAGTTTGTGGTGGTATTGTGTTCCTCAAAATATTGTACACCCTAATAAATTTATCTGGGGTAAGAGAACAGGCAGCCACTAGATACAGAACCAAAGATGGTAGCTAGAAAATGGGTCAGAAGCTAGGCGGTGGTGGTACACGCCTTTAATCCCAGCACTTGGGAGGCAGAGCCAGGTGGATCCCTGTGTGTTCAAGGATACAACCAGCTTGGTGACACACGCTTTTAATCCCAGGAAGTGATGGCAGAAAGTAAAAAGATATGTAAGGCATGAAGACCAGAAAAGAGAAGCATTTGGCTGGTTAAGCATTTGGCTGGTTAAGCTTTTAGGCTTTGGAGCCCCACAGTTCAGCTGAGATCTATTCTGGATGAGGACTCAGAGGCATCCAGTCTGAGGAAACAAGACCAGCTGAGGAACTGGTGAGGTGAAGTAGCTATGGCTTGTTCTGCTTCTCTGATCTTCCAGCATTCACCTCAGTAACTGGCTTCAAGTTTGATTTTATTAATAAGAACATCTAACAATTCTGCTACAGTAGTTCTAAGGACAGTGGAGTGAGATTTTTCACAACACACACAAACAAAAAGATATAAAGGATACCCACCAAGAAAGTGTTATTATAGGTATGATTATTATATGTTATTATAGGTATGAAATCATGGATTTTGCCAGGCAGTGGTGGCGCATACCTTTAATTCCAGCAGTGGGGAGGCAGAGCCAGGTGGATCTCTGTGAGTTTGAGGCCAGCTTGGGCTACCATGTGAGTTCCAGGAAAGGCGCAAAGCTACACAGAGAAACCCTGTCTCGAAAAACAAAAAACAAAAAACAACAAAAAGAAAGAAAGAAATCATGGATTAAATCCAGACAAGTAAGAGCTGAGTGGGTGAATCTATAATACAATTGCTGTACAAAAAATACTAAAGAAAGGTTTTTCTCACTGAAAATAATATTGATGAGTAAAAATAAAAACATACACAGTCATAAAACTTTCTAGCAAGAACAAAAACACTCAGAATGTGCTAATATTTTGAAAGTGGTATGTAAAACCTTGGTATGCATGAATGAAGACTTATGTGCCATCACTCCAGACTGGCAGAACACCGGGGTTGGCTTCCTAGCACCTACATTCTCTGCTTTCACACTTCACATCCCAGCTCTTGAGTCTTCAATGGTGGACAGAAATTTCAAAGTTTGCCAGGAGTGGTGGTAGTACATGTTTTTTTCTCCTAGCACTCAGGAAACTGAGGCAGGGGGTCATGATTTTACATCCTCGTTGAAATGCATAGAGCATTAAAGAATATCATGGAGTATAGAGTGAAAACCTGTCTCAGATAATTTGAAATATACTCATATAAGCAACATACAAATATATATGATTATATATATATATATATATATATATATATATATATAGTGTGAGCGCGCACATGTGTGTGTGTGTGTGTGTGTGTGTGTGTGTGTGTGTGTAGAAAGAGAGAGAGAGAGAGAGAGAGAGAGAGAGAGCACAATTTAAATCTAGAAGAATGGATAATGAAACTGGAAGGCACAGGAGTTGGAAGGAGAGGGAAGAGCAGGGTAATGTAGATTCTGTGCTCAAGTATGAAGTTCTAGAACAAATAAAGCTAAATAAATAAATAAATAAATAAATAAATAAATAAATAGTAGTAAATACAAAAAAATGTTTCTTCTAAGTTTCATGACATACATAAGTAAAAATATATAAGAGATTTTTTAAAAATCATTACAGAATAAAACTTACCTACAGATTGATTTACTTAGCAGCAAGGGATGCCTCTAAGGGTAAGGAAAAAATAGAAATCACTAATGAAAAGTAAAATAACAGGTATAAGAAGAACATTACCCATCAAATTCCTTTCAATTTATATGAACATGATTTTAGATAGCTACAAAAATAATAAGAAAGTAAAGAAAAAAGAATAAAATTACATATGAAGAAATGTTTCCAGGAAATAATATATTCTGCAGACTTTGGGAAAGACCTCTCAAGCATGAGTAAAACTATTTGAAATTTGTACATCTGAGAAAAAATGCATATCCAAGTACAACAGAAATTTAAAAACCCACCAAGAATAGATATTTCCCCTCAAAATTATAAAAACAAATATCCTGGTATAAAAGTTGCCAAGAAATTTAAATAGGCATTATTCAAAGGCAGAGATACAAATGCTCATGGATAAATGAGATTTTTCAGCAGCAGGAAATTACCAGGGAAATGTCAAAACCACAATGAGGTACCAACACACAGACACTGGAAAAATGATTTGGTCATAAAAATAATGAAAACCTGCAACAACCCTGAATGAAACTTGTGACCATTGTTGGGAAGAAGTTAGAAATACAAAGGTAATCATTTCATCATCTTGCCATATGTGGTGTACGGAATAATTTATATCACACAAATTAAAATAAGCGTGATTATTAACATGTTTTGTGAACATTGAAGGAAGGTGGGATGAAGTAATGTATGTATACATGTATATAGAAATCAGAAACAATACAGAAAGAAAGGCAATGATCAATGGATACTAGGATATAGACAGGAGCAACGATATTTGTGAGAATATTGTCCAGTATTGGGGCAATAAAAACAGTAAAATGTAAATATTTCAAAAACGTAAAAGAATACTTCCTGAAGTTTTCACCATGCATGAATGTCAAGTATCAAGTATAAATTTGTTTAAACAATATATGTTATATAGATAAAACAGGTATTACATACCCCAGATTGGCGTGGAGTGCTATAATAAATATACCCATCACTACATTTTATAAAGTATATCGAATATCTCTTACAAATAAGAAACTGTAAAAAGACCAGCTATGGCTGCAAAAAAAAAAAAAAGTTCTGGAAACATTAATTCCTCGAAATGAATGGAAAACTGGAATTACAAACCATCAGAGAATGATGGTGAATGCTATTACTTGTTGTTATGTATTCAGCATAAAATACAACAGAACTTCATATTTCTCAAAAATGTTTGCAGCATAAATATTTTCTTGGTACGTATCTGCTGTGAACTGTGAGCTATGGTGCTACTTTACTTAAATTACAGTTGCCTTGAGAATATAAAAGTATGATCATTTCAAACAATACACTGTGAATTAAAACTCCCATTAAGCTGGTACTTAGGTTGTCAGCCTACACATATATTTTAATCATATGATGTTTTTGCCCTATTTCCAGTACTTTCCTATGGGTATTAACTATCATTCTCACAATAGCAATGGATATATTGTAAAACCATTGCTGTTGGTTAAATTTCATTTCTTGTGGACAGAAAATAGTACGTAGTGACACATTAATGACAAATTTAGTGTCAAATGCATATTCTTACATATTTTATATGTGAATGTAAAAATTCCTGTTTTAAACATATAAATTTAATTAATAATATAGCTTCATATATTTGTTTCCCTACAATAATCATTGACATAATCAATACATTCCATTTCTACTTAAAGAAAAATGTTCACAGAAAATGTGGAGTGTGTATGGTTGTATGGATGCAGATTTTTTAAAAAAGTGTTCAGCTATGTGAACTGATGAATAATCCATATTTTTTCTGGGCATTAATCCAATGAACAGATGATCAGCAAAATCCACATAGATTTTCAAGTACTAAGACAAACCATCCCTAATTAAGATTCTTAATTGGGTACTGATCAAAAATATTCCTATAATATAAGACAACAAAGGGTAGGCTAATTTCATAATATTTTGAAATTTCATTAATGTAATAAATATTCATCAGGTCTAAAAGGTGCTTGGTGATCAAATTGCCATATTTCAGTCTTTAATAATATGTAAAGACACACTGTTTCATTTTACATTGAAGAACTATAACCTTGAGTTTTTTTTATAACTTCCTTAATTTTTTCTCAAATTAAAGTGTAATTACATCACTTCCCTTCAGGCCTGGCCTTTTTCCATCTTTTCTAGGTCACCACCCTTCAGATCATCTCATGCTGCCTCATTTGTTTTCAGATTGATTGGCTCTCTTTCATTATTATCATTGCACACACATAAATTATACACACACACACACACACACACACACATATATGTATGTGAATAAATATTTATATTCAACCTCTGAGTTCATTTAGGGTAGCTTGCGTGTAGACGATCTCAGGGCCAAATTCTTTGTGTTGGATAATCATTAGGGCACTCAACCCTAAGAGGATGGCGACTCTTCCTCTCTCAGCCGCCGTTGTATGTGTATGCCTTTGCCCTGCGGCCCCCATGGGCGTCGCTTTCACCATTAGCAGCATGCCTACTGGTATGATTACTGTTGCAATCTTATTCCAGCAGCTACACTGTTGCAATGTCGTGGGTGAAGCCTCCTTGTCATTTCTGCTGTTACTATGGCTCTTGTGATCTTCTGCACTCCTTATCAGCAATGTTCGCCGAGACTTCGGCTCAGGAGTCGTGCTCTAGATATACCATTGGGACGAAGCTCCACCGGATACATAGATCTATGCAGTGTTATGGTTCTCTGAATGACCTCTGTGTGCTCTACAAAAATTTTCTTTGATGGGCTTTGAGAACGACACAAATCCGTGGGCGTGAAGGAGAAGCTTTAGAATGAATTTAGTAATTACAGCGTTCTAGTGAAGTGAAAGTATGAGATTGGGTCTTAAAGTCCTGTTACCATCCCTTTACACAGGCATAATTTAAAATGAGCCCTCAGTTAGACAAATGCTGTGATTTTTTTTTAAAAATAATTTTTTAAGTGCTAATTCATTTATTTCTGGGTCGTTTCCACTCAATTATTTGGCAATAAGATAAAATAAGGTACCCTTTGCTTATTCAGCCTCTCTTTTACTTCTAATGCTGAAATATGTTTTTGAGCATGAATACTTAACAGTTCTGTCTGTTACATTGTGTGCTGATATCCCTTGCTTCTTTTCCTAAAAACAGAATACTCCCTATTGTGTCCAACTAATGTTTTATAAAGCACTGAGCAACAAAGAAATAGTCTTGATTAAAAGATTAAAGTTATCTGGAGAGCCTATCTACTCATTTGTTTTCCTTGACCTCTATACTTTACTATAATGTACATACCAGTTTAAAACAAGTAGCAATTGAAAATTAATGTTTAAAAATTACACATCATTACCTCAAGGGTAACCACTAAAACAAAAATGTGATATATTTTTGTTGCATTTTCAAAGTAATTATGAATGTTTTATAAAGGTAAAAGTATATTATTTTTCTCTTTAAGTGTTCTATTCTCCCTTTTTCTTGAGATGTAATTTTATATTTGATTGTATTTTATTGATTGAGCAATCATGATTTTAAAAATTAAAATATGTATATAATTACATACATTTTAAAATATTATTTGAGGATAATTTTAAATGTTGCTCTAAGACTTAATCATTATTAATAATTTCTTTAGTATAAAACTCTAGTATTTAAATATTATAAACTTAATATTTCTTCAAAGGATAAAGAAAAGTATATTTAAAATATTTCTTTTAGGATAACAAAAGGATTTCTTGTTATACTCACATTAATTCTGATATTAAAATGCATATAGCACATACTACTGAAGATGCTCTTTAGTATTAGCTTCATTTGATTTGTTTAATAATTACAAGTTTGAGAAATAAATCTTATTTAGCTAGGTACAGTTTAAAAGATTTTCTTGTGACTATCATGAAACATTTAAATTCCATAATAATTTATGAGCAAAATCTTATTTGGTCATAATCTATCATCTATAATAATAATAATCTATCATGTAAAATCTCAGTTATCTATAATTTTTTTAAAGAAAATAAAGCAAATTTCTGTTGCTTTAAACTCCCTAAAACTATTGACTTCAAAATATATTTTGAAATTTTAGATAACTTTGATGCAATATCTGTCAAAATAGTAGTCAAAATAAATGAGAAAATACATTTTGTTATAAGAACAAAATACTAAGTATGATTTAAGTGCATCAGTAAAGATTAGCAAAAAATACATGTAATTGGAGCTCTGAAAACACAGTGTACTTTTTGAAAAGAAATAAAGACATCCTACTTTTATATACTTATTGCACCTGTAATATGATTATTGGAATAGCTAAAGACTTTGGGAACAAAGGTGGGAAGCTGTGATGTTAAAGGGATGTGTTTGTCTTTCAAGTTGACAAGCAGTGGCATTGTGGTATTTAATTTCAACTCTCAACTTTATTAAATCTGTAATTATTGGAGAGATGAATTTCTGCACATGTATATGGGGGGTAATCTTATTAAGGTTAATTCAAAGTTGGAACACTTAACCACTATGAGTGATAACATTCCCTAGCAGCAATATTATGTATATTCAAACCATTTGGTTGAATTTAGCATGACATAGTGATTCTGAACCTGGATGATCTGTTTCATTTTGCTAACGTGAGAAAAATGAGATGTGGACTGATGCATAAAAGAAACAAATGAAAATGTAACCTGAAGTCCAGTGACTGACTGCCAGTGCATATCATTGCTCTTTAAATAAAAGATTACATATAAACATATATACATACATATGTGTACATATATGCAACATATATATGCAACAACTAAATTCTCACAATTTCTCACAAATTCTAATGAAAATATAATTTAAAAATTCTGAATACTATTTTTCCCACATTCCCAAATGTGTCCCCTTTGACCACTCCTTATTACTTAGCTGCTCAGGCCCTGTGGATTATAACATGGCTATCCTTTACTTTATGGCTAATAACCACTTATAAGTGAGTACATACTATGTTCGTATTTCTCATTCTGGGTTACCTCACTGTCAGAGGCCAGCTCCAACCTGTTGAAGTGTTCTTGGGGGAGGGGGAGGGAGGAGTGAAGAATGAGGAAGTATTAGATAGAAATATAGATGGACACAATGAAAAAGACAGAGACACAGGATAGCTTTGGAAGGACCCAGCTACCCCAAGTTTAATCATGATGGGCTTTTATGCATCAGCAAAGGGTGGAGCAAAAGACCTCCCCCTTTCAAGGTTGAGGTACAAAGTGACAACAAGTATAGACCCTTTAAAACACCTGGTAACCGTGCCCTTGGCCAAATCATCCCATGATGCAGCCCTGCTGGGCAAAGCAAGCTCAGGCTTTCTGACCTTGAGTAAGGCCTTACTAGGGAGCTTCTGTGGGCCCCCACACCACACTCAGGACGATCTTTTCTAGTTCCATTCATTTGTCTACATATTACATGATGCCATAATATTTAACAGTTGTGTAATACCCTATTGTGTAACTATACCAATTTTCTTTATCCATTCTTCAGTTGACCAACATCTAAATTGTTTTCAGTTACTGGCTATTATGAATAAAGCTGCTATGAACATAGTTGAGCAGTGTCCTGTGGTATGGTAGAGTATATGCCCAGGAGTGGTATACTGGTAGTTTGATTTCTAATTTTCTGAGGTACAACCATGTTGATTTCCAAAGTGGCTGTACAAGTTTGCACTCCCATGAGCAGTGGAGGAGTGTTCCTCTTGCTCCACATCATTTTTTTATATTAGCCATTCCTAAAGATTTAAGATGGAATCTCAGAGTCGTTTTGATTTGCATTTCTCTGATGACTAAGGATGTTTAACATTTATTTTATTTATTTTTTTTAATTAAGAAAATTTTTTATTCATTTTATGTGTCAACCACAGATGCCCCTCTCTTCCCTTATCCTGCCCCACAGCCTTCTACCCCAACTCACTACCCATTCCCGCCTCAGACAAGATAAGGACTCCCATGGGGAGTCAGCAGAGCCTGGTACATTAAATTGAGGCAGGTCCAAGGACCTCCCCCTGCATCAAAGCTGTTCAAGGTGTCCCATCATAGGTGTTGGGCTTCAAAAAGCTGGATCATGCACCAGGGATAGATCCTGATCCTACTGCCAGGGAGCCACTTAAGCAGATCAAGCTACACAACTGTCTCTCTTATGCAAAGGGCCTAGTCTATTCCCATAGATGCTCCACAGCTGTTGGTCTAAAGTTCATGAGTTCCCGCTAGTTTGATTTTGTTGTCTAGGTAGGTTTCCCCATCATGATCTTGATGCCCCTTGCTTATAGAATCCTCTCTTCTCCCTCTTCAACTGGACTCCTGGAGCTTGGCCTGATGGTTTGCTGTGGATCTTTGCATCTGCTTCCATCAGTTACTGGATGAAGGTTTTATGATGACATTTAGATTATTCACTGATCTGATTACTGGTATACACCCTGGGAACTTCCCTAGCACCCAGTTTCTCTTTATCCCCATGATGTTTCCCTCTAGTCTTTAAGTACCTCTCAGCCATTTGAGATTCTTCTGTTGAGAATTATCTATGTAGATCTGCACCCCATTTTTAATTAGATTATTTGGTTTGTTGATGTCTAGTTTCTTGAGAGTTTTATGTAGTTTGAAAACCAGCCTTCTGTCAGACGTGGGGTTGGTGAAGATCTTTACCCATTTTGTAAGCTGCCATTTTGTTCTTTTGATAGTGTGCTTTGCCTTACAGAAGCTTTTCAGCTTTATGGGGTTCCATTTATTAATTCTTGATCTTAGTGCCTCCTAGATTGTTGTTCTCTTCAAGAATGTGTCTCCTCTGCCATTATGCTTAAAAATTATTCTCCACTTTCTTTTCATTCAGATTCATTGTATCTTGATTGATATTGAGGTGTTTGATCCACTTGGATGTGAGTTTTGTGCAGGGTGATAGATATGGATCTATTTGCATTTTTCTACATGTCAACATCCGGTTAGATGGACACTATTTGTTGAAGATGTTTTCTTTTTTCCATTGTATAATGCTGGTGTTGTTAATATATATATACATATATACATACATATATATATATATATATATGTGTGTGTGTGTGTGTGTGTGTGTGTCCATATGTATGTACATTTCCATCTTGGTTTCTCATTCAGCTCCATTGATCAACCACTGACTATTTTTATGCTGATACAATGCAGTTTTTATTACTACAGATCTGTAATACAGCTTGAAATCAGTGATGACAATACCTCCAGAAGTTCTTTTATTGTACAGGATTTTATATTAGCTATTCTTTTTTATTTTGTTTTTCTCTATATATTGTTCTTTCAAAGTCTGTAAAGAATTGTGTTGGAATTTTGATGGAAATTGCTTTGAACCTGTAGATTGCTTTTGTTAGGATGGCCATTTCACTATGTTACTCCTACTGATTCATGAGCATGGGAGCTCTTTACATCTTCTGATATCATCTTCAGTTTCTTTTTTCAAAGACTTGAAGCTTTTGCCATACAGGTCTTTCATTTGCTTCATTAAAGCTACACCAAGGTATTTCATATTATTTGTGGCTATTGTGAAGAATGTTGTTTCTCTAATTTCTTTCTCAGCCCTTTTATCATTTATATATAAAGATTTTGTTTCCCTAATCATGTATCCAGCCATTTCAATAAAGGTGTTTATCAACTGTAGGAGTTTCCCTGGTAGAGTTTTTGAGGTCACTTATATATACTACCCTATCATCTGCAAAGAGTAATACATTGACTTCTTCCTTTACAATTTGTATCTCCTCATTCATCTTTAATTGTCTTATGGATCTAGCAAGAAATTCAAGTACTATAATGAATATATATGGAGAGAGTTGACAGCCTTGTCTAGTTCTGATTTTAGAGGAATTGTTTTACGTTTCTTTCCATTTAATTTAATATTGCATATTGGTTTGCTGTATATTACCTTTATGTTTAACTCTGTTCCTTATATCGCTTACCACTCCAAGACTTTTGCCATGAAGATATGTTGGACTTTGTCAAAGACTTTTACAGCATCTAATGAAATGATCCTGTGGGGTTTTTTTTCCTGTCACTTTGTTTATATGGTGGATTATATTTTCAGATTTTAATATGTTGAACCATATCTGCATCTCTGGCATGAAGCCCATTTGATCATGGTAGATAATGTTTTTGGTGTGTTCTTGGATTTAATTTGGGAGTATTTGAGTATTTTTGCATCAATGTTCATGAGGGACATTGGTCTGCAATTCTCTTTCTGTGTTGAGTTTTTTGTGTGGTTTCAGTAGCAGGATAACTGTGGATTCATAAAATGAATTGGGAAATGTGTCTTCTGTTCCTCTTTTGTTGAATAATGTAAGGAGTATTGGTGTTAACTCTTCTTTAAAAGTCTGGTAGAATTCTGCACTAAATCAATCTGGCTCTTGGCTTTTTGTGGTTGGGGGACTTTTAATGAATGCATCTATTTCACTAGTGTTATAAGTCTATTTAAATTCTTTTTTTTTTTGATCATGATTTAATTTTGGTAAGTAGTACCTATTGAGACAATTATCCGTGTCATTTAGATTATTCAATTTGGTAGAGTATAGTTGCTAAAATATATTCTTGTAATTCTCTGGATTACCATGGTATCTGTTTTTATGTCCCCTATTTTAAATGATATATTCTGAATTTATTAATTTGGACATTCTCTGTCATCCCTTTGGTTAGTTTGAATAAGGGTTTATCTATATATTTTTTATTTTTTCAAGGAACCAAATCTTTGTTTCATTGATTCTTTATGTTGCCCTTGTTGTTTCTATTTTATTTATTTCAGCCCTCAGTTTTATTTTTTCTTGTCATCTACTTCTCTTCTGTGATTACTTTTTTTGTTGTTCTTTTATTAGTTTAGAGTGATGTGCTGATTTTTAGGTATGTCAAAATACCATTAGGTGTCATTTTATTGTAATGATGCTTTGTCAGAATAATAGTGGCAGGTCTCTCCTAGGCCTATAACCTAACTAGTCTCAAATTCTTAGCGACTTCAACAATGTCAGGTATGGATTCCAGCTGTTATTATTCAGTGTTTATTTACACGTGACTTGTGAATTTTCTTTTACAGTTTTCAATATTCTGTATTTGCCCTGTATATTTTGTGTTTTAACAGTAACGTGATATGTGGTGTCACAAGACATTTGTCCTGAATCTTTTAACCTGATTATGGTTGGTGAGAGAATGAAGAACTGACAGATACATGTACAGTAAAGATGTGATTATAAGGAGTTCTGCTACTGCTGCAACCAAGAATCCCAACATGTTTGTTATGTAGAAGAGAGTGGATTAACTGGTCTTTGTAGGCAAGCAGTATCAAAACGTAAATATCCAGGAGGAGGAAATTGCAAGTGCTATTCTTTTCTCATTTGTCACTCATTCATAAACACTCATACTGGGATCCTTGAGGAGAGATTTGTCCCTCCTTCTGAGCCTGGCTCATATGAGATGAGGCTTTCCCAATGTCCAGTAGGTCTCAGGCCTAGGACTTTTGACATAGGTTCATGTCAACAATAAATATTCAGTATGCGTTCACAGTGATTGCTCTACTCCCTACAATGTGAAGTTTATTTTGTGATCTAATATATCTGATACTCTGTGTTTTGTGTCTGGATGGGTATGTCTTTCCTTAGTTTGGAGACTTCTTCTTTTATGATCATGTTGAACATCTGTTCTATGCAGTTGGCCTCTGATTAGTCCCCTTATTTCAGGTCTGTAAATGGTGGATAAGGTTTTTTTCATGGTGTCCTTCTGTTTTTGTCTAATTCTTCCTTATGTTTTATTTAAATTTATCAGATTCTTGTATTGAATACTACAGTTTCTCTCCTCTACATTACAGTCCAAATATTCTGGATTCTACTTGATGCATTGTGCTGCTAAGATTTTTCCTTTGAGTTTTCTAGTTTGCTCATTGAATTTTTCAAGTCTATCTTCATTTCAATTGATTTTTTTTCAGTATTTATCTTTAAAGAATTATTTTTTCAAATCCTAACCTGCTCTTACTATTTTTTCACACATATGTGTGTGTGTTCTTGCACTGCAATCAGAAGTTTATTTCTGTGCTCTGTAAGATAATTGAAAAACTTGTTTATGTCTTTCTTAAGGTCCTTGAATTCCCTGGTCACATTTATAATTGCTCTTTAAATTTCTGTCTCATGCTTCCTTAACTAATTCTCATTTAAGAACATTTCTATACAATTGGTGTGTTTTGTTTGTTTGTTTGTTTCTGTGGGAAGCAGTCATACTTCTTGACCTTTAATATTATTTGTATTTATGCAATGTGACCCAGGCCTGTGGACTTCTTTCATTGATTGTTGATGAAGTATTCTAGTTACAGCTCTGTTGAGTACAAGTTGGTTTCTGTTTCTGCTGTTGTTCAAAATTAGTACATTACAGACAAGCTTGGAAAAGTTTGTGGATCATCCCTTCAGAAACTTGGACTGGACAGAAACTTTTCACTGGACAAACTGTGTGATTCCTATCCTGTGGCAACTGGTATATCATGAGGGTCTTGGAGGAGTAGATAGACTGGTTGAAGGAGGTCTGGGAAAGCTTTCTCATGAGGGTTTTCAGGTGGACATCGGTGTGAAAAGTCAGGATGCAGCATGGGTCCCAGAATTCTCACCAGGAAAGCAAGGTGAAACAGCTCAGGACTGAGTCTGGTTATAGAATGTAGCATAGAATAAGAAGTCTGGATAGATTCATTGAAAACTATGGAAGTACAATCCCAGCTGCTAGGTATGGTACCAGATGTGATACCAGGCTAGACCCAGGAATGGATGGACCATTTATCTGTCATTGCCTCTTTAAGAGCAATCACTGTGAGAGATTGAAAATGTACTTGAAATTCTTAAGTGGAACAAACTTTATAGGTGCAAAATGTCCAAATTATAAAAAAGTGGATCAAAAAAAGTTGTTACAGTTTGCTTTAAACATTTTAGCTGAAAATTTTGTTTTGTATTTCCTTTGGAGTATTCCAAATACATTTACAAATATTTTTCATGTTTATTGAATATCTTTCAAAGGTTTCAGTTGCACATAAAACCAACAGAACTCAGTAAGTAACCAATACAAAGAATTGGATCAAATATTTATTTTTAAGATGTATTAAAATATTCACTTCACATTCTACATCCCCTGTCAGTCATTTTCTTTATTTTGTGTTGACTTTGGATCACTGAAGGGAGGAAAAACAAGGTCATTTCTTTTTCTAGTTGTCTCTGACTAGGATTCAATAAGTTCTCCAAATGTCAGTGATAGTTTTACAAAATTTTAAACTTATCATACATTTATCTCCCTGTTTCTGACTGAATGTTAAAGTCAAAGAGACTCCATCCTTTCCCTCTGAGTGTTATTTTGCAAGATGGATTGTCTGAGCATATAAATGTATTCTTCAATACCACAGAATATGCCCATCATGATTTTTTTTTTTTTTTACATTACTGGGGAAACAAAATTATTCATCATTCTTCACCATATCCTGCCCATCAACCAACCCAAGGACATGAAAGCAAAGTGACCCAAAATGAGTCTATTTTTCACAACTTTCTCTCCTGTGTTTTGGAAATACCACTCTTGGTTGTGCTAAAATATCATTCCTGCTCTCAAATACAACTGCCCATGCTGTAGCTTTGATTTTTTCCTTTTGACAGGTACTCCATTTAGACCTAATTTTGCTGGATGTTTTCTATATAGAAAGTCCCCAGGAATATAATTTATACTGTTTAACAAATTATTTATTTTATTTTTTGAGATAAAATAATTCCCAAGTAATATCTCAATAGGTCCATCATCCCTCCACATTAGGGAAATGCAAATCAAAACAACCTTGAAATTTCCTCTTACTCCAGTCACAGTGTCAAAGATCAACAAGATAACTAACAACAAATGTTAGAGAGTGTGTGGTGAACATAGGAGCTTCACTCACTCTTTGTGGGATTGCAAACTAGTCCAGCAACTCTGGAAATGAGTATTTAAAAACAAACAAACAAAAAAAAACTCTAAAATATCTGAAAAAAATAGTATCCGTTACCAATGTATTTTACTTTATAATACTTGAAGTTATTATTATTCTGCATGCATGAATTCTTTAAGGTGAAAGATCCTAACATTACTTAATGCTCCTGATTACTCCAGTAGACACGATATCATTTGCAAAATGACTACCTGTTTCCTTGAGTCAGGAGGCTAAATACTTAAAGTTGTATTTGATCAAAGCTGTAATAAGATATAAACCACATACCATAGATCCAGTGACCTTTTGTATATTCAGTTAAGATACAATAATTAAAGCTACAATGTAGACAGGTCATATAACACAATCCTAAGTAAAATAAATCCTGTGTCTTGATAATTTCAAAATACAGTATACATTAGTATGTAGACGAAATTCTCAACAGTCTTATTAAATAAGAAACACAGAGCCAAATACAGAGTTAAAGCCAAGAGATCAGAGCAAGAGCTATGACTACCTTATCTGACCACCCTGCTTGCCCTCACTTCCCCTGAGATAGAAAGAGACCTTCTTCCTGTGTGTCCTGTCATTGTCTTTCTGTTCTGCCTTCTGATTGGCTCTAAACCCAACCACATGATTTCCTTGTCACTGCCTGTCTATACAGACCTCCATGTCTCTATGGTTGGTACTGGAA
Source organism: Onychomys torridus (assembly GCF_903995425.1). Taxonomy (NCBI): domain Eukaryota; kingdom Metazoa; phylum Chordata; class Mammalia; order Rodentia; family Cricetidae; genus Onychomys; species Onychomys torridus. The sequence goes on from NC_050459.1 coordinate 44,608,793, forward strand.
TTAAAGGTTCATGTCATGGCTTGTCTGCGTCCTTGACCACACAGAGACTCTGCCTACCATGTGATCATATTAAGGGCATGTGCCACCACCTCCTGACTTCTGCTAAATGGCTTGCTTTTTAGCTCTGATGCCAAGGCAACTTTATTTATTAACATACAAATAAAATCACATTTCAGCACAAATAAAATATCACCATATTAGTATTTGATTGAGGTCATAGAACAAGAGATACTTACTCATCTAGCTTTAGGGTTGATAGCATGGACACATTCTAAAATTATTTGTGATTGATTATGCTATTTTTAAATGTATATTTAAATCTGATCCTTTCTTATTCTCCTTGACATTCATTTCCTTCCTTCCCTTGACACTTTCAACAGACCTTCTCCTACAGTCTCAACAGAAAGGTCAGCATGGCTCAACATTGGCTCTGTATGCATTAAGAACTAATTGCAAAATGATGTTTAGCTGAATATTCTTCACAGTTCCTATTCGTCATCAAGCTACAGGGGAAAGTGTAAACATTGCAACCCCAATCTGGAGGCAACCTGGCAGTCAGGAGCCAAGGAATACCAAAAAGTCACTCTAAGTGGGGTAGCTTACAGCTCTGCTCTAGGGAAAGGTTTCCACATTGAAGGTGCAACAACTCTTCTTGCCCAGGGGAGTGTTTCCCCAGTGAAGTTGTTATAGCTCTGCTCTGCTGTAGAGCAGTGTTACAAGTTTCTGCTGTTAAGGGAAAAGTTTCCCCAACAAGAGTGTTACAGTTCTGTTCCTCTCTGGCAATGGTGAAAGTTGTTACAGCTTAACTCCACTAGGGTAACTGGTAACAAATCTCACTCACTAGATTTATGGCAAAGAGGAATCCCGGAGGGTGGCTGCCTCTTGGGTGAGAAGCAGCAGCAAATGGAACATGTTACAGAGCTTACTTTCGGGTTCTTGAGTGGTGGTGGTGGAGGTGGTGGAACTTTCCAGGATGGCTTGGGACTGGTGGATTTTGTAGTCTGATTCTGGAACAAGCTCAGGTATTGGTGTGATTTCAAAAACCGGTCCTGGGGTCAAGTCAGGGTCAGGGTGTTTTTCCTTGGCTCAGGTGTCAGGTATAGTCTGGGGAGCATGTTTTATTCCTTGGCCCTTTTTACCCTACAGAAAGAACCATTGAGATTTGAATGATAACTGTGACCAAACATGTTTATTTAATTATTTATATGTTTATGGTGTATGTGCTCATATTTTTGTACCTGTGCCCATGGGTAAACATGAGGATGTCACAGGTGGCTGTCAAGTGTCTTCCTCAGCCTCTCTCCCCCATATATATTCCTAAACCTCACACACCAATACTAGAGATACAGAGCCATGTCATCTGACCTGTTTATTTAAAAGATCTGCTGGGGATCCAACCTCAAGTGCTCATACTAACAGAATCAGGACTTTCTAGATTTCATCACCTCCTATAACATCCAGATGTTTTCTGTATCAGTTAGCGTCCAGCAAGTGAAGATGAACAACTGGAACTGGAGACCTCGTTCTGTGGATGCAGAGACATTGCAGAAGTTTGAGTCCAGTTTGGTCCACCATAGGAAGTTCCAGACCAGGAGCAGCATAGGGAGGCACTTGTGTCTAAATCTTCAATCCCCCACATAACGTTCACATGTTAACCACTTACTTACTACATGTTAAAATTCTCCCATTGTGCCAATACACACACAGTTAAATCTGGCTTTCAATTTTCTTTCTTATTTCAGAGACAGAATATCAGTATCAATACATCTTCTCTTTTCCTGTTTTTAGAAATCGTATCAACCAAAAAAACAAAAACAAAAACGAACAAACAAACAAACAAAAAAAGCCAGGCGTTGGTGGCGCACACTTTTAATCCCAGCACTCGGGAGGCAGAGCCAGGCAGATCTCTATGAGTTCGAGGCCAGCCTGGGCTACCAAGTGAGTTCCAGGAAAGGCACAAAACTACACAGAGAAACCCTGTCTCGAAAAACCAATAAAAAAAAAAAGAAAGAAAGAAAGAAAGAAATCGTATCAAGATTAGTTATGAGTTTATGTTCACTTTTACTCTACCTGAGGTCATATTGCCAAAGTGAAGCTTTATTAAAATTAGAAATTTGTTTATTTATATGATAGCTGTATCTTTGCAATAATATTTAATCTCACTCAAGTTCTGAAAATAGAGATAACCCGAAAATGACATGATGTACTATACAACTACACACATACATACACCAAATGCACTGATATAACTCAACTTATAAAGGAAATTCTGGCATTTTAATATAAAGACCATTTTAACGTGCCTAAAATAGAAAAATTATAAATACACAAATTTGGATTTCTGATCTGAAAACTTATAAAAGAAAGTAATAAAATTAGGTAACATTTTGAATGTTATATGGAAATATTTTCTGATTAAAATAAATAATTCAGACACTTTGTGAAAAGCACATGGTATAAAGAATAAATTGATTCTGACTGCATTGGTGTCAAACTCCACATTGGGTTCATAAGCCATTTATTTATTAAAATCATAGAATATGTAAGTATGAATTACACAATGTCCAAAATAAAAATAAAACATTAATTCAAACTAAAGTTATTGATAAAGAGCATAGGTGATATTGTTTATCATATCCTACCTGAGGATTTTTTCATTTTGCACATGATATAAAATGTGTACATTCAGAGAAGATAGTTACTAGTGTACCTTGGATATCATTTCTATTCTATATCTATATGTAAATATTTTTCAAAATAACAATTTCATACAAATTCATTACTCTGATTGATATAATAAGAATTAAGTAAAGTAAAAACAGTGATTGAAAATCACCTAACAAGCCCAGCAGTGGTGGTGCATGCCTTTAATCCCAGCACTGGGGAGACAGAGGCAGGTGGATCTCTGTGAATTCCAGCATGGTCTACAGAGTGAGTTCCAGGACAGCCAGTGATGTTACACAGAGAATCCTTGTCTCAAAAAACAAAACAAAATCACCTAACAACAACAAAGTTAAGAGCCAAATGGATTCAGAGCAGAATTCTACAAGACCTTCAAAGAACTAACACAACCCTTCTCTAATTAATCTGAAAAGGGGAAACAGAAGGAACATTTCCTAATTATATTTACAAAACCACTGTTACTCTGATAACAAAAAAATCACAAAAAAAGAGAGAACCAAAATATCCCTTATGAACACAGAAGTGTATATTCTCATTAAAATATTTGCAAACTGATTTCCAGAATGCATCAAACAATTATCTACCATGATCAATTGACATCATTACAGAGAGGCTGGGATGGTTCAAAATATATAAATCAATAAACACAATTCACTACATAATCATATCATCAGATATGGAAAAAAGCCTTTGAGAAAATCCAAAAACCCTTATGATAGAAATTCTGAAGAGATGAGGGATATAAGCCATTTAGGGATGATATAAAGAAAAGCCACAGCCAACATCATAAAGTGGAAAACAAACACCACACTGTAAATAGATATTATCTAACTTAACAAATTTAGATATGAAAAGGAGGCATAACAAGAAGCACAGAGGACATCCTAAGAATCATAAGGACATCTTTTCAAAACCTGTACTCCACCCTATTGGAAAATGGGAAAGAAATGGTAAATTTCCCAACACATACCATTCAGCCAGGTTACATCATGATCAGATAAACAATCTAAACAAACCTGTAACTATGAATGAAATAGAAGCAGTGACTAAAGCTTCCAGTCGACAAAAGCCCAGGCCCAGAGAGTTTCAGTGCACAGTTCTACCAGACTTTCAAAGAGAAGTTAATGTCTGTACTCCTCAAATCATCCCACCAAACAGAAACAGAAAGAATGTTTGTTGCCCAGTTCCTTTTATGAAGTCAGCTACCCTGATACCCAAATCACATAAAGACTCAGAAAAGAAAGAGAATTATAGACCAATTTCTCTAGTAAACATAGTCAAATAAATTTTCAATGAAATACTTGCAAACCAATGTCAAAATTTACATTTTATAAAAAGCGTCTGCCATGATCAAGTAGGCTTCATCCCAGATATTCAGGGGTGGTTCAACAAACATAAATTGAAAAAGGTTATTCACTATATAAACTAACTAACATACAAAAAAACCCACATGATCTTCTCATTAGATGCAGAAAAGATCTTTGACAAAATCTAACACCTAGTCATGATATAAGTATTGGACAGATTAGGGATACAAGGGACCTAACTCAACATAATGAAGGCATTATGCATACAGCAAGCCATAGCCAATATCAACTTAAATGCAGAGAAACTCAAAGTGGTTACTGTAAAATTAGGAACAAGATAAGGCTATCCACTCTCACCATACTTATTCAATACAGTACTTGAAGTCTTACAAGACAATTGAAATAGATCAAAGGGGTTCAATTAGGAAAGAAAGATGTCAAAGTATCTTTATTTTCAGATTACATTATTTAATACATTAAAGACACTAGAGTTTACCAGGAAACTTTTACAGCATATAAACGCTCTCAGAAAACTAGTAGGAAACAGAATTAACATATAAAATATAAGTAGTCTTCTTATATGCAAATGACAAACAAACAGAGAAAGAAGAGAGGGAAATATACACTGTTTGCCAAACCAAACCTAACCAAACAAGTGAAAGACTTATAAAATAAAGACTCTAAAACATTAAAGAAAGAAGTTGAAGAAGATAACAGAAGGTAGAAAAAAATCTCCTAGGCTTATGGATCATTAGAATTAATATTGAGAAAAATGGCCATCTTACTAAACACAATGTACATATTCAATGCAATCCCAACAAACATTTAAAAATATTTTTTCACAGATGTTAAAAAGAAACGATAATCTTCAGCTTCATATGGAAACAAAAAATTGAAAATAATTAAAATAGTCTTGAATAATCTCGAAAGAATTGATGGAGTAAAATCACCACAGAATTCATGTTGTATTATGTAACTACAATTATTAATGTTGTTAAGAAAGTCTGTGAACAATTTTAAGAGAGGTACATTATGTAGAACAAAAGTCTTTATTTTTCATGTTTCTATACTACTGAAATTCATGTGTTGAAGGTTCAGCCTCAATATGATGATATTGAGAGATGGAACCTCCTAAAAGTGATCAAAACATTCAGTTAGAACCTGAGCATTCTCACCTGAAAAACATATAATGAATACTGTTTTGTAAGATTACACCAAACAACTATATAAAGATATCAGTTTTTACTACGTATAAAATCTATGAACAATTTCACTTGGAATTCCAGCCTCTATAACCATGAACTTAAGTTTCTGTCATTCATAAAACACCTGTTCCGTGATGCATTGTTGTTATGACAATCTTAATGGACTAAGTCAACACTTCTCCGTTTAAGTTCAATTAAGGAAGGAATTTAGCTGTGCCGTAGCCTAGAGAAAATACTTCCCCACTAGAATCTTAAATTTAGCTTGTGTACACTTGTTACCACATAAGGATCTCTCAGAAGAGTAGAGCTGAGAACATGGGAGTCATACTTGCCATCATCTATTTTATTTCTGGCCTACAGCAAAAGGAGGGATGCATGTGTTTGTTATCATCTTCACCCTGATCAGTGTAACCATTTCACATATTCTAATTGTGAATGCACAAATTTTATCTTCATAAAGATGCAGTCAAAAGATATATTCATCATTTATGGTGTCTTTGTGTTGGTGAAAGGAATTAATTTTACTCCAACAAATTGCTTCAGACAACTTTCTCTATCACTTACTGTATCTGAAAGTGAGAAACAGAATTTAAAAGTCAGGACTTAATTGTTCATTGAAATGTCAACCCAAGGACAAAGACCCATAATGAAGTTTACTTCTCATAGATATTTACAGACATCAATGTTCCTCACCTTGTTTGTGGAGCAGAGACAAAAACGGAGTTTGCTGAGCCTAATGTTCATTCTGTTCTAGCATAGATCTGATTATACCCCACCAGAAAACAGAAATAGGAATAAAGATGGAATCTATGATTTCACTTAGCACCTGTACTTTGAAATTTCTCTCTTTATCTTCATGCCTGCTATTTTTATAGCAAACATTTTTCTTTTTTAATTGAAAACAAATTTTCTTTCATACATTATATACCAACAACACTCCCCACCTCCTCCACTCACCTAGCTGCCCACCCCATCCCCATCTCTCATTTCCCCTCCCAATCCACTTCCCCTGTTTCCTCTTCAGAAAAGATCAGACCTCCAAGAGACAACAGCCAAACAGGACAAACCAAGATACAATAAAACAAGATGAAAGTCCTGAGATTCAGGCTGGACAAGGCAACCCAATAGGAGGAAAAGTGTCTCAAGAATAGGCAAAAAAAGTCAGAGACATACCCGCTCACAAGGTTAGGAGTCCTATAAGCTAACAGCCATAACATATATGCAGAGGACCTGGAGGAGACTCATGTATACCCCATGCTTGCCTCTTCAGTCTCTGTGAACCCATATGAGCCCTGATTAGCTGATTTAGTGCGTCATGTTTTCCTGGCGTGCTCCATCGCCTTTAACACCTACAGTCTTTGCCATCCCTCTTCTTTGGAGTTCCGGTTCTCCAAGAGGAACCAATGGAAACTTCCAATTTAGAGTCTTATCTTTTTATAATGCCTGAATGTGGGTCTCTGTATCTGCTCCCATTTGCTCCTGGAGAAAGCCTCTCAAATTATGACTGGACAAAGCATCAATCTATGAGTAGAGCAGAGTATCACTAGGATCATTTCATTGATTTTTTTTTTCTGGTGGTGTTTGTTTCTGTCATAGGTCTCTAGGATTTCCAGGCAGTGCAGGGCAGGGTGCCCTCTTGGGACATAGGTCCCCAGTTAGAACAAATACTGAAATACTGATTGACCACTTCTGGATTTTCTTGAAAGCTGTTTCACATTTTTTTTTCAAATTTCAAAATGAATAATGCTTAATTTTTTTTTAATAAAAAAGATGCATCTTCAACGTAATTCAGTGGCAAAGAATAAACATATAGTCAGAAAGTGGTGGAGATGTCCCAAACCTAAAGATCTTATTTTCGAAGGAACAAGGTATTAAAGTCTGTTTCAGTTCCCTCATTCTGGGGCTTTTCCCATCAATGCCATTATTGTAGACTCACTTGTCTTCATGCGTCAGTTCCCATTCGTTGGTGTGCTTTATGAAGTTCTTTGATGTACTAAATGCGATTAAATTTTACACATTCATAACCTAGAGTACAGTAAGCGTCCAGTCACTTCCAAAAGAATACAAGTTCAGGGAGTTCTCAGTCATGTTAAATATCATTTTACAAAGATGTCAGTCTATACTGTAAACAGAAGCACTAGTTCATTTTTTATAAGTATCCAGAAAATAATGTATCTGATCTTGACTCCAAGCCATTTAAAATATTCATTTATGTGTTTTTGCAAGGAATTGTAACTTGTGATTCTATGTTTCCAAAATGACTGATTTGTCCTAGGCTGAACAAGCAATTCATACTGATAACACCAACTACATCTTTAGAGTCAAGTTTCTTGTCTTAGAGATTCCTGCTGTTGGAATAATAACATTTATATTTAATGGTTTGGGGAGGAAATGGTTTATACTAGCTTGCAGGTTCGACTCGATCATTGAGTAGGAATTTAAGGTAGGAACCTGAAGGCAAGATCCATAGTGTAAATCAATGAGAGATGAGGCTTACTGGAATGCTCTCTATGGCATGCTCCACTTGTTTCCTTATACACAGGACCACATATCAAGGGATGGTACCACCCACAGTGAGACGGGCCCTCCAAATGAATCATTAATCAAAACATGCCCAGTAAACATGTCCACAGGGCAACTTCATGGGATAATTTTTCATATGAGTTTTCTGCTTTCCAAGTGAACCTACTTTGTGTCTAGTTGATAAAAACTAATGAGGAAAACTGACCCCTTGTACACTTGACATATAAATACCTCAGTATTAAATCATAACTCCTTGTATTCATTGCTAAGACTTTGTGTTACTTACTATAATAATATTAAATGCTATCCACCTTTAAAAGCCTTCAGTCTTTTGACCTTCATGGCACTACTGTAGCACTATAGACATCTTTCCAGGCTAGACACTGGTGTGATTTCTAGGTGTCACAGCTAAGCAGAATTAAATGATTACTATTTTTCCTTGGTTGTTGGCATTGTACCTTCTCAAACTATGAGAGCTAGTCCTCAGTGAGAGTTTTCCATGTCAGTACCTTCCAGATTCCTTTAAGTCCTGCATCTGAAATGAAGATACTTAGCAGTAGCTTCTTGAATTTAAGTCCTGGGTACAAACTAGATAAAAGGCAATAGCCCATATTGTTTGTGAAGTTCTTTGGTCAACAGTTCAAAGGGAAATTTTTCATGGCACTGGAGGTTTTCTTTGGTGGTCTGTGGATTCTGAGGGCGGAGATATCCCATTAAATAAAATTATGTGTGTACTTAAAAGATGCACAGATATAAAATATCTGCATTCTAAGTACATATTTAATGTTGCTTCTTCATCAGTTATTCAGTGTTAGTGTTATTTCTCTTTTCTTCCTCTCTCTGCATCACCCACACTTTCTGTTGCTCCAGTTAAAGCACACACCACTGCCTCCCCATTTCTTCCTCTGTAGTATCTGTATCTCACTATTCCCTTCTTTAAAGCTCCTTTTCTCTCCTCTTCTTCTGTGAGCCTTCTCTATTTCCCTGACTTCTGCAGCAAGATCAGGTTATATAATTTTATCTAAAGATTCAAATCTATTATCCACAAATAAGAGAAAACATGTGTCAGGTGTCTATATTTCTGGGTTTGGATTACCTCACTCAATATACAATTTCCTAATTCCATCTGTCTACATGAAAACTTAATCTTTTTATTTTTATTTACAGATGAATAGAATAACACTGTATGTGCACTACACTTTCATTAGCTGAGAGATATTCATTTTTCTCATTTCCTCGCTAGTGTGAATAAAGTGACAACTAACAAGGCAAAGTAGATATCTCTGGAATAGTACATTGAGTCTTATTGTATGGTGCAGAAATTATAAATTCAATGAAATCTCAATCAGAATCACCATGACATTTTTCACAGAAACAGAAGAAACCTTCTTGAAATTAATAGGAAAGCAAAAATGACCCAGGATACTCAAAGCAGTCATGAACAAAAAGAACAATACTAGACCGATTAAAATACCAGTTATTGAACTATATTACAGAACTTTATTTACAATACCTGCATGGTACTGGAACAAAAAATAAACAAACCTGTCAAACAATAGATGAAAAAAATCAACAAGTGCATAAGATTTGTCATCTCCTATTTGATAAAAATATTAAAAATACACACAATGAGAAAATCACCATCTTGAGCAAGTGTTTCTGGGAAAATTGGAAGAAAAAGAATTCTTCCACATGCAGAAGAATTAACTTAGAGCTGTATTTTTTATTGTCCACAAAAATCAGTTACCAATAGGTCAAGGCCTCAACGTGAAACCTGAAATAATAAAGCAGGTGAAAGAAAATATAAACAGTTCCCTGAAAAAGTATATGTGAATAAAAAAAGAACAAAAACAAACAAACAAACAAAACAACAACAATAACAACAACAACAACAACAACAAACCCTTACACAATAAGACTGCATTTGCTTAAGAATTAAAGGCAACAGTTGACAACTAGGACCTCATAAAACTGAAAACTTCTGTTCAATGAAGGAAATGATCATCGAATGAGGAGGCCACAGAGTTGGGATTTTGCCACGTATACATTGGACACAGATTAATGTTAAGAATATAAATAAAAAAATCAAAATACAAAAATCAAGAAAACAAAGACTCCATCTAAACAGCAGGCTATAGATCTGAGCAGCAAATTTTTCAAAGAAGAAAAAAAAATTCTAAGAGATACCTTAAGAATTCCAAAAATAGGTCAAATCTTACACTGGAGAAGAGAGTTTAATAACAAGTCCCACCCTTAACGAAGAGTTTTAGCAGTTTACAGCTGCTTAGAGCGGAGTCAGTTTTACTAAAACTTTAGCACTTGGTATTTTGACTGTGTTCCACTATAAGACCATACATCCAAGTACAACACAAATTGCACATGATGGGTTTTTAAAACAATGACAAAGTGGGTGGGTCGGGAAAATGGTGGTTAATCTGGGAGAATATGGGTCAGCAGAGGTGAAATGAGAACAACACAAGCTGTATAAAACTCTCAAAAAAAGTGTGTGTGTGTGTGTGTGTGTGTGTGTGTGTGTGTGTGTGTGTTTAATTATAGTGGTTTTCCACATCCTCACCAATTATGAAAATGCCAATTAAAACTGCTTGGAGATTTACTTATATTTAAATTTGAATGGCTCATATCAGTTTTAAAAATGGACAATAAATGCTGTTTAAGATGTGGAAAAGGGAATTCCTCAACCACCAATACTAGAAGTGTAGACTGGTGCAGCCACTTTGGAAATCAGTGTAGAGAGTTTTTAAAAAGCTAAAAGACGTAGCATGTAGTATTTTTTGTAAATCACCTTAAAGCCATCTTTCCTAATGCAATAGAGAAGAAACAGAGTAAATAAGATATCTAAATTTGAAAATCAATTCTATTATTGTCATTGTTCATAGAGAAAAAAGATTCTTTTGACACTTCTAAAATTTTTGAGATTATAATTACATGATTTTATATTCTGCATTATTCCAAATTACAATGCTCCTTAAAATTCATGCCTTCTCTTTTCTTTGTTGCAACATATACACATGAGCACGTGTGCACTCATGTACATGCATGTGCGCATGCACACACACACACACACACACACACACACACACACACACACACACACACACAAGTTCTAACTACATAAATACAGCCTGCTCAGTCTGTATAGTGTTCCTTACAAATGTTTTTGGGGTTGACCATTTGGTAATAGATCATCATTGGGTGTGATCTTCTCTGGGGAAGGCTGTTTCTTACCCTCTCACCTATCTTTATTTATTTGCAGTTCTCTGTGTAGGAATGTGGCCCCATGAGGTTTTTCCACATGCACGTTAGCACATCTATTAATGTAGTCATTGTTCAGGTCATATTCAGGTTGATATGCTGTTGAGATTTTATGGGTGTTAATTTCTGACACTTCAGGGAACACAGAGTCTCCTAGGAACACTGAGTTGTAGAGGAAATTTAAAATGCCCAGTGCCAATGTCGTAAAATAGTATGAAACCTTCTCTGATCTCTTAAATAATGGATAAATGCTAGATTTTTCTCTTGGCAGTCTATACAGCTTTGTTTTCCTCATTTTCTTATACTCCTCTTATACAAGCTTTTGGCACAAGCTGAGCAAAGAACAAATGTGGTTAGAGAACACCCATTCCAACCCTGTGGTACTCTAGATTCCGTGGTTAAACACAGAGCAAGTGTGAGTGTAAGCACAATGTGAAAAGTTATAAAAGGACTTGGTGAGAAGGGAGAAGGCAATGGGTTTGTCCACATACTCATTACAAACCTGTGTGAAATTCTCAGAATAGTTTACAGTTTCAGAAAAATCACTCCTAGCATGTTTTATGGTTCATACAGACGTAACAATCTATTATAAATTATCTGACTGTGTGTGCAATCAAGAACTGAAGTAGAGTGCCAAGAACATATGCGTCTCTACAGAAAGATTGTAGTAACATCCTGTCGGTAGTCAGATGCCACTATCAGAGAGAAAACACCTGCACATGAAAGGACCTTAGGGCCAGCTACAAAACAGACACGTCCTTGTACTTAATGAATAATTAATTTCTTTCTTTGTCTTACTTAAAAGGCAGAGATTTATAATATGAACATGAAAATTACCTAAAGAGGAACAGTAACCCTCATATATATATATATATGCCTTCAGCAAAGCAAACTACCCTTTAATCATAAAAATTTACCCTGATTGAGGGATAGTTCATGTTCCTCCTTGCCACAAAGCTTCTTGAAGACTGTCTCTTGTTAATCTTTGTTCTCTATGAAATATGATAGCAGTTTTATCAGCACTGTATGTACCAACAAGAAATTCTATTTTGTCATAGATCATGGGCTACTGTTTCACCTTACTCAGCCTTCTGACTTTAATGAAATTTCTAGGACCTAGTTTATTATTATCTATTATGATCCCCCAAACACTTGTAACTATGGAACTACACCAGTTATAGTAAATATTACAATGACCGATTGGCATCTTGAATTAAATGGAAGTAAGCATATACAGGTGTAATAAAATATATGACACATTATGTAATTGAAGCATCTTCAGATACATAATCATATGTCTAGGTTTTCTTAATTATCATAGGAGCTATGATTTTTATGCTGATTTATTTTTCTCTGTGCTTAAAGTCATTTACTAGTAGCAAATTAGGTGCTTAGCAAGCCAGAGAACGTCTATTACAGCTAATGAGCTGCCTCATTGAATCAGGGCGGGGGAGGAGGGCAGGTTGCCTATGATTGAAGCTATATAACTGCATCTCTTATGAATTTTGGGGGCCTAAACTTTTCTTAGAATTTGTATGAAAAGAACCCATCAAAGTTAATTAAAGCTGAGCTCAGTGCACCTCTTCCTAAGAAACGTACACTCTCTCCTGTATTGCAGCCATTGCCCATCTACTACCTCTGCTGACTCACCTTTACAGTCTCAATTCCATGAACAGCATCTCAAGTTTGTTCAAAGGTACACATGGACTGAACATTCCATATAAAGTTTGAACTAAATTCACTGTTAACAAATGTATTATTTTGGCTTAATTCACTAGCACGTACTAAATTTAGAGGAAAAACGAAAAGGTTACATACCTGGTCTCGGGAGGCAGAGGCAGGCGGATCTCTGTGAGTTTGAGGCCAGCCTAGTCTTCAAAGCAAGTTCCAGGAAAGGCACAAAACTACACAGAGAAACCCTGTCTCGAAACCACCCCACCCCCTTAAAAAAAAGATACCTGGTTCAAACAATATTCCAGTTTTTTTTTTTAATTTTACATATTGAAACTGAATTTGAATCAATTATGAACTCCAAATGCCCTCAGTATCAGAAGAATAATTTACTATTATTCTAAGCTAGTAAAGCTTTGAGAGCATGGAAATTAGCCCATTAGATTTATTTCCTGTCTTTCAATTTCCCCTCTTAAACACTGGAGGATTCTTTGTGTGGGACTAAGAGGGGAGACATACACCAAGTGGACTAGAGACCCTTCATAAAAAGCCCTCTGAAGAAAACTAAAATCTTGGTCTCAAAACAGGATTACTTTAAAGTGAAAATGAAAAATACCAAGAACAGCTGTCTGTATAGTGGAAGTTATGTTGCCTATGAAAACTGTGTTTCTAATGGAGTGCATAAGTAATGGAGTCCACATCGTAGACGGATGATTACGCCGAGTGCAGTACAGCCCTTTTTGTCATGCTGGTTGGCAGTCATCTGCTGAGTCTTATGAACATGTACAAACATGACATTGACTTTCTCGGGCCTATGTCTCCATTTTGTAGCATGGATTGTGTCTTATCTTGCCTTTCTACCCAACTGTAATAATCCATGGGAGTCAAGAGATAATTGAATATATTTAATTTTGATTCATTTTATCTTCTTTGAACAAGTCACTGTGTCCCTCTTCACACTTCATTAACATCTCAGATATCCATTTGGAATTGCTTAATTAGAGTCGTTTCATAATGAAATAATTGAACTAGTGCTTTTGTTTTTCTGCACAGTTGCTTGCATATACATCATGTAACTCATAATTGAATTAAAAGTATTTTGAAGACCATATCACTGTAGTTAATACAGTTAACTTACCTTCTGCAAATTCTTTACTCTTCTATATTCAGCTCATCCCCCCCCCCCACACACAGCTGTATTTGTGAGTCATTTCTTCACTGGATAATCAATTAGTTTGTTAGAGGACTAGTTTCTATATATCTTTAAATCATTATTGAAGATTTTACATGGAAATGTTTCTTTCATAATGGTACTGCTTCTTTCCCCAAAATATGGTTCAACTTTAATATATACACACACAAAATCAGAGTGTTGCAAGATATTTATGCCAGAAGTATATAATAACTCACTGAAGCTTCATAGTTTGGGAACAACTAGAATGCGAAGATTCTGAGGACTGTAGTTTTCTAGTGATACCTTATAATAGTCTATGTGTTTATTACTGCCATGCCGTCCCTGGCTTTTTGCAATGACTAAAAGTTTATGAGAAAAATAAAATAAAATAATTAAAATTAAAATTAAAAAAAAAACATGTTCTTAGGGAGCCATTGGCTGGACATCTATCGCTTGATGAATACGAAAAGAATAAAGTCCCCATCCAGTGTCATCCACAGCCAATGATATTAGTGGCAGGATGGAAAAAGAAGCCAAATTGTGACGCCGCTGTTGCCATTTTCCCAGGAAGTGATTTCTTGAGAATTTTAAAATGAACCAATGCCTTATGGCCATCATAGGGCAAATATGTTGAGCAGAGACACCACAATATATCCAAAAATTTAAGTAATAATTTATTATAATTTAAGCTCATTTGGAAACGGGTCATTCTAAAATGCACACCCCATTAATTTGGGTCTTCACTCTTCAGCGTCCATTAATCGCGTGTTCATCTGGAGCAAGTGATCCTAAATACTATAATCATATTATTTAAATTGTTGCAGTTCTGACCCAAGACATAAGCCAAACAGGACTTTCCATTTTTGTAGGCTCTTTACAAGGACCCACTGGAAATTTTTAATTGCCACATAAAATAGCACTGACTTTCTTTTTGTTCCATTTGGCCTTTGCCACATTTTGTCTCATTTTCTGTGTCCTTATACATTAATCATGTGTTTTGCTGTTTCCCCATTGGTGTCTTGAAACAAGGCCTCACACTATAGTCCAGGCAGGTCTAGAAATAAATATGTAGCCCAGGCCTACTCAAGGCACATAAAATTCCTTTTTAACTAGTCCTAGTCAGTGTTGAAAATGCAGGCATATAAGATTATTAGCATTAACATTTATTAGTTATATTATTGAACATGGACATAATATTGGACATAATACTATTTTAAGGTATGTAAACTAGTGTATTCAATAAAATATGTGTATTTGTATATAGTACCATAAGACCCACAAAAATTTATCCTTTCAAAGAACCTTGTGAAAGGACAGGATTTGAAATACTACGAAGATCTCTACCATACTAAAAATAGCAAATCAAGTATAAATATAAATACTTTACTTTGAAATTAATTAGTTAAACTATTCTAGAAGAAAAATGGATACATTTTGCTTTAATGAAATAATAATGACATATACGCTTTTCATAAAAGTCTAACATACAATCAGATCCTCACACTTACCATTAATTACTAAAATGTAATCCCACGTAGAACTTTGCAGTCCCATTTCTGCTGATCTTTAGAAGCATTTGTGATAGTTTTGAGTGAAGTAGGGGTAAATCTATATGCCTGCTAAGGCTCATTTCTTAGACTTCAAGATGTACCACGTTCAATCAGCAATGACTGTCAGATGTGAGTCAGATAGCATTTAGTGTGCATGATCACTGGTCTTTACTACCCTCTCTGAAATGAGGATTAATTGGGTCCGTGACCCAAACAGAGGAAAAATGCTCATAGTTGTACCCAGTGGACATGGAGCTGTCAGAGGTTATCTTCCTGCGGCAACAGTGCTGCACTCTACACATTAAATAGAAACTCACAACTCAAGAGTGGTCTAAGATGTATAATTAAAACACTGAATGAAGTGGGCTTTCGAGCGGGTTTCGTTCTTTTGGGGTCATTTCCTGCTGACAGTACAATTATGTTGGTGTGTGCACAGTTCACAACACAAATCTATTTCATGTTATCGTTTTGGAAGTGGAGCAGTCACCAGCCTAACTGACGAAAGCAAATTTAATTTCACATTAAAAATATGTTTTAATTTATTATTTGTACTTCTTAGGCAAACAACCATATGGTTGTTATATGGGAAGAAAGGAAAATATTCTGCAACTTCCAGAATTTTCAAAGACAAACCTTAGTTGTCTGTCTTTACAAAAATATATACACTATGAAGAATTACAAAGCTGTTAAGAAAAAAAAAAGAAAGTACTAAAATGATAACAATAAGACAGGCAATTCACATAAAAAAAACCTTAGAGTTGAGAGGTTTTTTTTTTTTTATGAAAGTAAAAGAGATGGTTAAAAAACACACAAAGTGATTGGAAACAGGAACTTTAGGAAACCAGTGACTGTTATCATGGTAAAGTCAACTGAACAGTGCTCCCTCTAAATATCTGTACAGCCAAACAAAGAAAATGAAATTGACATGTTCACAAAGTGATTCATCTTAAAAATATCATGACCCAGTTGGGGGCTCCTCAGCTATTGGTTCATAGTTCATGAGTTTCCACTAGTTTGGCTAGTTGTCCCTGTGCTTTCTCCAATGAACTGTTTGGGAGGCACCCAGGCAGTGGGATCCGGACCTGTCCTTAGTGCATGAGCTGGCTGTTTGGAACCTGGGGCTTATGAGGGGACACTTTGCTCAGCCTGGAAGGAGGGGACTGGACCTGCCTGTACTGAATCTACCAGGTTGAGCTGAATCCCTAGGGGAGCCCTTTCCCTGGAGGTGATGGGAATGGGGGGATGGGCTTGGGAGGAGGCAGGGAGGAAAGACAGGGCAATCTGTGGCTGATATGTAAAATTAAATCAAATTATAAAACAACAACAACAACAAAACCGTCATGACTTTCAGCTTCCATGAGTGGTAAATCATTATATTTTAATATTCTCTCTCTCTCTCTCTCTCTTTCTTCTCTCTCTCTCTCTCTTTCTCTCTCTCCCTCAAGGACTTTCTTACATAGTTTATTGTAAGGTGAAGGGGAAATAAATATAGATTCCTGTAGCGATAAAGTATACTCTAGAAGCTTAAAGTTAGAGGAATGATCTTGGAAAGATATGATAAATTTAGTATTATAAAAATCTCAGCTTAAGAATGACAGGGAATTGAAACAAAGTATATAGCAAAAGTACTATCTTTAAAGGTCCACTTATAAATGTCACCATATTAAGGAAATCTATTTCTAAAGACAGAATTTCAATTCATTCTGGTGTTAGGTGTCAGTGACAAGTGACACAGGTCAATCCTTAGTCAATGACAAGGGCAAAAGATGTCAAATATTTATAAATATACTCAACTACTCATAGAAGGTCATATAAACACTAAGTGCTTTTTAACTCAGCCCTGAGTGGTATAATTGCTTAATCTCATCCTGACCTTAGCTGGGAACTCATCTTTAACAGGAACTACATGGTGTCCTTTCCTGGGAGCAATAATTGGGTCCTTTTGTTCAGCTCATAGCAAGAACTACACAGTGTATGCTGCTTATGGGAAACTGAATACAAGTAGTTTGCTTTTAGATGCTGTCCTTTCATAGTATAAATTCCATATCATTGATACATATTTCATTAAACATTCCAAGGCATACATTTGATCATTTATATGATACATTTATTTATTTCTGTGGAATAACAAGTGTCTCTACTAAAATATCTCAAGGATGTGTTTACATATAGTTCTTTTAGATGACAGAGAAGAAAGGAACAGTTTTGTTTTAATAATTCTAGTAGGAGTAATAATGTGTTTTCAAAGTAATTATATAATGAAGTGATAAAATGTACGAAATAACAGTATGAAGAAATTTACAGTGTGTATATGTGGGTAAACAATGTTCCTGGATTGTGTTCAAAGTCAATGCTGTATACACTGTTCAGCTATTTGAATTTTTCTTCTTAATAATGTATTATAATAGGTTCCTTTAAAGCTCTGAGTAGTATAACTATTGGATATAACACATAAGCAGACTATGCACTGAGGTACTCACAAATAGCTCATCATCCAATAGTAGTTAGGCAACACAAAAAGGACTCCATGCTTTGTGGGAGTGAGAAAGTGGCTTCATGTTTTGTTTTGTTTTGTTTTATTAGATATGATATTTCCTTTCCTTGTTGTGTTTTGTGTTTTTCTTTAACAAATGTTTTGGTTTGGAGACATGGAGAGACAGGGAGAGGGAATAAACATGAAGTCAGGTACATAAGGAGATGTGAAACATCCTTGAGGAGCTTGTAGTGGAGGGAAAGTTTTATGGTTAAAAAAAAGATTAGGTTGGGAACTTTGTAGCTGGAGTTTTCTCCAGTCCTGCCTGGCCCACAGTCAGGACAAATCTCTCTCACTTGCCAGTCACACAGCTGCTCAGACGCAACTGAGTAAACACACAGAGAATTATTTACAAAGTGTATGGCCATGGCAGGCTTATTGTTATCTACTTCTTTTATCTTAAATTAACCCATTTCTATAAATCTATACCTTGCCACATGACTTGAAGCTTACCAGTATCTTACATGGCAGCAGCTGGCAGTGTCTCCTTACTCAGCCTTCCTGTTCCCAGAATTCTCTTCTCTGCTTGTCCTGCCAATACTTCCTGCCTGGCTACTGGCCAATCAGCATTTTATTTATAAAAAGTGATATTCACAGCAGTTCCCCTTTTCTTTTTTTTTTCAAAGAGGAAGGTTTTAACTTTTACATAGTAAAATTACATATTACAAAACAATTATCAAGCAAGAATTACAATTACAATATCTAGTCTACTTGGCAAAATTAAAAAAGATATCCTATCTATCCTATATTTGTGAGTCTAAGGTTTAATATCTAACTTATCTTTTAGCATAACTAAGGAAAATTATAACTATCCAGTCTTCAACTACATCAAAGACCTCAGAAGGATATAATATTACCTGAGAAATGGGAGAAGGATGCAAACAACTTTAAGGAGTCTTGCGAGAGCAGACAGAGACAGCTGGCAGCCTGGACAGTCATCTAAAGTTCCTCTGTAAAGTTGGGACATCTGTCTTCAGCCCACAGGTCTAGAGTCTCTCAGTAACTTTTCCCTGTTTCCTATAGAATGTCTGGCTGTTTCCTCTGTAAAGCAGGAACCTGAAGGACCATTTTGCCAAGCAAAGTTCAGTGGTCACCTTCCTATGGGTCCTTCACATCCACTCAATTAAGTAGTTCAGGCAAGAACAGTTTCTTCTTTTTTGCCAAGAAGATAAACTCCATATAGAGTGTCTTCATTGCCCATCTCTGAAGTAAATTGGTGCTGCCAGGAGCAGATGAGTCTCACTGTCTAGAAAGTCTAAATTTTTAAAATATTTTAAATGCCATATTCTGGAAGTCTTTGAAGTGTTTGAAGATTACCTACCTAATTGAATTAGATCTATGTATACCTAGAAAACTTAACATGACTATAATTTTGACTATCATAGAAGACTAATTATTATTCTTTATTTCTTAATTATCCATTATAATATAAATGAGTGGCATAAACATAATACCTCAAACAAGAATAGAAATATATACAGAATAACAAAATTAAGTTTAAACTTGTATTAATAACCTAAAATCTATAGCAATGTAAGACATTTCAAACAAGTTGTTGTTCTTTAAAAGTAGGTTCAGCAATCTACCCTTTTATTCTATCATATCAATATCCAATATACCTATATCATACCCCCCATTCTTCTTTTAGAAAGATTTTGTATTTATAATTAACCTGATTTAAATAAAAATATTAGTTTTTCTCCATCCCACACCAGAGGGCTCTTCTGATATGGGACTGAAGAATCTCTCAAACTTTTCTTTTAGCGATATGCTTGGGTTTAGAGAAGGAGTGAGCCAATTCCATCCTTAAAGCCATCTTGGAATATTTGGAAATTTGGACATACCTTCTCTTACTACTCCCTGCTGGATGGGGGCCCTGTATCTTATGGGGACACAAAGAAAATTTTAGGATTATGGAATAGTCTGTGAGGGTGTATTGTCAGAGCCAGTTGCCTTGAAACCATTCTAGGTGTTGGATCATCTGGGCCATGGTGTCATCGGAGACCTTTCAGGGGGTCTTGGCAGGTCAAACCTGATATATCTTAATCTGGAACAAATCCATAGCCTCTGGCTTTCTGTAGAAACAAAAGCAGAGCCTCCTTTCCAAAACAACATATCCTTACATCCAAATTTTGAAGTCAAGGTAGCTTTAAAATATACATATTAACTTAACAGCTTTTACAATTGAATGTCTTTTTGCAGTTAAGAATATCAAGGACAACATAATCCAGATTCTCTGTGTGATATCTATCTTTACATGGCTTATTCTTTATATGAATTTTACTACCTCTTTAAAGACTTTATTATTTTAAACTATGTATTTCTTTATATAACTGTATATATTAATTTTGTGTCTCTTTCAATCCTACATATATTTTACACACATTGTAAACTATTCCATCTGAATCTGTCTTATTGTGAACCTATTGCTTTAAACAGCATCATTCTAAGCTTGAAATGGCGTTGTGGCTGCTGGTTCCACCCACTTCAGCTTCCAAACATGGTGGTGGTGGTATATTTACAGCCAGCTCTGGGAGCCATCAACTCTTAGAAACAGTGAGTCTGTGTTTTTATCAAAGCAGTGTGTAACCCGGAATCCTTTTTTTTTTTTAAGAACTAGCAAAAACTATGTCCAACACACAGCATAGTGTGCAGCTTAGAGCCACCTCTTTGTAACATAACATAGGTGAAGCCTACATGCATGCCACAAACCTGCCATAGAGTAACTCAAACATGCAGGCTGCTGCTAACTTGAGGGAGACAACTAGGAGCTGTTTTTAGCTCTGTTTTAGAATCTTTTTTCTCAGGTTTTATGTGGAAACTCTTGCCAACCCATTGGGCTTCATTTGTCACTGGAGCAATATCCACAGCAGAATTTCCCCCAAGTTAGGGTTGGGGAAGGGTTTTGTTTTTGTTTTTTAGGAGAATGAAGGCTAAGAAATCTGAAGAACCCTGGACAAATTTAGACATAAGAAGAAAAGGGACAAATCATTCAGAAAAAAAAAAAAATGTTCCATGAAAAAGATTTTCTACAGTGAACCATGACCACAACTAACAGCAACTTTGAAGTCCCCAAAATGATGATGGGACCTCACAATGAAGATTCAGTCAGGACTATGATAATGCCACCAAGCTGACAAACACCACCTAAAGATAAAGATAGGCTTTGGACTACAAACTGCTCAGACAATTTCAAGATGGCTAGCTGAGATGATCCAGCTTCACTGACTACTCCAGCAAGTACTTGAGATAAGACCTGTGCTTTCTCATTATGGAGAAACTGGATCAATGAGACAGTTAACTCTCCCAGGACTTGACAATTAACCCCCAAATTTTTATTTCAGGATTCTCTAAAGATGCCTTCACCCCCAGACAGCGGGAAGTAATTTTAAGAACAGAATTCCCACATTCCCAAGAGGCAAGATGGGTGGTTTTTGGCCTTTCAATAGGTTACGGATAATTGTGATTGTTTAGGATGATTGGTGACAAGTTGTTAATTAATAATGGTCAGGGGAAAAAAACTAAACAAGATTAGATGCAGGGTTCTTGTTTGAAAAAAAGAAGATATAGATAAGATGTAGGTTATTGAATCTACTCAGAGAAAAAGAGATATAGAAATAATTGGATAAAAGGGTAGATTATTGAATCTACTCTGAAAAGAATAAGAGGAAGACAAAGATACAATAAAATAAAAAGGTAGATTATTGAATCTACTTTTAGAAAGCAACTACTGGTTTTAAATATTTTACATTGGGTTGGATTTTTGTATATTGTATACAAATAATGTCTATGGATACAAATTTGAGATTGATTTTGTTATAAAATACTGTGTGTATATATCTAATCTTGTTCAAGGTATTGTACCTATACAGTTCATTTCACAATGTAATGCAAATTTCTAGTCCATGATGGTTATTATTATCACTAATTATAAAGAAATGCAAGTTAGTAGTCACCTATTATAATTGAACTTGTAGTCATGTTACATATGTTTTCAAGGTCAAACAAATATATTTTAGATAGACAGGTCATCTTCAAACACTTCAGAGATCTACATAATATGGCATTTAAAATGTTTTACTAACATATATTCTTTTTTTATGACAATGAGACATATCTGCTCCTGGTGGCACCAATATACTTCAGAGAAGATGATATGCATTGAAGAAACTCCATATGGAGTTTGTTTTCTTTGTGGCAAGCTAGCCACTAGGCAAGAAAATGTCCTTACCTCTACTGCTAACAGTGTGCTGTCCAAAATGGACAAGCAG
The DNA here is from genome assembly GCF_903995425.1 of Onychomys torridus. Lineage (NCBI taxonomy): Eukaryota > Metazoa > Chordata > Mammalia > Rodentia > Cricetidae > Onychomys > Onychomys torridus. The sequence continues at coordinate 44,630,982 of NC_050459.1, forward strand.
GACAAGAAAAAAAAAAAAAAAAGGACTGCTGATCCTTGCCAAGACAAAGCAGGAAGGCTCTTTAGAAAATCATGCTTCACAGATGAGTCTGTAAGATATGCTAGGCCTGTAGGCCAAGGATGAATGCCCCAACATTGCAGAGAAAATTTGGGTGACTGTCCAGGCAGCCAGCTGTTTCTCTCATTTCTCACATTTTTTGGAAGTTGCTCATTTGCACTTCCTGATTACTTAGATAATAATATTTCCTTCTCTGGTCTCTGAGGGAGTTGAAGATTAGATAGTTATAGATTTTCTTGTTAACAAAGTCAGAAAATAAACTCACTGAGAAGGTTTAAAGTGTATAAGTTTGAAACACATCAAAAGATAGTTTTTGGTTGGTAATACAAGTTAGGATAGAAAGTAAATAAGGTCATTTTGAACTCACCAAAGTAAAATAAATAATGAAGTATTTTCTCTGAATTTTTCAAATGTTAATGGACTGGACATTGCTAATATAATTCTTTACTATATTTACTGTATATACTTATTGTAATTATTGTTTATAGTTTTTGTTATATTACTTATAACCTTCTTTTTATTATTTCAGACAGAAAAAGGGTACATGTGGTGAGAATTGTATACCCTAATAAACTTGCCTGAGGATCAGAGGACAGAACCAGCCACTAGATTAGACATAGAGGTCAGGCAGTGGTGGCACATACCCTACATTCTAACACTCAGGAGGCAGAGATCTGTCTGGATCTCTGTAAGTTCATGGCCACACTGGAAACAGAGCCAGGTAGTGGTGGCACACATCTTTAATCCCAGTACTGAGAAGAACTCACACCTTTAATCCCAGGAAGTGATGTCTGGACAGAGAAAGGTATATAAGGTGTGAGGAGACAGGAACTACTCTCTTTTGACTGAGGACTTTGTAGAGGTAAGAACTAGTGGCTAGTTAGAAAGATCTTCTCTAATCTTTCAGCTTTCACCCTGATATCTGGCTCTGGGTATTTTATTATATGACCTTTTAAGATTAGTGTTACAATAATCAAACTACATTATATGGAAATTTTTTTAGAAAAAAAATGTTACTTTTTAAAAACTTACGTTTTTATTGTTCTTTTATACGTTATATCCCAACCACAGTTTCTCCTCCCTCTTCTCTCCCCAGTCTCTCTCTCTCACCTCTCTTCTTTCCCAGCTCCACTCCCCCACTGCTTCTCCTCAGAAAAGAGCAGGCCTCCCAGGGACATCTAACTGCATTGCAAGCTACAATAAGACTAGATACGCATCATCATGTCAAGGCTTGGCCAGGCAACCCAGTAAAAAGGAAATGGCCCCACAAGTAAGCAGAAAAGTCAGAGTCAGCCCCCCACTCCTACTGTTAGGAATCCCACAAGAGCACGAAGCTACTCAGCCATAATATATATGCAGAAGTCCTCCGTCAGACCCTACAGGCTTCCTGATCTCTGAAAACTGCCATAGATCCTGGTCATTTGATTCTGTGGGTCTTGTTCTCATAGTCCTGCCCCTTCTGCTTCCTCTAATCCTCCCTCTGCCTCCACCAAAGGATCCCCCAAGCTCTGCCTCACATATACATGTGGAACTCTGCATGTGCTCTCATTAGTTGCTGGATGAAGTCTCTTGTAGCTGAAGTTTTTCTGTGTCCCACCCAGTCTGCAGCCACTCATACCCAAGTAAAAACATAGACTTGTATTAATTAAAACTGCTTGGCCATTAGCTCAGGCCTACCACCGACTAGCTCTTACATTCAACCTCAGCCCATTTCTCTTCATCTCTATGTCGTCATATTTTCCCTGCCTTTACCTGTGTATCAGTACATGCAGATTCCTGGACAATGGGCTGGCATCTCCTCGCTCAGCCTTCCTTTTCCCAGAATTCCCCTTGTGTGCTTATCCCGCTATACTTCCTACCTGGCTACTGGCCAATCAGCACTTCATTAAACCAGAGTACAAAAGCATTATCCCACAGCAGTCTCTGTGGTCTCTTTGATGACGGTTTTGCTAGAACCAGGACAGGACAAACTGTAGGTGAAAGGTTTTGTGGCTGGGTTGGTGTCCCAACACCTCCGCTCAAGGCCTTCCCTAGTTACAGAAGATGGTTGGTTCTGGCTCCATGTCCCTGATTACTAGGAGTCTTTGCTAGACTTATTCTCATCTATTCCATGAAGTTTCTATTACACTAAGTTTCCATCTCATCCCCCAAATGGCCCCAATTCCAGTCATTTTTCCCAGTAATTATCTCCCTCCTTCCCCATCAACAATTCCTCCTGTTCTCTACCCCACCTGTACTCAGTCAACCAAAGAAAAAATTAATTTTTATGCCTAATTGTAGTATGAATTCTAATTGGTCTTAATAAAAACCCTGAGTCAGGTATCAGGGTAAATGCTGAAATATCAGAGATGTAAGGGAGCCAGCCAATAGAAAGACGTCTCACCTCTACAAAATCCTCACACCAAAGGGGAGGATGAGCTCTTATCTCCTCCTGCCATATATTCTTGTCTCTACCTCCCTAATGCTGAGGTTAAAGGTGTGTGCCTCCCAGGTACTGGGATCAAAGTCATGAAATCCCAAGTGCTGGTATCAAAGGTGTGAGCCATCACTGCCTGGCTGTTTCTCTTTTAGAGTGAATTAATCTCCTGTATCTCAGGGTAGCCTTGAACTCACGATCTTCCTGCTTTCTCCTCCAATCATTGGTATTAAAGGTGTGTGCCACCAGTGCCTGGCCTCTATGGTTAACTAGTGTCTAGATCAGCACTCTTATCTCCAGGAAAGCTTTATTTGTGAGAGTACAAACAAAATATCATCACCCCTAATATTTCACTACTAAATGTAGAAAAATATGATATTCAATATATTAATGTTTAGGCCTTGATACTACTTTTCATGAAGACAATTTCTTGTTAATTATAATAATGTTCTCATCATGATGAGAAATGATAGGAAGAAAACAGCAAAAACATGATAAAATTTATTGAGAGAATATTATGTTTATTTGAATGTAGAATCTTTGACCTGTATTTGAAAAATAGTTGTATTTCAATTTCAGATAACATTTAACTGTGCAGCATATTGATATTACAAACAAGCTATAAGTACTTCCTTAAGAGGCAAACCCTCTAAAAACTCAACTACTAATGAGACTAATTTAGTTAAACTTGCCTTAGCTTCCCTTCAGTGGAAGTCACCCATTTGATTCTGCCTTCACAATTCTGTCAAAATGGAGAAACTTTTTAGAAATACATTCATACTGGCTTCAGTAGTATGTCATGACAGTGACTAACATATTCTTGAATGACTTATTAAACAAGTTAATAAACAATTAATTAATGTTTAAAAATTCTTTAGTCTTTTAGGAAGAAATTTTGAACATCACACTTTCTAACGTTTAGCTGACATTGCTGAAATCAAGAAACAGCTCCTATCATAACCAGGAGTACATTCCGGTTAGATGTCTAATGGAGAGGAAATACTTAACATTAACACTTTAAATGAATTCTCATAAATTAATATATTGTATTAGCAGACTAGTATTTCTTTCACTCAGTTTCATTGGAAATAATTTTACCTAGTGCTATAAGCCTTAAATCAACTTTTGTTTTAATACTGTACAATGGATTTTAGGTGCAAATAGCAGATATAAACAATGATTATTTCCTTTTTCAATTTTTGCATCAAATGCCTGAGAAATTTCAAAAGGAAATATAGCTCTTTAATGAAATACACCTTATCAACAAATGCTTGTTCTGAGAATGTGAGAAGTATAGTTTGATTTTTATTTTTACTATAGAAACAAAGAGCACTACCTGCAAGCTATTGCCACATGCAAATGAACTGGCTTGAAGCATTCAGGTACTATTTAATATGGCTTGCTTCATTCCATTTAAAATGTAAGGTCTGTTTGTCCTTGTTGACAAGTACTGGCAATTAAAGTCAATTAAGAAGAAATAGAATTAAAGAATTGATCAGGCCCCATATGCATCATGAGTTAACTTTCTCAAGGCAAGTCTCTGTTTCAATTTTTTCCTTATGCTCTTCCTAGAGTCATGAACATTCTTACTGTTTTTCTCATTTATAAGGGGGAAATGACAGAATCTATGCTCCCTACATCCCTGGCCTTCATTATTAATTTAATGAGTTAAGCTCCAAATTGATCATTTTTTTTTCCCTTGCCTAAGCATTTGTGCCCAAAACCACAAGGATCACAACTCTTATGTGGCAACTGCTGAAGCATCTACCTCTCTGTGAACATAACTCTTAAGTGAACTGTATGTGATAAGCTAACGATGTACAAGAAAAGCAGCTTTGTATTGTGGAGTGTGAGGTGCAGGGGAATCTTATGAATACAAGTTTTTTTCTTTCAAGAGCTCTTAACCTATATTCACTTATTTTTTTACAATAAAATTGATAATTCTGAATTCTGCATTTTCCCATGTTCTGAATGAAAATGATAGATGTAACTGCCTACAATCCAATAAAACACTGAACCATAAAGTGAATAAATAAAAAAAAATTAAATCCACCTCTGGCTCCTCCTCAGACAAAATCACCTTCAACACTACCATTTTGATTCTTGAAATGGGCCATTTTTATCTAAGTACTATGACTATACAACTTTATTTTTCCAACTATAGGCACTATTCACTTTAAAGTTAAGAGTAAAACACTTGTATGTAAATTCGTTTTTCTACTTCAATTTTAGTTTTATATTTCCCCATTATTAAACAAATTTTCTTGCTGTCTATAGTTATCACCTGCCTATTTAAAGTAAAATGTGTTTGTCTTGGTTTGCTTGAACTGCTGGAACAAAATACTATACATATATTCCTATATTTTCCATCTCTTAACTTTCCTCTTCCATTTCCTCCAATCTGTATCTTTCCTTTCAAATTCATTACCACCTCTACTTTAATAATTGTTACATACACATGTATTTAAAAATCCAGCCTTCTGAGTCCATTTAATGTTGCTCATATGTATATGTGTTAGTTAGGATTGCATGATCTATCAGAGGCTTGTCCTTTGAAAAGACTGATTCTCTGTCTCTTGATAGCTGTTAATTACTTATAACTATTCATCTAGGGTATGAGTCCTTGTGAGATTTCTGCAACCACATTGGCCTTTCAAATAGTGCAGGTTTTGTTTAGACAGCCATATTGATGAGATTTTATGAGTACAGATTCTCTGTCATATACAGAAGATGTATTTTTGTACCAGATATTGTAGTTCTTACAATCTTTCCTCCTCTTCTGTGCTACTCCCTGAGCCTTCAGTGGAGCAATTGTGTCATAGATGTATCAATCAGTAATGGTAACGCTATGGTCAGTTATTCGTTAAATTTGGACCAGCTTATTAAAAATAAACCTGAGCGCTACATAACAAGTTACCAAAAGACTCGGTACAAACTTTCATATCAAGGATGCATGGGGCAACCCAGTAGGAGGAAAAGGTTCCCCAGAGCAGGTGAAAGAATCAGATACACTCACATTTAACTGTTAGAAGTCTCACAAAAACCCCAAACTAATCAATGACAACATATATGCAAATGACCTATAACAGATTTATGCAGACTCCATGATTGATGCTACAGTCTCTGTGAACTCCTATGAGTCCTGCTTAATTGATTAGGTGGCCTGTGTTCTCCTGGTGTCTTTGACCCCTCTAGTTCCTACAATCCTTCTCCTCACCCTTTCTGCAGGTTCGCTCAGCTCTGCCTGTTTGGCTGTGGGTCTCTGCTCCCAGCAGCTGCACCTGTTCCAATCAGCTGCCAGAGAAATCCTCTGAGATGGTGATTGGGCTGAGTATAGCAGAATACCATTATAAATTATTTTATTGACTTTTATTCTATTTTTTCTTTTTTGCCAGTCATGTTTGGTTCTATTCTCGGTCTCAGAACTTGTGGGAGTGGTCAAACGATGACTGGTCCAAGTTGAGGCCCATTCCAAGAGAGAACACATGTCTGACATTACCTGGATGACCTGGAACCCAGGGTGGATAACCCAGCATTTGGAAGTGTTTTGTTGAGAATTTCTGTGTTGGTGCTCATCAGAGAAATAGGGAAAGAATTTTATTTTCGGTGTTGCAGTTATCTAGTATTAGTATCAAGATAATATTTGAATTCTAGTACAAGATTAGTGCTATTTACTTTTCTTTCTTTATGGTAGAATAAGGAGAACTTGGGTTATTATTCAAAGGCTTTGTACAGTTAAGGGATAAGAATATTTAGCCCTGGGATTTCTTGGTAGGGAGACTATTCATGGCCACAATCTTGTTTTATGCTATGGATCTCCTTGACATGTTCTTATTTTTTTTTATAGTTAGTTTTAGTAAATTGTAAAAGTCTAGTGATTTAACTAATACTCCTATATTTTTTCTATATTTTTGGAGTATAAAATTTCAAATTAATAGGTAACCATTCCTTGGATTTTATTGGAATTTGATGTAATGTTCTCTTTTACAATTCTAATTTTATTTAATTCTGTTGTTTATTTCCCCTTCTCTCTCTTGTGTAGTTTGCATAAAAAGTTTGTCAACCTTAGTTGTTTTTGTCAAAGCTATATCTCTGTGTGTCCTTGATTCCCTATAATTATACACTCCCCATGTGACTATTTTTTGCCCTAATCTTTATTGTTTCTGTCATCTATTGATTTGCATTTTGAGTTGTTCTTATTGACCTTCAGATGCATTATTAACTGCACATATTCATGTGATAACTTTCATTTTTTTTGTTTAAACACTGTCATAGCAATGAACATAGGAAACAGAAGACCCTCTGCTGAATACTAAAATTTCTGATACATTTTTTCCCTTTCACTTTTCTTCTAATTTACAAAGTTCTCAGGTTCCAACAGGAGTTCTTCAAGGACACACTGTCATCTATGACTCTGTTGTTGGGAGTTCTAGTCCTTCTAGAGTTTCTGATATTTTTCATGCTGTTGATTTCTTGGTTTGTGGCTGGTTGGATTATCAGTGGTTATTTTCTTCATCCTATCAATATTTACTTTGTCTAGCAAGAGAGAGTCCTTCCCAGCTCTGTCCTTTTAATTGATTTCTGTCATAAACTTTGCTCATTTCTGTGCTTTCATGTTCGGGCATGTTTTAGGTTGTGCTTGTCCTTATTTTCCTTGTATGTACATCAATTAAAAAAATAGCTTGGCTTTGTGTAGCCATCCTGGTTTCCCAAAATCTGTTTCCATCAATTGAGATATATTATCCCAAGCTTTCATGGCCTTTATAATTTCTAATAGTAGATTTTGAGATTGTGGCTTGTGTACCTTTGGAAGCTGGAAGTTCTCTACTATAACTTTTAATATTCTTTCTCTTTTGAAGATTTCATACCTTTGTAATTCAAAATAACTTAGACCAGTAGATAATCTGTGATGCATTAGGTTGTTGAACAAGAATCCATTCTCTGTAGGTAACCCTGGTTACCCTAAGCGTGAGTCAAATCCCCTTGACCAGCTCCTCCAATGTGTAGCTAAAGGCTTTATTACAGTAGGCTGAGTGATTGCATTTTTCCACCCAGGATTTTCAATGTAGAGACTCTTAGAGAATTTATTTTCATGGCTGCTGAGCACTCTCTTCAGACTAGCACCCTATTTGTTTTCCCATGCAGTGTACCCTACACTCATTGCCTAGACAGATTTGTCTGTGAGTCTGGACTAGTATCTGCTTACTACTATTAATGCAATGTTGTCAGGCTCTTTTCTAGCACAGTAACTGTTATAGGGGTGTTGGTCCATAGAATCTGAAGACATAACAGTTAAGTGAGTGACCTGCTGACAAGGTTGTTTTTTGTGGTTTTAAGAAGAATGACCCCCAGAGCACATGCATTTGAATGCCTGGTCCCAGTTGGTAGAACTGTTTGGGAAGGATTGGAATGTGTAGCCTTGTTGGAAGAGGTATGTCTCTACAGAAATGGTTTGAGGTTTTAAAAGTCCTCATGGTTCTCAGTTAGCTCTCTGCCTTTTAGTTGCAGATAATTTTGTAAGCTCTTACTTAGCTAGTGCACTAACACCATGCCTGCCCTGATGTTGTCATGCTCCCTACCATGATGGTCATGGACATGCTCTCTGATACTGTAAGTCGTCAATAACCCCTTTCTTCTATAATTTATCTTAGTCATGGAGTCTCAGGACACCAATAGAAAAGTAACTAACACAGTCTTGCTCAGTAATAATACAGTCTAGTCCTTCTCCGGGCCTAGGAGGAAAGGAATATGTGTGTATATATATATACATACCTGCGGCTAGCTCCTCCTAAATGTTTGCTTCACCAACCCTATGGACATCTCATCTAAATTTCGTTTTCACAATTTGTTTCCATACAGTCTTGACTCTTTGCTTAGTGACTAGGGTAGAGGATATATCTTATACATCTAAGGCATTTAAAACTATAAATAGAAGTCTATTGTTTCCTCTACAAAGTGAATAGTCAACATTTCTGCATGTTTTGTGTCTTGCCACTCTATGCCATTCAATGTACGCATTTCTTGCATTTTCATGATTCTTACCTTGTCCTTCAGCCAAGGATCAGGTATTTTATTTAAATTCATAAGTCTGTAGGAATGTACTATTTTTCTCATTTCTATAATCTTTATCTCATATAGCTATGTATTAGACAGACTGCCTGTGTTTACTCTAAATTCTTAGGTTTTAAACATGAATATTGACATTTTAATAACATTTAAATGTAATTTTAATATAATCTGTATTCTATTCTCACATAAGAACAAAAAGCCACAGTTTCCCTATCAACACTGTTTTAGCATTAGTGTATTTTATATTAGCTTCATCAAATGATATTTCTCATCATCCCAGAGAATACCCATTAATATTTTTGATATTGAAGGTCTACAGTTGATGAATTATAGTAGCTTCTTTTCTCAGTCTTCCTGGGCTGAAATAACAAATTATTAAATGGGTTAATCACCAATTATGATTCCCACAGTTGTGGAAGCTGGGAATTCAAATCCCAAGGGACCCAGTCAAGTTGTCAGATGTGCCTGTCTGTCTGATAGATGGGCATTTTTCATTGTGCTCTCACATGTATTAAAAAGATGGATTTTGAAAGTCCTCCTTCCTTAAGGCAATTAATTCTATAGTGACATTTTTCCTTCTCTTCATTGTATCACAATCTAATTAACTCACAAGCATTCCACTTTCTAAAACCATACTCTTTGATGGTAGAATTCTAAAATGGAAATAGTAAAAAAGGATTACAAATAATTAAATTTTATATTTAAAATCATTTTTATTTAATCATTGATCATTATTAATATGTTCAGTAGAATTTAAATTTTGTTTTGAGAATTTTTGTTTCTTTTCTGTCTGGAATATGAAGCACTTACAATTTCTGATTAGTTCTAAAATTACTTTTTCTAATACTTTGAAATTTGTTTATTTAATTGTACATTTTGACTACAGTTTCCCCCTCCTTCCTCTCCTCCTAGTCATTCTCTCCCAACCCCCCACTCCTCCCCATTCACTCCTCCTCCATTTCTATTCAGAAAAGGGCAGCCCTCCCAGGGATATTGACAGAACATGGTATATCAAGTAGTTGTAAGACCAAGCACCTCAACTTGTATTAAGGCTGGACTAGGCATCCTAGTGTGAGGAATATGCCCCCCAAAGCCCATAAAGTACATGGAGATAGTCCCTGCTTCCAATGATGGGTATATCACAAGAAGACCAAGCTACACAACTGTCACATATATGCAGAAGGCCTAGTTCCTTCCCATGAAGGCTATCTGGTTGTCAATTGAGTCTCTGTGAGACCCTATGAACTCAGGTAAGTTAATTCTATCCATATTCTTGTGATTTTTTTTTTTTTTTTTTTTTTTTTTTTTTTTTTTTTTACTTCTCTGGGTCCTGTAATCCTTCTTCCCTCTCTTTGGCAGGATTCCCTCAACTCGGCCTAATGTTTGCCTGTGGGTTTCTGCATCTGTCTCCACCAGTTGCTGGAAGAATCCTCTCTGATAACTATGGAGATAGGCACCAATATGAGTGTAGCAGAATATCCTTAGGTATTGTTACATTGATATTTTTTCCCCTTCATTCATGTTTGCTTCTATTGTAGGTATCTGGGCCAGCCAGCCTCTGGGACCTGGAGCTCTAGGCAGTGTCAAGGGTGGGTCCACTCTCCAGGCATGGTCTCACACTGGAGCATTCATCAGTTGGCCACTCCTGAAATCTCTGTGCCACCCTTACCCCAGCACATCCCACAGGCAGAACAGACTAGATTGAAGGTTATACTGCTTGGTTGGTGTTTCAATCTTCACTGGAAGTCTTGCCTGATCAAAGGAGATGGCCAGTTCAGACTACATCTCCACAATTTCTAGAAGTCTTAACTGGACTCCTGCTTGCAGACTCCTGGGAGTTACCTTTGCACTAACTTTCTACCTGACCATGAAATTCACCATTTTCCAGTTGGCTCTTTAAGTAAGCTCCCCAACCCTACCTAATAGCTCATATTCCCATCCCCACCCATCCCTGGTCCACCCACAAAATCTCTTCAATTTCCCCTTCTCAGAGAAATATTAAGGGCCTCTTGCTAAGTAGCCTCTCTGGGTCTGTGGATTGTAGCAGCAATGGTTATCCTTTACTTTACAGGTAACATCTACTTAGGGTTGGAGAGATTGCTCAGCCATTAAAGGCTACGCTTACAACCAAAAATATTTTGAAATTTTTAATGATTAATCAATGCTTTTTCTAAATTTGGTTGTTCTGCATTTTTTAAATGTTCTCTGAACTTCTTCAAACTGTCAGTGAAGGATTCTAATATTATTAATGATTTTGTTCTATTTCGCTTGCAAATGCTGTTTTTCCAACTTTTCTTTCTTTTCCATTTTTGAGTCTTTGGTTTTACATTTTTGGCATTCTGTTATTGGCCACAGGTACATTTTGCTCACAGTTTTCTTCTTTCTTTGTCTTCTTCATATTAGATAATTCTTATTGGACCCTAATTGTAACCCTATTTACCAGTATTAATAAAGAGGTCATGACTTTGAAATGGAGTAGGGTCATGGGAGTACATGGAATGGGACAGGCAGAAGGATGGAAATGAGAAAAACATATTCATGTATTAATTTTCAAGAATGATAAAAACTTGTGTAAATTTTAATTTGTCATTTTTACTGTTACTAAGCCAAATTTATTCCATTTCTAAAATTTATCTATTTAGAATTTGCTTTCTTTCATGTTATCCCCATTAAAAAAAATGTTTAACTTTCTTAAGGGTAGATTGTTTCCATAAATTATTTGACATTTTTCCCGATGGGGATTTGTTCATTTTCTAACACACACACATATTGCTTTCTATATAACATCTGTAATAATTGTATATATGTAAAACTAGTCTCTAATATATAATGTATATTTTATATTAGAGACTAGTTGTCTGTCCTGGAACTTGCTCTGTATTCTTGATTCAAGACATAGTAGTATACTGGCCCTATAAAGTCTCATGACCAATGCATACATCAAAACACATTCAGTTTATTTTTTTTCTCTTAAGAGTTCCAACAATTCTTGAAATTCCAGATTCCAACAGCTCACTGAGACTCAATGAAAACTCTATGCCATGAGCCCTATAAAGATAAAAGTGAAGATACCTGCTTCAATATTCAACGACATAAGCCAAGTCAGACAATAACCCTAGAGTGTTAACATGAAAAACTTGAGCTCAAAGTCTAGCTTCATGATGTAAGCTCTAATGGACTTGGAACACCCTGTCCTGTTGTCACTTTTTCGGCACTTGTGTCCACTCTCTTGGACTGAAAGTTGAAGAAATGATCCTCGGAAAACACGTCCCCAGGTAGCCCTCTACTAACAAGTCTTGAAATGCCATAGTGATTTTAACAGCCTTCTGTATTAGTTAGGGTTGTCTAGAGGCTGTGGTCTAGCTAAGCCTACAATGGCTGCCTATGAATGGAAAGTCCAAGAATCCAGGAGCTGCTCAGTCCACAAGGCTGGATCCGTCAGCTGGTCTTCAGTCTACACTGGAATCCTGAAGAAATAGGTTCTAATGCCAGTAAAGGAATGGACTTGGTAGCAAGGTAAGAGCAAGAAGCACAGAGTGAAAACTTTCTTCTTCCATGTAATTATATAGCCTTCTAGAAGAAAGTATGGTCCATAATAGCTGTGCATTTTCCCTGGCTCAAAAGTTCTGGATGAAATGTTTGTCTTCCTACTTCAAAGGTTCAGATAAGAGGTAGATCTTTCTACTTCACATTAAGCAAAAATCCCTCATAGTGTCTCCTCTGTTTTTGGTTTTTAGTTAATTCTAGATGTAGCCAAGTTGACAACCAAGAGTAGCCATCAATGTTTCTCTTTTGAGACCATGGTGCCTTCATGGTTGATGCCTTATTCTCAACACATTTTTCCTATTGTCTCAGTACACAGGATGTTGCTTCTCTTTAAGGGAGCAAATGTTTTACTAATCATACTGGATTTACCAACATTAGTGTAGCCACAGCTTTAAAAGAAGCCTTAGCTCTAAATCGTTCTCTTACCATATTTTCCTACTCTCCTTTTAGCTCTCAGTTGTGCAGTTTTAAACTTTTCCAGATGCCTTCCAGAATCCAGACTGGAAGACCAAAGTTAGCTTGATCACAGCAACTGTCTAATTTCTCTGGTACACATTTTCTTTTTGTATGTGTGACTTTTGCACCACTGTGACAGAATAAATCAATTTATAGGCATAAAAGCTGGTTTTAGCTCATGGTTTTGGAGTAATTTCAATGTGAAGAAAAGGAAGCAGAGTAACTTTATGTATGGAAGGAAGAACGAGACAAAGTATGGATGTTTCCTTAGGGAACAGAGACAGAAAAAGAAAAATTCAAGGTCACAGTTGGCTAAATAGCCAGGCCGCACAGCAGGCCTGTATATGTTATATGAGACTTCTCTTAAACAAAAGAGAAACTAAGAAATAAATGCCATTTTTCAATACTGCACAATTTATCATATCACAATAAAATAATTATCCTCATAACATTTTAGGCTATGAAACTTTAAAGTATACTCATTTGTTAGGAAAAATATATTACCTATTTTAATGTATCACTCAATTAAAAAGTATTAAATTAGGTTTTGTATCTTATACCGTTTGCCTATTATACATAGAAATACAGCAAATAAAATATTTAGTTTGGAAAACTTCATATAGAAATAGATTAATTTTTCTAAGGAAATATACATTAATAATTAGGTTTTAAAGTTCATACTTAACCTGAATCTATGCTTTTAAGTCAGTACTCAAAATAAAATTGATGATGTTATTATTTATCGTGATTCCTTATAATTTTAAACTCTCCCTCTGAAGGGCTGCAAACACCTGTGGCTTTATCATGGCCCTTGTCCTTCCAGTGTCCAACCTTGTCTAGGTCCCGTTCCTTTTTATTCGGATCCCCTTCCTTATCTCACTCTGTCTCTGTAGACTTGGAAGGGGACCAAGAGTGATAATGGCTACCTCCTTGTTGTCTATCCTGTGAACAATGCCACATCCGATCTTTAGATGGGGAGGACTTCTGGTCCTGGTCTCTTTCAGGAGTCCATGACTGCTTCCTTTCCTCCTTGGTCCTTTTTCTCAGCTGTTTATTCAGTCATCACCCCACGCCTGAACAGCCTAATTCAGCCTCAATGTGACCAAACAGTCGCCATCTGTTTCTCGATCTCTGGGTAGTCATGCTGCTTCTGGTTGAGCTCCTTCATGAGACACCTCGCCCACTCGGTGCTGTCCTGGGCTACCAGTTCAATCACGGCCATTTCCTTTTACATGCAACTCTTCTCCTGCTTTTCCTCCACAAGGCTTTTTTTTTTTTTTTTTTTTTCTCTCCAGCTGTCTCTACTGGCTGTTCCGAGCTTCCTTGTAGACCAGCCACCGGTTTCCCTCATTGCCTAGTCTCTAACTTTTCTGTTTTCCTTTTCCATTGCTTTTTTTCCCCCCAGCAGTTCCAGGCTTGACAAGCATCACATTCTTCCTTTCAGACAAAATTATTTTGTGTGCAGAAACTCTGCCAGTAAGTGTAGAAAGGGTGTACCACCGTGTCATAATCACTCTGGGAGTCACCAAAGTTTGGAAAGTGACCAACATCTCCCTCTGACACGCATTCTAGTTCTTCTTTTGCAGTCAGCTCAAAGACCTCACCATACACTGCATAGAAACCATTTTCATTGTCTCTATAACCAGAATAACAGGTAAACTGACATTTTGGCATTCTCCATCAAGCTCTCCTTTTGTAAGCTCTCTATGGTTATCATGCCATGCTCTTTCCTGAGGGTCACTCGACACATTGTAAGCAGCTTGAATTATTTTAAACAGCTTGGCTGCTTCTGCAGGATTGTCCAGGTTTTTATCTGGGTGCCATCTCAGGGCCAGCTTCTGACAGGCCTTTTTGAGCTCCTCTGGCTTTTAAAATACCTTTAAGCAAATTTACAAACAACTATCTACTATTACCCTGCCCCATATTTACAAATTTTAGTCCTGAGAGTTTCTCACTGCACATCCACTTTTGACATTCCAAGTGCTCACTTCAAATTTCAGTGCTCTTCACTTTTGTCTTCCATATTCAGGGTCCTTGTTCAGATGCCATTTGTCAGCTCCTGCCTGATTATCAGTCTTGAATGGAGGAGTGAGAATTATGAATTAATAAATATATGAAAAATAGAGATGCAGGTATAAAAGAAAAAGGCAGAGACTCAGAATAACATTGGGAGGGCTCTGGGTCAATACAACAGGCACCCTGGGTTTATTATTCACAACCTACTACAATAATAAATAATTTTGTCTCCCAACAAAGGAAGAGACCAAAGACTGTCCCAAGATCAAGGTACAAAGTACAAACAAGTGTAAACACCTCCTTAGTACTCAAAACATCTGGTAACCATGCCTTTGGTCAAAACATCTTGTATTGCTGCCTTGTTGGGCAAAACAAGCTCAGAATCTCTGACCTTAAGTCAAGATTGAATAGGTCTCACTATGGAGTCTCTGTGGGCCAGAATAGAAAGAAAAAGGAGATGGGGAAGGGAGGGGGACAAGAAAGGAATGCAGGGAGAAACAGCTAAAATTAAGGGCTATTTGATGGGGGTAGTATGGAAACTTAATACAGTAGAAACTTCCTAAATTATATACATAATGAAGGCTATCAAAATGAAATTGCAAAATAATGGAGGCATCAGAGACCCTACTGGCCATCTTTTGTTATCAAATGAATCTTCCTGTACCTGGATTGTGTTAAATCTAATGGAGTTGTTAGCCAAAGAGATCCCATGAGAACCTCCAAACAAATGAAGCTGTTTTCTGGACTCTAGTTGCTCTCTTCTCACATACTAATGGTAAGGTCCTATTGAAAGACAACACCTACAAAAGTCTTTGAACATGGCAAGGGTGGACTGATGCCTTCACAGAGTCTTCAACCCAAATTGATATAGCAAGATATTCTGGAAGCTACCGAGAGAAACGTAAATGAAATACCTTTGATCTGTAGTGGTGTCTTGGCTCAAAATATACTAATACAATGGTGACACAAAGCTTGTGAAAGAAACCAGTTGACATCTGATTTCACTTAATGCCTACTTCACAAAATAGCAGCCATACCTTACTCTGCTTGGGTTGCCAAGAACTTGAGACTAGATAGCACAGGGACCTAGTTGAAAACCAAATACTACTATTTTTCATTGCTCAACCATCAACAGAGAAGATTCTTCCTGAAGCAGATGGGAATAAATATAGACATCCTCAGACAGACATTATGCAGAGAACTAGAGATCTTGGAGCACTAACCCCTAAATGAAGTATCTCCAGCAAATCCCTCTTTTCTGGGCTCAGATAACTCTGTGTAAGGCAAAGCAGAAAGCGTAAAAGAACCAGATGGCATGACAGACACCAAGAAAACAATGCCCTCTAAACCAGTAGCACCAATGCACACAAGAACTCACAGAGCCTGAGTCAGCATTCCCTGCTTTACCAGATGGAGCCTGTATTAGGGTTTCTGTTGCTATGAAGAGGCCATGATCACTACAACTATTATGAAGGAAAACATTATTTGAGGTGAATCTCTTACAGTTTCAGAGGTTTAGTCCATTATCATCATGGTGAGACATGGTGGAATGCCGGTAGACATGGTGCTGGAGAGGAGCTGAGAGTTCTACATCTTGATCTGTGGGCAGCAGAAGGAGTCAGTGTCCACACTGGGCATAACTTGAATTTAAGAGACCTCAAAGCCTGTCTCACTTCCTCCAACAGGGGCACACCTACTCCTAAAGGGCCATATCTCCTAATAGTGCCACTCCCTATGAGCTTATGGGGGCCAATTACATTCAGACTATTACAGGGTCCTACAGTCAAAAGAAAAAGTTAACACATGCAGCCATTCCTAAAGCAGAAGCAATCTGCAACTGATAACTACTTACAAATGAGTATTTATTTTTCTCCAAGGAAATCTCATTGGAGAAACAAATTACTCTTAATGTCATGCTGAAGGCCCAGTAGTAGATGGTCAAGAAAGAGCAAACTCAATGGCATAATTGCATCATTGGAAGCTCCTTGTCACATAATGTCAAGTCAGGTATTTTTTAAAATTTTATTTTAATATATGTACATGTATATTTTTTCTTTTATCTTTTTACCCTACTGTTCCTTTACATCTATAGTATGTGTTATAGTTTAGTGTTTCAATGGGATTCCTGGATTTGTGAAAGAGTGGGTTTTTCTTTCTTGTGTCTTCCTTTGGGACCTTTACTTTCTCTTCATTTGTTTTATGTTATTCTGATATGTTACTTGATGTTTTCTCTTATTATATATTTTTTATTATTTTCTCACAGAAGCTTGTTTTGTAATGAGAGATAAAGGGATAGATCTGCATGAGAGCAAAGCTGGGGAGGGACATGGCAGGAAGGAGGAAGAGAGCAAACCATAATCAGCACATGAGAAAAAAAATCTATTTCCAATAAAAGGGAAAATAAATCTTCATAAGGAATGACTTAAAGCCTGGTCACTGACCTTCATGAAAAACAATGCTTTATGATATTAATGCATTAAAATATCCAAACAAGAAATTTCTATTAACATTGTATTTTTTTTTTCATGAGGGGCATTGAATAGCATGGTGGCATAGTGTATCTTTTAAGTAACAGACTTTCCATGTCACACTCACGGAAGGCTGGGAGCGTCTCTGGCCTTTGCAACCAGAAATCACTGTCTGTCACTGAGTTTCTCATTTGAGTGTTGTTTTTATTTTTCATTATGTTTGGCATCTTTGAAACAGAACTTTATTAAAAAGTAGTACCCTGTGGCAGAATATCTAGGAAATGAAAGTCCAGTAAGATAGAAACAACAAAGCAGGCCCCTAAAAGATAAATCATGTGGTGCTTTCAGACAAAGGGGAGAAACAAGCTCAACTGACAAGCTGATGTTGAACTTGATGCTTGCCATGATAATTTGAAGCAAAATAACCCAGCCTGCTATGTTTTCATTCTGCAAGGAAAGCTGCTGGTTTATTTTTATCCCATAGATTGTGGAGCTAAAATGAGGTTGAAGAAGAAACTCATATGCATAATAAATTAATTGTAGCCAGAATATAAAACTAACGTTACTGTAGAAGAGTTACTGGGTAGAATATTAAAAAACAGTAATAGCATGCCAAATTGTAGCATAATTGCATCACATATAGCTAAAAGTTTCAGGTAATATGAACTTGAATAGAAATAGACCCTGAGTGGATAAAGGCAGAAAATAAAGAAGGAAGAACAGAAAAGAAAACAAAAGAAAAGAAAAAGTATGATGGGTATTTTTGATGTTGGGTAGATTGAGCTTTTTGTTGTTTGAGTGTAAAAAATATTCTTACCTATGTGTGGTCTGACAGTGGAAAATACATTCTCCAATCTGTTTCTGTTAAAATCCTTCCAGAAAAACAAAGTCACATCCATTAATTTATGTGTTTTTATATAGATTACTTCACTTACAAAAATAAAAGTATATTTTAGTTATTTTTATTATCTGGCCCCTTCTAAGAAAATATTTGCAACGTAGGTATTGAATTGATATTGAGTATTATACTCTATTCTTTTCAGTATGAGAATTATTTTAGTGGATTAGAAGCTGAAGGTCGAAATTTTAAATACATTGGTATGGTAACAGCATATAAATTTAAGTTTGGTATTATTAATTTTCTCCAAGTATGCATATAGTACTCACTAGGTTTTGTTATTATAAATAAGCTATCCAAAAAGGAATTACTGGATGTATAGTCAGGTAAATATGCTATTTCATTATTATAGAAAACCAAACAACCACAAATACCATGAAATCAACATTTAATCAAATGTGTACTTATTAGAAATTAACCAAGTATGTAAATAGGTGTTTTGCTGTGTCTATCTGAAATCTCTTTAAACATCTCTCCCAAAGGGAATATGTAAACATAAAGCTTTTAGAAAGGCAGTGGATTTGCCAAAAGTTTTTTTGGTTTTCACATCAAATACGTTTCCTTACATTTGCTTATTTATATGCCTTCATGACAATAACACAACAAATCTGATGCTTGATAGATAATCCAACTTCCTTGATTATATATTATCACCTTTATTTGTAAGAACCCAAAGAATTCAACATAATGTGATATATAAAATAGAAAGAATAGATTCACCTTTTGTGGACTTAATTCTGCATCTAGTAATGACTTTATCAGTCAATAGTCACATCCACATTTCCTTAGTTGATTAGTAAGATGCATTTCTTATACTGCTAAGCAGGGCAAAAAAAAAAAAAAAAAAAAAAAACCACCCAGTTGAATAGAAATGGCAAAGTTAATTATGAGAATATAAAGTTAGATCTTGATAATACTCATGAAAATCCATGTAACATTTCTAAGAATAACCATACAATGTATGAAAAGTTAGAGAAAAGTTTCTTATGGCACACTCCTGGAGCTCCAGCTCTTATTCCACTAATGGCATTATCTGAAACCTAACAGTGTCTACAGGCAGGGCTAGGACTATTGCCAAGCTCTGGTACTATTATTTCACTCAGTTCAACCATCCCTCCCCTCCCTATCAATGTGCTGTTGGGCTTGTCAAGTCCTCTCTGAAAAACCAAGCTTCAGAAATGTTACTCCGCTTCCCTCACACAATACACAGCAGGGTGTGACCTGGCAACTTACAGGGATAGGACGTCTGTGTAAACAGGTGCTTTTTATCTTCACTAGTGAACCACAAGTGGAAACAGAAGAAAAAAATAGAGAGAACAGAAGGAAAGTCTACAGGAGGTGAATGAAACACATCTTCTAACTTAGAAGTACTAATTCTCCCTGTGTGGTGATTTCCAAGAAGGAAAAAAGAAAGGGAGGAAGTGAGGGAGGCCAAAGAGAGTGGAGAGAGGGCACAGATTTGCAAAACCAAGTCCTTGTTTGTGCGTGTCCACCTATGACAGTATCCCGAGCTTCAAAGAGAAGCTAGGTTTGAAATATGAGAGTAAGAGGCTATTCCATGAGATACACTTCCAATTATCAAGCACATAAAATTGAAAACTGAGTCAAAGTTACAATTTTCTCCCGTCAGGAACATGTAAGATAGGACCACTTATATATTTTAAATTGTCCACTGATCTTTAATGGAGGTGATACGATAGAATTCATCCTGTTGGTTTGTATAAAAGTTTTTGTTTTCTTGTTTAAGGACATAAAACTGATAAAATGAAGTATGCTTGTGGATCAAGTTAGATGATCTGTATATCTTAAATCTTATATATAGTTATAATATGATAAATCAAAGAATAAATTGATATACTTTTCTTGCTTTCTCCTTTCTTCTTTTCAATCTCTTCCTTCCTTCCTTCCTTCTTTCCTTCCTTCCTTTCTTTCTTTCTTTCTTCCTTTCTTCCTTTCTTTCTTTCTTCCTTTCTTCCTTTCTTTCTTTCTTTCTTCCTCATGTAAGGAGACAATCAAAGATTATTTAAAATGAGGATGGGTTAGTTATTACAACTGAATATCAAGCTGGTAATAAAACATTTTTACATATTTTGTATTCATTTGTTATTTTTCTGCTTTTAAAATGTTTACCTCACTTCCATTTTGAATAAATATTTACACTATGAAATAAATTTTGGATTATTTCCCAATATGCATTTATTAAAATGAACCCTATGAAAGCCTGTATGATGTATAAGAATGGTAGCTCTAAGCGAGACAAAAGGCCAGAGCAAACCAACATCGATTAACTACATTAGCAATATCTTATTATGGTGCTTCAGGATAGAAATTCAAGATGCATGCTTTATCCAAAGCAACATAGAATATTCCTAAAGAACAACTAGGGACAAGGGTAAGGGAAGTGTTTAATAATTAATTGAATTGTGAGCTAAGCCTGTATCATGTATGTGAGTCATCAAGGAACAGTTGATTTGGTGAGAAAGATGTGGCTCATTCAGACAAATGACACATCTTCTAACCCTGAATCCAGTAAGATCACAATATGCCTAAAGACTTAAAATATGGGGAGTAAGTAGAATGAAATGGGAACATGACAAATAATGAGGGACAATTGAGGTTTATCTGCTTGGCCATTTGAGTCAAATTACTATTTTGCCTTTTATTCTCAGAACATAGATGATGTAAAGAACATTAAGTAGAGAAGGAGGATAACAAGAAACACAGAATCTGCTGACAAATGAGAGGTTAGTGAACATAGCCTGGAAAAACCAATAATAAGGACTCAGGAGACTGCTTAGCAGTTAGGTCCCTGCTCTGCATTACAGAGGCCTGACTTCAATTCCCAGCACTCATTCAAGGAAGTTCACAACCTTCTGTGACTCTGGTTTCATGGATGTCATGAAATTCTGTTCTGCCCTCCACAGGCACTGCACTTCTATGCCCACGGGCACATATAGACACACACATACACATTACTCAAGTAAAAACAACAGTTCTAAAAATAGTAATATTGACAAAGGGCTGGTATTAGAGTTGAAGAAATAAGAAAAATCTACTCTGGATATGAGCAATGAAAAAAAGACACTCATTGAGCTAGGCAAAAGGCAGAAAAATATCAGTACTTTCTTTGTATCATCTTGTTTGACCGGAGCACAGGGCACATATTTAATGGAAAGGATAGAATGAGAATTTAGCTGACAGGTCATCTAATTCCAGTCTTTAATCCTCTGCTTCTTAATACACCCTTTAAAATTGTCTGTCTAACCCTCTGTACCATGAGACCTTATTGGCTTAGTTATGTTTATCTCAAGAGTAAATACTTAGCATCCAGGAAAAAGTCAACAGGTATTTGTGTGATTAGTAAATAACAACTGCTCTTAACACTACTTGTTAAAAATAAATTAACAAAAACAACAGTATGTAAGAAATAGTATTTAGTGTGTTGATTCTGGAGTTAGATGATAATTTGGTTTTTTGACAGAAGCTGTTAACTTTGATGCTGCCTGATTACATCTTGCTAGTATATTACTATGAAAATATAGAATAGCTATATTTATTTTTTTTCCATTTTGAATATTGATGATGCTTCATATAAACATACAGTGACAAGTAAAATTTACTTTAAAAGAGAAAGATTCTTAAATACCATAATTTTAAAAATGAGAGCCTTATCATCCTATTTTCACAGTTAAAACAAAGGTTGTTAAAATGTGCAATTGATAAATAACATGGGTTTACTCCTTAACTTAATCCCCAGGAGTAAACCCATGTTATTTATCAATTGCACATTAACTTGCTGGTGTTCCTTCTGGCTAATAGTATTGCCACATGTTTGATCCGATAGAAGAAATATGACAAGACTGCTGCTTCTGTCTTCTTTTAGCCTTCTCTATTTTAGCTTAGTCTTGGCATAGCACACATTTGTGACATAATCACTTCCCCAAAGGCTCCATCTCTCTAGACTTTCACAGCAGGTGATACATAGGTAATTATTAGAGAAAGCACATATCTATAAAATAGATACCTGACAAGAATTAGAGAAGATAATACATGTGTCCATCAAACGTGGACCAAAAACATAGATGTTCTAAAATAGGAGACATACAAATGAAATGGAAAGTGCTCACATTGTGGTCGTATGACAATGTGGGGTTACCGGTTAGTGATGTTATCAAAATTCTTTTAAAAAAAAAGAACATTATAAAAGAGCTGAATAAATGGCCCAGTGGTTAGGAGCATTTACTGCTCCTTTGTAGGAGCCATGTTTGGTCTTCAGCATACACTTGGCAATTCTGTATTAGAGAATAATCTTCAAATGAGAATATTTTTATAATCAACAAATACTTTGCAGTCATTTTTCTTACTTTGATAGCTTCTATATAATTAATCTTTACCTATAAAAATATTTACATTAATTTAAGATAAAATACACCTTAAATCTAATAATAATTAAAATAAATTTATTGTAAAAGGTGATCCCTCAGTGTAACTAACTAGTAAATGGGCTCTAGGATGTGGCACAGGGGTAATATGCAATGTATATAGACCATTCTTCTTGGGGGTAGTTAGGAGCTGCTCTAGTGTTCAGTTCAATTCTGTCAGACATATCAGTTTGGACTTCATTATCTGTTCAAATATGGCGCAAATTCCCAACATTAACATGAATGTTTAGATGTCAATGCTTATTCAACGTATTAAAACTAAAAACTAAAAACATCAAATAAAGGAACAGTACTTTTATTACATTTGATAGGTACAGCTATTATACAACATAAATGTAAGAACAAATGTGTCAAGCCCAGAAATAGAAATAAAAAGTGACTCTGCATGGAGACTATCATGTTTCAATTATTTTAAAGTCGGCCAGTTAGGAAAGGCCAGCTGCTGGCACCTTCAGATAATTGCTTGACATTTTCCCTATAACATATTGCAAAGCAAAGTTTTTAAAAATTGAAACCTAGAAATTATCAATAAAATGGTTGGTGGATGCTAATTATAATCTTATTTTCTGAAACACTCAAAATATGTAGCTCAATATGGCCTTAAATTCTTATTTGCCAGACGTAAATTTGAACTGCTGATTCTCCTGCTTCCCTCTCCAAAGAGCAGAAATTACAGGGTGTGCCATTGCACATGATTTCATTATCATAATTTAAAAAAACATTCTAAATGCTAAAGCCCTTAATTAAATTTCAATTAAAATATGAATATTGTCTCAAATAATCTCCCCAATAGATAAAAAATAAATAAAAATCAATTTAAAATGTCAAAATTCAAAACAACAAACAATATATATTAATCTGTTCATTAAAAACAAATGAGTGTTGCTATAATTACTAAGATAGTGTTACTTTAATTTGTGGTATTCTTGAAAAAGTGTATAATATGACAATGAAAAAATAGGAAGGTTAAAAGGTCACTCAATATAAAGAATTGCTCTGTTTTTAAGAAGTCAATTTCATGAAAATAGAAATAGAAATTTGGGAAATTTTCAGGCTAATATAGATTAAATAAATATATAGGCATATGATGTTGTTATATCCTATATTAAAATGAAGAAGAAAACAGAACAAATGTGTGCTGTTTGCCATATGACTTATAATGAATATATATGAAGCAATTTGCACAGTTGTAATAAAGAAGACAGTTTTTATCTCATTATTTTATAATTATACTGTGGCTAAATAGAAGGAAGGAATATTTATTTTTAGACAGCACTCACTGAAGTGTTTAATGAAAAAATTCACATCAGTAAATAGTACTTCCATGTGGCAAATTTCGTGTTCCTAAGAGAAAGCCAGGGTGTATGGAGTCTTGTACTATCCCTCAATTATTGTTTATCAAAATTATTTCATGGGGTCTAGGGATATGGTTCAATGTTATACAAGCATGGAGATGTGAACTCACATAACCTGCACCTGCACAAATGTGTTATAACTTGTAGATAGAGACAGTAAAATTCAAGAGAATTGACCATGTAGCTTATCTAGCACAATTGGTGAGCTCCAAAGACCAATATGGTGAAGGAGAGACCATAGTTTAAAATATATTGTCGCACTCCATAGAGTAAAACACCTCACATTGATCTCTAATTTTCCACTAGTGAATTCATGTGTTTATGTACCTTTATACTGTACAAACACATGAAGAAACACTCTTTAGAAATATTTCAAAACAAAAGCATAAAATCTGTTACTTTCTTGGTTATACGTTTTGTAAATGTGTAATAAGTATAGTTAATCTGTATTTTATATCAAATAGCATTTCATTGACTTTATATATTAGTTCATAAGGAAAACACTAAAATTTTAAAAACCAACAAATATAATTTAAAGAATATTATGTAAATCTGAAATAGTTCCAAATACAAATAAGAGGATCCAAAAACTGTAATTCACTAATTTATGAGTTTTTAAAAGATCTTACCAATGTCATTAGGGCTAATTTTTATCTAGTTAAACATGAAGATGAAAGTGTCAAATTTCCTCATTTGTATAAATTCTTAGGCTTATCACATTAACAAAATGTGTGGTATATTAAGTGATGTAACTTTAAGGACTTTAGTATAAGTTGAGAAAAAGACATGTAAAATGTAATAAAGCTACACAGAATTTATGAACCCTTGCAAGAATTTATGAGCAAAAACAGAGCAAGGAGTGTAGACTTCTACATAGTGGATATCCCCATTTTCTACTAATAGGTTTCACCATCTTCCCATGCTTTTTGCATAAAAAGGCAAAGGTATGGTGCATTTGATAGTGGGAAAAATAAAGACAAAGAAAGCAAAACCACTCTCTTATTAGGTTGAATTCACATATGTGAGTCTTTTCAATAAAGTTCAGGGCACAAAGCAGTGGGAAATCTGTTCAAGAAATTTTAATGATTTCCAGGGTAAAGGCAAATTAAAATATTCTTAGTCTGGATGACGTTGCACTTGACCTATTTTTTCTGCTTCAGACAAATGGATATTAACAGCACATAAAACTAGCTCTATTGGGAACTGAGAGATGGCTCAGCACATACGAGTACATACTGCTCTATCAAGACTTCAAAAGTTAATAAGATTAAAAATGAGGACATAGACCCACTGAAAAGAAATGTCAAGATAGAGACATTCTGGAAATAATTGGACAAGAAAAACACTTTGTTTTTCAAAGTATTTATGAAAAGGAAAAAATGCAACATTCATAAAAGAAAAAATATTCATTAAAATTAGGCTGAAATGAAGCAAGGAAAAGATATAAAAAATAATAAGTTATAAATCTTTTAAATCTTTATAAAACAATCCAAGTGTCCTTGATAGAGATGGTCCATTGTACTTATTGTCAAAGGAAAATAAATGACTGGAGTATGAACCAAGAGTTCATCTAATATAACAGAAGGGTTCTATATTGCCAGGGTAGATTTGATGGATTTGTAAGTTAAGTATATTCATCTTTCTTCAAAGCAGAGATAGATTATATAAGCTGTGGCAAGTTTCCATATGTTTGCCAAAAACAAAAACAAACAAAACAAAACAAAACAAAACAAAAAACAAAAACAAAAACAGTTAATTATTTTTATTTGGATTTTTGAAAAGAAAATCCAGTTCGTAATAAAAAGCTGATGTAGGCTTTGTTCTGTTCCTGTCCACCAAATATAACAGCAAACAGTCTTACTGATGCTTTCATTGCTGGCGTAAAATACTTTGACCAATGTCACTTAAAAAGAAAGGGATTATTTGGGTTTCATGGTTTAAGAGAAAATATAATACGTGATAGCGGAGCAGACGCAGGGCCCCCTTTTCTGGAAGCAAAGAGAGAACAATGGAAACAGTGCATGCTTTGAAAATCTTCAAGACTACCCCCAGAAACAATATTTTCCAGTAGTGCTAGATCTACTAACCTATTTTAAAAGAGTACTGCAAAGTGTCGACTTAACATTCAAGTATCTGAGAATATGGATATACCTCATTTTAAACACCATTCCATAAGCAGGGCTTATAGAATAATCCACAGAGCAGATGAAAAGCCAGACAATTTTAGTCAGTCACAGATACTAGTAATTATATAATACTGAACAATAAGATCAGAACAATAATACGTTGTAGACTGACTGGAGTGGATCAGTTTAAACTTATTGTAGCATTTTATTTAAAATTCAAACTATAGGACTGGAAATTTTAAACTATAGATGCAATGCTAAAATGTTTGCCTTGCCATCACTGGGGTATGGATCTACCTCCTCAAGGGCCCACACAAGAAAATAAAATGTTAAGTGTGGTGATAGTCTTAAAGCTGGGAAGGTGGAAGCAGACATAGCCTTAAGGTTCACTAGCCTAACTGGTTTGGGTCATGTTAGTGAGAAACCCAGTTTCATGGAAAAAATATGAGTGTTATCTGTGGATCTACAACCTCTGTCCTCCACATGTACCTAAAGACACACACACACACACACACACACACACACACACACACACACAGAGAGAGAGACAGAGAGAGAGAGAGAGAGAGAGAGAGAGAGAGATTGAGATCTCACATTCACATATCTTTACACAAAACTAAACTTCAGCCATTCAGGAGGATTTTGTGGGAAAATGTTGATATCCATGAACCTTGATTATGATTTTTAAAAAGGGGGAGGGGGCAATGCCAGCACTGGAGAATTGTCCCAGTGGTTAAGAGAACTTACAGCTCTTCACAGGGCAGAATCAACTCCCAGGACCTACACTGTGATGTACAACCATCTTAACTACAGTTCCACGAAATCTGGCACCCTCACACAAACATACATGCCTGCAAAACACCAATGAATTATATAAAAAGTAAATTAGTTTAAAAAATCCAGGAAGTTGTGGCATACGCCTTTCATCCCAATACTCGAGAGGCAGAGGCAGAGGCAGGCAGATCTCTGAGTTTGAGGTCAGCCTGATCTATAGAATCAGTTCTAGGACAGCCAGAACTACACAGAGAAATCATGTCACAAAATACCAAAATGAATAAATGAATGAATGAGTAAGTAAATAAGTAAATAAAGTGGCAATGTTAAATGATTTAAAAAAAAATCTTCAATTTAGCAATGACTCTTTCTGTCTTAAGTTCCTGCGTCTCTGCAATGAGTGAAGGGCTGGGTGCACATTTACTGTACCTCTGTCTTTCCAGTCCTTTACTTTTCTACCTTGTGCAAATCCTCATCATGGTAACAGGTAGAAATGAATCAACTTATAGAGAAAGTTTAAGCTTGTGTTCCTGGTTTCACTAATGCCTTAATCTAAAGAAAGAGATCAAAGTGCATTTTTCACTTTTTATGCCAAAATTTCAGAATAAAAGTTATGAAAGTAACTCCCCAGATTGTTGTCATATGAAAAATTCATAGGTGTCTACTAAAATTGCTGTGCTGAATTTGACAGAAAAATAACATGCATTAGTAGAGATCAAAGACATCCAAACAGGAAAGGTGTTCCAATCCACTTTAAAAGACATGGTAACTTATCTTTCAAAGGAGTGCAGTAAGAATAGTTAATGATTTAGTCTGGGAAGAGTAGCAATGTGGTGATATTACAGGCATCAGAGAAGTAATCTTTGGTGTGTTGTCAAACTGCTTGGGGCAGCCAGGAAAGAAAGGTGTGGTTCAAGGCAGTCAGACAGAAAATACCTTAAAGGCTATTTTATGTTGTGTAAAAGCTCTCATATATTGTTGTACAAAGGTCATTGACTTCTCTCTGAGTGGGAGTGACTCCTAATATTGAGGCTGAAACATAATTTGAAAAGATAAAATAAAATAAAGAAATGGGAATAGAATGCTTTACCTCTTTTATGGAGTCCTAATCCTTTTAAACAAATAATAAATATGAAGTGATTTGACCACCTCAAGCTCTTGGCTACATTAATGAGGACAATTTTGTATTGCAAATCCAGACTTCAT
This sequence comes from Onychomys torridus, assembly GCF_903995425.1. Lineage (NCBI taxonomy): Eukaryota > Metazoa > Chordata > Mammalia > Rodentia > Cricetidae > Onychomys > Onychomys torridus. The sequence continues at coordinate 44,658,811 of NC_050459.1, forward strand.
GAGCTAGAAATATAAATCATACAAGTCTACTGGGGGTGTCGCCATCTCTCAATTTGTTTCACTGTTAAAGATAATCTGAAACCTTTTTGGTATAAAATTATGATTCAATTAGTAAGATTTTGAACAAGAGTAAAATGAAGAACTTATGTAGTAGATTTCTATATAATTATTAATGATAAACATGTAATGGTAAAGTGCTTGAAGACATAACTTGTAGCTAGATGATTTATTTCTAATCATACATCAGATAGGCATGCTCTCCTTCCATATCCATTCACATAAGTCCTTTGGCTGCTTACCTTTATTTTTTTTTCTTACCTGCTGCACATTTAATCATCACATCAGTAGTTTAGTGCTGTTTCTCGTGAAAGGTTGTACAAACAGGCTGATCATTTATGTTAGCGTTTAATTCACAGTTACGTTTGTTAGCTTCTCCAGTATTGCTGCGAACAGTAGAGTTCATTTTCTTTGTTACCTGCTGAATATCATAGGATTATAAGTTATTTTATTATTTTGATAAAGATGATTTTCAAGGTTATTCAGACATTAATCTATTATTGTTTACCTGTAAGTATCATTTATATACATATTTCCATTGGTTGCATAATAGCAGTAGAAATTTTATTTGTAAACTTGATGTTTCAACTCTGCTAGATAACATTTACCTCCCTCATTCTAAGTTCTTGTGTTTTGTTCAACTTACATTAAAAAATGCTGTGTTTTAAGAATTATTATTATTCTTCTTATTGCCTTATACTGGCTGAACTGGATATTTCAAAACTTTTAATCCATGGGTAGACTATTGATAACCAATTTAAGTTTTATTTTATACCTCTAATTCATCATAATATTAAATAAAACTGTTGACTAGTTCACAGTAGTGCTACCATTTCTTCAAATTATTTTTAGTCATACTGTATATATATATATATATATATATATATATATATATATATATATATATATATATATATATATATAAAACCAAGAATAAGACAAACATGCTGGGTACTCATTCACACAGTGCTATTTAATGTCAGAACCCTATCTGGCAGTACTCTGTACCAGAGTAGATAGATGATGGACTAAAAAAATCTGGAAACATGGAAATTAACTTGTGACAACATAGGTGAAGTTAGATAAATCATGCTTAGGGGATTAGAGTTGGCACAGGAAAACACCTGCTTTTCACTGCCACCTATATTTGTAATGCTAAAGAATCAACTTTACAGGAGGTGAGAGAAGAGGCTGAGACTTGGGGATAACAGATAAATGACTCTTGGAGGCAAAAGTCTTAGCCAGAAAGAAGTAATCTTATTTTTCTTTTCTTTTCCTTCCTTTTTTTTTTTTTTTAAATATTGTTCAGTGTGAAGCAGGGTATTGTTAATAGTCTGGTGTGTATTTCAGTACTTCTAAGAGCTTAAATGACAAGTATCATCACAACAAAAACAAAATGTGTTTGAAATAATGAGTGTATTGAGTAGCTTGACTTAATTATTATATACTACATTACTATGCTACAGCCTTACTTTGTACCTCCTACATATATACAATCATGAATTGCTTGCTTAAAATTGAAAAAGGGTGCTCAGGAATAAAGACAATAATTTTGAAAACAAAATGAAAGTTGGAAAATATGATTGTTGGTTTGTAATCACATCAATATAGTCAACAATCAATTCTATCTTAGAAATTTTTGTTTAATGTCAAGATTTTTTTCAAAAAAAAAAAAAAAAAAACCCACCAAAAAACATAAAAACTAGGGACTAGTCTGGGGCTACAGTTTAGTTGATAAGAGTATTTGCAATATAATCATGAGGACATGAATTCAAATACCTAATAACAATTTATTAAGAATATCAGCCCATTAAGAAGCTACATGTACCCACATGTAGATTACATGCCAAAACTCATGTGTGGGGTATGATCAATGGATTCTTCAGGTTCTGTGCAAGGCCCCATATCAAAGAAATAAGAACAGTTGATGGCCCATTATTACTTTAGCATGCACACGCGCGAGCACACACATACACACACACACACACACACACACAGAGAGAGAGAGAGAGAGAGAGAGAGAGAGAGAGAGAGAGAGTGAGAAAGACAGAGAGACAGAGAGAGCTGTTTGACTCTATCATTAAAGAAAATATTTACATTCAAATTTACATTAAATCATATACAGGCCTCAAGGAGTACTAAGTTTTCTTGGACACATATTTATGAGGCATCAAAGATATTTGCCAGTCTAGTGTTAACAATTATGTTGAAATATCATTGCTCTTAAAGGATAATGTGCTTTAATGGCATGGTCTTGACCTTACCCTCTAACTAACTGAAGAAAAACAGGATAACCTCATGCACCTAATACCAAAACAGTACCTTCCAAATACAAGCAAAATGAGAGCAAATTCTAAAGCTCATAGGGAAATTGTTTATTTTATAAGGAATGTGTAATGTCCTCATGTTCTAAAATACATTTTAAGTAAAATAATTAAAACTCATGTGAAAGTTCTCCCAAAAGAACTTTTTGCAAATAGTGTTTTCTTAGGTTTTAAGGAAATAGGTTGTTTATCTCATTTTTCGAACAAAATCTGTTTATTGTTTCTTTAACCCCTTCTTACCAGCGCCAACTCACTGTATCGTGTCCTGCCGTCCCCACTAGCTTCTTTCCCACATTCTTGACACAATTGACCTTTGGTTACACTTTTCTTTCATGAAAATTTTAGAATTATTCATTATCCCATAACTGAGGGATAATGAAGAACCTTTATATTATTATATTAACGTCATATATATATATATATATATATATATATATATATATATATGCATACCATATATATTCTTTCCAATATACAGTCATACGTCTTATGTCTTAAGTATATTCTTTCATATATATACTGGTTTTTCAAGACAGGGTTTCTCTGTGTAGTTTTGGTGCCTTTCCTGGAACTCACTCTGTAGCCCAGGCTGGCCTCGAACTCACAGAGATCCTCCTGCCTCTGCCTCCCGAGTGCTGGGATTAAAGGTATGCACCAACACCACCTGGCTTCTTTCTTATATTTTGATTTGAAAACTAAACCATAAAGTGTAACTCTTACAGGAATTCTTTTTGCAAACATGGTCTTTAGCCAAGGCTGGCTTATGTAATCAGTCAGAGATGGCTCTGAACTTGTGATTCCCCTGCCTCATGAATTACTACTGCATTGCAGGCATGTACCAGAAAGCCAAGTGTATACTGTGACTTCTTAAAAAACAGGACCTTGTGCATGCTAGTTTTTTTTTATTTTAATATGAAATTCTTCTCCCCCAAAAAACTCTAAGAAATTGTACCATAATAAAAATAAAAGTAATGATTGCCTTGAATTTTAATTAAGTTCGATTAAATAAAATTCTATCCTATGTCATTTAAAGAAAAATATTAATCAATTTTTATATCATCATTTATAGAATAAAATCAAGTTGTAGCTACTCAGTGCTGCATATAATGTTTAATAAATTACTTAATGAATTTCAAATGCTAAGTATTTATTCATAAATGAATTTTTTCAGTCATTCTAATGCTGAGTTCCAGGGAACACAGTGCAGATTTTGGAGCTTGGGAAGTATTTTTCAAAACCAGGAATTGATATGTGAAAAGGAAAAATGACATTAGAATAAGGCATTTATTATCATCCTTTAATTGAGGGATACTCAATAACCCACACACACACACACACACACACACACACACACACACATATATATATATAAAACATAGCAACCTCACTAACACTGTCCATTTTCTAGCATATAGTGGGACATCAGATATGGTTATAATCTGTTGGGATATTGGCAGTCATGTTTTGAAAACTATGTAGAGATATTAGGTTCATATTAACCTCTGCCAGTGGTAACACAGTGAAACTAAATAAGAGGAATCTTTAAGCTCCTTTAAGCTCTCCTGGATTTTTTATTCTCCAATGATACTGAAGACTGAGTAGGTTCAAATAAATTAATGATCTTAACTAGAACACACTGAATTTTGGAGCTTTGCTTCTATCCTATCTGTGATCTGGGGTGGCAAATATAATAAGTGATAGTATAATATCTTGGTATGAATTACCTGGGCATCAGATACATAAAGACCATCTTGATGCACTCACTCTCTTTAAAAATGGTTAATTCTAGGGTAAGGAAGTAGGGCTTTTGAAGCAGATTCTCAGATTAGAAATATATGTCCGAAAGGAAGTAATCGGGTTTGCCTGCTGCTCAGTGGTCACATGCACATTGTGAAGCTAACCCCAATTTATTTTCCCACCAAAATCTGTGGTTGTTAGATAGATGTCTCAGAAGCTACAAATACATCGTGCTCTTGTAGGAGACCAATGCCTGATTCTCAGCATTCACATTGGCAGCCACAACAACAGGTAACTTCAACTCAAGTGTATCTAAGGCCTTCTTCTGAACTCTATGAGCATCTGTACTCAATGTGTGCACATAGCCCTATGTAAACACTTGAATGAATACTTAAAAAACAATAGAAAAAAAAGTAAAAAAAAGTAAAAAAAAATAGTGCTACAGGATTAGTATTGCATTGTTTGGAGAATTCTTTCTGCAAATGCGGCTTAAAATCATCACTGATCCTTTTTCTATGTTCTAATAAAGACAGAAGTCCTGGAAATTATTAATATTTTCAAGGTAGGTCCTGGCAATAGGAGCCAGCCATGACTGTACAGAAGAATGAAATTTTGGAGAATAGTTGCGATGTCATAAGTGGTGTCTATGACTCCCACAGGGGGCTGATGAATGCCAATCATCAAAGGGACAAAAGGAAAGTAATTGGAAGGTATTGTAATGGTGATACTACATTTGGAGAAAGGCAGAAAGACACCTGGGGGGATCTAAAACAGCTGAAAAGCTAAGATGAAGATGTACAGTGTTGCAAATCTTCCATAAATAATATTTAATATCTAATCAGCATGTAGTTTATTGAGACAAATAGAGAGTCAGAGATCTTCTCTTCTAGACTAAACACTATTTCAAGATTTTAAAATCTTATGTGTTAGTGAGAACCAATGAGCTGGTTACTTATAATAGCACACATATTAAAGTACACCTAATATTGAAATTAGCTATATTATCTCATCATTAGACAACATTACTAACTAATGTTTTGGAAAATCAGAGTGTCTGTGTGTAAGGGTTACCTTCACAGAATCCTTTCCATCTTTGGGGTGATACCAGCTCTCTCTTTAAAATTTTATTTTCTGTGGTTTACATAATTTGGTATGATATGCATTTTATAACTTTACCCATTTTTAAACACTTTGATATTAAGTTGGGTCATCTAGTCTTCTTACAAGAACTAATGAATATATTTGTATAAGGGAACAAGCACTGTCTGTGTGTTCGTTTTGTTTTCTGTTAGCTTACACTGTTTCCCAGACTAAAACAGAGAGACTCAAATATGATAAGGCACGATGCCATAGGAATTTATTTTATGTTCACATCACAGCTTTGGGGAATTATTCATCTTCAGGGGATGGCTCTATTCCAAATGATCTTTCTGTGACCCAGGCTTCTTCCTTTTATGAATCCCTCATCTCTCAGGGCTTTATTATTGAATGTTTTCAAGTAGAAAAGTACTAGTAATGGAAAGGGGAGGCCTGGCAGGCACTCCTCAATCCTGGACTCTACACTAGGGAGGGAGAGGCAAACATTTCTATTGCTCCCCTTTCTTTGAAAAAAAAAAAAAAAAACATAAGTCACATGAACATCTCTATACCAAAGGCCTAAGATGCCGAACTCTATGGTAAATAGCCACCACCACCCCCAGCTACAATTCTGATCCATAGAAAAGACGATAGCGGAATATAGAGGTGTAAGGAAGGCCATTCTTCTGGACCTTGATATCTGTGTGTAATCTCACTCCCCTCTTCAGAGGAAGAACCTCAAATTCCATCCAGTCATTTTACTAATTTTAAAGCAACACTACCTAGACTAGTGTACATAAGAAACAGCAGAAGCCCAAGCTTTGTATTGTGTGCAAGTTGGTTAGTAGTATTCCTTGGAGACTTCAACCTGAGAGCTCCTTGATTGGCAAACAAAGGACAGCAAAAAATGGCCCCCAAAGGGAGTGGCACTAATGGGAGGTGTTGCCTTTTTGTAGTAGGAGTGGTCTTGTTGGAGGAACTGTGTCTGTTAAGGTTTTCTTGGGTAACAATATACTTCCTTTGAATTTGGTTGTCATTCATGGATTCATCCTGAACCCCAGTAATTTTAGCTTGCTTTGAATGTATAAAGCTCTTCCTCTTTAAACATCCTGGTCTTATGGCCTATTCTGATGTTTCCTAACAGTCATTAAAACTATCCTTTGTATTGGCAACAGGTTAAACGCAGAGTGTATTTGACCTTTTGTTCCTTTGCACTCAACCCTTCCTGTCTCATCTGAATAATACATGAGTTTCTCTATTGAACCAAGGAATAACTCCTTATAGTCAAGCACTTATTAAAGAAAAATACCAGTTATTTGCCAACAAGCAGTTAAGACCAAATGGTACACTGGTTATTAAGGTCATCTTATGCAAGCAGGATAAAGAAGACATGGTATACACTGAGGTCACATTACACCTTTCATTTTGACATATATGCAGGGATGCAGTAGAAGCAGACCTTATGGTCTGAGGCATAGGGGACAGACTTCTTAACCTCTGAGACCTCCTCCTGATAGAGTCAGAACATTGGGTTCATCATTATTATAATACGTCAAAAACAGGACTTTACTTGGAAGAAGATGGTAATATTATGGGATCACACAACTTACTATAGTACTGGTTGGAGATACTTCTGTGGTTGTGACTTTTGGTGTTCAACATCTTTGTGTGTTGAACTCTAGGGGAAACATAGCAGTCTATGAAGTACCAAGAAACAGGCACTCACCAGACACAAAGTCTGATAGCAATTTTTTCTTGTATTTTCAGCCTTGGCAAAGTTCTGATTCTGCTGTCCCTTAACTTCTCTGGCCATTTAACTTAATTTCTATGAGAGAATACATACATACATACATACATACATACATACATTCATACATACATGTGTGTGTGTGTGTGTGTTTTCACTGGGAACTGCCTAATACACACACACACACATATATATACATATATATGTATATATGTATATATATATATATGTATATGTATATATGACTAAGACAGTGTCTATATTAAAAGAGGGACTCAATCTCTTGGGAGAAGAGTAACACTTTCAAAATATATTACCACAGCAAGGCAAGGTTTAGTGAAGCCATGGAAGTGGGGTTAGGCAAGGTATTAGGATTTCCTAGAACCCAGAGACCCTGATCCTTTTCCAGAAATCACAAACTCAACAGACCTAGATGCTGGAGCAGTGAGGGAAATAAAGCACTTCCTTCACCTTAAGGCTGTGTAGACTCTAGACATGCTTTTTCTTCTTTACATCCATGTGTCTACTGTTTGTGTTAATGCTTGCCTTATCATAAACATGCCTTTACTTACATATTGGGTTTTGTCAGATGAAGGTCAATTTTTCTATGTAATGAATAAGATAGTCTCATCCATGTCTGAATACGATGTTTATAGGAAACTTTAGGCATTAAACTTTTAAGCAGATGATGAGATGTGTTGTTTCATGAACATTAAGGTAGAATAAATGTATTTTTGAAGAATAAAGGATATTAGAGAGCCAGGGTTAGATTGCAATGACTGAACATCTATTATTTCTCAAATCATATGCTAATATCACAGTTCTAGTGTGACAGTATCAGGAGGTGGTAAAACATGAGGCAAATGAGTCTTCACGGATGCTTTCCTCGTTCATGAGAGATATTTCACCCTCTCTGCATGTGGTGGTAAGTGGAAACAGGGCTGCATATGGAGCAACAGGAAACAGGTATTTGCTGGATGCCATGTCTTCCTGCATCTTGTTCTTTGATTTTTTTTTTTTTAGCCTTCGAAATTGTGAGAAAGAAATTGCTGTTATTCAAAAGCTACCCAAGGTATAGACTTTTATTACAGTTGGCTAGGATGGTCAAAAATAGCATTCTGCATATATACATGTGTATGTATGTATATATGGCATATTTATATATATGGCATGGGAAATTGAATCAATAGGTAAGAAGATTTTCTGTGTAGGCCTAATACATGAGTTTGAATTTCCAGCAACCACAAAATGCTCAGGCCAGGTTATGTGTGCCTGGATACAGGGCAAAAGCAGAAAGTTCCCAAGAACTAGCTATGCCAATCAGCGTAACTGAAATGATGAATTTTGTGTTCAGTGAGAGACTCAGTTTCAAGGAATAAGATAGAAAGTGTCCTTTTTGGACTTATGTCCACATAATCCCAAGGCATACCCATGGAGAAACACAGTTTTCCTTAACATAAACAACTCCTATGCACTGGGAAGCTAGAAAATTTTCTGCCAAGTTTCACTATATAGATTTGACTAAAATGTTAACTTGATAGAAGGACTGCCAGAAATTTAAACTCTTTCAGCATAACTAAAATTTTTTTTCTGACTAACTGTAGAGCAAGTCAATAGAATTTTAGGTTTTAATTAGTGTACCAGTTGATATTGGATAGTACACTATTAATTAGAATAAAGTAGATAAAAAGACTTCATGCAGCTCTAACTTTGCATTGGACACTATCCAACTGCTGTTGTTAAATGAATAGAACCATTTTTATACTTTACTAATTTTCTTGATTCAGTATGTTCTCTTGTGTCACACAGGTTGTGAAAATAAACACAAAATGCTGTAGGAGCCCGAGGGATGCAGCTCACAGTCGGAGAGCAGAGAGCTCTTGGCCTTTAATTTTTACGAGATTACCTCTGTTCTAGGGTTAAGTCTGTCAGATTAGGTACTGAAGAAAACTGCTAAGTTATTAAACATAGAAGACCTCACAGGAGAAGAAAAGTTTAGCTTTAGCTGTGTAAATATTTAAAATATAGGTTATCTCCTAGAAATTTAATAAGCATACTTTCTATGAATTTTGATTCTATTATAAAATAGCTTTATGCTAATTCATATTGCATCAAAGTCGATATAACAAAGGCATCAGAAAATTGCTTACAGTTTTTTAAATGTATCATGAATCTTTGGGTTTTAAACTAGGAACATTCTTTTAAAAATATGAGTATGATCACAATTTTATTACCATAGATAGCTTTAAAGTAAATTTGAAGCTGTCTTAATTAGTTTTGAATGTGTCACTGTCTCTCAACAGAAATGTATAGTATTCCTTAATTGTTTATTATGTTATTTTTACATATTGGAGTTTTAAGACACACAAATAAAAATACTCAATTAAGACCTCATCCAAACTAACCTGAGGCACACAATGGAGCTGTCAATAAAACAAGTAAATGCAGGATCATGTAATTCATGGAGGAGAGTAGAAAACAAAACCAACAAACCAAAAAAAAAAAAAAAAGAGAGAGAGAGAGAGAGAGAGAGATGGAGAGAGAGAGACGGAGAGAGAGAGAGAGAAGAGGGAAGAGAATACAGAAGGAAAGAGTGTGGAAAGAGGGGGCAGAGAGGGCACACCCACTTTTTAGGCTGGGACGCCATTGCAGGCTGATGACATAATTAAAGACATAATCCTTACAGGGTGGTCAAGGTGTCTCAGTTACTATTCGAGGTTCTCAAAAATCTATTCATAATAGAGATAGGGGAATACTTGCCTATAGGAGTATTGTTTTCTATAATGAGTGAAAGGAGGAATGACCCTCAAAGGAAACTAAATTCCATCACAATAAGATAAAAGATGGTACTGTTGGCAAGAGAAAGCAAAGCACGAGAAGAGTGGGGGTCGTGGGAAAGAAACTAACTTCTCCGTCCCTATTGCTCTCTGGGCTGTTTACATGTCTCTTCATGAGTGCTTGTGTGTGAGAGAATCTTAAAAGAGTAGTCCGAAGGACTTCAAGCAACTGAGTGATTTGATGCAAAGGAAGGAAGAGAACGCCACAGGTATCCTGAAGGAAGCAAAAATGCATGCCACTAACATAAAAACAAATGCATTTTTTTTCTTTTTTAGGAATTAAAAAGAAGCCAATACATCTAAAACAGAGTAAACAGGCAGAGGACTGCACAAAATGAGGCAGCAGAAGGGGATAGACAGAGAGGGTGACAGGCTTTATGGTTATCAAAACTCAAATAAGACTCATTCCAGACCTAGAGAGTCATTCATTCTAAGGCCTGAGTATAAAAGACCTTATTTTCTAGTTTCATCCTCCTTACATGGTGGAAAATAAAATGATACCAGGAGAGACAGAAGCAGGGTGGTAAGTTCAACATGACTGCAAGAACCAGAGAGGAGATAAGACTCAATTCCTTCAGAGTGGTGTCAGTGGACATAACAGGAATTCATCAAATATATATTAAGGATGGGCTCAGATGTGGGAGTAAAAATGGAAGAAAAAAGTGATATAAGCAAATCTGAGGAAAATGAGTATAAGAGGAAGATTAGAAACCCTTTGCTTGTTCCTGGTTGCAGTGCAAGGGAATTCTAGCTTAAGGCCATTTCTATTGTGTATTTGACCCAGTGACCCATGACTTCTGTATTCAACTTGTTTAGGTTCCCAGTAGGCTTCAATAAACACTTAACAGAAATGTAATTTATTTTTGTTGGCTCCAGGAAAAATGATTGGCTGATGACAAATAAGAAGATTGGTCTTGTCATATTTGAAGCTAACAGTATGAAAATAATTCACAGCATAAATAATTACAGGAGGTGCAGAGGTGAATAATGTACAGTTAGCAAAACATGGATGAGGTGATGCAAGATTTTGTTTTTAAACGCCAAATTCTGTATGTGTTTGTGAGTAAACATTATCCTCTAAGACAGTTCCTCATTGTCCAGGTGATCAGGGGTATTCACCAAGATATGAAGCTCAGTAAAACTGTCCTGTTAGATGTTATTTAGAAAAAGATATCAGAATAATAAAGAATATAAAAAGAAATTGTCCATTTCTTTCAGTATCTGCAATGTTTATGCTTTCAATTACAAATGCAAACAAATTATGGCCTCTGTTAAGGATATAATGACATTTTCATAAATAGAAGAAGTTCACATAAGCTAGAGATTTAAAAAAAAGATATTTTCCTCAGAAAAAAGGGCTTAGTTAAAGATTAAAAAGTCAAGTCTTTCAAGCTTATTTTTAAAGAAAATTAATATGTATAATTAATATGTTTCTATAATACATGTATGCATACATGCATATGTAATTAGTATATTTTACAGATATATACAAACATGTAGTTTGCAAAAACTAAGCTGCCAATTCTACCCTGCTAAGATCTTAGAGTTACAATTTTCTTCAATGGGGAACTTCTTCAAAAGCACTTTTTTTAGATCCTTTGGATAAAAGAAAAATATTTACACATCATTGTCACTGTAGTCAGGTGTGAAACTTATCTAATTGGAAGAATAATGATTGCAGGGTCAAGTCCAGGATAATGGCAATTTCACAGTCCAACTCTTTAAAAGTGGCCCTTTTCTCTCAGGCCATCTTGTAAAAGACAATAATTATAATTTTATACACAGGCAGAAGAAATTACTTCAGATAGGAAACTTTGAAAATAAGACTGTAAAAATAATATATGCCATGCTAATGGTCACAAATTGCCCAGTTCCTTCCTGCTGAGGGGTAGGTAGCTTGTGCTGCTGTTGATAGGCCTTCTGGGAAATTCTGAGATTCACTGTATTAGATGACCTCATTATTCACTGTAGATAAACATTCTAAACAAAATGTATTTGATCTAAAAAAAGTACATATTTACACTATTATTGATACATGATAAAAAGTTACACATTAATAATGTATTAATAAATGGCATTTAATAATTTTCTGTTATATGCTAGACTCTGGGAAGCACATTTTATATGGATTTAATTCTCATCTTTTATTGCATATTTTCTTCAATACTACCTACATTTAATAATTATGAAAACTCCTTTGTTAGTTCATTATTTCCTCTTTTAGACAGTAATTAAAACAGGGCTGTTTAAGTTATTGACCTGAGAGCACATCTTTTGAACAGGGTGGAACCAAGATTTTGTACCTCATTGTACTAAGTAATATTTCTTGAGTCACACATGTCCGTTAAAGCTCTCTTTCTTATTTACATAAATTCAGCAAATAATTTTGCAACCTATGACACTGAGTTTCCTTATCTATAACAGTAGGAAATTCTACTGGCACTCTCTCATAGGGATGCTCAGGGATGTGATGAGATAATATACGTGAAACCCTCGTCCTGTCCCTTTAGCTAGAAAATATTCAATAAATCTATGTTTTTTAAGTTGATGTTTTTCATCTTCCAAAGGTTCTTGAAGAGTTCTGAAATACAGAATCTCAATCTAGGCCATTAATAATTCCAGAGGGAAAAAAGTGAGAACAGATTCAATTTAGCCTTGTCTTTCTTGATGTGGGAGAAACAATAACATTCACCATACATTACAAATATTCTTCCCTGAATGTCAGCTTTGGTTTTAAGAATAACTGGCTGGCAAATTCTACACAAGAGTCTGTGATTAGAATTTAATATAAGTCACATCCAGAACCAAACATGCAAGAATGAGTCTGTTTTCCTTGTCATCTATATTGATGTTTCGTTTTGTCACACAGGAAGGTGTCTCAATATTAGCCTGAGTTCTCAATCCATCCTACAAGGATGGATGCTACAGTAAAGCACCATCATTTGGACCTTTCTCCTGTCAATGTCAGGAAAAGAACTGGCAGAAATAATCTAAAGGAGTAAAGGATTATTTTGGCTCATGGTTTCAAATGATTCAACCTATCACAGAGGGAAAGACTTGGCAGAGAAGAACCATTCCCATCATGGCAGTTGTGCCCAGATCACGACCCCCAGAGAGACCAGTGAAGATGAGCATGCCAGAATGCAAAAGCAAGGTTTAATTCTGGATATACAAACCTAGGCAGGGACTTTGTCCAACAGATCCAACTCAGTGGAGGCTGGAGGAAGTGCCCGCCTTTGTGCAAGCTCAGTTTTTAAAGGAAAAAAAATCACAAGGTTACATTGTTAGTATTTATGCGGCGCTAGGAACACGTCCAGAACACGACAAGACCACAGGAGAGTTTTATTAAAGAGGATAGAGGTGACAGGCCTGGGTGAAACACACGTGGGTGGGGAGAGAAGTGGGGAGGGGGGAGGAGGAGGAGGAGAGAGACTGAGAGCCTGAGAGAGAGTCCTGCAAGGTGGCGCTGGCTTTTTAAAGGTTGGGCCGTGCATGCGTACAGGGACTCCTGTGTGTACTCCACGCATGCGCGTAGATTACATGTAATTATCTATCATACATCATTTAGAGGTGCTAGTATGGGTACAATTCTGATTGGCTCACTTCTAGGGACTCTCTAGAAATCATGGCTTAATCTTTACTTCTAAGGGAGTGGTTGCCCGCCACCATCTCTCATTGGCTGCCCTCAGGTGGGGGCATTTTTATGGTCAGTTACCTAGGAAACCAGGGAGAGGACATCCTATAGTCTGGCAGTCATTACCTCATGACTACCTTATGACTCTCTACTTTTACACTTCCTGGTTTCTGGAGTCTGGACTGACTGGTTTTAATAACTCATGGCCTGTACCTAAAAGGAGAAATCTTAGGCCTTAGTTTTATGGTGAAAGCATTTTGGTGTTATTTCTAAGGTGGATCATTTTGATCATACACACAGTCAGGAAGCAGAGACTGTAGACAAGAAGGCAGAAGATTTACATATATATATGTATATGTATAGAAAATTTTAAATATATATGATGGGAGGAGGATATATATATATATATATATATATATATATATATATATATATATATGTTACTTAGGACATCCTACTTGGAATACACACACACACACACACACACACACACACACACACACACAGTCCCACACCTTGAGGCCTAGTGGCTCTCCATGCAACTGACTGAGAACAAAAGAAGTTTTTACATATCAAGGTGGAGGGTAGAGCTACATTCCTGAGGAGGCAGAGAACCTCCTGGAGAGGGGAAGAAGAAACAGGCATTTTCTGTAGAGCAGAGAGAAAGGCATGATGGGGAGAAGAACACAGAGGTAATGTCGATGGTAAGGCAGAACTCTTGAGCTGAGAGTAGAGAGGAAGTAGAGATGGAGGGAGAAGAAACATAGGACAAAGATGAGGCGGAAAGCGTAAGAACTTAGTTATTAGCAGGACTATGAGAGGGAACCAGATGGAACTGAAGCTATATAGACAGGATTTCATACCAGAGAAATAAAGTAGACAGACAAAGAGCTTGGTGTATCTAGACTTATTCCTGCTCTGAATGTCTGACTGAGCTGTAGCTAAATTGATAGAATTTTGTCTTAGAGGAATAAAGTTAACAGACATAAGAACATAGTGTATGTAGGGTTTTTTTTTTTTTCCCTCAGATATTCCATGCCTGTGAAAGGCCATTGTAAGGGAAACAAGCCCCCCCCCCCCCACTAGCTCTGCTAATTGTAGATTCAGTGGAAAATACTGCACTCTGCCCCCACGCCCCATACCAGAAAGTTAGCCCATCATGCCGTGCTAACAGGATGCTTGCAGGATAACCGCCTGCGGTTGTGCTTGCAGGATAAATTGCTTGAGAAGAATGCTTGCAAAATAACCCCTTGCTAGATAAGCTTGGAATTCGTTTACCCACCCAGATTCTGAGAAAGACCACAGAGACATTTGGCCTCCTGATGTCTGCACTCTGGATGACCCCGCTCCCCAGCCCTGATAGAACCGCCTCATAAAAGGCCTGCGAGCCTTAGACTTGGGGTCACCAGTTATTTCTCGCACTGGTGGCCCACGAGCTCATGCTAAATAAAGCCTCTTTTGTGACCCAACATTGGAGTGAAGCTCTCTGTTTTGGACGCCGACCCTAACACCTGAGGTAGCGAAATCACTAGCCCCTGGATAATCAATACAGGAGGAGACAGGAGCTCATGGCATTTTAGTCTAAGGATTTGGTAGAGACTGTAAGGATTCTGTCCTTAATTACATCATCAGCCTGGGACGGCAGCCCAGCCTAAAAAGCAAGCGAGCCCTCTGTGTGTCTCCCTTTTTCTCTTTCTGCTCTCTTCCCTCTGCATGGTCTCTCTGTCCCCCCCCTCCTTCCCTCCCTCCCTCTCTTTTCCAATAAAGCTCTAAAAGGTAACATGGCTCATGACTTTCCTCCAGCACTCCCCTCCATGGCCACCGCAGGCAGTGGCCAGCCACAAGCAGCGCCGGATTAACCAACAGAGACTAGTGGCTGTGGCTGTTCTGCTTCTCAGATCTTTCAGCTTTCACTCTGATTTCTGACTCCAGGTTTTTATTAATAAGACCAATTAGGATTTGTGGTACATCATAGTGTCATGTTGGCCCAGGCTGCTGCCCAGGGCCATGTCTGGGTCCATGGCCCTATTGTGGCAAGGGTCTGGACTGATGTATGTGGCTCCTGTTGCCACTGAGGGTCAAGAGGATGCCCAGAGTCAGGTCAGCCACCTGAGTCCAGGTTGGTGTCTGAGGGCCAAGATACATGCAGATCTGAATGGTCCATGCTTGCTACTTAAAGCCATGGTGACATCTGGGCCAGAGCTGAAGCTGACGGCCATGTGTGGGTCTGTGGCCCTATTGCAGCCAGTGTCTCTGATGAAGTCTGAGGCTCCTGTTACCATCAAAGGCTGTGCAGATGCCTGAGGACTGGGGTCATATTGGTGTCCAAGGACCACACTGCCACTAGGGCCTATTGTTAGCATTTGGGCATCTGTACTGGCTTGCCCTTAGGGTCCTGACAAGATATATCCTCAGCTACAGTTACTATGATCACCCCCTGTGCATATTTGCTACTTTTCCTCATAAAAGGCAGGCCTTGCCCAACCTCCCATCTCTTTTTATTTCTTTTCCTTCACTCTGTCCCCATGGAGCAGATTCTGCCCACTTTTCTGGCTCTTCTCTCCCTTCCCCTCAATAAACCTCCCACATTGGCCCTTTATATGGTGTGACTCCTCACCATTTTTAAAATACAACACCCGTGCCTATCTGAGTGACTTGCATTGCAACCTGGAGCAATTGTGACATCCATACCGGACTGCTGATGATAAGACCACATCTGAGTTCGAGGTCCTATAGCCACTGGGGACTTGCAAAGGTTGGGGTCTTGACCTGAGGATTTCATATTGTCCAGGAACTATGTTGCTGCCAGATCCATCAGAAACTATGTGGGCAGTGCTTCCCATCCAGATCCAGAATGTCATCCAAGCCTAAGCTACTGCTGAGGTCCATGTCTGGTTCTGTCGTCCAGCTGCAGCTGAGATCTATATTGATGTCTGTGGCCCATGTCACCTCAGGCCTTAGGACCCATAGGAGATGAAATCAGAGGGCCATGCTGAGCTAACCCTGCCCTTCCATGGCCCAGGGAAAGTGGGCCTTGCCTCTCACTGGACATTGCAGCAAGAGAACTGAGCCCAACTCTCACTGGAGAGCTAGCCCCACCCCTCACCACAGCTGAGAGTGAAGCTTCCTTGGGGGCATGGATTTAGGGGAGCTGACTCTGACCCCTCACTTGAGTCCCAGTGACCAGGACTGACCTAAATGGAAGGTAGTTCAGTTACCTTCCATCTAGGACCTGCTAGAGCTCCTGAAGAAACTGGTCCTGTGGAATAATACCCTGAAGATCTCCAAGATTTGGAGCAGAGACTGGATACCACAGAGGACTTCCTATGAGGATCTAGTGATGATGGTATACCAGAAACCAGAGGGCTTGAACCAGACCAGTGACTCTTTATAATGAACATTTGCTAGTAAAGATGTTAGGACAAAAGGGTACACTATTTGACACACTGAGCCCCCCAATGCCACCAGAAAGAATGAAGAGGTATTGGAAAAAGGCAGAAAAGAAGGTGAAGCTAAGAGTTTTTGATTGTTTTTTGGTTTGTTTGTTTCATTCTTGTTTTTGTTTGCTTGCTTTATTTTGTTTTCTTTTTGTGTGGGGGCACTTCAGGGGTGAGGGGAGGATGTGGGGAGACAGGGAGGTGCCAGAGTTGGGGGTACAGGACATGAAACAACCAAAGAATCAATAAAGAACTTAAATTAAAAATAAGCATATATATATATTCCTGGAAGCATGCCCTAAGTAACCTATCCCCTTACAGTAGGCTTCCATTCCTAAAGTTTCTAGAACATCACAAAGAATACTACCATGGTGTCATGTAGGTTTTCACACTTGAGTTTGCAAGGAACATTTGAGTATTTTTTTAGCCCTATTACCATGACCATTTCTAATTGAATTCACACATTATTTTGAAGCAGATTTTATAACAACACATATGTTTTCTCTGTTTTTTGTTAGATTAAGCATCACATTTGCCTATAATTTGTAAAAATATTTATGTTACAAATATTGGTCAGTCCAGGTTTGATAGTTAACCCACAGCACATCACTAGAAGTCAAAATTCCAAGGACCATTTTATTGGTTCAAGCTTATTTGCGTCTACTCTTCTTGAAAAGAATATAAGCATTTTTTTTTTTTTTTTTGTATTCCAGATTAACCGGAAAACCTCTATATGCGCGATGGTTATAATTCCACTCTAGTTTCACTTACAAGACACTTTTTAATGGCTGACTAAAGTCAGCCCATCTGTTAGTTATTTTTTGTTGTTGTGATGAAAAACCAAAATTAACTTATTAAAGACTTTATCATGGCTTAAAAATGACCTAATTGGAGTCCACAATAGCAGGGATGCTCAGCAGAAGAGCAAGAAACTGAGAGATCAGGTTTTCAAACACATGAAGAAGCAGAAAGAGAGAACCAGAAATGTGGTGAAGCTGTAAACCCCCAAAAGCCTGCCTGAATGAGAGATTCCCTTCAGGAAGGCCACACCCCTCAGAGATTTTTTTTTAAACATTTCCAAACAGCACCACCAACTAGGGACTGAGTGTCCAAATGGGTGAGCCTGTCTGGAACATGGCTCAAATACCACAATCTAACTGTCATTCCTTGTTAGAGAATTCGACTTATCTATTTATCTAATAGCCTTGACATGTTCCCACAGTAAACTTACATATGAATTTGTTCTTGATGGTACTGTTGCTGTTTCTTGTGAATATTGACAAACTAATATTGTCAATATTCTTACTTTAATATTACTTTTTGAGAATGATGCAGATAATCCTTTAATAGTCCTACTTAACCCTCTTCAAGTCCTTCAGAAGTTTCTCCTGGTGTCCTCCATTCTCTCTGTGATTATGTTTTCATGACTCATAAAATGTTACATATAAATGCATAAGAGAAATTCATGAATATGCATATTTAACATTTACATATAACATCTATTTAAGTTGGAAAAAATTCAAAGTGTGGAAAGACTTGTAGCTAATTAGGCAATTTTCAATGGTTGTGAGTTCTAAATAATATTTCCAATTTTCTTTGTCTTCGTAACTTTAAAATTCCCATATGTATCTAATTGAATTACCATGCTTAGTACAAAAAAAAAAAAAGAGGAAACTTCATTACCTGAGATGTGTTTATCCAACTCAGTCCAAGTAATTAATATCTTAGATGAGTATCTAGATCACAATATTCTCAGAATTTATTTTGGTTACCAATCTGTGGACTTCATTAAAACAAATGCTAATGGCAAATTCAGAGACTTTTAAACAGTAATTATATTATCAAATCTTGTTTTGTGGATCAAGACTATGAGCAATAACTCTGTTCCATGTGGCTCCCTGTGGGTTATCTGGGGATATTAACCTGTTCATTGTATCATTCTGGCTAGTCTGAGATTACTTATGTTCATTGTTTAACAAGGAGATCTGCAATAATGGGGTTTTAGCATTTTCCTGACATAAACAAGACTTACATCTAATTGCATGAGTTTATATGGTAGAAGATAGTTCAGTAAGTTCAGTGATTCAATGAGGATTCCCAAAGAATTGGGGTGTAAGGAATCCGTGATATCATGTGGCTCAAGATTCTATCCATTGTATTGTAGAGTCTCTCTGATTCATAGAACTTCATACACCATAGAGGTCTAAAGCTAAAGCTGCAAAGTGTTAAATCTTAGTTTTACAAATGGTAAGTTTGCTATAACTTCATGCTGTAGGAAACATCCCAGCCTGATACCATCTGTCCTGAATTCTAAAAGGGAGTTGACTGCAATGAATGATAATTTTTCATAATCTCATACACAGAGCTCTATCTCTTTTCATCTTTTTTTTTCACAAGTAAATCTCTTAATTTTGTTTACTATTGCAGTCTATGTTGGATGCCTTTTCTTTTCTAATTAAATTCTGCTCTTGCTCTAAGGCTTAAGCCCATACTCAAAAGCTGAGTCCCTGACAACCTCCTGTGAGGGTTGACACAGAATTAACCCTTCTCAAGGTGTCCGAGGAGTCCTCCACTCACCTCTCCTTCAAGCAATGTAGCAAAATACATGGCGTATAAGAAGACACTTAACTTAAATCTTAGATCTGCTTCTGTTATTATAAATAAGCAAATTAATTGCTGGGGTCACTTCTCCTTTGCAAAATTATTAAAATTAGGACTCATACATTATGATCATAGTATAATACACCAATGTATATTATTTTATAATCTTACTCTATATTTATTGCTTTCCTATAATTCATCACACTGAGGATATAATACTTTTAGATTATAATTTCTTTAGACACATCCATGTGCTACATATATCCTCCTGATAACAATGAACACAAACATAAAATTTTGCATACTGTGTGGCTCTGGAAATACAAAATTGACTCATGAATGTAGATTCAGAAATACTGAGAAATTTCAAACTTACTTTTCTAAGAGAAAGGCAGAATTCTGTCAAAAAGTGCCAGAATTATCCCTGGCTGTTTTGAATTAAATTAATGTCACAATCTTTCTTCTCTGCTACATCACTAGTGTCAGACCAGTTTGGTTAGAGACTGCACTGTAAATGCTGTTTCTATTAGCAAGGAAAGTAGTAAGATTCCATATTTCAATGTTAAAGTCATCTAAAGAATATATTCTAAGGCTTTTATTGTTCACAGGTATCTGGAGATTTCTGTCCACACGTTATTATTGACGGGACTTTGTAGTTATCAATTTCATCTCAAGGAAGTACTTTTTTCCATATTTCCAGTGTTTGCATAATTGAGCCCTCTCTACCTCTCCATAGTGGTAGTATAGAAAAGACCACATGGTTTAATAGTTTTACTTGATGTATTTCCTAACCCTTATTAGTGAATCCTCTATTTACAGTAGATGATGATTAACTTGGAGTCACAAGGTCAAGGTGCAGAGAATAAGAGATTGTGGAATGCTCAGCCCAAAATGTAACATGTATATTACACACATCTCCCAAATCTCAAAAAATCTTTGCAGATTTTTTCACATATTCGAATCTTTTAAAGTTTTACTTCATGATATAAAAACATTTGTTACATTTTCAGTACTATATTGATTTCTTAAATTCATTTCCTGCTTTCTGAGGGCAGAGATATCCTTAGAAAAATTTTGGGTTAATTGTTCAGTCCTGGCAGAGGTAGCTGGATCATTTGTTGTCCAGTCTCTGCATAATGGGAAAATGTAGCACATGTCTCAAGTCCTGGCTTGAGTTGTCTGTCAATGTGGATCATCTCAGCTAACCATTTTGAAATTGTCCTGAGCACTTTGCAGTCCAAAGCTGATCTTTCCTTGGTATTAATCGCTTTACCACAGTCCATGTGGAATCATTCACTGTTAGGAGTCATCATGGTTCCCTGAAGACTTTTTTTTTTTTTTTTTTTTTTTGTGCCTCCTCTGTGGTTTGAAGCAATCAGTCTGATAAATGTCTGTCTCTTGGAAACACGAACATTCTTCCCTAGAAGAGAAAATCTACCCAGCAATTTCTCCCTACCATTTGTCTTGCCAAACTTTCCAAACTGACCTTTGACAATGCTTTCCTGTAACATGATGGTCCTGGCAATTCTTCTCTGAACAAGCAGCAGTAAACCATCTCAGGTAGCAGCATCACCGCAGTCACCAACAGGATGAGAAGGAGCCAGCAACTTGGAGTAGCAGCCAATGCTTCCATGGCCTCACAACCACTGTTTATGGCTCTGTCCTGGCCGAAGCTTTTCCTTAGCAAGCCTCCTAGGCTGGCCTCAAACTCGGGATCCTCCTGCCTCTGCCTCCTTCAGCAAATCCTATGGGCATGTATGACCACAACCGGCTGAGTGTAGCTTGGGCCTGGGCTGGGGCCCACAAAGCCACAGGCAAGCAACTTTTTCGTGAATTCGTACCACTGAGGATGCTTGCATTTTACGGTGGCTGTGTCCTATGACTAGGTGCTGTTAAGTATAAAGATACATCTGCCAAACCTTTGCTAAGGACATTTGTAAGGCAAGCTTAATTCTGGACAAAAAGAATGAACTGTGGCCTTTTATTACTCTTCACCAGCCTCTCTTCTGACTTATGTCCACACAAATGTTGAACCTGACAGTTCATCTCTAGCACATACAAATCTCCATTCCAGAGCCAATTTCCATGAGAACCTAATCCACAGCAAAGATGACAGTTGTGACTCTATGGAACTGTATTGGAATTTTCTGTGGCACTTTGTCATATGCAAGTTTTTAGCTGTCCTATAGGATGGTTGTACATGCCGTAATATCTGGCATTATTCTGTTGTCAATACAATTACAGGCAAAGAGCCACTTGGTTTAAAATTAAGGAAGAATTTGAAACATGAGAGGAAGTTTTATTGTTCAGTTTATCTGATCGTAATAGGATATAATTATATTATGCCCAATTCAGAAAGCAAATTACTATGGGGCAATAATATTTTGGGCTTGAAATTGTGTCATGCTCCCTCGTGCACAAAGTGGCAGTTAAATTTGAAGTTTAGAAAGAGACAGATAGATTAAAAACGACCTGATCAACAATCATTCCTCCAAGATATGAAATAGAGCAGAATCTGAGGGATCTCCACTGGGCGAACATTATGACCTATTCCTTTTTAAATCTTCAGCACAGCATTGTGATGGGACATAGTAGAAGCTATACAGATATTTACAAACCAGGGTAGAGCAGCTCCTCTTTCCTTTGCATCACTCCAGCCTTGCCTCACATCCTGCTTTGCTTATTTATTTGAGTTTTGGGAAAAGCATTCTTGTTTTAGGTGACAGGGCTTCTCCATGTAGTTTTGGTGCCTGTCCTGGATCTCACTCTGTACACCAGGCTGGCCTCGAGCTCACAGAGATCCTCCTGCTTCTGCCTCCCCAGTGCTGGGGTTAAAGGTCTGCACCACTGTTGCCTGGCTGGAAAGGCATTCTTGATTAAATAAAGAACTTTTTTCAGTTTTTCATGATGACATGATAGCCAATGGACAGATAGGTAAATAAAAGACTCTTAGATGTGGAGTTTTTTAATCAAGCAATGAAAACCCAAAAGAAACTGAACCTTCTGTCAGCCATTGTGTTCCAGAAAGTATCCCCACTAAGGAGAGAATGTGTGGGGTGTGGTTGTCTTTTATATGGCAACTTCCCTTGAATTCAAGATTCACAAAATGCAAGTGGAAAAATCCTCTATCCCAATTACATGTAATTAAGCATTCTCGTTTGATGAAGTCCAATTTGTATAATAAATAGACTTTGGAAATTAGAGTGAACTAAGTAGTTAATCATTAAAAATCAAATCAGATAACTAAGTCAAGTATTTGAACAAAATTATCTTGGTGGAAAATGAACTAATATTTCAAGCTATAAAAAAAAGTTGTAAGTAGTAAGAAAAATAATTTGATGAACTGAAAATGCCTTCTAGATTAGTTCCTTTTTAAATTAAGAAGTAAAAGCTCTGTGCATGGAAATATTTTAAGTTGGTTCTTTAATTTTGATTCACGATAGATAGATATCAGTATGCTTTAAGCAGCATATGTACAAGGGGAACTCTACTTCAAAGGGGAGAATCTAAGTCTAATTTGCACTTGAGAAGAGGCACATGAAGGACTTCAGTCAATATAGAGGACTTCATTGTATTTCTCTGCTAAGCAATTGATATACTCCTTTGGCAGTTTAGTCACATTCCTCATTTGCATGAAGAGTTTTTCTTAAATGTCAGAAGCAAGATATGACCATGAGTATTCTCTTTGATTAACATGTTCAAAATTTTTGCCTGTCCTTAAATGAAGATATGCAGTTATCACTCACTTCAAAAATGTGAATATGTTCTTTATAAATTAACAAGAAAAATCCACACTGACAATTGTGATCACAGTCCTTATATCACACACATAGGCGTATATATGGGCATGTGTGTGTGTGTGTGTGTGTGTGTGTGTGTGTGTGTATGAAAGAGAGTAATATTTCATATATTTCTTACATTGAAATTGCTATAATTTATCTTTTGAAGAGGATTATTGGCATTTTAAGAAAAATATTTTTCCCTTTACTGAATTCATGTGTTACTATCACATGCTACAAAGCAAAAATCTATTTTCAGGAAGTATTAGTAGATAGAATAAAACAATTATGAAGAGAGTTGTTGATTGTTGCTTAAAGTTTGCCTTCAACTATAATTAAACTATTAATACTGAACAAATGTATATACATGAATGCATTGCTGCTTAAATTAATGATTAGAATTGATACAGAAATTTCCCTTCACTTTTTATTTTTAACAAAATAATAACTTAAAAACATCGTTTTACATCTTTCTTCTGAGAAAATATGCTATGTATTTATTTCTTTAGGAGAATGATTTCTGCTATTTCAAGTATCTTTTCAAATATCATTTATTTTTGCTCACCTATCATCCATCCAGTGCTATTGTCTAGAACTCTGTCATATATCTAGACTTAAGTAGTACAGAGAAGGTTGAACTATATCCATCCATCCAGATGTGGTTCAAAATATGATATAGTGTAGGTTGGGAGTACAGTGTCACAGGTGCTAAGGGCAACTCCATAAAGAGGAACTAGAGAACAAAGAGATGTCAAAACAGAAGACCTATGGTGGTGATGAGGCAAGACAGTGATTTCCCACTTCAGCTCATGGACACTTTCAACTTTATTCAGTGTGTTCCACAGTTCCATTTTAAAAAGTTCCTTTGAATGGATATGAACTTATAGAGATAGAGACTGAGGTTGAGGTTGCCATGTGCTACCTCTGCTTATTAAGTTATTGATCAGTATTGTGCTTCAGCTATATTGGGAGCAGCAGGAAATGAATGAGCATTTATATTAATGATACAGAATTTGAGTCTAGTTGACTTGGATAAATAAATTGGTTTGAGAATTTACTGTCTGTGTTGGTCTGATATAGTATTCAATTTCTCTCTGTTTCAGTTTCCTTACTGATAAAATACTAACAATAAAAAAAGGATCCAGTTTATAGTTTGTGAAGAAAGTAAAATAAATTAACATAAAATATTCTAAAGGTCTTGATTTACAAACGCTTTTTGATAATAATTGCAATAAACTTTAAGGATTTCATTTCCATAGACATCTGTATCAACTCCAGTGTGAAGAGACAAGTAGTGATGGTAGCTTGTGACCCCTGTGGATCCCTTCACTGCAGATTGCAATCATTCTCTCAAACTCAGGAGTTGACAGAAATCCAAGAGACAAGGGCAATCCTACCTTTTCCTAACAATCTCTTTCAAACTAATCTAAGACATAACTCAATATAAGTTGAATTGAATTATCATTTCCTGACAAAATAGGCTATGGAAGATCAAATCATACAACACTTTCATTTGCTCTTTCCTCCAATTTTTAAAATAATTTTGAGAGTATAATTACACAATTCATCCCTTCTCAATCCTCTCTCTAAATCAGTGATTCTCAACCTCTGGGTCACAACTTTATTGGGGGGGGGTCACATATCAGATATTCTCCTTATCAGGTATTTACATTATGATTAATAACAATAGTAAAATTACAGTAGTGAAGTAGCAACAAAATAATTTTTTGTTAGGGGTTGTCACAACAGGAGGAACTGTTTTAAAGGGTCGCAACGTTAGGAATGTTGAAAACCACTGCAGATGTTTCCATGTACCTTCCTTGCTCTCCTGCAAATTTGTGGTGTCTTGTTCTTGAATTGTTGAATATATATAGAATAACTATATATGTGTGTGTATTGAATGTTTATACTTATATATGTAATTTAGATAGATAGATAGATAGATAGATAGATAGATAGATAGATAGATATAGAGAGATAGATGAGTAGATGGATGGGTGGATGGATGGACAGATGGACAGACAGATAGATAAATAGATAGACAGACAGATAATGTTCCTGAAATTTCCTTAGTGTGGCACCTAAGCATTACTGAACAAGAACAATAGACATGCTAAAGTAGAAAGATGAAAGTTGCAGAGAATTCACTCCAGGAAAACAATTCCAGGCAACCAAGTAATGTGGAAAGCAGAATGAATAGTCTTGTTCAGGGTAGAGCATGTGGATTGGCTTTCCAATGCCATCATTGGTTTATATCCTGGTATGTTAGATTTATTATCTTTGGCACTGTAAAAAAAAAAAAAATGTGAACCTGGAGACAAAGCTTCCAAAACTCTGATAATTCCATCTTCAGAAACTAAGGAAATAATGATCACTTCAATTATCTCTTAAGTTTAAAAAGGAAATGGCCTCTTGGAGCCATGTAGGTACTTACCACTAATTACCTATGGTATTGTGAAAGCTGAAGTAGCAGGATGCTAAATTTGAGTCCAGTACTGATTACATAGTGAGATGCTATCTGAAAAAAGAAATCAAGTAAAAAAAAAGTAAATTAATTAATCAAGAGAAAGGAATAATGATTTAAATTAAAGGACATCAAATTTTCCAGTTTTGGGAGGTCACCCCTAAATATGTAGAACTTCCCACGTGCTTGAGGTATTTCTTCTATCCTTACTTTCACCGTCAGATCACCATGCTGAGTTTATATTGATAGGATCCATTTATTTTGGAAGGAACATGACTTGAAGAGAAGGTTAAGCTAGGAAGTTAACTATGTTATGAGATGGCTGGAGCTTGGGTCCAAGTGCTTTTCACCCATTCTTTAGGAAGGCAGCTCACTAGACATTGAGTTCAATCACAGTGCTCAAGAGGCTCACAAGTATAACCCTCAAATTTATCACACCTACATAATACGCTCTCAACAAACACTCTGGGAATTTATAAGCTTACGATTTTAAAGAACATTTAATATTACATATTATTTATGTATTTATTGAGATTATAGTGTAATTATAATGGTTATTCCTTCCCACTCCTTCCTCCAAATCCTTCCACCCTTCTTTCTCTCTTTTAAATTAATGACCTCTTTTTATCATTATATTAGACAAAGCTATGCATGTGTATATACATATATTATTAAATATAATCTGTTCAGTCTATATGTATATGCCTTCAGGGCTGACCATTTAATACTGAATAAGCAATTGCTTGCTGTGGTTTTTCTCAGGGAAGACTATTTAGTCCACTCAGCTTTTTTTAGGTGCAGGTAGTTCTTAGTGTAGGGTTGAGATCTTGTCGACTTTTCCCCATCCACTTTGGCCTGTCTATTGGTGTCATCTCTATTTGCTCATGTTTAGGCAGTCATGTTGGTGAGACTTTATAGGCATAGCTTCTGACATTATTAGGAGAGACAATCCCACAGCAAGCTCCCTGATCATCTGGATCTTACCATCTTTCCACAACTTCTTCTTCAATATTTCATGAGCCTTAGGTATAAGAGTGTAGCGTAGATGTATCAGTTGGGACAAGGCTCTAAGCTCTGCATTTAGATTGGTTGTAATTTTCTGTAGTGGTCTCTCTCTGTTGCAAACAAAAGTGTCCTTGATGAAGGGTGAAGACTATACTTATCTATGGGTATAAGGACAAATGATGAGAGTATTCCTAGGGATTGTGCAGTTTTAATAAATAAGTTGTAGCTTCTATGCCAGTATTCATAACTTCACTAGCACTGAATAGTTTGTTTAGTTTCCAGCACCAGTTATGGTTCCCTCTCGTTGAGTCAGTTTAAGTCCAATTAAATGGCTACTGGTTACTGCCCAGGTGTGTGTGTGTGTGTGTGTGTGTGTGTGTGTGTGTGTGCCATGAATGCATACTCAGGATTATCATACCATGCTGGTATTGGATGTGGTTCTGTCACCATGAGAGCTAGTCCTTACAGAAGAGGCATTCATATCAGATCCAGCTCAGGGGGTCTGATCCCTGTTCCTCATTCCATCATTTCTTCTCCAGTAGGGACTTACCTGCCACCTCTGAGGGACAAGCAAGGACAATAGGAATAGACTGTATGTTTTGGTTATACTTGAAGTTAATTACCAATAGGAAGAAGCCATAGGACAATAAATTAATATATATATATATGTGTGTGTGTGTGTGTGTGTGTGTGTGTGTGTGTTTATATATATATCACTTGTTATACTCTTTAATTTTTCTTTGTGTATACTCTAGCATTTGTTTATGTAATGCTTTGGTTGTAGCTTCAGCTGATTGAGAAACTGATACTCTGGATGTTTAGAAACATCCTTTGAACCATTTCTAACTTGAAAATACTTTCAGTGGCTTCTGAATAATTTTAGTCTTCATTAAACAAAATGAAGATATTACAAGCCATTGGCTTCACCAATGTGGAGTGGTGCAATGTTTTCAAATTCTAATTGTATGTAGTTCATTACACATTTACTGTGAGTTAAAATATTATATATTGATTAGTGTATTACAACGAGTTAGCTAAATGTGATAAAAAACATGTTCTATTATCTTATGGTAGTGTAATCCCTTCACCTGGTGGATGAATATTGAACTTACTATCATCTCAAAAACCTTAAGATTTTTATTGGCCATCTCTTACTCAGGCTTTCTTGATGTACAGTACTTAATGCTAAAGTACTAATTTGACAGCTGTTAAGAAGCTTGAATCAATGTAGTGCTAAACTTACTTCATAAATGAGCAAAACTAAGTGGCAGATTATTCCTTGTCCTAGGTCATTTAGCACATCCTGCAATGGTTTAACAGTATGATATTTATGGGCTGCATAGCTTTTCAATTTATTTGGCTATTTCTTGTTGTCTAAAAACTTTATTTTTTCTCATCATAATTTTAAATTCTATAGTAATTGCCAGATGCACACTTTTGTATTCATAAACATATGAAAAAGTTTCCATTAAATCTCACCTATTGTTAAATACAAATGATTAATAGTCTCTTAAAAACATAATGATCAATATAATTATGGATGTGACAGCTGCTTAGTTTATTTTTTATGAACAACTGAAAAGAATGTAAAGCTCATGATTCAAAGGTTATTTAACAGTTTCCTACATATAAATACACAAGCAGATTTATAGCATTCCTTGTAGGACCAGGGACCTCAAACCACCCACTACATTAATCAACAGTGTCTCTAGTTCTTAATATTTGCACAAACAGTGGTCTTACAACTTCAATTATTTGTGGCAGGTAAAACGACATTTAATATGCTTGGTAACATCAGGATTAATAATAGATATGTTCTTTTAATCTGTTTGGAGGTTATGCTTAGTTTTATAATAACATTTTTAATACGTTGTACAGCTATTTCTGTTTGCATTATAAGCAAAGAATGGATAAGAATGTATATTTAATTTTATGAGCATATAGAATCTCAAGCAAGACACTGTTAATTCCTAATAACAAAGGTCTCAGAATTATAATATGTAATCCATTTTGAATGTTAGTCAATGCAAGTAATACAATCAAATTTATGGTTCTTTTAATACTATTCTGATTCAGTATTCTATGAATGTTAATAGCTATTGAGTTTTTACCATTATGGTGATCAAATAGGATATGGCGTTTCTTTAGAAATAACATGACTTTTAAAAATGTTTATATGGGAGAGAACTTTTACAAAAATGGAGTACTACTGGAGTAAGCTAATTTCCCCTCAAGCATACATATAAAATCTTCCTTCTTTATTAGAAACAATGAGATTATTAATAGTAAGCATATAATAATTATTTTCAGGTTCTTAGCTTTTAGCAATCTTCATATTAAATGTGACTATTTGATAAAACACATCTTTAGTGCAACAAATACTGTTTTCAGGACAACACGTTTCAGCAGAAAATGAAAACAGCTAGTAGTTTACTCAAAGCATGTCCAGAGTTGTTATTTGTGGATTTTCTTTTTTATTAATTATAATAAAAAATTCAGGGTGTTGTACATAAAGCAATTTTTTTGATGGAACCTGAAATATAGATGTAGGTAGATGACAAAGAAAAATTACACATGAATAAATTTCCTTCCTTCCTTCCTTCCTTCCTTCCTTCCTTCCTTCCTTCCTTCCTTCCTTCATTCCTTCCTTCCTCTTTGTTTCTTTGTTTCTTTCTTTCTTTCTTCCTTTCATTCTTTCTTGACTTTCTCTATGTCTTTCTCTTTGCCTATTGTAAAGGTCTGTAGGCAAATTATCAACATGGGAAGGAGTGGAAAAGTTGGAGACTAATATTCTCATTAAAAGCAATGGGGCTGCAAGTAAAATATTTTATAGCCTGAAAGAGAGAAAGAGAGAACCATGAATAAATTTCTGATAACAAAGGAATGCTGAGCATGAGAAACATTCTTGTCAAAGAAAGAATGGACTAATTGATTATTAAATGCCAAATTGTCAGTCCTCAAAACATATATACATATAACAGTGTAAAGACTGAATAGGTTGTACTTATATATTTAGGAGTGTGTGTGTGTATGTGTGTGTGTGTGTGTGTGTGTGTGTGTGTGTGTGTGTGTGTGTAGCTATAATTAATGGAAAAAGCTGCCATGAATTTGAAGGAGAGTAACAACGGTATATTGGAGGGTTTGATAGGGAAAATGGTGGGGGGGTGATGTAATTATATTTTAATCTAAAATATGTAATATTTTTGACTAAAATAAAACTCAAAAGACCGAAAGATATATATGATCATGAATTTTTTCTGTTAAAATTCACAGAGCACCAGACTATATGGCACACTATGTAACTAGTGTAATAACAAAATAGCAGTCAAGCCAGAATTCTCTAACAAGTATTAATATCCCTCAGGAATGAAACAGTTCACGGCATAGAAACAAAGGAATACTAGGATAAATTGTTCCCAGGATAGTGTAATATAATAAACATGATCAAAATACACTGCATGAAAAAAATTTAAAAAGTCTAAATCTGTTATGAATATATAGTAATTCTAAGCTTCTCTGCATTGAACCACAGAGTAGTACAAGGCACAAAGCAAAAGGTGGTACAATTGTAAGGAAAAGCAGACAAACATCTCAAGGAGAGACTTAGTTCCTCCTACATCAGTAATTTGAACACTTTCTCAATAAGTAATCAAATAGAATAATAATATCATCAACCCACAAATATAATTTAAATATATAGAATGTTCTAATTAAACATAAAACAATAATTATTTCAGTGAACTATATAGAACAAATATCAAGACAGGCAGTGTATATACTACAATGAAAATACACTTAAAGATTAAAATAAAAGAAAGCACACAAATATTTTTTATTCACAAAGGCATCTTTTTAAATTAATATCAGAAAAGAAGAGGTGGAAAAATATCCACGTGCTAAGCAACAGTTACAAATAAGCCATATTTCACAATAGAAGCTTCAAAGACAACAACAAAAATGTGTTTAATTGAATACAGTTAGAATACATCTTAAATTTATAGGACACAAATTAACCATGAGTGAAGAGAGAAAACAAATGAGTTATAAATATCATCAAGAAAATCATGTATTGCTAACATCACATGGATAGCAAGAAGATACAGGGCGATAATAACATAGGTGTTCACATTTTTAAAAAAGCAGAAGCCATATTATATCTATTGAACCGTGGTCCACAGACAGTCTCCACACATCAATTTGTAGACAAGATAAAGTGAACAAAGTAAGATTCTTCGTAAGTAGAAGATGCATCTACTCTTTATGGAGAATGGATAGGTTGCAGCCTTATGGACATTAAGGATATTAAACCCATAATTTATTTTTTTAAATAAATATTTAGGATCAAAAGAATATTTCTCCCCCTTGGCTTTTTGAAAGAGGGTTGGTTCTTCATATAGTCCAGAATGGCTTTTAGTTTCTTACACACACAAGGCTAGTCTCAAAGTAGTGACAATCTTGAGTGCTGGAATTACAGGTGTGTGCTACCATTCCTATGACTATATAATATTAGTTGATAAATATTTGCTGGTGGTATGCAAAATGGTGAAAAAATAAATATTACTTAGATAAGTCTTGTCCATGGAAAATATAATGAAGATCTAAGAAAATGTGTTAAGGTTATAAATGCAAAAAGGAACTCACCTATAGGAGAAATTTTACCTTTGTTATTTTTTTTTGACAGGGTCTTTCTCTCTTATCAAGGTTAACTATAAGCCTATGAAAATTCTCTTGCTTTAACATATTCAGTTCTGGAATTATAGACACTGGCTACTGGGTCATTTTTTTTTAAATCTTTACTTATTTTTATCATTATTTGGTTATTTATTTATATTTTTGCATACTTGTGTGCATGCATAATTGTATGCATGTAGATAACTATGGACACTTTGTAGGAATCTAGTCTCTCCTTTAAGCATGTAGGTTTTAGGATAGAAAGAATGGGGGTCCCTGGCAGTGGGATCAGAGTCTATCACTAGTGCTTGACCGGGCCTTTTGGAGCCCACTTCTATGATGGGACACCTTGCACAGCCTCGGGACTGGAGGAGGGAATTGGACCTGCCTCTACTAAATGAACCTACCCATGGAAGGCCTTACTTTTTTGTGGGAGGG
Organism: Onychomys torridus; assembly: GCF_903995425.1. NCBI lineage: Eukaryota > Metazoa > Chordata > Mammalia > Rodentia > Cricetidae > Onychomys > Onychomys torridus. Next base: position 44,690,619 of record NC_050459.1, read on the forward strand.
AATGGGGGCGTTGGGAGGGGGAGGCTGAGGGGACAGGATGAAAAAATGATTATTTTCTTCCTTCTTTCTTTCCTTCTTTCTTTCCTTCTTTCTTTCCTTCTTTCCTTCTTTCTTTCTTTCTTTCTTTCTTTCTTTCTTTCTTTCTTTCTTTCTTTCTTTCTTTCTTTTTTAAAGACTGTCACCCTTGGCAACAAGCATCCTTACCTGTTGGGCCATTTCACTGGATTGTACTCTTTTCCCTTAAAAAGTGCATTTCATCCATTTTTTTTTAATCAATGAAACGATTCTCAATAATATTCTGCTGTTCTCTGCACATCAGTGCCTTGCCTAGTCATCATCCTAGAGACTTCCTTTAGGTAGCAGGTAGGATCTGGTTAAAAGATCTACAGACAGGCACTAAGCAGAGAGAGAATCTAAATTGGAGGTCTCCAATGGGTCTCTCCTCTCAGAGTTCATGGAACCTCATGGAAAAAGTGAAGAATCATTCCAGGAGTCAGAGGAGATGGAGGACACCGGAAGAATATGGCTCACCAAATTAACTAAGCAGGACTTGTACAGGCTCAGACAGACTGAAATGGCAAGCCTGGCATCTTTATGGCTTTGCACCAGGGACTCTGTGTGTATAGATTATGGCTGTTAGTTGGTGTTTTAGTTAGACTCGTAACTGTGGGAGCAGGTGTGACTCTGATACTTTTATTCCTTGTGGGCTGCTTTGTCCAGCCTTGGTGTGAGGGCCTTCTCCTTGTCTTACTATATCTTGTTTGTGTCCTGTTTTGTTGTGGTCTCTTAGAGGTCTGGTTTTTCTAAAGATAAAATGGAAGGTAAGTGTAGATGTGGGGGTGGAGAGGAGTGAGGATATGCTTTTACAAATGTTTCTACTAGTGAATCTTTCCTTTCATTTTTTAAATACTACTGATTTTTCAGAGTGGATAATTTTGCTGGGGATGAACTTCATTTTACATATGTGTGCCCACATGTATTTGATGTAAAGTAATGCATTTCTGTTGCTTAATTCCTATGTACAGATTCAATAGAAATATATAATCAGCAGCAATAGTGATGGATATGATTCACTGGGAAGTACATGTGATACACAAGAAATAATATGAAGACAGCAGCTAAAGTATATATTATAATGTTTTCAGGTCTCTTCATTTGTATAGTTTATCTACTCTTGCCACAAAAAGTTTATACATAAATTTGTGAGATAATGAATGTTAATTGATTTTTACTGTGCTTAATATTTTTACATCATATAACATGATGCTGTCTTAAACATATATATATATATATATATATATATATATATATGTATGTATATATAAATTAGGATGAGATACTTTGTGATCCTAAATTTGTAGATTTTTATATATAAATGACAATATAGTATGTATATAAATTGCATCCCATTCAGAGTGAAATGACATCATGAAAAGCCTGTTAAATGAAATAGGAGAGACATCACTGTTAAATCACAATGGCAAAGCCCATGAGACAAAACATTTGTATCCAGAAGATACTATTTATACAAGTGGAATGGTTGAAGGTGAGTAGATAGAGTGGGAGGCCTTGAAAGACTCAGTCTTAAATGGGAGGTCTTCATCAAACCCGTCTCCTGGGGCTCGGGGAATTATGATGAAGAGGAAACTGAATGATGTTTAGAACCCCCAGGGATAGAAAGCATCAAGGAAACAGTGTCTTCCAGGCACAACTACTATACATGTGAACTCACAGAGACTGAGAGTATGCACAGGGCCTGCACAGGTCCAAGTCAGACCAAATCCTAAAAATGAGAGGGGAAGGGACATGAGCCCTAACCAAGAAGCTATCTCCAATTAACAACAAAGAAAACACGTGTTCTTTTCTAGTGGAGTCTCACTGGGCATAGAAACCACACCTAAAAGCAGGCCCCATGCTCACCAGTAAACAGACATGTAAAACCAACTCAGTGGTGTTTTTAGATTGTGTGTGTGTGTGTGTGTGTGTGTTTCTTATGCTTTTTCTTTCTTCTTTGATTTTTCTGGTTTATTTTTATTTTTCTGTTTATTTTCTAAAGAGAAAGAAAAAGAGGGAATGGAGTTGGATGGGTGGAGAACGGAGGAGGATCTAGGAGGAGATGGAGGGGCATGATCAGAATATAAAGTATTAAAAATATTTCAATAGGGTTAGGGATTTAGCTCAGTGGTAGAGCATTTGCTAGCAAGCACAAGGCCCTTGGTTCGATCCTCAGATCAAAATAAAAAGGAAAAAAAAAAGAGTATTTCAATAAAAAAAAACTCCATTCACTATTCGCAAACATGTAAATATCAAAGTAAAGATGGAAAATAAGACTGTGAAAAATATTCAATGATATGAATCATCAAAAATGGAAACCAAAATCGTAATATGAAATTCTACATTTATAGAAATAGCTAAAACACAGTAGATATTTGTTATAGATGAGTAATAGCAAGAAAGATAACCAGAAGATAGGCAGGTAGATATACGTACACATATACATACTTAAACATAAACATAAAAATGTTACAATATCAAGTCTACCCGAAAACAGGAACACCAGAGGTGTAATACATTGTTTGTGGTAATAAAAAGCCCAAAGTCACCATTAGACAAAGTTTGGTAGCTTCCTGTGAATCATGAATTGGCCTCACTTTCAATACTTTCGCACTCACATATGTGTGCAAGAGATGCAGCTTCTGCCTCACACAGAGAACAAAACAGAAATCCTGTCAGTTTGTGGCGTTTGTCAAAAAAATGCCACCTATTGGAGACTGAAAGTATGGGACTTTATTTTCTCATAGATCTGGGAAATTGAGAAGCAGGGCCCAGGTGCCCATACGGGAGATTTATGTGAGTCTTCTCCTACCATCTCACTGTGTCCTCTTCTCTAGGTTCTTGTGGAGAGAGGACACCAGATTTAAGTAATATTCTGATATAAGGAAAGCATTCAATAAAATATATTTGATGTACTATCATGACTTAGTGTTTGAGAAGGTAAATATTTCTTTGTTGAGAAAAAATAATACCCTTTTTTTGTGAATTTTGTACAAAGTTTTTTGAACATATTCATCCACTCATTCCCAGCTCCTCCTATGACAACCTTTTTCTCCCACCCTTCTCTTCCTAATCAACTATTTTTTTTTCCCCAGAAGTGTGCATTAAACCTTCCAGAACTGTGAATGTTGGCCAGAAAGGATACAACTTCCAGGTGAATAATATCTTGATTTCTCAATATTATGTGACTCAATTATGTGGTGTCTTCAACAATGATGTCTTTAATCAAGTTCTGGAAGGTAGATATGTCATTTGCTTCTCAATTGCTATGATAAATTGTCATGCACGACACAGGCAATTTATAGAAGGAAGTGTGTATTTAGGTTATAGACCAGAGAGGTAAGAGTCCATGGCCATTGCAACAACAGCCAACTGGGAATGGCAAACAGCTTTGAAACACCAAAGTGTCACCCCAGTGATGTAATTTTCCCTGCAAGGCCAAACCTGTTAAACTTTCTCACTAACACTATCTGTGGACCATATATTCAAACATCTGAACCTATGGTAAACATTCTCATTCAAAGCATAATAGTATCCAATGGTATTAGCAATAACCTAGAATCAATGGGGTGGGGGAGGTATCTGTGTGACCCTATTGACCAGCAACTCAAAGAAGTAAATCATTCCTGGCTATAGGGCTTTTAGTTGCTAGTATAAGAGCTCTAGTCAAGTTATTGTTTTCCCATTGCAGGATAGCTCCAATGAGCCTCATCTTATAGGTGTGTGTGAGTGTATTCTAGGAAGTTTCTATAATAGTAGGTTTCTATGTGGCTTTTTCAATCGACCTGTATGATGTTTCTTATTCCTTCCTATACTACCTCTTCCACACTTCCCTCCCATGTCTACCCGGATTATACTCTTCCCATTCCAGTATGTCCCTTTTACTCTTTATACAATTGCGTTTGATACCCCCTTACTTCATCACTAATGTGATGCCTCACTCCTCCAACACTGTAATTTGAGAGGTTGAGAAAGGAATGATGACACCAATCTGAGAAGTACAGTGAATTCTATGCCAGCCTAGTCTATGGTGCAAATCTCTTTCTCAAGCAATTAAATAAACAATCAAACAAACAGGAAATAATAGAGACAAACAAACATTTAAAAAAGCCAAAAAAAAATATCTGTAGGGCATGTGTGGGTCTATAATATAGGACAAGGTGAAGAGATAATGCATCTTCAAGTAAAGTATACCAAATAAATGGCAGTGATTTTTATCTACTAAAAAATTGATGATAAATATTTTATTAGATGATTTGCTTCCAGAAAAATGAAGATACTCCAGAAAAGGGAAATATGGAATGTAAGCAAATATATATTAAAATGAAAGAGAAAATATTTATTATTACCCTAAAAGTTAAATAACTTAGAATTTGCACTGTTTTAAAAACAATAAATAAAAACCTAAATAAACTGAAAAACAAAAAAATAAAAACATTTCTTGAATATCATTTATCATTTGGAAAATGATCTCAAAGACCTCAAAGAAGGAGTCTTCCATTAAAGAGGAGAGAAAGGTTGCTGGGTTGCTGGATTGCTGGGTTGCTGGGTGTGGGGAATCTTGATTTGGTTTATTTGAACATAGGACCAGGATTTCTATAGGCAGTTGGCAGGAAGGGGCACCTGAACTATTAGTGATGGATTACTGCAGGCTTCGCACAAGGGAGCGTGACTATGAATGTTGCCAGAGAACTCAGTCTCGCCACACTGGGAACCTGATACTCTTGTGAATTTCACCTCCATAAAGTTTACCAAGCCCTCACAGTGAATACTGAACAAAATCTTCCTGTGTTTCTGACAGGGAGAGGTGAGAAAAGAATCCTTTTGAAATATGTTTGAGCATCTCTTGCTTCTTAATCCTTGGTAGAAATTATTTCACCTGAACCTGTTCTACTGTTGGTTTCATTCATCTTAAACTACCTAGAGGAAGGAAAATGCTGAAATCTGACTCTTGCAGCCATTCCTTGCAGCCTAGGAGGCCAAGAATGAGAAAGAGTGGGCATGCAGGCATCATATGCTTCCTGTTCTCAGACACTCTATTACCAAGATGCTAATAAAGGTTATCTACACTTCCTTTTAGATGACATAAAATGTAACTATGTCAACAAAAGAATTGTGAAGTATGTTAAAAACACACACACACGCACACACACACACACACACAAAAGGCACTGCTTTAAGTGGCTGAGTAAACACCGGAACCAGAGTCAGAGAAGGTGAGATAACTACACTTGGAAATTTAGGAATTATATATATGTACACACACACACACACACATGAATCAATATTTCAGAGCTTTAACAAATAAATATATACTGACCCCACATAAAAACAGATGATTAAAGCAGGGATGGGAATTCTAAGAACAAATCAAAACACTTTGTAAAGATGAAACAGACTAAAAGAGAAATGAGCAATACCTTGATCACCTTCAAAACAACACACCAAATGGAAACCAGACTGAAAGGAAGCCAAACAATTCCCACGTTAAGTGAGAAACCAAAAAAAGACAAAGGGAAATGCAACCAAAGACTAATGAAAGTAGCAGAAGGGAGCAAAGTAACATCTGAGGCAAAAATGAGACATTTTCAAACATACAGTCAGATAAACAATCAGAGTCATGAATCTTAGAAAAGTTCATGAAAGGTGAATTTCCAATAAATGTACCTAGACATACTCAAAGTTCAGAAACTGAAAATAAAATGAATTATCAGAAGGGGTCAGGAATGGGAATCACTTTACTCTCAGAAGAACAAACATATGAATTACAACAAACATGCTTCTCAGAAACTAAGAAAACAAGAGAATGAAGTGGAGTACTTAGATTTTTCAAAAAAGACTAATGTACAATTGTTCAAGGAGAAGTATTCTTCAAAAGCAAAGAAAATATAAAGACTTTTAAGGTAATACTTGGAGAAATTTATTGCCCTTGTGTGTGTCATGCATGAGGCAGTAAAAGTATTATTTTACAGAAAAAAAATAAAGATTTAGGATGAGAACTAATTTTCTCTGGAAAATATAAATATATCACAACTGCTGTCCATCGGATTTGTGAAAATTAGTGAAAGAACAGATAAAGGTATAATGGTAGAAAGACAGGTCAAATTGGAAGTACTGATTTTTTCTCTTTAATATTGTAATTTGGCCCTATTATGCATTAATGGTTGAGGGTCATAATACAGGAGGTTATTAAGAGCAGATGAAGTTTACCTGGGTACACAACAGAAAGGAGAATTTCAAAGGAACCCAACAGACAGAAAGCATGGGACTTGAGACTGAGGAAAACGAGGCTCTCATTACAACACTCTCTCTCCTCTTCAATATATGGACTGCCTGATTTACCCCAGACTACTTCTCACCTGATATCCAGAACAAGCAAAACATTGACCTGATATCTCTATGGGCTTTGTGTTTATCATTACCCAGGAATGTATGCAAGTAACATGACCAGTGTCATACTTGTGATATTAACTAAAAAAAGCAAGTGTTCTTCATCCAAAAATCTTAAGGAAGCTTACAAGGAATCTCCTTTCCATAAAGCAAATTAGAAAAAAAAAATAATTTTACTTCATTTGTTTTCTACTAAAATTGACCAGTTATTTCTTGTATTGTAATTAACAATCCTCTTAAAATAGATGTCCAACACTTTCTCGCTCCCTTTTTTCTCCCACATCTATTTCTTGGTAATTTAAATAAGATTTCAGTATCTGCTGAGATCCATTGTCACAATCTATCAGAGTAGCTTGATCCATCTTATACCATCGAGTATAAACATGGTTACTCTAAATTTTTACCTATAATTTTGATGTGATCCTGACTCAGATCCATGTTTTCAACAGCTAAGGATTCTTTCCTAGGTAGTTAAATGTCATGCATTTAAATTTTATTTTACTTTTAATTGTGTTTCTTTTGTGGTATGTTTGACAGGGGGTGGATGGTTATGTGTACATGAGTGCAGGTGCCCTTGGAGGCCAGATGAACATGTCAGATCCCTGGAGCTGGAGTTGTATGTAGTTGTGGGGCACCAAAATTACTGCCAGTGATTGAATACTCATCCTTTATAAGAACCAGTATTCTGGTTTTTAATTGTGGAGCTATTTTTCTAGTGAGCAACAACAGGCACTTAGAACCCAATATTAATATCCTGAATTATCAAATAGAAGAGCTTTACCTCTAACCCACACTTGTACCTTTATATTTTAATTTTGGTTAAGAGTCTCTTATCAGTAAACTGTGCTAGATTTTTTTTTTTTTTTTTAGATTTTTTTAACCCCCTTCCCTGTACCATTTCATATCTACAATGTGAAGAGAGAGGTTCTGAACCACTAAAGGAAAGGGAATATAACCTAGAATCTAGAAAAAAACCTAGTATCTAGTGGTAAATTTCCAAAATTGTTACAGTCTCTAAACTGGCATGAGAAAATGAGTTTAGCAAATTAATTGATTTTTCAATGTTTAACTATTTTTGCTAAAAGATCATTTTCTTTTTGAGAGATACTGAAATCAAAGCCAAATTTGTTAAGACTTTTTTTTTTTAATTGATGTAATTATTGTTACATCCTGGGTGTTTCAAACCATGTGAAAGAACAAGCTGCAAAAAATATTGTGGTGATTGCCAATATTTTCCTTACCTCTGTGTATATTTGATATTGGCATTGGGTTCAGAACAGACGGTGAACTAAATGTGTATACTTGTTTCAGAAATATTTTCCTCCTCTTCATAGTGATGTGAAAACAGTCCCATTCTCTCTCCTCAACCTCTAGCAAGAGGTGAAATTGCTACCAGTCTTTTTGATGCATCTATGTCATTTTGAACATAAAATACTAGAATCAAACTTTACAGAGAACACATAGACTTTCCTTTTTTAATCCATGTCCTTATCCTAATATGTACTATGACAAGTAGTGATCTATAAACAACCACAGAGGCCAGTGGGATGGTGCAGTAGGTAATAGTGCTTGTTGTGTAGGAGTGAGAATGTGAATTTAGATCTTCATATTCCAAGGAGAAAGGCAGATTTAGTCACATGTAATTACAAACTGACAGTTGGAGGATAAAGTCATGAGGATCCCTAAAGTTCACTGGTCACTATCCTAGCTGCAATGATGGACATCTAGTTCAGTGGGACTATGTCTCAAAGCAAAAAGCTGAATAAATAGAAAAAGCTACCTATCACCTTCTGCTTCATGCATGCCTGCATAGGTACATGCATGCACCACGTACACAGACAACAGACATAAACACACATACACACACTCACAAAACCTAGAAACATGTTATTCAAAAAAATGGAACGAGAAAAGAACAGTAAGCTATGTATTCAAAGATTAAGTGGTGTCAGCTCCTGAAGCATTTTCCAGGTACTGCTACGCGTTCTTTGGGCGGTGCACTAAAACAGTCCTGTGCTGTTTGTAACACTGAACCTTGCATACAAAGCAGACAGAAATGAAAGGTTGCTGCTACATCAAGCTTAATATCCATGGACAACAAGCCCAGGTCTGCCTCAGATTCTAGAGTCAAATTGATCTCTGGAAATTGCTGACTGAATACCTATGGCAGGTTATGTGTCATTTTTATTAGTAACAGAGAACCGTCTTTGTGGCTGTAGTAGGTTTACAGCAGTAAGTTCCTTGAAAATAATCATATGTGTATATATATCATATTACATATATATTGTATATGTATGTAAATTTTTGTAATGAAACTTTTCCTCTCTTTGTCAAACATATCAACAATTATAAGCTATCGTTGAGTTATTATTTATGTATGAATATTTTTGTTTAGATCTCTATGACTTTAATGCCATTATGTATGCATCAAACCACCGTATCCATCATGGGTGAAATCATGACCATCACTTCCTAGAGTTTTCTCTCATTTCCTTCCTTCTTGTTATTAGCACTAATTTGTTTTAATTTACCATGACATCTTAGCAAGTGCTTGTCATATTCTTTCCCCTGAATATCCTTGGGGAATTTGGTTCAAGGAAATCCAAAGGACATCAAAATCTGCAGATGTTCAATTTCCGTGCCTAAAATGTATTTCATATGGTCCTTACATTTCCAACCTTAGCATCTCTAGAATGTTTGCAATGTATAGTACAATATAAATACTGAATAGAGGACAACAATATTGTGCACTTAGAGAGAAAAAAATGACAGGGAAATTGTAACATCTTCATTTGCCAGTGAGATGATTCAGTGGCTTGAAGTGCTTGCTACTTAAGTTTTATGAACTGAGTTTGATCCTTTTAAAACACTGGAAAGAAACAACAAACTCCAGACAGTTGTCCTTTGATTTACACACACATGGCTTGATATGTGCACAAACAAACATACACACGTCACACACACGTGACAATAACTAACACATTTATTCCTATTTTTCATGACTATATTTGTTGTGTGATAAGGTGGGAAAATAGTGGATATGGAGGGCCCATTGTGAATGAATAATTTCTAATCCATTCATCCAGTTAATTTGTTATATTTATGATAAAGTAATTATGTCACCAGTACTGCTATTAAAATTTTGGTCATAGTTTCTGTACTTATTTGCCCTTTCTTTGTCTTTTTCTTCCATTTCTAATGTCTTTTAACTGTGAACTGATGTTGTCCTTTATTATTATTTATTGTAGTGGTATACTTTGATGACCCCTTATTTATCTTTCTTGTTTTGAATAGGTTTGTTTATGTGATGACTGTGAGTTCACATAATCCATATTATAATTATTGCTAACATCAAAATGATGATTCAAATTGATTGCATACAAACTCTTTACAATTTAATTGTTTTGCTCATCACATTTTATAATATTGCCATCATAATTTAACACCATTTTATATTATGCACCAACTACCAAATTATTGTTTTAGTATTTGTTTTACAATAGGTTTTAACTTTTATATTCATTAAATGTTATGCACCATCATTGCAATATTGCATTTTGAATTTGACCATGTATTTCGCTTAACCTGACATTCATAGCCACATAAAATTTTTCATTTTTAGCTTTCATTCTTTTCAAGTGGACAAGTTGTTTGGTTTTAACATATCTCAGGAGACTATCTAGTGGTTATAGATTCCACCATTCGTTGTTTGCGTGGGAGAGTCTACAGTTCTCCTCCATATAGAAAGTGCATTGTTGTCAAATATTTTCTTCCTGGTTGATAACTCTTGTACTTCTTTTACCATTGCACATTCCCTGGCCTACCTTTCTTGTCCTATATGACTCCTGTTGAGAAATCCACTGATACTCTTAGCAAGGGCCAAGCAATCCACAATGAAGTATCACATTTCTTTTGCAAATCTAAAGTACTGTTACTCTTTTTACATCTCTCTCTTTCTCTCTCTCTCTCTCTCTCTCTCTCTCTCTCTCTCTCTCTCTCTCTCTCACTGTCTCTTTGTCTCTGTGTCTGTGACTCTGTCTTTCTCTCTGTGTGTGAGTATGGGTGTGTGTGTGTGCCTGGTCTGTAAATCAATTCTCAGGTGTGGATGGGACTTCATGTGTCTTTGTACCATGGAATTTATCTGGTATGTTTTTGTGTAGATCATGTGCAAAGTCACAATTCATGTGTGCCACTGCTCTGTTGTGTTAGGAAGACTCTGCATGAGTGGTTCTCAAACTTTCTAATGCTGCCACATTTCAGTACATTTCCTTATGTTGTGGTGACCCCCCAACCATAAAATGGTTGGGTTGCTGATTCATAAATGTAATTTTGCTACTGTTATAAATTATAATGTAAAAACTTCTACTGTTATAAATTATAATGTAAAAACATCTGATATACAGGATATCTGATTTGTGAAACCAAAGAGGTCACACCTATAGTTGAGAAGCTTTGCTCTAAATGAGTATTTCTAGTTCCATATATCTACTTGTGAATTTTTTTTTATTTCTTTACATCTGAGTAAATTATGTTGTATATATAAAAGACATTTGCATCATCCACTTATCAGATAGTTGATATCTAGGCTGTTTCAGTTTCCTGGCTCTTGCAAATACCATATCAATGAATATGAAAGAGTAGGTATTTCTGTAGTAGGAAGCAAAATCCTTTTGGAATATGATATAAAAGTGGTATGGAAGGATCACATTGTAGATCAATTTCTAGCATTTTGAGGACTCTTCAAGTTGATTTTCATAACATGGCATCAGTTTTCACTCTCACCAAGAGTGAAAATATTAACTCTCCCCACAAACATACCAGTATATTCTGTCGTCTCTTTATTTTCTCACATCTTAGTCTTTCTGACTCATGTAATATAAAACCACAAAGTAGTTTTTATTTGCATTTTCTGATGGTGAAGGATGCTAGGTTTATAAAGGAAACATTCCTCTGTCATTTATATTCATGTTTTGAGGAGTCTGCTTATTACCCTGCCCCGGTTTTTAATGGGGTGGTTTGTTTCTTTCTGCTCAGTTCTTCTGTTCTTCAGGTATTCTAGATACCCTCTCTCAGATAGATATCTGGCAAAGTATTTTCCCATTATGTAGTTTGCTTCCACACTTGAATTATAGTCTCATTTTCTGTACAGTAGCTTTCTAGTTTTGTGTGCTCCCATTCATCAATTTCTGGTCTTACTGCCTGGGTTAGCAGTGTCATGCTCAGGAAGTCCTTCCTTCTGTCTATAAAAGGAAGCAGATTCCTTACTTTGTCAGTTCTTACGTTGACATGCTTGGAGTATTGGGACTTGAGTTTTATGCAGAGTAAAAAATAGGAATCCACAGGCTGGGGATTTAGCTCAGTGGTAGAGCGCTTGCCTAACAAGCACAAGGCCCTGGGTTCGGTCCTCAGCTCCAAAAAAAAAAAAAAAAAAAAAAAGAAGAACCCATATTCATCTTCTACATATAGTTATCTGGTTTATCCAGTACACTTTGTTAAATATGCTCTGTGCTCTCTTTTCTCCAATGTCTTCTCTTTGGTTTTATTTATGATGATACCCAGATTATGCTGCTAATCTCTATGTTATGTTCTAGAGTTCAGCTTGTAAATATTTTATTAAGAATACTTGCATTTATGTTGATCAAACATATTTGCCTATTGTTCTCTTTTGGTTGGGTCTTTATTTGGTTTTGTTGTTAGGGTAATAATGACTTTGTTTAAAAGAATTTGGAAATCTCCTATATTTTCTATTCTGCAGAATAATTTGGGAAGAATTGGGTTAAATCCATTTGGCCCTGGGGAAGTGTTAGTAGGGAAATTTTGAATACACCTTTTGTCTCATGTTTTTTATGGGTCTGTGTAACTTTTTACTTAATATTGGTTTAATTTTAGTAGGTCATATGCATCTAATATTGTATCCATTTATTTTTATTAGTGTTAGCACTTGAGAGACTTTCATTATTATTCTGTAGCTACTTTATTTTTTTGAATTGTTATTGGTCACAGAATCCACCCAGTCCTAAATAACCACTTTACAAATAGAAATTATTGAAAATTTAAAAATCCATAATTTTTAAATGACAAAGTTAAAAAATTTGAGGCAAATATACAAGAAATTTGAAGTCACAAAGTATACTTTCAAGAATTAAAAACTTTCCAAAGGAAATTGCAACACTCACAATAGCATTGCCTAAGAGTATAATGATGAAGAGGATTTAGAACTTTTTGATACTGAGAAGGAATGGGACATATGGTTCCTAATGCATATAAGCTGTGTGGTGAAAAATGACATGAATGTAGGACATAATACAATATAGGCTTAGGAATTTTGAAATAGGACTTATAATAAGGTTGGAAACATTACTATTAATTTCTGTTATTGAAATTGGCAGATTTTAAGTCTAAAAGAACACTCTTCCCATAGAAAAGAACTTGTGCCATGGATAATTTCTTATTTGCTATTGTGACTGTAAGGCATTTTAATAGGGCATAATTTTAAATGTTTTAATATTAAAAATTGTGCACTCATTAAGTATAGTTTAGGCTAAAATAGATTTGGTACTTCCACTTATGACTGAAGATTTTGAGTTTTTGAACAAATGCTGTGTCTATCTCTGTCTCTTTTCACTCATAAGGATTTTGACTGAACTAGAAAAATAACATTTTGATGATACATTTTAGTGAATTTTGTGAGGACAGCAGTCTTTTACAGTTATTGAACATTAACTCTTGAATGAGAAGTACAATTATCTCATAACAGTCAACTTAGAAATACATACAGAAAATCTGAAGATGGTATTCTTGTGAAATATTTTTGTTTTTCTCAACATCATAGAAACATATTTACAGTAATGATGAATAAAGCTGCTGAAAGCATGTTTTTGCAAGATGTATATGAAAATTACACTTCCTTTCTCTCAGGTTATTCACATGAGTGAAATCTCTGAATCAAAAGATAGAACTGATTCAAATAATTGCCCTTCAATAGGGGGTAGATAAAATCCTGAGCCCCCACTGTATAGTGCAATGTCACTTCCCATTAAGAATAAAACAGCCAATGATACTATTACAACATAAACAATTCTGTAAGACATTAATGCTGAGTAAGCAATCCACTTATAAGAAAAATTGTACAGTGAAAGTTTCAATTTACATGATGGAATTTATATGACAAAACAATAGATAAATTAAAGAATACTAGCAATTGAAAGCCCGGGACATAAGGCAGATAGTACACAACTGAGAATTTTCAGTTCAATGGTGGGATCTAATTATATCTTAATAATAGTGGGGCTTACATGAATTGATATGAATAACTATCTGTGTATACATTAATGATATTGTTCAACAAAATATGCCTATGCCTATATATTTTACAGACTTAAAATTGAAGTTTTGAAAGTATTTAAAATGCAATTGTGTTATAGACTGTACTGGAGAGAAATAATAATAGCAGGGAGAAGAGGGGGAAAGATGCTGAGTGAGGCTGATTTGTTGGAAGGCATTGACTCACAGGGCCTTGGAGTGTGGGAGCCCCACAATAAACTGTTTGCAAGAGATGCAGCAGATGAGTAGTAGGTTGGAAGGCCTTAGAGTTAGGGAGAACATTGCACAGGTTCCACTTTGATTCTGATGACCTGAGCGTTAGGTCACTGACAGAGGAGACAATGATGAAACTGTTTGCAAGAGATGCAGCAGATGAGTAGTAGGTTGGAAGGCCTTAGAGTTAGGGAGAACATTGCACAGGTTCCACTTTGATTCTGATGACCTGAGCATTAGGTCACTGACAGAGGAGACAGATAAATGATGTAGGGCACTAATCAGGCCAAGGGAGGCCGATTTTACTCAGGCCTTCAGTGGATGTAATAATGCACAGTCATATTGGGCCAGACCAACAATCTTACTCAGTCTACAAAATCAATGCTAATATTTCCCCAGAAGTTCATACAGACATATAAGCAAGTGATATTTTACCAGTTGTATGACATTTTGGGACTAGTCAAAATGATGCTCAAAATTAAACATAATGACTTTATTCACTTGTACAAGTTGTGATCATATGAGTGGAGGAGAATGTATTTAAGCTTTCTCTACATTTACTGGATTCTGCTCTCCTTTCACTGTCCATATCCAATGCCAAGAGTAATCGATGTTTTGTTTACTGCTGAGAACTGACTTCAAAATCTGAATGGAATTCTTTGTCTTCTTTACATCATTGGAATAATTTTATTTAAAGTGTTTCCTTGTGATCTTAAGAGATAACTACATGGTACAATTTGGTAAAGACTCTAGGTTTTCATGGATGGAACAGAGGATATCCTCCTTATTTGCAGGTTTTATGACCTTATTCTAGTAACTGCAGATTAAAATATGTAAAGAAAGAGCCAGTGTGTTGCTTTACCAGGAAAAGTCCTTTGTCATGCAAGTATGGCAAACAGAGTTGGATTCCCTAAACCACTTAAGGGTAGAAGGAGATGAGCAATTCCACAAAGTTGTCCTCTGATTCCCATTCCCAGTATGCACCATGCCCTGAATGCCTATAAGCATACTTCATGCTGTTATGTTGCTTAGTAGGACATTTAAAAAATTATTTACCCCAGATAAGGGACCAAAAACACACCAAAGTACAGATACCAGAAGTCCACCCTGGTGAACCAGTAAGTTTTATTGGGGTTACATACAGGAATATGACTTTTTCCATAATTTATACAACATAGCAATTATTTGGATATGATTTATGGCATAATGTGCATTTTTGAGAGAATGAGATGTGATTTAAACCATATGGCAATATAGAATTTATACTATGGTATGTGTTATAAGTTATAAGATCTACATATGATTTAATGTATTATTGAGAATATATATGGGGTATATGCTACAGCTAAGCAATTTTAAACAGAGAAATTGACCATTCTCAAGTTTATTATATTTATGGGGTAGCTTGATTGCCCACAAATATCTAGTAAGAGACAAATATATTTAGAAAAAAATGACAAATATACTTAGAAAAAAATGGTTTTCTTTTCTCTTTGTTGTTACTCAGCTCAGTTGGAGGTACTGATAAGCTGTCTTTTTTTCCACTTAATATTCTCAAGCACTGTATTACTATGTAGCCACTTCATAAAGTATGATTTTTCTTCTTTGTTGAAAAATCCAAAATATTTTTATTTTCTTTTGTGGCTTACTCAAGTTAATTTTTTTTTTTTTGTAGAATTCGTTGAATTTTCTTTTATTCTTATATGGTAATGGTTTTCCTACATTTGGGAGACAATCACATAAGATTGTAAAGCAGGAACAAGGAAAGTATGCTAACAGTAATTACAAAGCCATATACATGCAGTGATTGATTTGAACATTGGACAACTTGTTTTTCACTTTAGATTAGAGAAGCTCATGTACTGACACTGTCACTTGTGGAAAAATGTGACAAGTCAACATTATACTGTGTTGTTCAGCATTAGCTTTAAGAAGTGAAACTCAATCTGGCCAACCTTCATTGAAACTGATGAGCTGAAAATGAAAATGTCACCATGAACATCAGTAGGCCATGCTCTGATTTTCCTGGTTACTCATCAAACTTGCTTATGCCAAATCAAACCATGTGGCAAATTTCTGTTGGCCACAGGCTCTGAACACCAAAAAGTTTTGCTGAAATTATTCAAATTGGCAAGCAGAATTCCAAAGATATTTCCTTCTCCCTCCCCTAGGAGCTGTTATTATGAGCACTATCCTGTTTGCTACTCATAAATGGTATTGACACTTATTCTATTTTTTTCATAATTATAACTGAGGGAGGAGTTGACAATCCTATATAATTGGACCATCCACGAAGCAGATGTGTCTCCACAGGAATAGATGCAAAGACCTTTGCAATCTCAGTTTGTTATAATCAAAGCCATTATTCTTCAGTCTTTATGTAATTCCATGGTTTGTGATATTTCAGGCTCTGCCACATTTCATAGCTTATCATAATTTACTGACCTGTACAGAGACAAAAATGAACCAGGGTTCACTGATGTGCAGTACAACCCAGTTCCTGGGATGAGTCCTGGCCTGAACATTTAAAATCATGAAAGGAAGGAAGCCATTTTTAAAAGCTATGACATGGATCTCTCCCAGGGCAAAACAGTTCTACACTCTTTGACTTCACAGCTTTGAAGTAAAGAAAGCTGAAGACAAGAATAATCCAAACTAAGACAGAATAGTTGGGAGTATCAGGTTTCAGAAAAGATGGAAATAAAGTTGAAGAAAATTGACCTCATTTGTAGTGAAAACAATATCTGATATAACGATAGGATTAGTGGACAAGGACAGCGATGTAAGCAGTAAAAGTTGAATATGAAAACTGATTGAAGAAGAATAGAAGGGGGAAAGACAGAGAAGAGGAGGTAAAAGGACAGTAGAAACAAGGCAAGCAAGATAAACTCGGGAAATTCGATCAAGAAGACGAAGCATAATTGAAGAAATCAAATCAGAAATAAACTGAAATTGTGGTTTACTTCATAGATAATTTATTTATAATTTATTGTATAGTCAGTAAATGGTCTCATTCAAATACAAACCAATACAAAGCAAATAACATGTTAAAATAAGATTACAGAGCTGTAGAAACAAAATGGGAACTGACCTGATGATATTCTAAACCCACTGAGTAATTTAGAAAAAAAATGAACACTCTGTAATGTGTTTAAAGGAAAGCTAATGGAATAGAATACATTACCAATAAGGTGGGATCATATTCAAATAAATGAATAAAATATAATTAGATTTAGTCATTAAAAGTAGATATCTATGAAAAACAGAACAGACAGTTTAAATTTCTGGAAGGGAAAAATTAAAAAAAAATATTATCCTCAAAAATCTAATTAGAATAAATAAAATGTCTATTCATAACACAAATGGAATCTAGGGATAATTGATATAGACCATTGTCCTTGAGGCATATACAGCTATACAGAGTAAAGACAGGCTCATTTAGGTGTCTTATAAAAACAAATTCATTACAAATGACCTACAAATAATTTACAAGTGTAAATCAACAGAGAAAATCTATACAAACAAGAAAACAAGGTAATAATGATCACAGGACTCCACCCTGAGTAAGTGAGGCATGAATACAATCATGAGAGGGTGGTAAGATGAAATACAGGGTTTTTTTTGTTTTTTTTGTATATGATAAATTTGTACTTGAAATGCAATTATGACTTTACTCACAGAATAAGTTCTAATGAGGTACCATACAATACACTGATTTTAAACATGACCACATATTATATGGGTGCTTCTGTTTGTGACTACCATTGAGACCAATGTAACGATATTTTGCAGAAACATGAGAGGCTCCTTTGTGCTCAAAAATGTTACTTCCTCTGGTCTTACCAGGCAGCATCATTGTTAGAGTTCAAATGGAGTTCAGCATCAAAGCAGGTCAAGTAACTGTAGTGTAGACCATGCACATTTGCCATATTCAGTTTGATCCTTTACAATTTAAAGCCTGGCTCTGGGCTCTGTATCCTCTCCATCCTCATCAAGCTTCAAAGCAGATGATTAAGGGGAGAAACCAGGGATGGCCTTCACAGTTATTCTTCACTCCAAACTGTTTTTCTCAGATAGTTGATTCAACGTGGACAGTTTTTAAATTTTTTTTTATTATGTGTTTTAATTTTATGCATCAGCCATGGGTTCCCCTGTCCTCCCCCTTCCTGCCCCCACCACCACCTTCCCCCCATCCCTCCCCTCCATTCCCATGTCCTCTGGGACCAAGGCACCCCTGGGGATTCATTTAAACCTGGTGGATTCAGTACAGGCAGGTCCTGTCCCCTCCTTCCAGGTTGAGCATGTGTCCCTGTGTAAGCCCAAGGTTCTAAACAGCCAGTTCATGCACTAAGGACAGGTCCTGGTCCCACAGACTGGGTGCCTCCCAAAGAGATCAAGCTATTCAATTGTCTCACTTATCCAGAGGGTCTGATCTAGCTAGGGGCTCCACAGCCGTTGGTTCATAATTCATGTGCTTTCTTTTGATTGGCTATTTGTCCCTATGCTTTTTGCAATCTTGGATTCAACCATTCATACTCTTGTAGTCCCTCCTCTTTCTCAAAAGTTGGATACCTGGAGCTCCACCTGGGGCCTGGCTGAGGATCTCTGCATCCACTTCCATCAGTTATTGGATGAGAGTTCCAAGACGACTGTTAGGGTGTTTGGCCATCTGATCACCAGACTAGGTCAGATCAGGCTTTCTTTTGACCATTGCCAGCAGTCTACAGAGGATATATCTTTGTGGATTTCTGGGGACCTCTCGAGCACTCCTGTTCTCATATGGTCTTCATTTATCATGGTCTGTTATTCCTCGTTCTCCCTTTCTGTTCTTGATCCAGCTAGGATCTCCTGCTCTCCTAAGTTTTCTTTCCCTCAAATCTTGCCCTTCATTACTCCCACTGCTACACAACTCCAGGGAGGCTCCCTAGAAAATGGGACATTAGGAAAGACCCAGGGATCACCCAATGACAAAGAAATGGATGAGATCTACATGAACAACATGGACAACATGGACAGTTTTCATTGGCTCAAATGCTAGTCATCTTTTCACTCCTGTAACAACCTAGGTAGTCAGTGAATAACTATGGCAGGCTTATTTCAGCTTATAAATATTTTCAGGTTTTAGTAGTTGCTCAAAGGACCCCATCTATCTGGACCAGCCATGGCACATCATAGCAGAAGTGCAGTTGCCCAGACTGTCAACTACTGCCGGATATGAATGAAGACAATTGTTGACATTTCAAGTATAGAAGTGTAATAGGTAATAGCTGGGGTCTTCATAATGGAAAATATTAAGACATCTGAAGATGTAAATGTATTCTAAAATTTTGAGTTTAGTAGAATCCATCAATGTAAATTTGTTTCCCAAACATGTAGATTCCAATGTTAAGTTGCATTATGATACAAAATTTGGGATCCTGATAAAACGTATGTTTTAAACTCCATTTTATTTCATCCTTTATGTAGCTTTCAAAGGGATTATTTTAAGGACTGAGATAATAAAACACCTAATTTTTTTGGGGGGGGCTAACACTTCTAATATATGTTGCATTGTTTTCCACTTAAGATATATGTCATCAAGCTGCTTGTTTTCTCTTTCTACACATTTCTTTTAGCTGATATTCTATACAGTTGTGGAGTAGGTTATTCCCAGAAGAATTCTTTGTTCCATGCTAGTAAATTCCAGATTGTTCTCCTTTAAAAGCATAGTAGAACCTGTCTTCAGGCAGTTCCAATCTTCTCTTCACGCCTAGGCTACTGGAGCATGTCACTGAATATAAAAAACATAATTTGTTTTGACTCAGTATATCAGGGAGACTTAGCTCAACTGCTTACCAACCCAGCATATCTAATCAGAGAGGAGGTTCACATATGAGCATGCTTGAAACACAAATACAACACTTGCCTGCAGATAGTGTGAATGAACTCTACTTGGTGAAAGTACATGAACACATATCCTTTGCTTGATAATTAAAACTGTGACCTTTCTTTTGTGGGGACACTCTGAAATTCTATGAACCAAAATTGTGGGGTTTATTTTATGAGCTTCGTCTGTCGTTAGATGAAAAGGTCACACAGGTTGTGTTTTGTGCCCTGAATTAGCAGTGCTCCACCTTAGCACTTTACCTCAGAAGATGTTAATTGTTCTTTCAGCACTTAGTTTAATTTTTGTGGGGTTTGCTCTTCTGCATATCATCTGTCTTTTGAGCTCCTGTCAGTGATCTATGAGGCAGCTGATTGCTCATGTCAGCCTACTGTAAAGCTCCCCAATGCTAAGGAACATCTCTGAAGCACAGCTCGGGCAATGTCAGCCTCTGGTGTGTTCATTTCCCACCCCTCTTTGGCTACACTCTATTACTTTCATCTTCTGTGCTATTTTATAATGTGACCTTAGTAATAAAAAAAATCCTACTTGAATTTTAAGTGGTAGTTAAGAGAAAGTAATGGCATGAAAAAGGAAGGGAAAAACAGCAAAATAGGTTTTCATTCTAAAACATTGCTTATTACATACCAGAGTGTTAATCACAGCTGGAATGAGACTTTCAAATCTCAACAATATAATACATTGGTACCCCTGAGTTTTTGGTGAGGGAAATGTGTTTTTATATTTTATAGAAAGCATAACTTCTTTGATAACCTTGTTTTCTTTATTGTATAAAATATGAGCTCATATATTTTTATTTAGTTTAGTGTTGACTTTACTTACTATAGTTTTGTGGTGTTTTACATAAAATGAGTGCATGATAATAAAAAATGTTATCACACATAAATGAGGTGTATATAAGGGCGTATGTTCAAATTGAATTTCCAAATTGTTAAAAACTTATCTCATAAGAAGAGATATATGTATATATTGATGAATATATAGATATAGATAGATATAGGTAACATTTGTTTTAAAATTTTTCTGAAACTAAAATACTTTGTTAAAATAGCTATGTTTCTTCCTTTTTTGCATTTTTCTCTCCAGCACTTTGCATATTACAGTTGTTTTCAGCCTTACTGTTTCTGTTCCTTTTCTGGTAGAATTCTATACTGTCCAAACTTAAATCTCTCCTCTATCTCATCACTCTAAAGTGAAGAAATATAGAGATGAGCCTTTTTGTGAACTGACAAGGGTTGTGTTACATTGGAGTGTAGAATCCTCAAGGTGAGATCAACACTTTTTGTAAAAAGTGAGAAACAAATGTCTTTCCACTGTGCACCATGCACAATGCACACACAAGAAAAACAGCAAGACATAACCTTTACTGAATTTCGATGCTAGGAAACCTATGATGTGGCCACCATATATTAAAGTTTCTGGCATCTGGAACCTTTGTATGTCAAGTATACATTAAGACACTTAGGCTATGATATTCTCAAGTATCAGCTGATGTAGAAGTCCCAACCCAATCAGACTTTGCTGTCAACTGGTTTAAATGAGGAAATGAAAATAGATGGGGTAGATTTCAAGAACTGGTGGAAAATCTGGGATTTCAGTTGACTTCTTTGTGGATGTGGAAGAAATGTGAGGCTGTGATGGAGAATGGATGTAAGAAAACCACACTCAATGGGGAAGGAAAAGACATTTGGTCTCACAATGGAGTGAAAAGACTCAATGGATGCATTAGAACACCCCTAAAGGAGAGGATCCACTCCACTGAGAATGAGCTGTATGAAGCTTTTTCATATGCAAACTTTAATACTCAGAAGGTATATTGCTTACATCTTATCAGGTGTGTCAGTATTCTAAAGAATGGCCTGAAGCTCTCTCCTTCTGAAGCTCATGTAAGAAAGGAACTGAAGCAGGATAAGTTGTTGTCTTTGTCAATGTGACTAAGAATCTAGTGTCAGTCGTGGCATTTAAAGCAACACAAGTTAGGAATCTTTGTGAACTTTTCCCTTACTGAAACTTATCAAAAGCCTACACAGAAGATCCGAGTCATAGTTTTAGCTGCATTAGTATCTTTAACTACACTAATTCTCTAATAACCATATTAATATCTTAACATATCACAAACAAAACAACTTTAGTTATTGATTTTAGTCATTGATTTTTCTATTATCCTTAGAGCAAATGAACATGAACATTTTAGCAAAAATAACATATATACATTGTGTATCATTTTGGAATGGGGACAACTTAAAAATGCACTCCTATGCATTATATTGATGTCTACCAGGATGAAGCCTTCCTTGCCTTATACCAAGCTTCTAAATTCCACATGGATCATAGCATCTTAAAGCCAGCAAGTGGAGGCCACATTCTTCTCATGCTGCCACTCTCTGTTTCTCTTGCTTCCCTTCTCACTGATAAATACTCCCATGAATGGCATGGACCCACCTGGACCTTGCATCTCAAAGTCAGTTGTTATCATACTTCCATCTGCCAATTTCATACTTTTTACTATGTAACCTAATATAGTAGCAGGTTACAGACTGAAGGCTGTGGACCTATTTTTAGAGCTGCCTTTCCTCCAGCATCATGTAACAATCACAAACAAACCAGACAATCAAATACACAAGTAATAATTAATTTCTTGGGATCACTCAACAGAGAAGTTTCCCTTTAATGTATTCAAGCATTAGTGTAGGAGACAAAAGGAACTAGCAGATTAGGTGGTGGGTGAGAAGAGGCCATCGAGACATGGCAAATGAGCTAGGTAATCACTTCTCAGTGTGTTGAAGGTGCAAAAATCTTGGGAATCTCCAAATTTCTGAGCAAGTGTCTACATTTTAATGAGATATCGAGTCAACCTGTGGTTCTTATCAGTAGAGAAATCTGCCTCGTTAGTGATGAGTGTTCTCTAAGCTCCCTACTAAAATATACCGAACTTCAAATTTCAGCCTCAGAATTTATGAAAGCATGCTTATAGCTTCATCCAGCTTTATCCCCTCATGCATGAAAAATACTTTTTAAATTACCAAATTATATAGATAGATAAAGCATTAAATGTAACAAACCATGAATAATTCTTATAATACCCAATAAATATTGGTGACATTTATTCTATAGGGAAGCATGATGTAACAGAAAGTGAAAAAATGCAAGAATTCTGTTCTATAGAGTCCTGTTTATGCAATTTACTGAACATAAAACTCCTTGGCAAATTCAATACAGAATCTAAGAGTATGTGTTCTTCTGTGTTATTTAAAATTCAGAATCAGAGTACAATGAAAATCTTATAAGAAAGGGATATATTAATAGCATGAATAAAAAATCATTTTAAACTAAGCATGACTCTTTTCCAGCAATTGGAAAGCAGAAAAGGCTGATTATGAGTTTTTGGGCAGCCTGAGCTACATGGTGAGACAGTGTTGAAAAACAAAAACAAAATATAAACTGAAAATATTTGAATATTTATATTGTACTTGAAATGAGAAAGAATAATGTAAATATGAGCTGTTACTATCACCATCTGTCCTAATAAAGGCTGCCTGGTTTTTATCTGTTTAGTATCTGGTAGGATTTAACATGTTCTGTACTTGGGTCTAATGGCATGTCAGTATATTTTAAATTAAGAAACACACACACACACACACACACACACACACACACACACACACACACACACACTTGGTGCAGACCAGGTCTGTGTTCTTTGTGAGGAACAGAAGACTCTACATATGGGCAAAGCCGATTAGAAGCCACTTTGTGGTGATTTTCTATTATAGAGTCCAGATTCTTGACTTATAATTTTCAGGATCCTCTGTGGAGAGAATATCTCCGAGCAGGTAACAACGTAAATAATTTATGCATTCTCATGCATGACAGGAGATGACCTTCATAACTTACTAGTAGTTGCATCTCTTATTACTTGTGACTCATTCGATAAATGATAGAAATAAATTATATTGTTCTACTGCCCTTTGTTACATATCCCCATTGCAAAAGGATATTTTTCATTGTCCTGACATATTTGCAACAATAATGTGTTTTCAGGCTATAAATATTGATAGAGCAAAGATGTGTGTGTTTGCGCTTTGAATATTTGATAAGCTTCACAAATACCTATAGAATGAGCATTAGCAGTCCAATGAACTTCTACTTATCTCTCAAAGGACAGTTTTTCCTACAGGGGTTGCAAAATATCTTTCATTAAACTGGTTATTTCTACTAACAATTATTTAATTTTGTCTGACTTTTAACTAAGATAAAGCCTCAAGATGAACACTTATCATGATTGATAGTCTTAGAGGCAATTCCCTTGAGTGAGTAAAATATGGTTTTTAATTTAATCAAGAATTATATAACTCAATTTTAAGTTCAAATAATCTTGTTAGCAGTTATTTGCTTTAAAACATGAGGAATATGCACATGTATCCTAAAAATATGGGAAGACCAAGCCATAAGCAAGATTGGATGGAGGAGAAAAGTTTAAATGAAACTCTGAAAGCAGGCATTTTTACTATTGAGTTACTCTTGTTCATCTTTAAGAATGAAGCACTTCATTAGTTTTTTAGCGAATTTTATACAGTTTACCTTTGTCATATTCACACCTCACTCCATTCCCACTTCCTTCAATAACCACTCATGCCCTGCTCCCACTTCCTTTATCATGTTCCCTTTTTAAAGATGAAATGAACTTGTAGGAAATGCCCTGCTACCCTTTTCTTACCATCTGCTATTTATTTTTAAGAAATACAATTCTATTTCTGTCTTCTTGTTACTCATATGTGTGTGTGTGTGTGTGTGTGTGTGTGTGTGTGTGTGTGTGTGTAAGCTATTAATATCAATGTAGTGTTCTGAGGACTTTTGTCCATGTAAGGAGCACATCACAGAAGAACTCACAGAAAGACAGATTGTTATTCTAATGGCCAGGAAGCAAAATAAAGCCCCAAAATAATGCAAGTCCATTATCTGGTTAGAGGGTACATGTACCTCTAATGATCTAAGGACATTTGCACAGTGCCATCTTCCAAAGAAGACATCTCCCAATAGCACTCCAGGGAGATAATATCCTTCACACATGGGCCTTTTTGAGGAGGATTCCATCTGTAGCAATGACAGTCCTCTATTTTTTAAGGATGAAATTTTTATTTTAACTATTCAATAATGGAACTGATTTACAAGGAAATGTGCTTTCTCCAGTTTTATCTATTTAATTACTGGGGTCTGTACTCCAGAATATCACTAACGGAGAAAGCAACAGCACATATTTAGTAATGTGGCTATGACAATTAGAAAGAAGATAAAATGTCGTTTATTATAAGGGTGGCTTCTGCTACATGGTGAACACTCTCCCGTGAATTTTCTATTCCATGCATAAGTCCCAGTAACAACTGCACAAATTCTAGATTATGACTTAATACATTCTTTGTTGATGTTTGTCCTTGCTGATGTTGGTGCCAGCTCTTACATTCATCTCAGTATCACTGGAGGCTTTTTAGTTATTTATTTATTTTGACCTTTTCTATTCCTAACCCACTTTCCCAGGATATATAGAGAGAGACTTTTTTTTTTTACTCATCATCCAAACTCAGCTAAAGCATTCTAGATTATACAATTGTTCCTAGAAGTTTAATAGATTAAGTGCACAGAGAAAGCTAAAAATGGAAACCAGAATCAGAGATTAGTTAACTTTGGAGTTTTAAAACTGTTTCCTACTTTTCTTTATTTTCATCTTCTTTATTCTTCCTACTACAGATAAATGTTCCTATGTAGATAGTTTGGGACTACTAGCCCTCAGAGTTAAGGAACTTAAAGAATAGAACATGTCAGAGGCCAACAGCATAATAACATCATTTCAAGATTCCTGACCAATGCTATTTCAGACCCAGCTTGAAGCAATGAGTGAAATAGTATAAGCAATTAAACAGAGCTCATTTAAACTTGTCAACACTGACATTGAAATATTGATGTTTTTGTGAGTCAGTAGCCAAAGAGTGGAAGGTAGGAGAAATGGTTAAATCTTGTCATGTAAGGCAAGAAACATGCAAAAACATTGTATATAAAAGAGAGTCAGAGAATATTTATATTGGGAAAAATCTCATAATTACCCCTTGTATTGGTTATTCTCATTTCTTGGCCCCAAATAGGCGACAAAAACCATCTAAGGAAGGACAGGTGTATTTTGTCTCATAGTTTCAGAGAATTTTCAGATGAGTGCTTCCACTAGGGGAGGTGAGATTTATGGTGATGACTTTTCATGGGACAAGAACTAGGAAGCAGGGAGTGCCGCCTGAACCAGGCATTGCTATAACTTTCAAAGTCTGTCCCCAGTAACGTACTCTATCAGTCAGTCCCTCACTCCTTAAGGGATCCTCAGCATTCAAAATAACAGCACAGTCTGTGGACTGTTCAAACAGTGAGTCTGCCAGATTCATGCCAACCATGAATCACATTCTTTCTTTCGACTTCTTATCTCCGTATTCAAGTGTGCTCAGACAGGACCTGATATTGGCATACCAGGAGGTCAAGGCCATGAAGAGAAATCCAGTGCTGAAATTCTTTATGTGGATGTGATGAGGCAGAGGTGTTTGTGTGGAAATTTGCAGCAAGATGAGTCCCATGTTTGAGGAAGTTTCCTCTCCTCAGAAAGAAGTGCAGCTCATTGTGTGGCCATTAACTCTCACATGGTATCTCCAATACCTCCTGAAAAGAGGAAGAAAGAAACTTTAGATTCATGCTCTTCATGATGCTTGATGTGAGTTTAAGCATACTTGTCCACTGTATCTATTCTCGTAACAACAAAGTCAACATTTTCCCAGAAGTTTTTATTTGGTGAATGGTGATTCTAATAGTTAGAAATTGTTACTAACTTTTTAGTTAAATAGTGAGAGGTATCCATTTGAGGGCTTTTTGTCGGTTGTTTATGAAGAGTGAAAACTTAGAATTTTTGTATTATTCCATTTGAATATTTTTGTGTCATTCTGTTGCTTATCCTCTTATGGAACTGGTGTTCCTGTGCTTCTAATTCTACCACAACTTAGCTTTTTGTAGCTCCCACCTCATCATACTTTCTTGAGAATAACTGCAAATCTACTAACTCAAATGACCTTTCCTGAGAGATTATTCATCAAATGCAGGATGTTCAGATGGCAATATGGTTTCCATCTCCAAGTCTACAATATATGAGATTTAAGCCCTTCTTCTGTAATACTAAAAGGTTCTGTTTCCCTCGCAGCCATTTGCATCTAATTAATATGGTCTTTGTAAAATCCATTGCTATGGTGATGGAAGTCCCAGGCTTGAAAAATAAATTTTTAAAATGCCAGCAGAGTATGTCACATATTTACAAGTCTTTGATAATGTTGCCATATTATCTTCCTAACCTTTTTATCATCCGTAGATACAGACAAGGATACCTTTTACTTTGAACTTTTCTGCATTGCCCGAAACAACAGATTTTATAATGAATTGCATTGATTACTTTTGATGTGACTAGTAATTGTGCTTCAGTTCTAGAAACTGTTCTGTCATGTCACGTTTGTACCTTTGACAAACTGACCCACTTTTTGAAATGCCTTCAAATCTGTGGTTGAGTTAATGACCTAAATCCCCTTCTTGGTGGGTTCAGTGAATTTGACATCTTTCTCGTAGGAGCAGGGAGCTGTGTGATGGCTGGACATTATTCATAACTGCCTACCCATCCTGGGCACTTAATTGAAGCATGGTTTGCAAAATAGAGCAGGAAATCAGCCAAATAATCCACTCTTTCTCTTTTCCACAATCCACCTAAATTTAATATGCAAGTTTACTTCAAACTTTTAACTTAAGCCATCCATTTATCTTAGAAACAAGTGATTTATAAATTAAAATGTATATCTAAATGTGTTAACTATGTTTAAATTGTAGGGGATCTGGGCATGTGTGCAGTGCTAGCAATTTTCTCAGTATAATGTCATAAGGATCTTTAGCATACAGAATTACAATGAATGTGGTGGTTCAGGGATTAAAATCTCCTTAAATACTCATTCACATGACAGACTGGAGCAATTAGCGTATAGTAACAATGGTGCAGGGATAACCAGAGTGTCTCATACATATCCAGTGAGAGTCATCTTCCATTATAATCATCCTAATGAAAAAATCACAGTGGTGGAAGGGAAATGCTATCGGTATAACGTTAAAAAAAATAAAAAAGAAATGAACACTAAAAAACATCATTAAAGTCACATTAAGGAACTGATTGAAATTGACCAGAAAGGGAGTAATCATGGAACTGTCATTACCACCTCTTCCTTATAGCTTTGAGTCCAGGTGTTAAAGAAATCTCATGTCAGTGGGTGCTTGCGTTATTATATCCAGCCCTGTTGTATGTTAAAAAACAAAGTAACAGACCTAATAGTCCTATGAGTACTAGGATATCAGTTTAGGCTTAATCTGTACCATGGAATCCCCATGTAGACATAACATACACAGATAGTTACATGAAAGAATCAAACTAAAAACCCTTTTATTACTGGGAATATTAATTTTAAAACTATTCACTGAAAACCTGTATATGGTTAGCCTATTTGAATGCATACTTTTCAAATGTTTTTAGCTTCCTCCTTTGATTATTATTTTCTTTTCATAACAAAAAATGAAGAAATGTATGAGTAAACTGAAGAGAGTAAAGAACAGATATTTAACAGAGATTAATGTCCAGAGAAACAAAGTGGAAATCAATACATAAAGTGGAATTGGTTTATTGTGATGTCAGCCAATTGAGCTAGCAGATTCAAGAGTGATGTGTGTGTGTGTATTTGGGATAAGAAGGACCAATCCAGGGAAGGCTGGTGCTGTTGAAATGAATGATGGTGTTGACAACTAAGCTTATTGAATAAGTCTTTCTCTTATCCTTGAATAACAGGCCAGGGATTGAGCTGCCACACTTGGCAGCTAACAAAACTAGTCCAGTTTATCTGCAAATGAAATAATCTTGCAAACTTCATCAATCTGATGATTTTTTTTTTCTCAAGAGCATCACTGTAGCATGCTTAAAACCTGCTAATCATTGTTGGAAACTGAGGGTGATAACTCTGTTGGAGTTGTACAATTGGCAGAAGAAAATTGGGGCTATATTATGTCAAAACAAGAAGTCACAACTCATTCAGCATAAATGCAATGGATGTTCTTTTCATCTATTATGATTTCTGAGTGGATATTTGAAACATGTAGAAATTCTTCAGAGAATGCTATGAGAGCATGCACAGGGGTCCTACTGTATCATTTTGGTGCTGACCTTTGTTTTCTCTGGATTCTAGTGTAGTTCATTTCCTTTAGAAAGGAAGGTAATGGAAATCTTTTTGAAGAAAGTGTCTTTTCTTATTACTTCCTTAATTTTTTTTCATTAGTACAACATTTTCTTTTCCAAAGAGGCTCAATTCTAACTTCTTTTGACACAACCAAGTGGCGTATAACCTTGGAATGAGAGAATCATGTCAGCGTACATCAGACAAACATGAGAATTCATGTCAGAAAATTGGAAAACAGTTGCATATAAAGTCAAGGACCTTAATCTGAATCCAGTAAGATGATCAAAAATACCTGTATGTCCTTCAAAAGGATATCACTCCTATTTGATGTTCTGCAGCTTGACTTGCTACTTACAATGACATCACTTAAGTTACACCAGATCTGTGTGACAGCCACTAATTTGGTCAATTATATAAACAAACAGAGACTGTAGAATGTTCTCTTTAAACCTTTGATATCAACCTTGTTATTTGGTAATATATTAATCTCTTAGAGCGAAGAACCAAAAACTGATTTGTTCAAAACAAGAACAATTTATTGGTTTTCTTTGTAGTTACTAGAGGTCTGATATCAAGGGTTTGGGAGAAACACATTGCCTCTTAAGTTCCTCGGGTCTGTTATATATATCCTGTTATTTATGATCCTACATATGGTTAAATATAAAGACAGTAAGAATAGTTCAGACCACATTATTAAGGAATATGGCTCCATACTGAAAGAGATAGATGCCCTTTTTGATTCCTCCAAGTAATTTCCTGCATAGTATTCAGTATTTCTTAAGCTTCACTTTTTGTTTTTGTTTTGTTTCTGCATCAAAGATTGTCAAACTCTAAACAAAGATACATGTGAAGGCTAGTGACAACTTTGTTTTATAATAGTTTAAAACTGAGAAAAACATGTCATTTGGTGAATGGACAGTAAATGGTAGTATATTTATACAACAAAAAGCTGTTTCATGGTAATAAAAGAATGAGAAAGTAATGCAACCATATGGATGAATCTTAAGAGCACTCTGCTAAGTAAAAGAAATCAGAAACAAAAGGACAAAAGACTACATACTACACAATTCTATTTGGCTTTCTGTAAAACAGAAAACTATAGAGACCGAAAGATACTGGCATTTACTGTGAGTTGGGTTGACTGTGGGAGGAAAGACTGTAAAAGTTAGAAGTAAACCTCTGGAGAGGAATGTGGCTGATCCCAAAGCGATCATGTTGATTGTTTTAAAATACATGTCTTTGATAAAATTCATTTAATTATAAGCATTAAAATTATGAATTTAGGGGCTGAATAAATGACTTGACATTCAAGCACCTTTATCTTCTTGTAGAAGACATGGGTGTTATTACCAGGTTCCTAGCACCCAGTTTGCCTGGCTGACAAACTCATTTGGCCTCCACAGGTTTCTGTCCACACATACACACACAAGTCACAATGACACAGACAGCTACCTATGCATTAAAAAAAATTAAATCATAAAAAAGAATGAATTTCATTATGTACAAACTAGACTTTGAACTTACTTTTAAACATAGAAAATAAGTTACCATTTATTCTGTGCTCCAACTTTGGGGTAAAATGCAAATTCCTCATTTAGAGAATGTATATATGAGAGAGAGAGAGAGAGAGAGAGAGAGAGAGAGAGAGAGAGAGAGAGAGAGAGAGATGGGGGCAGTGTTGAGGTTCTTTATTCTCATTTCTTCCACTACAAACACCTGAGTTCTACTGCAAAGTCTCCAAGTTTTCTGCGTTTCTGTGAGGTCATTTGAATAACTAAAAAAACTCAATCAAATTATCTCTAATTGTTCTTGAAACTAAAATAATCTGGGTATGTGGTTCAGGATGGGCAGACACTCAGTGCTTCGATAAATAGCAAGCTAATATTTCGCCCATGTTAAAATACAATGGTTGTGTGCTTTCAAGGGACTATGCTGTTGTATTTTCAAGATTAAAAAGGGAATGGTAACTGCAAGGGATGCTGGTAGTTGTTCAGAGGACATTACCCCTTTCCACTGCTTCTCTTGTGTTTAGAAATTTAGAAAACTTGTTAAAGTGTTTGTTTTCTGCTTCCTACTATACCACTGTTGTCATTGAACCTACTTAGTCCTTTCCCTTTAGATTAAGCTTGCCCTGGTTT
Organism: Onychomys torridus; assembly: GCF_903995425.1. Classification (NCBI taxonomy): domain Eukaryota; kingdom Metazoa; phylum Chordata; class Mammalia; order Rodentia; family Cricetidae; genus Onychomys; species Onychomys torridus. Next base: position 44,721,902 of record NC_050459.1, read on the forward strand.
TCTTTATTTCCACTCCTTTGTTCTTATCAGCTCTTTTATCCCTTTTCCCTGTGTCTTATCCATTCCCCAAAGACTATTGCTTTCTATGATTTGTGTTTTTAAGCACTGAGATAACCTTAGGGTATAAAGTCTTTCATTTATACACTTTGCATGTTTTATAGACTACGCAAAGGATTTCTTGGGGCTGTGGCACTGGAGAGAACCTGGAAGTCAATCATCAGCTTTCATGTTCATCTTTTGGACGTGGTAACATGCTCACTGACTGCCAGCCTTCTAGAGTTTAGAAAACTATTTCCCTCCAGCACTGTCCTGGGTGAAGAAATGTTGGATTTTTGAGGATTTGTGGCTTTGTTCTCTAGCCAGTTTTTAAACTGCTGCTTCCCCACCGCTTAACAATAAATATTTCCTGAGCAAGAAATGAACCACAAGGTTAATACAGATCTATAAGTTAGCTACTGAATTTTTTTTATAAAAATGGATCTGTGCATTTCTTTAATCCTCTTTTTGTATACACAATAAGCCAGTTGAATAGAATAAACTTAACAACAAAAACAGCCCTATTGCCCAAATTTCATATGATATTATCTCAGGAGCATAATATAATTTGAATATGCAGTGTTCTCGCATATATCCATAGGAAGTAAAACAATGTAAGAGTGAAATCCTAATACACAAGTATCATTCAGAGACAGAACTATGCAAGAAACTCATTAGTAAGAAACAGCAGAGAATTGAGTCCTGCATGGCTGTGTAGCACTATGCCCAAAAGCTGAGCTGTTAAGAAGTCTTCTACAGAATCCAAATGCTTCCCTATAAATAAAGAAAACAATGAGATACAGGACAGAAATCAGGGAATACTCCAAAACTCATTAAGACCCGAACTTAAATCTTGATGGCTGCCACCAAGTTATTGTATGGACAATAAGGAACAAAATGTTTCTGTCTTTCCCTGGTCTGCCACTTGAGTTTTCCCATGGAATAGCTACATTAAATCCATGTTGTAACTTCAGATGTTCTCATTACAGAATTTTAAACTGGTGACTTGGCTCCATCAAAATTAAATATATAGTTTAAGCTAAATATCTGTATTCTTAGGATCATTGTATATTTCATGCTGTTTTGTAGTGAGTATAAAAATTCATATATTGAAAGGTGAATCAAGTTATTTCAAATGATATTCCGAGGAAGATTTAGCTTGTCTTTCCACTTTAGTTATACACAGGAATCATTGAATTTCTATTCCTTTTGCTTCCAAAGCATCACTCCTAAAATTACACCCAGATGTTTTTGAAAAGGATAATGCCTTTCTACCCCTCGCACCTACCCCTCGCCCATGGCAAAGATATGATTTAGGGATCTGAGGCTTCAGGATAATTGCATTAAAAAAGTGGTGTTCAGAGAAGTAACATTTAAAAATACAGCCATGTTTAGCACAAAGACATTCCCACATTTCTCTGCTAGTATTCAGAGTTTATAAGTGTCCTAATTCAGTTAGAGAGGACAGTGCTCATACAGAGCTTTGCTCAATGCTGTCCTTGATGAGTGGGAACTTCCAGACTGAGAGGCACAAATGTGAAGGCCAGCGGCCATGCCTCTGTCTTATTACCACTTCAGTAGTCAACTCAGCAGGAATTAGCATGCAGTTTGAACTGAGTCTTTTCCCCCTTGGCCACAGTACCCAGACTTCTCTCTGGATTCTTGACTTTCTCACTGCAAATTTCATTATATGAAAGGGACTTGGGAAGCAAGACCCCTGATAGCCAAACTGCTTCTCTAGCTGGTGGTGAATCAATAGGGTGTACTGCTTTGGGGCGATCTCCAATTTATATATAAAAATGTTCATTTACATAATGCCACTGAATGCAATGGCTCTGAACAATGCTTCCCGATAACCAAATCCTTTATTTCTCATTAGGAAAGCCAAAAGCTTAAAACTAATCCATGCATGTCACACACCCCACACTATACTTTCTTGAAAAAAGATTAAATATGTTAATTTCTGATTTTGCTGTTTGTCTTTCTCCAAACCAAAACCATGAGTAACCAATAAAAGCAAGCCACCAATGACTTCAAGCAAAAATTTCTTATTCATTAAAATATTTAATTTTCATTATATATGTCACACGTTCATTGTTGAGGCACTGGTGATTTATTATCTGAGCTGTAGTATTGAAGAGTAAAGCAACTGATGCTAAGTTTTACAATAGTAATGACAATAAGAAAATCTGAAAACTCACAGTTAGTAAATAGTTAAGAATGCCCTGCAGAAGGCCAGCCAAACTACTAGTGGAAATGCATGAACTGTGGACCAATAGCTGTGGAGCCCCCATGGGATTGGACTAGACCCTCTGGATAGGTGAGACAGTTGTTTAGCTTGAACTCTTTAGGGGGGCCCCAGGCAGCGGGATAGGGATCTGTTCCTGGTCTATGAGCCAGCTTTTTGGAGCCTGCTACCTACAGTGGGACACTTTGTGCAGCCTTGTTGCAGTGGGGAGGGGCTTGAACCTGCCTGAACTGAATGTTCCAGGCTCTCCTGACTCCCCATGGGAGACTTTTCCTTGGAGGAGGTGGAAATAGGGGGTAGGTGGGGGGAAGGCTGGGGAACTGGAGGAGGGAGAAGAGGGGGAATTCATTGTTGGTATGTAAAAAGAATAGAAAATTTCTTAGTAATAAAAGTAAAAAATAAAAATAATAATTGAAAAAAAAGTGCCCTGCAGTTACTTCAAGTTCTTGGGCATCGAAGTGTTAGTTACACACTGTGTATGCTGCTCAAAATTGCTGTACTTGTTTTCCTCATCAGGAAGATAGGAATAATAAAGGACCAAATGCCTACATTATGTATACATATTAAACAAGTTATAGTAGTTTAAGAGATAAGAAGCAGTTCTTTAAAGAACAATTGGACGATGATGTGAGAGAGGTTACTAACTGTATAAATGAGTATTTACAATGTGATTTGCATTTCAGTATGGTTCCTTTCCAGAAACACCTTTCCTGAGACCTGAGAGGTGGTCAGCAGCTGAGAGAGCTCGCTACCCTTGTGGTGGAGCATCACAATTACTTGTATCTCTAGTGCCAGGGGGCCCTGGGCACCTTCCCTCTACCTGCTCTCCTGTATATAGACCAACACACAAACACACAACTAAGAAAAAAAAAAGGCAAAAGAAAAAAAAAAATCCCCTGTTTTCTTGGTAGCTTTAAAACAATAATTTAGAAATTCATTCCACAAATGCCTTGTTCTGAGGATACCACTCAGTACTCTGTACAGGTGAACTTGATTCTCCCTCAATATTATCCATCTTTTTCCGTATGTATTTCAGTGAAGCATATAATTTCATGGTTTTCTCTTGCAGTGATGTCTCTGTTCCCCCTTTCTCCTTAACTTCTTCTTATGGAGTCCTTGACTGACCTTCTTGGTTCCAAAGTGGAGTGAGGGTACAATGAAGTGCAGGAATGAAATCTGCTTCCTAACTCCCTCCTTTGTTGGCTGTGTAATGTGAGGCAGAATACTATGGATTCTTTTATAAAATTTAAACAAATAAATATTTAAATTGTCCCACAAGAAACAGAGATATTTGCCAATCTTTTACATTTGTAGCTGCAAAATAGATTTTTATACATATTTTCTTACAACAACACTGAAAATGTCTTATTTATAGAAGACTTCCTAGATTCTTAATAAAACAGAATCATGATACAGATAATATAACTGTCAAGATTACATAAATAAGAACTTAAAGCTATTAATGAACACCATCCAAATAAGAAAATAGCATTCAAAGAATAAATTCTTACTATCAAACAAGCATCTGCTGTGGGAGATTACTATGTATGTAGAGATGTTGACACTAACATGTATGTATATCCAGCTATGGTACATCTGCAGTTGGATTGTGCAGCTAAACAGAATATAGCTGTGTAAAGAGAAGTTCTTCATGCATGAGGAATTACAGTACTTTTTCCTCTCCATCACCCCAAATACTAGCCAGAATTAATCAAATAACTCCAGAACACTTAGGTAGGCCTTGAACTCCATTGATTAGAACCACTTAGAAATCAGAGACTTGGCTGGAGTTTTGACTCAATTGTGAAATGCTTGGCAGAGAAGAATGAAGATGTGAATCTGATCCACGGCACCTAGGTTAAAGAAGAATAATCCTTGGCCCCGCTAGACTAGGCTACTCTGTGAGTGCCATGAAAATGAGCCTATGGCTAAAAATACAGAGAATGTGGTTCTTGAAGAGTAAGAGCTGAACTTGACATATGGCCTCCATAAGCATGTGAGTCTATACACATACACCAAAGAAAAGGAAAGAAAGAAGGAGGATAGGGGAAGAGATTGAGGAAAGAGTTTAGAATCTTAAAGAAAAACAGACTCTGACTGTTGGACTCCAATATTGCTCTATATGTGTGGAGTACCTGCTGTTGACTGGGAGGTATCTGTAACATTTTTTTTCTGGCATGGATATATCATTGAATATTTTTACATTCAATACAAAATATCCATGAGTAGAAACCAGAAGTGTAAATAAAATGCATGAAGGAAGTAAAGAAGGAAGGAAGGAAAGGAAGGGAGAGAAGGAGGGAGGGAGGGAGGGAGGAGGGAAAGAAGGAGAGAAGAAAGGAAGGAAGGAAGGAAGGAAGGAAGGAGGGAAGGAGGGAAGGAGGGAGGGAGGGAGGGAGGGAAGGAAGGAAGGAAGGAAGGAAGGAAGGAAGGAAGAAAGAAAGGAAGGAAGGAAGGCAGATAGCTAACTTAATGAGTCAGCAACCAAAAGCTGATAAGTAATTCTTGTGCAGTACTGATCTGAAAACAGGAAGTTGTTCCAGCTTCTGAAAGTAGCAAGGGTGGAGAGTTCTGGTAGCAAATAGTTCCTAAACTATCCTTTTCTTGCAGGGGTTGATTAAACATTCTTTCACAATCAAATTGTAAGAAAAAGACAGGATGAGTTATCAGACAAGTTAACAGACAAATGCAGAGCTATGAAGTCAGTTGCAGTCAATGACAACACCCATGTAAGTTTAGAGAACATTACCTCATATATTGTCTTACTTTGTACTAAAGAGATGATGATAAGAATGTGGACTTAGATTTAGTAATTCTGATTACTGCTCAGAAATATTTGTGGGATGTTTAGACAGTGATCAATTGTTTGCAATGACTTGCCTAAGTAGAAGCTGATAGCAGAGATTTTACACATTTCTTCTGGTTCCACCAGAGACTCTTGACTTCAAGTAAAATAATAATAATAATAATAATAATAATAATAATAATAATAATAATAATTTTTTTCTCTCAAAACTATGAGCATCTTTTAAAACATATTCCAACTAAAAACTAAAAATTCTAATAACTGAACAGGAGATATTTCATAATCTATGACATAAAAATCTAGTAAATACCATGATGTATTTGAGTATACATGAAGCAATTTCTAGTTCTTCATAGATGTACATATTTTCTGGGTTACATACAATATCTTTAGTTTAAATGTGGAAAAACTAAATAATTTGGGAAAAGAAATCAAGTCCATGAGTCTTGGTTCATCTACTCTAGGGTAGGCGTGCACTGGTAGTGTGAGAATTCTTCACTCTCACTTCTGTTGAGGAACAGAAACCAGGAATAGAAATGTTTCTATTTTCCCCATTTCCAGAATTTAAATAAAATAAATTATTATAAATTATAAAGTACCACAATGGGCTCCTGTACATCTACTCTTGGTTTAAGAAAGCAAACATGAATTGGACATTAAAGAATGAATAAAGAGAAAATAAATGTGTTGTTTTTTAACTTGGGTTTGGAGGTAAAAAGAAAAAAAAACTGCTTAAATTGTGAAAATATTGTTTTTCTGGGTTAAGAAACACCTCTAGTCATTAATAACCCTTTGTAACAGATTTTTTTTATTGCATCCAATATTTGGAAGAAACTAATTAAAAAATGAGCTATTAGACTTTGTATATGTTTAAAAGATTTTGAACTATTTTCTTTAATTTCTTCTCTACTTAGGTCCCCAGGAGCTTAATAAATGTTACGCTCTAGCTTTTATCCTGAAGTTCTGAGGAGATTGATTCATATTCCATTCCCTCCTTCCTTTTACTTCCTTTTCCTGTTCATTCTCTTTCTTATTTCATAATTTTATCAAAATGATTCTTCAACTAGAGTCAGTGGGTTTAGTCTTGACCAGGAATATTGTCTTTTATATGTATGGACATTTAGCAAATTTCTTAGACCTTTGGCTCTTAATTGTCTGCAAGATAACATGGCACTAGCACTACTCTATTTCTTAGAATTATTATAAATATATTTCATAATCTTCAAAGTAGTGTATCAATTTCATAGCAGTGGAACCAGTATCTTACCTTGGGAAAAAATAACAAAATGCATTATTCTAAGGTTACAACGACAAAAAAAAAAAAAAAAAAAAAAAAAAACAACAAAAAAAAAAAACCACAGAAAATAAACTTAATATCTTAGAGCAATTTTGATTCCTAGCTTTGTCTCCAGTTTGATCTGTCACTGAAGAACTTCAATTAGAACATGAATTCTAGCATGAGAGAAACCCAGGATTAAACTTTAGCATTTACAGCATCTCAAAGTGTATGACAGCTTGAAAGTTAGAAAAAAAAAAAGCAATTTTAGAACATTGTACTTCTAGGCAGTAACAAGAGGTGCATGAAAATGAAGGTTCAGTTGTAATCTTATGTGACCCTTTGCCTTCTATAATCTTTCTTCCTACTCCTGCTTTCTTTTCATTTCCTTATTTTCTTGTAATACCATCCATAATCTTGCTCACACAGTCTCTTGGCTTCTTTTCGCTGTGCCTTATTAAGTGATTCCTTGCAACAAAGCTCCTGTTTCTGAGTCCACATTTACTTATGCTTTTTAAAGTTTTCACTTGTCAGAACTTCAATTGTAAGACCTGTTAAATCTTCAAGCTTGAAGATTATACGACTAAGGATATATGCTTTGAGTAAATTTTCACATTATGCAAATAGATTAGGAAAGGCTTGCTCAGTTAGCCTTGGCAATGCCCTAGATGGCACATCTTTTTATTGTTGAAGTTTTCATCTTGTTTCAGTTATATGTGTACTTATGAACATATCCTAAACCACAGGTCCATATTTCAATACAACTGTACCTACATGATTTAATATGACCATAGAAGAAATTATTTATTATCTTCATTAAACAGCTTTTCCCCTTCATCTCAAACATCTTTATGCTGCTACTCTATGGATTCAAACATTCCTATAAATTATCCTTTTGTCTCTCTAACTGCTACACTGGCGTAGTAGAAAATTTCCATTTTTGTGTTCTATATCTTTTGAAACAAACAATGTTTAACAGTTGGGTTAGAATACTGTTTGATATGCATTTGACATCTACAGTTTTTTTTCATGGTTCCCACAAACTGTTCCTGCATCATGGATTCTGTTCGCTCGCCAGCTGCTCCGCCTGCTTGAAATACTCAGCAGTTGAGGAGGGAATGTTCACATCCAACCTCTGGTGGATTGCAGCTGTGATCTGTGAGCTCATTGTTCTCCTCTGTGAAGCTGGTTATGGCCTTCACACTATGCCTATTAATTAGAACATATGAGCACTTACTGGCACTTTATGAGATTTTAACAATAGATATTGAATATTAAATGTGCAACTGCAGTGATATGCCATAGTGCTGAAAAGTAAAAGGGAGACACAGAAAATACATTTTCAGCTGTGATTTAAAGAAACCAAAAAGAAAAGTCCCTCTCTCTCTCTCTCTCTCTCTCTCTCTCTCTCTCTCTCTCTCTCTCTCTCCACACACACACACAAACACACAAACGCATACATAATACACATATGCACACACATATAGGTTGCTTAAGCTATATATGTGTGTACATATATCTTAAGTGACCCACACAGATAAAGAGAGGTGCCTATTTGTTTTCTATCAAGAGACAGAAAGAATATGGATGCTGATGTGGGGAGATTAGGAGGAGGAGTGGGGAGGAAAACGATAATCAAAATAGATTGAATGAAAAATACTATTTTCAATAAAATAAAAGAAAATTATACAAGTTTTAGAGGGAAAAGAATAAAAGTGATTTCTACAATGGATTCCAAGAATAAGAATAAGCAACATTATTATTATTATTATTATTATTATTATTATTATTATTACTATTATTATTAGAAACACATGCATGCATTTGTAATCCTAATGGGTCAAGAATATAATATCAGTTCATAATGTGATTGGCAAGGTAGGCAATGGTTTGACAAAAGCTGTTCTGTACATTCTGTAACAATAAAATATCACTCAAACTTTGAAGAACTTAGAATTTCAGTGCAGTGGCTCGAAAATATAATGTACAGTTAATACAGTGACTGCATCATGTATGCAGAGTTTATATATGGCAATTTATCCAGAACCTTGCAGAATTCTATTGGGTAGAAGAAATTGAGTTTTGATAAACATAGTGTTTTCTAAACCCAGAGGTTTAATCTGAACCTTAACAGTTGCCCAGTAGTCCATGAAATATTGATATTGTTTTTCTAAGTATATACATTATTTACTGAACAGTCTATAAAGTATTTACGTTGTTTTTCTAAATACAGTATACATTATTTACATTCCACTGTACTTTTTCCTGATTCAGGTAGAAAGGAATGCTTGGAAATCACTGTATCTAAAGAGGTCCAGCTAGATATCAGATAAAGGGTAGATCACAGTATTCCACATGATCCTTCATCTCTAGTGGAGGTTGTCCAGTAGAGGTGGGATTTCACTTTAATCCTGGGTGCTTTGAAAATAATTCTCACCACTACCAACCACAGGTAATGTGAACAAACTGCAGAAATACATGGTACATGCAGCTCATGAATGAAGAAGGGTCAAATGCTATTATGGGTCATCCATCTACAGTGATAACATATTATGTGACCTAAGAACTAATCAAAACAGCCTAGAATTGCACATCTTTTGAATGTTTGCATTGTACTGCTTGGATAAGATAATGCCATTCAATAATTTCTCACCATGATATTAATAAAAATGCTTTGAGCCCTGGAGTTTTAAACTTCTACTTTCCAATCTGCTGTAGCTTGTGTAGCTTGCTCCTTTTATGGGACTCCTAACAGTGGGTTGTTTCTAAATCTTTTACTGGCTTTTGGAGCCTGTTTCTCATGCTGGTTTAGGTCACCCAGCCTTGATACGTGGGGAGGTGCTTAGTCAGTGTAACTTTGGGTACCATGTTTTATTGATATTCATGGGAAACCTGCCCTTTCCTGGAGGAGGAGGTTGTGGGGTAAGAGGAGGCAGGGGGAAGGGACTGGGAAGGGAGCATGTAGGGGAGGCTGCAGCTGGAATGTAAAAATAAACGGATGAATGAAATATTAACTCATTTTTTAAAAAAAATCTATTCTCTTCTGCTTTCCACGTGGCCCCACTTTAGTTGCTCAGAGGGAAAAGACACTGGCACTGCTTCCTTCCCTTTCCATTGTGCCCGCCCGTATCTCTCCAGTCTTGCTGAATTTGAGTCACTTTCGAGAAATTAAGATTCCCAGGGCCTGGAAGTTCACTTATTGAATGAATTGCTCCTTTCTTCATGGTATGTCTTTCACTCACACTCAGCTCTCAAAAAAAAAAAAAAAAAAAATGGTATAGGGTGATTTCCTAGCTGTTAACGCTGCTAGCAGTATCAATCCTAATAATGTGTATCATTCCTATCACCTCACTTAATCTTTACAGTATAGTTGCCAGACAGATACTATTGTTTCCATTACACAATGGAGTTAACTGAAAATTAGAAAGCAAAGCAGTCTGTTTTAATGGCACTGAAGGAGTCGAAATTTCAAACCACGTGAACTCAGAACGGTAGGAAAACCTCCCACTTCCTTGCATGGAAAGCTGGTAGCCTTGGCACTATGGTTTCCATAATCATTGAGGCCGTGGCTCCATCCCTCTCTACTAAGATTTGGCTTCATTCGTCTTGTTTCCAAGGATGAGAACAATGAGTAGATCTACCTCTTACTTCCAATAGATTTTCTAAATGTATTTCTGGATATTTTCTTGCCTTTGCTACTACAAAGGTCTAAAGCAGAATATGGTCTCTCAACCCTTCTCACCAGCCCGACAGTTCTCAAGAATTATTTTAATTGTTGCCACAATTTGAAGACTTTTCATAATGGCCATTTTCTCACAGCTACCTTGAACAAAATACATTTGTTGAAAACTTGTTTCTGAACTATTTAATAATTTTTCATTTGGCCCAAGTGGTTCACCAGGATGGAAACTTCAAAACTAACAACTCAATATTTATAAAACTTTATACAGATACACATAAATTTGAAGTGAAATAAATGATATTTAAAAACAAATGAGTATATTTTATACATCTTAGAATTTAGAAAAAAAACTAACATTAAAACTGAAACATCAGTTAAAATATCCATGCTACTTCTATCTAGTTTCAATAACTGATAGAAAATTTTTATTATATTTTGTACTTCTTTCAATATTGAGTTTTTCTATATCATAATTATTTTACCTATCAAATAATAGATGATGCTTATTATTATTATTATCAAGCTTTTGGTTTTTTTAAACTGAAAATTATAAACTGAAACATTAGATCAATTAAATAATGCCCTACACTATTAGTTTCACACTCTAGAAAACTTAAACATGAGAAATCTACAGTAGGATTATTCCTTATTATTTGCATCACATAGTATTGATTTTGTTGTTTTTTCCTTATTTTTGGTGTATTAAAAACTGCTAGTGTGATATTACATAATTTACTTAAGACATACTGGTGTTGATATTTTCTATATCTCTGGTGGATTTGAAATGCATTTTACCTAGTATCACTTCAAGAAATTTGCTTTTACAAAATCAGAATGTGAGTAGAGAATACCTTATCTCAGAGATTCATAAAGCAGGTCCAGAGCCTGAAAACCACTAGACGTCTCCCAGCAAGGAAAGGTGTCCAAGGATGTCTGTATTAATTCCAGATTAACTAATGTGGAAAACACCGTGATCCATATTGTGGTTTTATGGTTATTCTCTGGTTATTTTTGAACAACTTTGTTATATATTGTGTAAGAAATAGGTGTTGTATTTGAAAAGTACTCAGCATACAGGAGTTTGGCATCTTTTAATATAGCACTCCCTTTTGATGCATTTCTACTTTACTTTTCTTTCTAATTCATTAAAATATTACTTTGAAATTTGGGGCCATTATATTATACCTAAAGAAATTGAATATAGTGAAAATATATTTTAATTTTCTATTCAAATGGACAGAATTCCACGAACAGTAATATTCTATATTATATTGTTTGTATTATATAGTGGATATATATATATATATATATATATATATATATATATATATATATATATATATTCTTACTGTCTTACTGAGACAGAGAAAATCACAATATCACAATATGAGGGTTTGGATATTAAGGTATATCTTGCTGTGATTTTGTTTTCAACAGGGATTCTGAGTATTATTGAAAGATATGTCCTTTCACAAATGCAGTTACTTTCTTCTTTAAAAAAAATCCTAAAACTCAGAGTAATGCCATTATTATGAAAAGCCATAAAAGTATCCTTCTTAAGTGTTCAAAGTTAGCTGGTAAATTCCTTGGTGTGAAGCATTTTCTCATTTTGGAAAAAGCAATAGTTTGGGGTACGTAGATAAAATGATGACCAACAAAAGAGCATATTCCAGTGGAGTCTACCAGCCGGAGGGCTCCATTGGTACAGCTGTGGGAGACAGAATTTCTTGGGAAAGAAATGTTGTTCATGAGTAACTTCACATCCCATACCCCACTTCTAACAACCCAAATGCTGGTGGAATGCATGCTTCAAAACCTTGCATGGCTTTCCACCTAAACCTATTTTCTTTTCTTGACCTAGTAATCATCACAATCAGCTACCACAATATAGGTCATCCTTAGATTTTATTACTAAGGAAATGCTGGTTTTCAGAGTAACTAAATAAACTCTTATTATGTTTAAACCAATTTGTAGCAGTGCCAGATCCACCCCCTGGTCACAGAGTGAGGATATTTGGAGAGCTGCCTGGATGTAAACCCAGTTTATGTATATCATTGATTCTCAAATGGACAAAAACTGTGCAAAATTTGCTTAGAACTAAAGGTTTGTCAAGAGAAACGGTGTCTGTGAAGAACAACCGCACAAAGAGCCTCTTAGCAGCCGGAAGTATTGCACACCCAGAGGTACCCGGGAGCTCTTTGTGCAGACGCTTGATAAGCTTGCCAAGGAACCATATGTTGCTTCGGGAAGAAGAGTTTTGCAGTTTGGCATCTGGATCCCAGAATTATCATTCAACAGGGAAAATGAGAAGCGTATGAAGATAAGCAATGGGATAGTGTCCACATAGCACTAGGAATCCAAGCTGCACTAAGATGAATTCAAAGCTTGTTTTTAACGGAGAGGAAAATTTAATTTCTACAACTAAGACGTAAATGTTTTAAGCAGATGGAAATGATAAGATGAGAAAAATTAACATATTAACTTACATTATAGAAGTACCAGCAGCACACACTGATTCATGTATTCTTATATGGGAATTTCAGAATTTGATAGACCAATACTTGCATGGTAGAGAGACTTAATACCATAGAGGATCCTTTCCCATTGACTTTAAATATTTACACTCCAGCAGGGATTTCAATGCAAATTGAAACTAATGAAAAAAAGTGATTTTTTTTCTTTTCTTTCTCTTCAGGTTCCATGCTATGAAATTTGCCCCAAACACATCACTATTCTGGGGAACTAAAGACTATAGTGGACAGTATTATAGTACTGTTCAGAGACAACATGACCTAAGGCAAAGGGAATGAATTTTTTGCTGCTGATGTCTCAGGCAGCAAAGTTAGAGGTAAAGTTTTATTAAGGTTTGAATTCTGTGTTTAGATAGACAAAAAAACAAAGGAAAAAATAAAGCATGCACTGTACAGTTAATTTATTCATATTTGAATAGCATTAGTTGTCTATTTAAAAATACATTGATATTTATGCTGTTTGTGACAGGCAGCCACATGTATCCTAGCATTCTGTTTTCCACCTTTGGACTATTGAACTCCAATGACTAATTGATAGCTCTTAAAATTTTCTGTCACAGTTGGATTAACTAGTCAGTTGTAGGTCAATATATCTGTTTGACACAGCTGAAGAGGCTTTCACAATGAGATGCCTGGGGATAATGTCTGGAAGGGCCAGCCTTTCCCTTGCCCTTTGCCATACCTCTACTTTAGCAATAGATCCCATGTTTTTTAATTACGAAAGGGGTTGTCATTACAATAATGAGTTCTCAATCTGCATTTAGTTTTGAAAACAAATAGATAATGGGGGTCAAAAAAGGTTCAATTTTTATCTGGCTGTGTTTACTAGTTGGCAAAACAACTCATCTTTTCAGTCAATTTAGAGAAAAAATCAGCTAGATAATTTATTTGTTGTTGAGTAGCAACCAATTGACCCAACGTGCCACCTCTGACCAGTTTAGTACTGTGAAAAACACCATTAAATCAGGTGGAAGTGTCAGTTAGCTCCATCTTTTCCCCCTAATATTTCCACTCTCTTTTTCATATCATGTTTTAAGGACAGATATTTCATTGTTAAAATTGTTATAATTTTTCCCTTACATTCTTTTACATCATGCTATTATGACTTTGTTCTGTAAGGTAGAAAAATCTCATGTAAATATTTTACTCAAGAAGGAAATGTATCATTTGATTTGGAGTTAAATGTCAATAAACACTCACACTAGCACACACTTATAGCCACCCATAGTGAAAAGCATTCACACACATACAATGCACTCATCATATATACTCACACACCCGCGTGTACACTCAAATGCTCATATACACTAATAAAGGTATCTATAAACACATCTGCTTTACTCATACACAACCTCATTCTACAAGTAACTTTACAAAATCTTTTCTGGTGTAGAAATTTTACAGATTTTCAATCTCTTAATTATAGTATGAAATTGAATTATTTAAAGCTTTTGTCCCCAAAAAGGAATAGATCTGATTAAATTATGATTATGACCAGTTCAGCAACTAACATTTTAAATGATCTTTCTATTTGGAATTTCCTAACTGACCCATGTTCTAGATCTTGAAAGTGATGGTAATGAAGATCCAGGCCAGTGAATCTTTCAGATATTTGGGACCTACATGCCAAAGATATTTTATTATTGTTATTATTATTATTATTATTATTATTATTATTATTATTATTATGGTTTTTTCAAGACAGGATTTCTCTCTGTAGCTTTGCACCTTTCCTGGGACTCACTTGGTAGCCCAGGCTGGCCTCGAACTCACAGAGATCCGCCTGGCTCTGCCTCCTGAGGGCTGGGATTAAAGGCGTGCGCCACCACCACTCCTCCCCCCCGGCATGACTATTATTATTGTTATTATTTTTACTATTTGAGACCATTCACACCTTGACAGTGAAGATGCCCTAAATGCTCAATATTGAATATACTTCTCAATTTGGAATGGAAAAAGTGTTTGATAAAACATAAAGATCATTTCTCTGTTGAAGCACAGATACGAAGGTTTATTATTTTGTCACCCAGCATTTCTACCTCAGAGCAGGCAGAAACTGTGTGGTACAACACAACCGGTTCCATGCCATGTCAGAGATATCTTATACTAGATGTTCAATGTCTTGCCAAGAGCAACTTTACAATAGTCCTTTATTTTTCTTTTATAAGACATTATCATACAAACACAAGCTACATTATTTATATTAGAAGAAGATATGAAAAATGTGTATATGTTGCGAACAATGCATGTTTTATGCATATTGCCAAAGGCTGTGAATAAACAAACATATATTTAAAGCCATTGAAAACGTGAATGTTTGGTATTTTACTGTTATCTGCATAATATTTTCTTAAAGATCTTGTTTTAAGTGAAGAGTTTGGTCATTATAATAACATAAAACAACTTTCTCCTCTAAACTCAGTTTCAGAAATCCTTATATATAAAAGACAAGAATCTCTCTAATTTATTAGTAGTACTCTTCATGCTTTCTTACTATAATACAAGTAAAGACCCTGGAGAAAAGACATGACAGCCTACCTTTTGAGAATACATTTGCACCTTGGCATCCAAGCATCGCCTCCTTTCTTGTAGACACTTGAGATATGGAGATTTACCTGTCAAAGACTGGAACTCATGACCCCTCCCTACAGCTATCCTTAAAAACCAGTTTTAGAAAAATGTTAAATGCATTAACCTTGTTCTGATCTTGGGCACATAGCTGCAGAGCTATTCTCAGGTAGGGATAATTGAAAGGTATGAGTTTTTATAGAGATTTTGCTGTTAAACTCTTTTTCCTGAGGCAAAGCCAAAGGATAAACCCATGCCACAAATTCAGTTGCAAGAACCAAAATCTGGTTCCATTGCCTCAGCTTACTGAACTACAAAAGAACAGAGAGGTCATGATTTATTTCTGAGCATATTTTATATATCCATTTTTACTTATTCTGTGTATGTTCCTGGTTATAAAAATAGAAGATGCCTTTGAATCTCACTTTGTAAGGAGGGATGTAATTTGAATTATAGCCTTGATCTTTATTCAAAATGTTGCGCACATAAAAATAAATTTTATTTCTAATAAATACTACTATAATAGCCAATGCAGTATGGTGCATCTGCAAGTTGAAAACTTAACCACATTTGCACTTTGAATGGAATCATGAAGTCAGTGCAAATTTCAGAAATATTCTGGAAAAAAAATCTGTGTATGTTTTGATTTACTGATGCTAGAGGACTTTACTGAACAATGATATAACTGTAAAGGGTTATTGAGTCCCAGTCACACATTCAATGAATATATTGTTGAGGTAGGCTTTTCAGCAGATCCTCTTCTATCTCATAGCTTTCCAAAGGGTAGCATCATTGATGAAACACAAGTAAGGTCCTGACTTTAATAAAAGGCTACTTCACTGGGCAGTTGTGGTACAAGCCTTTAGTCCCAACACCCTGGAGGCAAAGGCAGGTGGATCTGTGAGTTCAATGCCAGCCTGGTCTGCAGAGTCAGTTCCAGGACAATCAAGGGCCACACAGAGAAACCCTTTCTCAAAAAACAAAATGTTTGATTCAGGAACATTAAGTGGCAGCTTGTCTGTCATATAACACCTTTGTTTGAAATTTGAAGGATTCAATCACATATCTGAAGATCAAAGAATGTTTACTACAATTGAAAACACTTTTCTAAAGGGGAAAGGAGGAGTGGACCTTCCAGAGAGGAGACGGGAGGAAAACGGGTGGATTGGGAGAGGAGAAACTGCAGTGAGGATGCAATGTATTAGAGAAGAATAAATTGAAAAGGAAGCAAAAAGCAATGTGTTTTCTCTTGAAAAGAAAAAAAAAATCCAAAATCCACACTAAAGTAAGGCAAAATAAAAATTCCAAATAGTGGAAAAAGTCTCAGCAATTTTAAATGTCATATTATTTTTAATAAAATGTAAGTATGTGATACACTTTATTTACTAGGAAAAACAGAAAACATTTTTAAAATCCTTAAACAATTTAATAATAGAGTGGATGAGCATACTAAATAAAGTGTACTTTATAGTTCTTTCAGATAAGTGCAGAATATAGCATCTGACTGAAAAATATAAATATTTAGGATTAACTTAAATCATTGATTTTATAACTAATGATTTAAAACTCTCTGAAGTTGGCACAAGGATATATAAGTACATAGTAGAAAAAAGAGATTACTATATTATCTGTGTTGGTTTAAATGGAAATGACCCCCAAAATTTCATATATTTGAGTGCTTGGTTCTTCGTAGGTGGAAGGTTTGAGGCTTAGGAGGTGGGGGCTTGGTGGAGAGGGATGTGTCACTGGGGGTGGGCTTTGGAGTTTCAAAAGCCCAAGTCGTTTCCAGTTAGCTTTTTTGGCACAGTTCTTATGGGTCAACATAAACTATTGCTCCAGTCTGACTCCTTGTTGCCATGTTGCTTACCACGATGGTTATGGCTGCCCACTCTGCAGCTTTATGTCCGAAGTAAATCATTTCTTTATTAAGTTGCCTAGATCATGGTGTCTTATCAAAAGAAAGAAAAGTAACTGTGCCATTAATGAAGGAACAGCATGAAGTGAGGAAAGACTTGGAATCTGTCTCTCTGTCTCTGTCTCTCTCTGTCTCTCTCTGTCTCTCTGTCTCTCTCTGTCTCTCTCTCTCTCTCTCTGTCTCTCTCTGTCTCTCTCTCTCTCTCTCTGTCTCTCTCTGTCTCTCTCTGTCTCTGTCTCTCTTTCGCTGTGGTTTTTCGAGACAGGGTTTCTCTGTGTAGCTTTGCCCCTTTCCTGGAACTCACTCTGTAGCCCAGGCTGACCTCGAACTCACAGAGATCCGCCTGCCTCTGCCTCCTGAGTGCTGGGATTAAAGGCGTGCGCCACCACCGCCCGGCCGTACGGCTTCTCTTAAGGACAGAAAGCTGACACTTCTTTGACTAGGTTTCTCATTTTAACATTAAAGATGAACTAATGTTATTGAAAATATGTTTTTAAAGTTACAAAGTTTTTCACTCCCTAACACTCAAAAATCAATGAATATAACTTCTTACAATGAACTCATGCATGGCTTTCCAAACTCGTGTTAACAAAAATCCACAAACTGGGTTGCTTAAGATAGCAGAAACTGACTCTTCCACTCCTCTAAATGTGAGAACTCTGAAATCAAAGTGTATCTGGTAAGAGGCTTTTGCATCTGCCGGAGAACTTTGCCTCCAGTAGTTCCCAAATTTCTTATAATGACAAGGTACTCATGGAACATCTTGTTTTGTGGTTGTGTCATTGTAGTTTCTGTCCCTGACCATATTTGCATAAGCATGACAACCAACAGATAAGAGTCCCTCTAACCATTGGAATTCCACCTGAACTAATTACATATGCAAATTTATGTTCAAGGAACGTAAAATACTGGGGTCCAGTTTTGCTATTTTGGAGTTGTTCTATGCAATGCTATACTAGTTATCTTAAAGTGGAAAAGAATATTTAGAGGTTAAAAAGAAATAAGTGTGTACATTTTTCTTTTCTAATTTCTCAACGATGGTCTGATCTAGTGTCCAGAGGAATGCAAGACTGGGGTGAAGTATGCTTTAGACTCAGCTTTCCAAATAATTTTCACCCCTTAAAACACAAACAGAGATAGGCCTTTGATAGAAATCAAGAAAAAATGAATTCGAGCTAATTTCAAGCCAGGCAAAAGAGTGATATAGATACCAGCTACAGGCTTTAATACTACAGGACCTGTGTGGCAATGGGTGGCATGAAGTTGATGAGACTTTCAGGTGCTAACTAGTCTAAGCTGGCCTCCAGTTTCACGTCAAAGCTAGACTCCTTTTGCTCTATACACAGAATGTAAGAATAGCAAACTCATGTAAGAGTATTATTAATAATACTCTTTCTAGCCAACACATAACTGATACAGACTTAGAAACTGAGAACAAAACCTACCACAAGGGGAAAAAAGTCTATTTTATGGATCGGAGAATCTAAAATTATTTGAAGTTCCAGTAAGCAAGCACAGTCAAGTAGAACCTGAATGTCTTCAAACATTGATTTAGAGGTGGGGTGGCAAGCTTGTTGCGATTGTGGAGGGCTGAAGTGATTGTCCGGCATTTATAAATGGCTAGAAAGCAAATACAAAACACCTGGTGAGCACATAAACTCTCCTCATAAGCAAGTACAACCCAGTGCTGATATAATATTACAGAAAAGGAATAAACTCACAATTAGAGGTTTATCTGTGCTTATTTTTATTTAATTTTGATCTATTCCTATAGATGAAAATATCTATAACAATTTCTTTGCTAATTTACTTTGTTACCAAATGCAAACTTGCACTAATATGAAACTGTTTTGTACTTTTCTCTTAGTGTATGCACTCTCATTAGTTATTGCATTAATGTGCATGATTTTGCTTTCATGGTGTCAAAGAAATTAGTACTGGAAATTTACAAAATAAATGGGCACATAGTCAAGCATTAAAAAAAAAAATTCAACACAAATAAGTTCCAAGAAATTCAGAAAATTAATTGTAGATATGGGCTTTCATTATAAAATAAAACATTCATAGTTACGTGTTGTTAAACATTCATAGATGTTAGAAACATCTCAGATTAGAAAATTTAAATGAGAAATTTCTTTCTTATAATTTTGAAAGTTCAAAATGGGAAAGCATACATATTTTTCTTGTAAAACTGTTCTCTTGCTATATACATAGCTGTTTCCTTGTGCCTTAAGCTAGTCTTATTTTGTGTGTGTGTGTGTGTGTGTGTAAGTATATTTCTCATAAAGACATAGGTCACATTACTGTAGGTCCTCATTAAGTAAACCATTCAGTTGAACCCCTTTTTCAAAGTCCTTCTTTTCTCTTTTACAATTGTATTGAAGGTATTGATGAACAGGATTTTAATGTACATATTCGAGGCTAAAAAAGAGATATACAGAATACTGCTTAAGTATGGCTGTCTTTCTTTCCTTTATTTTCGCTTGAATACATTTAAAATAATTTGTTTTGATTCTTGTTCATACCATGTAGTAGAAAACAATAATGGTATGTTTTAACAATCATGTAAGGACTTGGTTAAACAGTTAAGGAAAATTGAGTAATAGTCAAATATTGATATGGAGATAGTTACAAGGAGGAGGGATGAGAGGGAAATTTGTGGTTGGTATATAAAATGAATAAAAAATCTCTTACATAAAAAACTACATATGTATATATTGTATGAAAAATTCTAAAGTAAAAACAATAACAATAAATATCCATTTGGGTATACATGCAAAAATAAATAAATAAAAAAGATGTTCAGAAAACATACTAGAGCCTTTTTAAGGTAACAGGGCCCACAGATCATGATATGTTCTCTATGACATAGAATTAGCCAGTCAATGTGCATGGGTCCTGACTAGTGATGTCGTTAAGGAACAAAGAAATCAATGTTGAGTCATTTTGGTCATACTATTTCCTGTTCTACTACCAGTACTGGGGACACTGATTAAATCTGGCTACGACTCCAATAAGCATCTATAATATTCCCTTAGATCTGCTTGGAGGATTAGTAGAGTTCACCCAGGATTCCCCATACTAACTGCTCAAGTACTTGATTCACAATCAAAGATATAGATTTCTCTCCTTTGTCAATTGGGCTCTGTATTCTAACAAGAACTACTTTGAAGTTATATGCCATTTTTTTCTTAGTTTCTGTCTTTGAAACAGTTTTTGGTCAATAACCTTTCATTCAGATCAAAATTCATTTATTTGGCAGAGTGTAGTAAGTACCTGTTATGAGAGATGGCAGTATTAAACAATGGAGCAGCTCAAATTCAGAATCACCATTTCAGCCGGATCCCATCTTTTAACGAGTCATGTAATTGGGTTTATTTAAAATAAATAGAGTTGTTATGTCATAATTTAATGAGAAAAATGTAAGAAATTATTAAAGGCACAGAACGTAGACTATTCAATGTCAATCATTTTTAGAATAACTGCCATTATAATTACAGGTAACTTGCTCTCTTTTATGCAGCAGATACACTGAAATAAAATTAACCCTCTGAATCCACTTAGTGCTGACTGTATGTATATGAGTATAAGAACATCTACTGGAGCATGGGTGGCATTTTAGGAGCTACATCCTAAAGACAACTGACTCTCCCTTTTCTAGCAGCCAAACAGGACCAAGTGCTTCTTAGCTTGAGGTGGAACTTTATAGAACTATCTACCAGCGACACTGGAGTTTGAGATGTCCTGTTTTTGTACAGGTCTTACCTAAACAGTGCCTACTTCTCTGAGCAATTCCTGCCCAGGAGGCAAGGATTCTAAGTCCCACCACTTTTATTCAACTGAGTACTGGAGTCCTGGTCGGATAAATCTGGAAAGAGAAAGAAACAACAGGCAGGCTAATAAGAAAACAATGTTACTGGCTGCAGGTAACATGATCTTTCATGAAGAAACCTCCGACATCTCCACCCAAAATGCTTCAGAACACAGTAATGCTTCAGGTGACAATATCAGTAGCTTTGCAACACAGCAGCTGTGACTAGAAGTCAGGGAAGCAAATTCACTGCAAATGCTTGCAAAAAATAAAGTACCTATAAAACACTTTAAGCTTCGGAGAAAACATGGTTTCAGTGAATAATATAAAACACCAATGAAATAAAATACAGTACATACCAAAAGTGAAAACATATCTTGTGTTTCTAGACTAAAACAACAAAATATTATTAAAATGTAGATATGAAGATATGATCCATAGAAGTAAGGAGGTTTAAGACAATCCTTACTGGATAGCAATGATATTCATCATCCTAGGGAAACAGACTGCAATTTTTACAAAGCCATGGAAAAATATCAAATATCCAAATGACCTTTAACATAGAGAAGGAAGTAGAAGCTATTATATCACATGATTTTAAAATAGACTTCAAGTATATATGTTTGTGTGTGTGTGTGTGTGTGTGTGTGTGTGACATGTGATTACAATGTATTACTCCTTTCTAAATTGACCCCTTATCTGACCGCAAGCCAATATTTGTCAGAATCTCTTCTCAAGTAATTACTGTTGTCATATTTATTAATTACATACACATTGCATGAACATACACATATACATTAATATACATATCTATTGTAGATTTTAATTGAGCTTATAAAATAGTTTCCAAAAGGCTTTTTCAAGCATTCTTAGTATGACTTCTCTCATTTGTCCTTCCTTCCTCTTCTTAACGTTACCTCACTTCACCTAGTTATGCCCCATTTTCTGCTAATCCTCTTTCAGTGTGTGTCTCTTATGATCCCTGTTTCTAGAGAGCGTTCTTGTCGGTGTGCCCCCATGATCCCGTCTACTGCCCTTGCTTCTGTGGTTATTCCAGGTTAGACACTCCCATCTAAGGATTCAGAGATGGAGATACAAAATAGAATAGGAGACATTTGTCTTTCTGGGTCCAAGATACAAATCTCAGTTCCATTCTTTTACCTGTAAATTTCATCATTTCATTCTGTCCTTATTGTGACTATAATTCCATTGTGCACATGAACCACATTATTAGGTATTGTTGTACTGTGGTGAGTGCAGCTGTGTTCCAGCACTATGTTCTAATAAAAGTAAAACACTAACCACTGAAAGGATAGAAAACCTAGAAGAAATTCCTGACATATAGGTTCAATTTTTTTTGGGGGGGGGGCAGGAAATTTAATTTATGGCCTCACACATATTGGTCAGATTGATGTGTTCACTGATTTCAGTGGATTCTCAGTGAATTTAGGGGCACATAAAAAAGAACAATCTCCACCATAAATAGTCAAGAAAGAAAAGGAACTTGAGTATATCAGGTCATTAAAGCAATAAGCAAACATGATACCTGTCAAATATTCTAAGCTTAGTTGTACCTTCCATTATTATATTAAAATCCTCTGATTTGTATAATATATGGGAGCCTCCCTTCAATTTTGTTCTAGTAATTTCAGTGACCTATAGTCAAGTATAGTTGAAATGTTAAATGAAAGACTCTCTCCATAAGTAAGTTAGATTTTTGATTGCATGCATTCTGGCCTCGGGAATAAATCCAAAACTGTATGATTTTGCCCCAGTTGAATCAGGTATTGCCAATTGTTCTCAGTGTACCAAGTACTGTTCCTGCTGGATAGCCATCCAGAAGCCATCTTGCTACTATTGGACTGACTGCCATAATATCACAAGGCTCCTGTTTCAACCCTTAAATTTTAAAATTATTCTTTTGAGTTTATAATATAATTACATTATTTTCCCCTTCCCTTTTCTCATTCTAAACCCTTCATAGATGCCGGCTTGCTCTATTTCAAATTTGTGGCATTCTTTTTTCATCAATTATTGTTACATACATATGTGGGTACACACACACACACACACACACACACACACACAAACACACACACACACACACAAATACATCCTGTTAAAATATGTAATATCACATATACACATGTCTTCAGAGCTGAGCATTTGAGATTGAAAACCTTCATTAAAAAAAAAATAATAGTCCCAAAGCATAAAAATAGTGATGTTGATAATATATGCCAGGGAAAAACATTAATATGTCTTTCTTTAATCTCAGATGTACAAGTCCTGACTTTATAAGCACAGGAAAAGAATCATACCCTGAGTTACTATATCTACAATACAATACTTGAGGCAATATCATTTATATAACTTTTACTGTTACTAAGGCGATCATCACTGTACTATTATTTATCTACTCCTAATCTCATACAGGTATAATTTATGAATTAAACCTCATAAGTTGTATGTATATATGGGAAAACATAGTATGTGCGAGATTAGTGCCATCCACCCTTTCAATGACCAATTGATGTTAGAAAATATCATTTGTGAAAAATCTTGGACTTCCTTAAGTTGATAAAATTAAAATTGATGATGCAGTATTATATTTTCCTAAGTATACTTATTCCATATATATATATATATAGACAATAATGTTAGGTTAGGTAATTCTTTTCATTTGTTTGTTTTCATTATATTATATTCATTGTGTGTATGTGTGTGTGTGTGTGTGTGTGTGTGTGTGTGTGTGTGTGCAGATCAGAGAAAAACTTTTGGAAGTTTGTTTCCTCCTCCTCCCATGTAAGTCTTTAGTATATTAGACTTACTGGTAAGTGACTTAGTGGGTTGTATCTGTAGTTGGACCTTTTTATCAAGACCACCAACTCTCCAGTAATGACATAGAGACTTATTATTAATTTTAAAGATTGTCTATAGCTTAGGCTTGTTACTAACTAGCTCTTGCAACTTAAATTAATATACTTCTATTAATGTATGTATTGGCACATGGTATTACCTGTCCTCCATCATGTCTTGCTTCCTCTGCATTTCCTGATGTTCCCATCTTTTTCTTCCCAGCATCCTCTGTGTCTGGTTGCCCCTCCTATATTTCCTGTCTATATAGTAGCCATTTAGGTTTTTATTAAATAAGGCATCTTGGCAAATACACATCTTCACAGTGTACAAAAATATTTTTCTACAAGAGATATATATCAAAGTCATCCTTTCTCCAAATTCATTTTTCACATTTAAAGAAGCTGGTCATATATAATAATATTTAAAGAAATTGAGGCAATGGATTTGAGCCAGAGAAACAGGGGGTACATGGAAAGGGTTCAAATGAGGAATAGGAAGCAGGGTAATTAAATTTTAATTTTTTTAGTGGAAGAATAATTTAATGTACAATATGATGCTAGAAATAAAACTTTTCCAAATATTAATTTAAAATTGAAAAGGAAAAATAACAGACACTTGTCTTCAACTGTGAAATTATGAGAAGCCTGCATTAATTCTTGCTCTTGTTACTGTTTTTTATTCACATATGCATTTATATTTATGGGTAATTCTAACATTTTATTCTGCACTTGCAGTGTGATTGCATGTGTGTGAGAGAGTATAAATGTGATTTTCTTTGGTGATATAACAACAGTTTCACTATGGATAATGACCTGAAAGGATGATCATGCTTGAGATTAATACATCAAATCAGTATAGCACATTATTTGGTAAAATTTTCCATATTAAAAACTCTAAGAAATACTCATAATAATCAGCAATAAGAAACTTCTAAAATCATTGAAAATAAGTTAGTTGCAAGAGGACGTAACTTACAACATATTGGTCATACCTACTACCAATTTCTAAATCTTTCAGTTGGCTTCTTCATCATGTATACTTTTATCACTGATCTCTAAGGGAAACTGTGTGTTTTAAGGAAGTTCTGAGATTAGACAATAGTAAAGCAATAACTAGAATACAGACAAGAATGCCATTGTAATGACCTTGACTTAGAAGACTAAGGACAGTGAAAAGGAAGACTCATCATAACCGTGTTTTACATACTCCTTTCCCTGGATTGAATTTTTCCTTCCTAAAAGGAGGAAAGCAGCTTACGAGACTCAAAAAGCTGAGAAATCCACAAGGCTTAACAAACTTGGCTTCTTCCTGAGGTTCCAGAAACTTCTAAAGCACCGTAGTGGCTGGCAGAAGAGTCTCTTTCTGTTAGTTGCACAGGTAAATCTAGTGATTCTGGTCCTTGAGGAGTCACCTCGGTTCTTGAGGGACCTTCGCAAAATGCAGCGGCTTTTGTGTTGCTGTTGGCTCTCTAAGCCTGACAGAATTATTGTCCCACTGTGCTAAACTTTCCGTTTACATCAGTGCCGTATATGGGGTGAACAGGCACTCCCCCCCCCCAGCCCCGTACTTCCATAGTTACATAACTGTGACTGAAAAAAAAATGATGAGAAGGAAGGATTATTTTATAAACATATTCTTAGTTGTACAATTGATATAAATAAAATGATTTATATTTCTGACTACATTTAGAAAAATAAACAGTATTAGTTCAAGACTAATAGTTTTGACATCACAAAGTTACTTACTGTGTTGCATTATTTTTGTTTTATAGCTTGACCTGTGTGATAAATTACACAATGCTTTTTTATAAGCATGTCATCTTTAAAAAACATTTTAATAACTTTTGCCTTCTGGAATTGGATTGATGAATTCCACAAATGAAATGTAGAATTTTTTTCCAGCCTGTTTTTATCTATTAACTAGGTAGACGGCTTAAATTAACATTTTTAATAAAACACCTGTTGATTTAATAATAGTGACTTTTTTTGTTTTTAAATGTCTCTGGCATTATGTTTGTAAGAAAATGAAAATATTTTCATTTTCACATTCCAACAAGTGTAATACTAGAGAACACGCAGAGGTCACATGCCACTTTGTTGTACCCAATACATGTTGTGTTTGACTGTTTCTTTTAAACCCTTTAAGACTGTCACTAGGCTAATTATAATCAGTGTAAACTAATTTGTGATTTCTGGTTTAGTTCTCAGTGTTGGAGACAAAATTATTTGTATTACCAATGTTATTACATCTTCTTCATTGCCTGAATTCCCATTGGGGTTTTATGTAGTCCTTATCTACTTTATTGTTAGGATGACATGTATAGTCTTAATACAGTATTTTTATAGAAATTATATATTGCATGTTCTGTAATATTCATATATGTTATCACTAATACTAATATTCTGTGGTTCCTATAAAGGTAGAAATCCCTGCCTCCAATAATGTTAGTGATAAACTGAAATTCATCTCTGTTTTCTGAACTCCCTTCTTTTAAAAATTCCTCAGCTCTCTATACATTTATTGACTATGAGATACCTTTCTGTATAACATATCTAGATCTAGAGTCTTTTCAATTTTTCCTGATAATTTCTAAAGAACCAGATACTTTTGGCTTTAGAACTAAGCTAAAGGCTTATGCTGGTTAAGGAACATTTAAAGATAAAGAATGTACCAATTATCTGTTGACTACCAACAAGATATAATACCCCACAGCAATATTCTTTGCAAGACTGAGATGGACAGAGTTGCCTGAGAGAAGCAAAGACCAGCAATCTGCCCGGAAGAGGTTCAGATCCAATCAAGCTAACTGGGAAGGATACTCTCCAAACTGCAGACCCACCTACATGCAACATGCTCCAGCCTTACAACTTCCATGAGCTGCAATCATTGCTGGAGTGGAGTTTGATGATGCACCTGCTTTGGAGCTGTTCCTGCTTCTTTAAGTAGCCCCTCACCCACACTCCTATAATGAACTCAATTTAAATTCATTGATTCACCAATGAATGTTGGGTTACTTATTGTGCACTGGGATCAGGTCCCAATATGGAATGAGTACATGCTATTTCATGTCTTCCCAGGGAATACTGTGGCAAAACTAACTCTCTCTCTCTCTCTCTCTCTCTCTCTCTCTCTCTTTATGTGTGTGTCTGTGTGTGTATGTGTGTATGTGTCCAACAAATATATAAAATTTAGAGTTGTAGTATGACAATGTTACATTTATAAATTAAAGTTTGTATTCATAAATATATTCACCTGCATAGTTATAGATCTGTGTGTTTTGGGACCATATATTATTTTATAAGTGTTCATATTTTACTGCACACATGTCAGAGGTTATTACACATGGCCACATTTAGTCTTCATGCTAATTACCTGCACAGTTCTGCAATATGATTTGAAGAAACTGAACATAGTTTTTAGGATCAAGTCTTCTTCAAAAAAATATATCTCTACATTCAAATATTCTACATTAGTTTCTATTCACTACAGTAACCACATTAGTCCAAAATGATGTTTACAACCAAACAGATTTATTTCATTACATGTATGGATGCCAGAAACAGAAACAATATTCACTGAGTTGAAATCAAGTATTATTGGCTTAGTTTGTATTAAGACTCATAGAGGGAATTTGTGGCATTGGTTTTTCAGATTGCAGAAACTACACTTGTAAACAAAGTACTAAGGAAGCAGAATTACAAGATTGAGTCCAGGTTGGGCTATACAGTGAAGGCTTGTCGTACAGAAGAATACATAGAAGGTGAATAGTTGATAATTATGTAGATACATGACAAATACATAATAGAAAAATTAACAGCAAGAATAAAACATATCATTTATATAGAAGATGTGGAATTTTATTTGCTTAATTTGGAGATTGTTTCAGGGCTAGTTGTATGTGCTCATACTCAACAAATTTTGTATGTAAAATATTTGTGGTATTTTTTGTTTGTTTGTTTTGTCTCAATTGCAAAGTAAAACTGTGAGGAAAAGGATGTTGATTTCATCTGTGAATTGTAGCATGTTTATACTTTATAGTTAATATTCATCTACTAGTGAGTACATACCTTGTTTGTCTTTTGGGTCTGGATTACCTCTCTCAGGGTTATCTTTTCTAGTACCATCCATTTGCCAGGAAATTTTATGATGTCATTATTTTTAACAGCTGAGCCATACTCCATTGTATAAATATACCACCTTTTCTTTATTCATTCTTTGGTTGATGGACATCTAGGTCACTTCTAATTTCTGACTATCATGAATAAAGATGCAAGACCTGATGAAGCTAAGTGACAAGGAGGGCTCAAGGGGCGGAGCACATGAATGTCACTGTCAGGGGGAAATAGTAGAGACATCACAGGTAGATGAGGATGTGTTTGGATTGGGGATGTGGTCATGGGATAGGATAGAACAGATTTGGGGAAGATGGAGAGAGACTACTGGGAGAGACAACTGGAATCAAGGGTCATCTTTAGGATGAGCTAGAAACCTCATTCAATGGAAACTCCAAGTAATCTATGAGGGTGACTCTAGTTAGAACTCATAGCAATAGAGCATTCACAACCTGACCCATCTCCTGTAACCAGGCAAGACTTCCAGTGGAGGGAATGGGACTTCAATCCAGCTGGGCAACTTGTGACCTACAATTTTTCCTGCCTATAAGATGTGCTGGGGTAAAGGAGGCACAGAAATTTTGAGAGTAGTCAAATGACTACCAATGACTGGTCCAGCTTGAGACCATATTATGAGATGGAGCCCAAACCTGATACTGCCTGGAGGGCCAGGATCCAGGGGCTGGACAGCCCTGAGGCCTAATATAGAACCAAACATGACTGACAATTCAAAAACAGAGTCCATGGAAATATTCCTAGTGATATTTTCTATGCTCATAGATTGCAGGCTAGCCCAACTGTCAGAGAGGCTTCACCAAGAAATTGATGGAAACATACAGCAAAACATTAGGCAGAGCTTGGGGAATCCTGAGGAAGAGGGGAGGAAGAATTGTCTGAGCCAGGGGGGCCAAGGAAATCCCAAGAAAACCATCAGAATCAGCTATCCTGGGCTCATAGGGACACAGAAATTGAACTCACAAACAGAGACCCTTCATGGGACTAACCTAGGTACTCTGCATGTATGTTACATTTGTGTAGCTTGGTCTCCTTGTGGGAGCAGGGACTGTCTCTGACTCTGCTACCTGCTTTTGGGACCCTTCCCTCCTACTGGTTTGACTTGTCTAGCCTTAATAGGAGAGGAGATGCCTAGTTTTACTACAACTTGATATGGGTTGGCTGACTGATAACCATGGTAGGCCTGCCCTTTTCTGAATAGAAAGGAGAAGTGTACAGGGCAGGGTAGTTGTTCTGTATGTTAAGTTTTTGATTATTATGTGGCAAGGGGATTTTTTTTTTCTGTTCTAATCTATTTGTTGTTCTGTAGGCTTCTTGTACCTTTATATGTACGTTCTCCTTTAGTTTAAAAAAGTTTTCTGCGCCAGGAGGTGGTGGCACACACCTGTAATCCCAGCACCCAGGAGGCAGAGGCAGGCGGATCCTTGTGAGTTTGAGGCCAGCCTGGTCTACCAATCGAGATCCAAGAAAGGCGCAAAGCTACACAGAGAAACCCTGTCTCAAAAAACCAAAAAAAAAAAAAAAGTTTTCTGTGATTTTGTTGAAGACATTTTCTAAGCCTTTGAATTGGGTATCTTCTTATTGCATCCCTATTATTTTTAGGTTTGTTCTTTTCATGGTGTCCCACACTTTCTGGAGGTTTTGTGTCAGGAACTTTCAGATTTAACATTTTCTTTGACTAATGGTTCTATTTCTTCTATATTTACTTTTGAATTTAAACATTGTAACAACTTGTTTCTTGTTTTTCCCCCTTCTTCACACCTCTATGCAATTCCATTTCCGTTTTGTTCCTATCCTTCTAATCAATGTTTGCTTCATACAATAATACATTTACAACGACGTTCTTTTACTATAAGTAATTTAAAATGACTCCAGGTCATTTTAAATCTCGCTTTTTGTGTTTATTTATTTACAAATAACATTATTTTACTGAAAAAGGAAACATTTTGTATAGTACTATTCATTACTAAGAGTGTATTTAATTTTGCTTTCTTGATCAATCTTATTTCTGAAAACTGAAATATCTGTTCTCCTCAAAAGTTATTCTTAGATCTTTATTTTTTGAATATGTAGTTTTTCAACTATTATTACCTAAAGTCAATGATTTACATTTTTATTTATTTTAGGTATTTATTTATTGGCACAAATTATCTCAGGTGTTTCTCAAATATCTGTGAAGTAATACCAGGGTTTATTTCCAAATCTCCATATCCTTATTATCGGTAATAAATAAAATCATAAATTTTTGTCATTATGGAAAGTCCAATTTTTTCAAAATCTTTTAGATCAGATTTATGTCTATATTGTACACACTAGTTCAATCTATTTTCAAATAGTGTGAGACACTAGCTCAGGTTTAAACTGTTTTTAATTCCTTTCAATTTAAGAGTTTCATTGTATTGCTTGGTCAATAATTTCTTTTCGTAGCAATGCACATTTTATGGAAATCAACATGAATAGAAAACCTAAGTATTTTATTTGTTATCTCCTCCACAGCAATTTTCATATAAGTAAATATTAGTTTTGTATATTTTAAAAATACATTTAGGACATCTAGTTACATAAAATGTGTCATAAATGCTATTTCCTGGAAGAAGAGTATAGTGATATTTTATTTGTATTGAAATGTGATTTTATTTGTATGTCAATAAAGTTGCCTTGAGGTCAGAGCAAGCCAGAGCAGAAGCTGAGCAGTAGTGGGGCATGCCTTTAATCCCAGCACTTGGGAGGCAGAGCTAGGCGGATCTCTGTGTGTTCAAGGACACAGCCAGCATGGCAGACACTCGCCTTTAATCTCAATACCAACCATAGAAGACCTGGAGGTCTGTACAAACAGGCAGTGACAAGGAAGTCATGTGGCTGGGTTTACAACCAATGAGAAAACAGAACAGAAAGTCTTTAAATAGACAGGACGCACAGAAGTAGGTCTCTTGCGGAGAGGAAGAACGGCAGAAGCAGTGAAGGGTAAGGTTTTCCGCTTTTGCTCTGACCTCGTGGTTTTTAACTCTGCAATCGGTTCTGTGTTTCTTATTTAACAAGCCAGTTACATCTACAGAAGAGTGCATATCATTTCATCTGATT
Organism: Onychomys torridus; assembly: GCF_903995425.1. NCBI lineage: Eukaryota > Metazoa > Chordata > Mammalia > Rodentia > Cricetidae > Onychomys > Onychomys torridus. The sequence continues at coordinate 44,752,843 of NC_050459.1, forward strand.
CTCAATTTAGAATAATAGTTTGTAGAGGTAGCATATGTTATAGTTTACACACCTAAAAAAATCTGTTTTTTAATATCTTTTCTATTGAAGCTTCATTTTGAAGCACCCTGTAATTTTGCCTCTTGCTATTCAGCTCATTTTGATGGTACAGGTTAAATCTTACAGGTGGGGCAAAGTCCAATTAGCATCATGTGTGGTGGTATATTGTATACCCTAATAAACTTGCCTGAGGATCAGAAGACAGAGCCAGCCTAGCTTGGACATAGAAGTCAGGCAGTGGTGGCACACACCTTTAATCCTATCATTTAGGAGGCAGAGATTCGTCTGGATCATTGTGAGTTCAAGGCCACACTGGGCTACATGAGATTGATCCACTATAGGAGAGAAACAGAGTTAGGCAGTGGTAGCATACACCTTTCATCCCAGCACTTGAGATCTCATGCCATTAAACCCAAGAAGTAATATGGCAGGGCAGACAAAGGTATATAAGGTGAGAGGAAACAGGGACTCACTCTCTTTAGGCTCAGGTTTCATAGAGGTAAGAACTAGTGGCTGGCTGCTTTGCTTCTCTGATCTTTCAGCTTTCACTCTGATATCCATCGGGCTCAGGGTTTTCTATTAAAAAGACCTTTCAAAATTCAAACAACAATCATGCACTAAGACTTGTAAGTAACTGGCCTGTTTTTCCAGTAGCTGCAAGTTCAGTAAAGTTCTAACAGGAGATTAATTGGAAAAGACTACATAATAGAGATCTGTATTTATTTCAGAATGCCCTGTATGACTTTTGTCTCTGTCATAATCAAAATTTACAAGGACAATTTCATAAAATATTTTATAACTTTAAAGAAAGTGAGAAATACACATCTAGATCAGCCAAACTGCCCAAATTACCGAGACAGTTATCTAATAGATTTTAGAAGACTACTGAGCTTTCCCAGGGTCTAATGCTACCAGTCTCCCTACTGGGTATGCTCATTGCTTTGGCTGCCTTGCTTTTCAGGCCTTGGTTGCCTTATACAGGTGTCTGACTATGGGTTTCCTCTGTTAATATGACTGAACAACAGTTCATGTGATCAAGCATAATTTCTTCCATTGCATATGAGAGTTTTTACAAGTGAGATAAGCATTAGAATTGATTGACTCACTGAATTACATTGTCTTCCCCCATGTAAGTGAGCACTGTTCAAACCACTGAAGAACTCAAGTAAATGGAAAAGAAGAGGTGTGTGTGTGTGTGTGTGTGTGTGTGTGTGTGAGAGAGAGAGAGAGAGAGAGAGAGAGAGAGAGAGAGAGAGAGAGAGAGAGACCTGGTTTCTTCCTGCTGTCTACTTAAGAGAGAGCATTGAATTTCTCCTGCTTCAGAACTAGGACTTACATCATTAGCTTTCTTGGTTCATAGATTTTGGACCTTGGACTACAGTTATATCACCATCATTCTGATGTGTTGTGCTACATTTCAGCCCCTGCTAGATAGTAAGCTACTTCCTCATATACAGAGTTGCATATGCACATGAATCCATATTTATGAACAGGAACAGGGACACCAGGATATAGTATTGGTTGTGTTTCTTTGGAGACCTTGATTCCATTGTAGTAAGAGTAAATATACTTACACATATGTTTTATATGTATGTCTGTGTGTGTTCTTTCTATGTACACAGATACATATATTTGTTGATATATAATATATATGAACATATATTGATTAATACCTTTGAAAATACTTTGTAACTATTTATATTTCATGTTGATACAAAGTATAGTTTTGGCCATTATTATTTGCTAATTAAATGCTTTACTTTTAAAATATATTTATTTTCAAAGAATATATGCTGTACCAAGATGGTAAGTAAGGTGTATTTATCTACTTATCTAATTGTCATGCAACTCAAACAGACTAAAAGACAAGATTCATTTATCAGATATTAGTTTCAGAAAACTAGACTTTTACTTGAAAGCTAAGATAACACAGCTCCTACCCTCCTCTTTTCACCATCGTGTGGTCAGATGCACATTTGTCTCATGGGAAGGATAAAGTCTAAAAGTTTAAGACTTATTTAACTGAAGGTAAGTAGTTCACACATGAACTGTGTGATGTCATGGAACACCTTAAATTCCAAAGGGAATTAAGATGACTTAGCATAAATTGCCAATAATAGACCATTTTAAGAAATGAACCAATCCTAATTTGTGTTGAAAAATAAATTTTTGAGGACATAGTAATTCACTGTTAAATGCCTATTTTTATTATAATAGCACTCTAAATACAAGCCTGAATTAAGCTGTGAGGTTTCCTCTATCCAATGGATTCACTTTCTGAAATGGTTGCACCAACACAACTATTTTCATGACAGTTTGTTTCTGCTAATCTTCCTGCCCTACTATGAATCTTGATCATCTCAAGAAATCATGATGACCCACAACTCCTATTTTTCTATTTCTTATCTTTTGTCAATAAGTGCTAATTCATTCTGTTCACTTTTGTCCTTAAAAATGTTATGATTTTGTTGTTGTTGTTGTTGTTTGGTTGTTTGGGTTCTGCTAACTAAGTCCAGAGTTTAGACTCACCCAATGCTACATACTTCATTTCTGCCTCTTTAAAATTATCAAGTGTAGGCAGACTTTTCCTGTCCCAGAAGCCTGCTCCCAAGTCGCCACACAGAGGATTATATTATTTATAAATGCTCTGCCAATAGCTCAGGTTTGTTACTAGCTAACACTTACATTTTAATTTAACCCATAGTTCTTATCTGTGCTTTGCCTCATGGATTGGTACCTTTTCTCAGTAAGGCATGCCCATCTTGCTTCCTCTACATCTCCCTCAACTCCTGTGACTCCACCCTTCTCCATCCCAGTATCCTTAGTTTGGTTGTCCTGCCTGTACTTCCTGTCGGGCTACTGCCCTATCAGCATTTTATTAAACCAATCTGAGTGACAAATCTTCACAGTGTACAAAAGAACTATTCTACAGGATTCCCCTTTTATCCTAATTCCTTTACACCATGAATATTCCTTTACACTGTGTGAATATATGCTGTTATGATTGGCTTAATAAAGAAACTGATTGACCATTAGTTGGACTGGATAAAGTTAGGTGGGACAGCCAAAAGGAGAATGCTGGGAAAAAGAAGGGTGGAGTCTAGAGTTGTCAGAAGAGACAGAGATAAGCAATATGGGCAGGCTGCACTGAGATAATCCACACAGCAGAGCATAGATAAGAAATAGGAGTTAATTTAAATGTAAGAATTATCTAGCAACAAGCCTGAGCTATTGGCTGATCATTTGTAATTAAAATAAGTCTCAGTGTGTTTATTTGGTGGGACAGAAACTTATATCTACATATGGTGTACCAATTTGGGGCCAGAATTTCCACATAAGACCTCACAAAGTTTAAAAAGGGACTATAGGCACACAAGAATGGAGTCGAACACAGCTTCTTGGCAGCTGCATTTTCTCGGTTGTACTGTTCATTGGTGGCAAGCTGACATGTGGCTCCTTTAAGAGATGGCTTCCTTGTGTATATGTACCATATTTTCTTTATCCATTCTTCAGTTGAAGGGCATCTAGGTTGTTTCCAGGTTCTGGATATTACAAACAAAGCTGATATGAACATAGCTGAACAAATGCCCTTGTAGTATGATTGAGCATTCTTTGGGTATATGCCCAAGAGTGCTACAGCTGGGTCTTGAGGGGAGATGGATTCCCAATTTTCTAAGGAAGCGCCATATTGATTTTCAAAGTGGCTGTGCAAGCTTGCATTCCCACCAGCAGTGGAGGAGAGTTCCCCTTGCTCCACATCCTCTCCAGCATAAGCTGTCTTCTGTGTTTTTTATCTCAGCCACTCTGACAGGTGTAAGGTGGTATCTCAGAGTCATTTTGATTTGCATTTCCCAGATAATTAGGGATGTTGAGCAATTCCTTAAATGTCTTTTAGCCATTTGAACTTCCTCTGTGGAGAATTCTCTGTTTAGTTCTATAGCCCATTTCTTAATTGGACTGTTGGGCACTTTGATGCAGAGATCCTCAGCCAGGCCCCAGGTAGAGCTCTGTGTGTCCAGTTTTCGAGAAGGAGGAGGGACTGTGGGAGTGTGAGTTGTTGAGCCCAGGGTTGTAAAAAGCACAGGGATAAAAGGCCAGATGAATGGAAGCACATGAATTGTGAATCAAAGGCTGTGGAGGCCCCAGCTGGATCAGGCCCTCTGGATAAGTGAGACAGTTGAGTGGCTTGGACTGTTTGGGAGGCATCCAGGCTGTTGGACCTGGACCTGTCATTAGTGCATGAGCTGGCTGTTTGGAACCTGGGGCTTACACAGGGACACTTTGCTCAGCCTGGAAGGAGGAGCCTGGACCTGCATGTACTGAATCCACCAAGTTTGAATGAATCCCCAGGGAGTCTTGGCCCTGGAGGAGATGGGAATGGAGGGGAGGGGCTGGAGGAAAGGTGGGGGTGGGGAGGACAGGGGAACCCATGGCTGATGTGTAAAATTAAAACACAAATATAATAAAAAAAGGGAAAAATTTTTATTTTGGCCAAGATTTCCCTGTTTTCTGCATTGGCACATTTGAAATTAGGAAATTTGATCATTTTTCCTACTTATAAAATGGTATTCTAAGTAAAAAAAGAGAGATGGCTTCCTAACTTAGTGCTAGGAGCCATGCCACCAAATACATGAAGCGGGCTTGTGAGCATCAGGCTGAGCACTGCTCAGTGACAGAGTGAACGCAAAAGTTCCCCCAAGTTGGGCTGGTAAACATGCCTCTGGCAGGAGACTAGGCTCTTAGGGAACATTCAGAGGAGGAGCCAGTCCCCAGCATGCCATGATTTAAGTTACATAGCAGTTTAAGTTTTGCTCATACAGATAGAAAAGGTTACAGATACTCAGTAAAGGACAGACCCAGATGAAGAAAAGCCTATAAACAGGTTATGATGTGTTTAAAAAAATACATAGCCTTGGGGAAGTTAAGAAAAAATACATAAAATACATAGTCTTAGGGGAGTTAAGAGCAGGCATATGTATGTGTGTATGTATATATGGTCCAGTTCCATGGGGCTCATCAGCTATTGGTTCACAGTTCATGCGTTTCCACTAGTTTTGCTATTTGTCCCTGTGCTTTTTCCAATCATGGTCTTGATATCTCTTGCTCATATAATCCCTCCTCTCTCTCACAGATTGGACTCCTGGAGCTCCACCTGGGGCTTGGCCGAGGATCTCTGCATCTGCTTCCATCAGTCACTGGATGAGAGTTCTGTGATGACAGAGTGTTTGGCCATCAGATCACCAGAGTAGATCAGCTCAGGCAATATCTCAACCATTGCCAGTAGTTAATTGCGGAAGTATCTTTGTGGATTTCTGGGGACCTCTCTAGCACTCTGCTTCTTCCTATTCCCATGGGGTCTTCATTTATCATGGTATTTCTTTCCTTAAAAAGAGATTAAAGTAGTATAAAAATAAGCCACATAAAGATGAAAATACACAGAATTTGGATCCTATATGTTATTGTGTTGTCTTTAAATTTTTTGACTGCTAAGACACACTGAAAAGATACTAGATTAAACCAATTTTTATATTTTAAAAATATTTTGACTTCAAAATTTAAGGCAAAAGATATGCTAATTTGGGAAATAGTTTATGCTTTTATTTCCATAGAAAATGAGAGGCTGTGGATTAGTTCAAGGTTAAAGAAAGTCAGGTTTGATAGAGGAAGACCCTCTGACTACAGACATAAAGAAAGACGGACAGAAAGAACTACAAGATACATGTTGTATATTTTACCTGCTCAAACATAAAACAAAAATTATCCTTGGCTAACTTCTGTATAACACACAGTCTATATTTGTATTAATACAGATATGTATGTATCTTTTAAAAGTTTATATATATTTTCAGAGCAAGGGGACCAGACATCAATGAAAATGGATGCTCTCGGTGATCCAGCATCCAGAACAGCTTCAAGGCTGCTGACTGAGATGACCCAGACTCACAAACAATTCCAGCCAAGACCTAACAATTTTTCTGATTTTCTCAAGGTTCCCCCAAAGATTAACAGAGCCCCCAAACAACAGGAAGTAGTTTAGATAGTGATGTCCACATTCCCAAATGATGAGTTATGGATATTTATTATCATTTAAAGAGGGTTTGTTGCAAGTTGTTACAGATAATTGTAAAAAACAAAACAAAAACAAACAAACAAACAAAAAACAACCAATCAACCAACCAACCAAATAAACAAAAACCCCAGAAATTACATCTCAGGGATCTTCTTCTAAAAAGAAAAAAAAAGGGGATATAGAAGAGATGGGATGAAAGGGTAGATTATTGAATCTACTTTTAAGTCAACAAAGCAACTACCAGTCGGAAATATTTCACATTGTTATGGCTTTTGGTATATTGATACAAATTTAAAGTTAATTTTGTTATATGGTATATAAATTTCTACTCTTGTCTAGGTTATTATGATTATGCAGCTCACTTAAAAATGTAATGTATAATTAAGAAATACAAATTAAGAGTCTTTTATAGTAGGCAATCAAAGTCATATTAGGTATGTTTTCAAGGTCATACAGAGATACATTTAGATAGATCCATGGTCTTCAAACACTTCAAAGACATACAGAATATGGCATTTAATATATTTAGTAACCTAAGTCTTTTCATGAAACACCTCTGCTCCTGGCAGCACCAATCTACTTCAGAGAAGATGAAGGGCTTCCAAGAAACTCCACATGGAATTTTGTCTATGGCAAAAGCTCCCCATATTAGAAAATATGTTGCTTCAGGGAAGTGAGGGGTACACTGGTAGGGATGAAGGTGGACAGTATATCCTGTCCTGGTTTCTTTGGTATTTGGGAAGAATACCAATCTTTTTCTCCTCATGCTGGAAATGTTCTGCAGCAGCTGGAGAATATAGGTGTGTGTCTTGCTCAAGCAGAGCTCAGTTAAATTTGAATAGGAACATAGAGATGTGTTCCTGTTTGTCAGGCTAGAGGAGGGAGCAGAAAAGAAAGCTCGTGCTCTCAAGTGGATTGGATGATTCTAGTGTATTTGTCATTTCTGCCATCCTTTCCTCTTGTTCTTAAGAGCAAAGTCAATGGGGAAAATAACTGGGTGGAAGACCAGAAATTACATGCACTTAAAGAAAGGAATCCCTTAAACTGTTATAATTTGTCTCTCGTGGAAAATATGTATACCAATTATATCTTTTAATAATAAAAATGCTTAAAATGAAAGATAATCCTTTCATCTTTTAAGGAAATATCTTTTCCGTATATTCCATTGTCTATTATTTATAATGAGTTTTAAAGCATAAGGCTAGTAATTTTGTTATTCTCCATGCTTTAATTTTGCAACAAAACCTTGCACCTTTTCATATCATGAGACCAAAGATTAGTGAATGTAGCTGTATATTGAAACATAGGAATGGTGTGGTAATTTATGTATGATTTATATGCATATGTTTGTAATGTTAATATATAAACACACACACACATACACACACACACACACATATATATATATATATATATATATATATATATATATATCCTTGCATTTTATTGAAGAACATATTTAAAAGTGTTTTTCATCTTCATTTAGGGATTAGAAATAACTATTTAAGTGCCATTGCTTCTTTCCTTTGAGATGATATTAAAGAATTGAGGCTGTATGCCTTGAGGAGAGATTAATACCTATTTGGAATCTGGTCATATTGAACATTAAGATTTATAAAACTTAGAATACAAAAAAATTCTGACTAGGAAAAATTAGTAGCATAGATCTGAAAGAAAAGGGGCTGGAGAAGTTCATGGCAAATTGTGCATTGTTCCTTTTGGCACCAGAAGAAGAGAAAAACATCAGTGTGAACTATGAATGTGTCCATAGCACCTGTGATGTAACTACATTCACTCAGAAAGTCCCTTTCCTTCTGAAAAGATAGTGGCAATGGATTTTGTCTGAAGAAGGTAGAGTAAGTTTTTCTCAAGGATTCTGCCACTGAAAATCTACCAGTATTCCTATAAATAGCCCTACACTGCTCATACTGGCAACACTCAGGGACTTAATCAGGTCAAAACAAAGAGCACATGAAGTTGGAATGGGTAAGCAGTGGGGTGGATAGGAAGCCATGGGACAGGAAGAAATGAATATGGTTCTGATTCTAATACATTACATGCACATACAAGATTTTCAAACAATTAAGACATGGAATAAAAGGGCAAGAAAGAAGAGAATGGAATTCAGGCTGTATTATTCTGTAGTATAAAGGTATATTGTGTTTGTTTTGCATTGTCATTTGTCTCTATGGATAATCTGAGACTGTGGAATAGGTTGTAAATACAGGTATAAGAAGGTCTTCTGACTTTCTTGTTTATTCCATGTCAGTGTTTACTTCTTCAATGCTATCTGGGCATGTTGGAGATTCTAAGTATCTGTACTAAGATTCTTTCATATTTTGATGAGTCAATTGCAGGAAGGATTTAAACACATATTTGTAATAGGCATTATATATATTGAGAAAAGCATCACCAAAACTAATGGTGTTGTATCTCCTCTCTGAAGTATATCATTGCCTCTTTGTGTAAATCCAAAATCCTAAAGAGGGAGTTATACATCTGTTTTATTCCCTGTAATAACAGTGGTTTCTGAAAATTGTTTGCAGAATATCACCATGATAAGATATTCATCATTTTTATTGATGGTAAGGGAGATGCCATTTATGAAGCTTAGGTACACCATTTTTGTTGTTTGGGAAGTATAAATCTGCTTGGCTCATAGGGGAAAAAAAAGAAAAGACGTTATGAGATATTTACACAGAATGAGTAGAAAATTATGGCAGGGTACTTAAAACTATTTTTTAAAATTATTTGAGTACTTTCCTGCAAAGATTATTTAGAATTTGGAAATTCCAGTAACTCTAATTAAGGCAATTGAACCAAAGCCAGTACCAGTGATGTATAACTGAGATTCTATCACATGGGAGGTGGAGACAGACGTTCAATGTCAACCTCCACGACATAGTAGGTTCTAATTCAGACTGAACTATCACACAACCACACCACAAAACTATGGTTGGGTGTCATGATCGCCTCGACCAGCAAGGAAGACGCAACACCTAGCTCTTCTTTCAGCAGTTTACTCAGGAACCTTGAACAATCTTCTGACCCCGGGGAAAGCCCGCCCACAACCTAAATAGTCCCTGGGTGGCCAACCCCACCCTGCCATGTGGGCACTGCAGATAGGTCCAGGTTCATGGAAGCAAGCCAGATCCTAGGACTAAGCCAAATATGGAGTTGTTTACTCCTGAGAGCACTCACCATCAGGAAGGTGGGGGCAGAAGCCGGCGCCATCTTATGGGTGCGGCTGTGCACAGCTCTCTACAGTTCCCCCTTTTTTATTATAGCAACAGGTAAGAGTAGAGGCCTGATCTCTGTAAGAACAAATCAGGGACAATGTACTGACTCTCACTTAGGCGTCAGCCACCCGAGGAGCGTCAGACCCATCCGATACCCTTTCCACAGAGGTGGGACTTGAGGTATCTACCCACATGCAATCAGGCGTGCTCTCCTTAGGATCCAATGTGCAATGGACCCCAAGTGCAGTGCTCAAGCCTTGCATCCTGTGCTAAGGAACTTAGTACTTTATGGTGGCTAGCCATGCCTGGGGGGACTGTCCTGCCTCAACAGCTGTAAAGGACTGAATGATCATGGCTGCATTGCGATGCTGGAAAACCTTAATCCAACAAATACACCACAGACAAACTAAGGAGAACAACACCAGAAGGCCCTTCAAGGCTCCCAGACCCACCCACTCCTTGAGATGATTCATGGCATTAGAGATCCACGAAGACAATCCCTCTGCCAATCTAGCATCCACCCGGGTCGAGTTCACCATGACAATAGCCACCCTCAGCTGTTCCATCAGCTTGTCAAACTCTCTGGTCCAATTACAATGCTAAATAACCGTGGAAACAACTTGGCATCATGGCGAACTGGCATCGGTCTCGGGAACACGGACAGTATCCCCCATCTTTTTTCCAGCATTCCTGGCTGCATTGTCATGAGGAAGAGCAGGAGGATCGTCATTTCGACCATCGTGGATTTCCCCATACTGGACTCTTCTAGTGAGGCATTCAGGCACCCACACACAGGATCTTGTTGATCCTGAGGGAAAACACATTGTTGATCCTGAGGGAAAACACAAACAGAACCTCTTGCCCATGTCAGCACGGGATCGGTCCTGCGCCAGAGCCCTGTCAACACATCTTTCCATTTTACCATTCCTTTAGCTGTACCATCAGACTCATGATGCCTATCCGCTGCGGAATGGCCCTGAGCATCCAAATTTAAAAAACTGATGGTAAATAAAGCAAGAGAAAGTCTTTCCTTTGGGGTATGGCCGCAGCCTATTCCCCCTTTTTGTTTTTGCAGGCATTCTTTTAATGTGCGGTGAGCAAGTTCCACAATGCCTTGACCTTGGGGATTGTAGGGCAAGCCATGTACAAGTTGCACCTCCATCTGATGACAAAAGGAGGCAAACTGTTGTCCCTTGTAAGCAGGTCCATTGTCAGTCTTACGTTGATGAGGTTTTCCCCAGGCCGTCCAGGCCTCCAAACAATGGGCAATAACATTGTGTGCCTTTTCATCAGCTTGAGAAAGTTGAAACTTTTGTTGTAACGTTTTTGCATTGACGTGAAAACAGCTTCATTGTATCTCTGGTCTTTTAGGCAGCTTCTCACTAGCTTCCATACTGGTCTGACTCCACTTTTCAATGTTCCTTGCTCAGTGACAAAATCTAAATCCCTGCCCAACTTCTCCCAAGAGGACACGGAGAGGCTCCCAGAGACTGCGAACCAGGGTGCAATGGTATCACATTCCTGCAAAAATCTCTCTAGGGTACTCCTTTTTATCTTTAATTTCTTTGAGTGCAGTAGCTCCTTAAGAGCCAGAAAAATTGGGTGCGAGGAACAAGCACCCATGTCTAAAACTTTTCAACATTTAGACAATGTTTCACTTTCACTTTTGGCTCATCTATCCACTAGCCCTTGGTTCCTGTTCTCTCTTTGTCTACAGAGAAGAGCAAAAACCTCCCCACTTTTGTCCCAGGTTCCCAATTTACCTGGGAACTTACCAGTGCACTGCCCTGACTGCAGAAAGTTCTGAGCCCTCGTTGAAAGTAGTGAAGTTCCCCGTACGGGCCACCACTTGTCACGACCCCCTCCACCAGCAAGGAAGACCCAACAACAAGCTCTTCTTTCAGCAGTTTACTCAGGAACCTTGAACAATCTTCTGACCCTGGGAAAGCCTGCCCACGACCCAAATAGTCCCTGGGTGGCCAACCCCAGCCTGCCACGTGGGTACTGCAGATAGGTCCAGGTTCACGGAAGCAAGCCAGATCCTAGGACTAAGCCAAATATGGAGTTGTTTACTCCCGAGAGCACTCACCATCGGGAAGGTGGGGGCGGAAGCCCGGGCCATCTTATGGGTGCGGCTGTGCGCAGCTCTCTGCAGCGGGGAAAGCAGAGTTCTAGTAATTCAGTGTATTAGTCAAATAATAGAATAAAATTTGCTGATTTGCCTATCTATGATACTTTTGTTCTATGACATATGCTTTTATTGAATGATACTCACGTAGCACACTGATCAAAGGTTAACATAGCCAACAGTTAAAGAAGCTATTTGGTTTTTAGAAATTCATTATTTGGGGGAATAAAGAGAGGCTACTTCTTCCTTCCATTTGTGTTGTCCACAGTCTCATTCATCCCTAATCCTAACACCCACACCTCACTTCTTTACTTCCTCCAATCCCCCTGCCTAGAAATGGGAGCCAACTCTTTCCTCAAGATGGAGTGTTTTATGCTTTGTTTCCAAATACTTGTCCTTTACTATCAAGCTCCCTTGGATACTGTGCTGGTGTTTGAGGAAGAGTGATCAGGTGGACAGGACAGGCTACCAGGAGTTCACAGAGATACCCATCACAGTTGGGACAGTAGTAGGGTTTTTCCTGGCCATCTCTACTCTCATGAATATCAGCTATTGGTCCCTACTACTGAAGAAGAGCAACTGAATAATTTGACTTTGTACTTATTTCTTATAATTTTCTGTGATTACACAATTACCTCATTAATTTTAAAAGAATGTTGAGTAACATCATAGCATCAGCACTTATTTTATGGTGTTTTAAAATGACCTTTATCTTTGGAGGGCATTATCTATTATGGTTGATGCCTCGTAAAACTGTATTTTCAAAAATATAAATCATCTCCTTAAGTAATGTTCTCCCCTTCTGTACTCCACAAGATTAATATTCAGCATAGGAAGAAATATTTCTCAGAGAAAGATTAATATCAAATTGTCTTAGTAAGACCATGAGAGTTGCCATCTATATTGACTGTAAACCAGTGGATATGGATATATGGATACAAATAAGAACTGAATATTGCAGCTTAAAAAGACTCACAACAATCAAGTAAAATGAAATCGAAGTATAAGAGAATCCTTATCTTACAGGAACACCAGTTGTTTCTCTATCTTATCACTTTTCTCATAATTTTATACAACAAAGACCAACTTCAATCCTCTCCAGACCACGCCCCAAATAAGGATAATTTTTAATATCTTACAATTTTACTTGTTCAGGTTATCTGTCTTGAAACTGGAAAGTGTTCTGATTTTCATATGAATACTAGATTACTACAGAGCTTGGAAGTTTTTACTACTGGGCAACCTTCACTTATTTGAGAATAAAACCAGAAATACCCCTGGGTTTGAAGGAAAATGATACTATAAGAAGCTCTTATAATTCTATTTCCACTTTTTAAATTACCCTCCCCTTAAACTCACCAAGTTTGGTTTTCCAAAATAGTGTCTCTTAGCTACTTAAGTCAACGAGCCAGAGATTCCTGGGTCTAAAATACCCTGAAAGCAAAAATTAACTTTTAGTCTGATCAAATAATCATTTTTTGAATAGGAATCTAATGGTCTTAAAATTAATAAAGTTGTCTAAGGAAATGGCTCCTGAATGCATCAAATAAGTCCACAAGATATTTCTTATTTAATTCACTAGTTCAAAGGTCATGCAAATTACACTGTATAAAATAAATGCCAAATTTGTATAGTCAATATAATTTTTTTATTTTTTGTCACGCAAACATTATGCATGCCAATTTAACATCCTACTATCTTAATATACATGCAACAGCAAAACATAATGTAATGCATAATGTAAAACATAGTATATTTAATAATTTATTAGAGTTAGAAATATACTAGTATAATAGTATAGACTTTAGTACAACTAAATATCACAGAATATGATACTTCATGCAATTTTCCAAGAAATATTACCACTATTGCCTTTTATCATGGATATAACTTCCACTTGAAAAAATTTGTATTATAACATAATTTCATATATTATTTAATAAAATTATATCTAGAATAATGTGTACAAACTCAAGTTACAATAAAAGTGTCATGGCTAATGTTTTGTACTTTAGCAAGATTCTAGTACTGCCATAAAATTTAGAAAGAAGTGTCCATTTTTAATTAAATTGTAATCGAGATTCACAAAGGCACTCATAAATAATTCTTACTAGGAAAGGTGCAAGTGAGACTTTTTGAACAGGTGTTTCATTTGATTACACACATTAGGCAGGTCAAAAATGTTCCAAGCCTTTTGAGCAGTTCTGAGAATTCACAATGTGTTGACTGTAAAATTCTAAAACCAAGTTTGAGTTTCATGCCTCTGATCTGAGATAAGACTGTTCTCCAAACTGAAATACCATCCTTGTCATTCAGACATGTTTTGGAATAGTTTATTACTCTAGTTTTGAACCATGTCTACCTGAATTGCTTCTTGGAATCAACAAGGCACAGCTAGGGGTTAGTTTTTATACCAGTGCATTCCAAATTAATAACCAAAACTTAAAAATCTCAGTTGAATTTCCTCCTATATTTAATAGCTATACGTGATAGGTCTGGAAGGGTGACTAAAAGCCTAAAAAAATCTGCTACTCTTCCAGAGGACCATAGTTTAGTTACCAACATCCACATGGCAGCTCATAACTGCCTGTAACTTCAACCTCAAGGAATGAGTAGCCCTCTTCTGGCATCCATGGTCACCCACATGTACACACACACACACACACATACACACACACACACACACACACACACACACACACACAGAGAGAGAGAGAGAGAGAGAGAGAGAGAGAGAGAGAGAGAGAGAGAGAGATTCCCACACAAATATACACAGAGGCTTACATGAAAAACCAGAATATATATTAAAATATTTTAATGATGTTTAAGACATGGAGAAGTATAGGTTTATTATATAGAATGAAGTGTATTGATCACATTAAAATAATTTAGGGCTATTTTGAATGTATTATATAAGGCCTTTTGGGGAAGGTTAATCTTCAGCTCCTGAGAATAAGAAAATTCAGGTGACTGATTATTGTATTATGGAGTTTGACTTCACTGTCTGTTTGGAGCTGCTATTATTTTTTCTGTCTCCCTTCTACATTCATCAGTAAATTCAAACAAACTATTCCTGTACCACATGCCTGAAAAATGATTGTCAACTGGAAGAAGAATGGAAAGCTATTGCTTATTTAATAGCCTACTATGTGTTAAGCATTGATATATATATATATATATATATATATATATATATATATATATATATATATTCATTACTGTGGCTTTTGGATACAGCTATTCCTTTTTTAAAGATAAAAGTAATCACAGAAGGGCATTGATGGTAGCTAATTGATGGGAATTGACCAGCTCACAAAATCAATCATTTAGGAAATGCAGATTTGGGGTTCTCTTTGGCTGATCTTTTATGATATTGCTTAGCGAGGCATCATTGAAAAACTCCAGATACACAGTTAATTCCTCTTCCTACTGGGGCTTTGAAGCTCCTTCCTCTCAGAGAGCACAGAGATTCTGAACTGACCATAGAATCCTGTGTACAAATCTACCAAGAGTGGCTTTCCCTTCAAGGGACAGCTTTAATGCATTTCATTCGCTCATATGCAGTCTTCTTTCTCTGTTTAATGTTTTAGCATTTATTAGCTAGTGTAAGTTATTATGTATATGTAACAATGGGTTTCATTGTATTTACATATATATAAATATTTTAAAAAATATTTTAATTAGTTCTCTGAGTATTTCGTACATTGTATTTTTATCATGACCACCCCTTCCCCGATGCTCCTTAAGTCCATCCATATTCCATACCCACCTAACTTTTTGTCTTCAGTTTCTGTTTTTAAATCCACTGAGACCAGTTTGTAGTGTCTATGTGCCTGGGTGTGTCCGTTCACCAGAGCTTGGCTGACTTCCCAGTGGACACACCCTTAAAAAATCTGTATCTCTCTCAGCAGCTATCTATCACTTTCCCACAGCTTCTCATCTTGGGATAGGACCTATCCTGTCTGGGCTAAGATTTTGTCTAGCTTGAGCTTGCTCAAGTCTGGTCCTCTGAATTCATAAGTGCAACTTTCCCCTGATCTCTGGACCTTACAATCATTTCCTTGCTTCCCCCTTGATGATCCCTGAGCCTTGGAATTAAGAGAAGTGATACAGATTCACATTTAGTACTTAGTATTTCTCTCTCTCTCTTTTTTTTTTTAATTCTGTGCTCCTTGACCAATTCTGAGTTTCTGTTAACCACTATTTACAGAATAAAAAAAGAAGCATCTCTGACAAGATTTGAAAAAGGCACTGATCCATGAAAAAATAATAATAAGACATTAGAACTTAATTTTGTGTCCAATTCATAGTATAAAAGAAAGACAGTTTTCAAAACACAAAAATAATCACTTAAAATTGAATTTTCAAGACAGAAAATGATGTGAAATTATACAGAGGCTCAGTTAATGATCTTATCAATTCTACCTATACACCAGGTTTATGAACTACACTCGATTTCTACACACAGTAAGCCACTGTATAGGGCAACTCCATCTAATCTCTGTGACAAGTCTCTATAATATGTATTTCTATTATGCTCATTTTACTGAGGAGTACACTGAGCCAAACACGTTGATTAAATCACTCATGCATGTCTGCCACTTTTCAATGTGAGTTCATTAATTCTAGAGCCTACGATTCTTCCAATTATTACTGATAATAACTTTTGTTTGAAGACCCATTTTGTGCCAAATGCCATTTTATCTCTTCCTTCTGTTTCATGAAATTCTTGTTGTTTTGACAAAATATGTATTATTATTATTTCCATCTTGCTTTCTAAGAACTTAACTTTAGCACAATGGAGTCATTTGACGACACTTAATTCAAGCACTCAATGCAGGAGCTCTGATGAAAATCTCAGACTATAGAACTATCATTTCTAGAGGATTATAATGATAATGAGGTTTATAAATTGGCCTAATCTAGTTTTAGTTCTCTTTATTTTCTCAATCTGTGTTTCAGTGTCTTCCCAACTAACAGTTCTGGGTTGCTCTGGGTTTCTTGACTAGATTTACATTTTTTCTTCCACTTTTATGGCCTATATTTCCATGACTGCATTTGAGGGGTCCATTCCACAGGAAAACATGAATAACAGGTACTAGTTTAAAAAAAACAAAAACAAAAACAAAAAAACAAAAACTTTGATTTTCAAGTCACAGGCTCTAGTATTAGAATTCACCAGTGTTGCTTAGCTAAACTGACATGGCAAAATGCTGCATTTTAAGTCTTGATGTTTATACATTTACAAATGCTGTTTTCATTTTTAGTGAGAGAAGCTTTACTTTTCAGTGGTCTATGATGAATGAGGAGACTCATCACTGATCACAATGCTCTGAATAAACTACCACTCTGAGCAGGGAAGTATACCTCCCTCAGGCTCAAGGAACACACTGGGGAAAAGGGAGCAGAGAGAAATGTAAGAGCCAGGGAACATAGGGAATGGCTGTGACAAGTTATATTCAGGACACTGAAACTGCCTTTGCAAACATGATCACTTTGCTTATAAGAGGCCTGTGTAAGATTGGGCCTGTTGATATGCAAATATGGGTTGCAATGTAGGTAATAGGGCCCTAACTCCATTATAAAGAGTTGACAAATAAAGGACTCCAAGGATCCATAGGAGTTGTCTTTATTTGTGTAATAAATGGGGATTCTATTCATGGCCACAAAGAAGGTCGTAATTAAACCAGTGCATAACAAAACTAAACAAAAAGCCATAAGAGATGAAAGAAAGCCATGGCAAGAAGGAAGGAGCCATAGGGATATGAGTGTAAACAGAATGGACGATATTCGTATACAACACTGTCAAAGAATAATTTGAGTCCATTAAAATGATAACACTCAGAATCCACAGCTGATGCTGATTCATTGGTAATCCCCCAATTTACTTTTTTTTTTTTTTTTTTTTTTTTTTTGCGCGGTAGCAACGTTTATTGGGGGACGGGTGTGTGTGTGTGTGTGTGTGTGTGTGTGTGTGTGTGTGTGTGTGTGTGTGTGTGTGTGTGTGTGTGTCAGTCCTTCTTGGCCGCAGCCTTCCGCACCAGGGCCAGCACGTTGCTCAGCTCCTCCCGCTTCCTCTTGGCGCGGATGTGCGTGCCCACCCTCTTCTTGATGAACTTGAACGCGCGCTTGTCCTTGGACACCTTGAGCAGCTCCATGGCGCAGCGCTCATAGGGCGTGAAGCCACACACCTCCCGGATCATGTCCCGCACGAACTTGGTGTGCTTGGTGAGGCGCCCGTGGCACCGGCTGTGCCTCGGCTTGCTGCCGTTGTGGCCCTTGTTGAGGCCCATGGCCATGGGGTAGCGCAGGGCCATGACTGCTGCTCTCTGATGGGGGCCGCGACAGGAAGCCCGATTTACTTTTTTATTCACCTACAACTGACCATGCATGTATCAGATCTATCATTTTAGCTCTTGTTTGGTATAGTGATTGCAGCTATATCCCAGTAATGAGAGAGTATGGAGTATGATAGGAGAATAGTAAGGTTGAGGCCAGCAAGTTTTACGTAGCCAGACCCACTGTAAAATAATTCAGAACAAAAATCAAAGGGACAAACTTCAACACTCAAACCCCAACAAACAAACTCAAACTATCAGCATTCAAACAGGAAATCGAAAAGTAACAACAAACAGAACCTTTCATTCTACCTTTCTTGCTGTTTCTCTGCTTTAGAAACTATTTTCCCGTGAATGTAAGCACCAGCATTACATTTGGCTTCTCTCCTGACCCTGTGGTCCACTCAAGCACTGAATCCCATTGATTGTATCTCTTATTCATCAGTTTGCCTTTAAGATGCAGAGCACGCATACTTTAGTGAACAAGACCGGCATATCCGGAAACCCTCTTTCTTCCCTTCTAGCTTCACATTTACTATTCCCCAGGTCTCAGCTAAGTGTGAGAAAATTCTTCAATATGATGGCTAAGGATGCCAACTTTCAACACTCATGCTAAGTATTTTAATGTAAGAGTTTAATAAAGTAAGTTATGTAATAGAAATCCCAAATGGACAAACATGTAGCCAATTTTAGAAGTAGGATCTAAGGACACCAGGATTAGACTAAGGTGAGGGTAATTTCTAGGCAGAAATTATGAAAGAGTAAAAAGTTCATGTAAATTTTTAGTCTGGCATTTCTTCCACAGGCTTTAATATTGTGACTCTCTAGATGGAAATAACATAATCAAATCCTGCTTACTTGAAAAATAAAGAATTTGAACACATATATTTGAGTAAACAAAATGTAACTTAAAAATAAACGGGGCTTCGTGACCCGTCTTTAATGGTCAAATGATGAAAAATTACATGCTGTAATGTTCAGATTTCTCATATATAGAATAATGTATAAGTTTGTTAGCCAATTGCACAGAGGATGTGTCTGTCATTTGACAAAAAGTATTACAAAGCTATGAGAAACAGTAGCTTACTCAATTCTCAGCGACTCTGCTAGACAGATGAGAAAGCTGGACTTTAAGTTCTTGATTAAGCTCCTTGAAGTATCTTTAATTAGTGTTATTTGAAATTTGGGTTAAAAACAGACAGCCCTTAACAGTGGAGAATAGGGTATATGTCAAAAGTCCTGTATGCATGATTTCTTCATTAATCCAGTTAGTACAACTTAGGTTAGTGGAGTTTGTTAGCAGTATTTCAATTCTCTACTGATCAGCGAAGCTTCTCAAGTAAGTGCTGGTGAACTGATTAATTATTCTAATTTAAATGATTAATATTCATATTCAAATTTAAATTCATAATTTTTAAATGAAAAATAAAGTTTCAGTTTTCTTTAAATCTTAAAGTCCTTAAAAGAATAAGTCTGTATCTGTGATTTATTTATTCTATGGTGTATTGAGGTGTACTGCTGTGGGTAATACTGACCCTAAACTTGGCAGAATCTGGATACTCTATGAAACCAGGCTTCAGGACACGTTTGAGGGAATGTCTAAATTTGAAGAGCATCTCCCCATATCCATCCTGAGTTTGACATTCTCTGTCCCATGAGCTGGTATTATGAGTTGAATAAAAAATGAGGAAGCTAGTGTTATTTAGTATTCAGCATTTTCTGCTTCCCAACTCTGGAAACAAAAGTACCATTACTCTCAAGATCCTGCTTTCAGGAATATCCCACCATGACATGCTAACCCTTTAACTGTGAGCTATAACGAACCCTTTCTCCATGAAGTTGCTTTTGTCAGGACAATTGACCATAATAATAGACAAATTAACCAATTTCTTTACCTTATTCATTTAAAACAGAAGATGGAAAACATTCACTGATCATTGATGCTTAATTTTTAATCAAAATCGACTGGTTTAAATTTTAATTTATTCTTATGGAGTTATATATTTTCTTAAAATAAGTCATAGCTTATTTTGTTATATGTTTCTGTATTGCCTGTATAACTTGAGATTATAGACAGTTTTTACTATTTTTCAATTTTCCTGTCTATCGTATTAGTTTTTAACACAAAACAAAATACTTTTTACTCATTAACATTTTTATTTTATTAACACAACATTTTATTAACATTACATTTTGTAATTATTCTTTGAGTGGAACATTCTTAAATAAAGGAACAACAAGGTACTCATTAAAAGTGAGAAACTACCTAGTCTGTATGCTTATTGTTAAAATGCTCACAGAACAAATAATAACTAAGTACTCATGGAAAGAGATCATTTTCAGTCACGGATCCAAGGCTTAGAAAGAAAACTTGTTATGAAAAATTGTGTTAATGCAATATATTCATCTATCTTACAGTTCATAGTCACAATTTTCTATTCAATTCATTTTACTTTCACTGTTTTAAAGAAATCTATTTGATTCTCATAAATCTTGAACTTAATTTCCCTTCAAATAAACATATATATTGGTTTTTTGAGATAGGGTTTCTCTGTGTAGCTTTGCGCTTTTCCTGGAACTCACTTTGGAGACCAGGCTGGCCTCAAACTCACAGAGATCCGCTTGCCTCTGCCTCCCAAGTGCTGGGATTAAAGGCATGTGCCATGACCGCCTGGTTATTTTTCTTTGTAAATCATAATTTACACATAGCACATACATTAACATTTTAATTTTTTAGGTAGACATATATATGTGTGTGTGTGTATAAATATATACTGCTTCATATACATATATGCTTATCAAAGGTAATCTATAATATATATAATATATAACATCCATATATTTAAAATAGCTATCTGCATTGAGGTAAAAATTACAACTTAAAGATGACCTGATTTCAAATTATTTCATATGGATATAATATGCACTTAAGTTTAATTTTCTTCAGCCAGTGGTGTACTTTGTAAAGATAAGGAAAACAAAGAATAACCCAGTTTTGATTGCTCCATCTAGCTCAGTAGTTGAACACCTTGTATTCCTACAACATTTTTCTGAAAATGTTCCTAGTATGGTTCAGTTGTGGTTCAGCATTTAATTTTCCATTTGCAAATGAGAAATATTTTCAGGTGATGGGAACATCATCTACTAAAGGACAAAACCAAAGTCTCAAATTCATTTTATGATGCAACTGCATCCTTTATGTCCAATAGCAACCAGTCTGAGATGAAAGATCTTGCAGACCATTAAGTTCCATGCATTTTCCCTGAATCAGCACAAATTCTCCAGCACAGGTGTTTCTGTAATTATGATACATTGGGAAAACTCTCTGTGTTCAATGGCCCTCAGACTCACACTTCCACCTCATCAGTCACATGTCAGCCGAACTCCACCCTGTGCCCCGAATCTCTGGTGTCATTAAGAAGCTGAAAACTTCAGAGGGCAGATTTGCAGCTGTGATGTATAATACAGAACATTTCATGAAAAATGTATGAATGTGAGATTTTTTTCCTAATATTTTCTCTGTAGCAATCTGCCAGAACCATAACTATCCAGACATGTTTATTATAGAGATTTTTAAAAGAGGCTTTCATTACTCTTTGCAATGTGATGTTCCCTTGTTATTTCATAAACACTCCATTGATATTCTTTCTGCAGCAAAGTGCTATAACCCCAGGAACACAGCTGCTCCTTGCCAGTGAAATCTATATATTCAATCACAGTAGTTTTACCTTGATAGAACTGTACACTTTAGCACACTTCCTGATTTTATAACTCAAGCCAAGTAGCTTATGTTTACTTAAAAGAAACCAAGAGGTGTAAGCAGATTTGGGATGCCAGGATGATCAGACAACTCTTGAAAATTATATAAGTGAAGGATATGATGATATTTTGAGTTAGTGGAATTCAGAAAGAAATAAGAAACATGGGATGTTTAGCATGCTTGTTATTTTCTCTAAACTCCACTAGTTCTTAGTGATTGTCTTATTCCAGATTGTTTTTTAATTATTATTTGTAGATGTAACCGGCTTGTTAAATAAGAAACACAGAACCGATTGCAGAGTTAAAAACCACGAGGTCAGAGCAAAAGCGGAAAACCTTACCCTTCACTGCTTCTGCCGTTCTTGCTCTCCGCAAGAGACCTACTTCTGTGCGTCCTGTCTATTTAAAGACTTTCTGTTCTGTTTTCTCATTGGTTGTAAACCCAGCCACATGACCTCCTTGTCACTGCCTGTTTGTACAGACCTCCAGGTCTTCTATGGTTGGTATTGAGATTAAAGGCGAGTGTCTGCCATGCTGGCTGTGTCCTTGAACACACAGAGATCCGCCTAGCTCTGCCTCCCAAGTGCTGGGATTAAAGGCGTGCCCCACTACTGCTCAGCTTCTGCTCTGGCTTGTTCTGACCTCAAGGCAACTTTATTGACATACAAATAAAACCACATTTCAATACAAATAAAATATCACTATATTTCCCCTTTTCTATTTTAATAAAAAGAAAAAAAGGAAAAAGTTATAACTAATATAAGAAAACTATATATAAAAGTACAATAACTATATATACCATATATACAAACAATAAATACCTAAACAATGTCTAGTCCATTTGTATTTGACAAATTCAGAGAAAATAATTCCATTATCTATCCTATTTTGGTAAGTCCAGAATGTGCCTGATTCACTTTTTATTCTAACTTATATAGCTAACGGAACTGTCTTATAATGTCTTTCAAATTTATACACTTACAGCTCTTAGTGAGTTTTTCTGAAATCCTTAACAAAGATAATTATAACTATAACTAACTGATCTTCAACTCCCTCAGAGACCCAAGAAGGAAATAATACTACCTAATAAAAATAAAAACAAGAAGTGCATGCAAGCAGTTTCAAAAAAAAAATGCGAGTTGACAGAAACAGCCGTGATTTCCTGCAGAAAACTGAAAAGAGACTCGAACACAAAGACATGTATAGGCAGCTAATTGAAGCCTTTTCTCTAGAATTAATTAGTACTCATATGACCATTATTATCTTAACAAAGTTTAATATATATATATATCTTGTGAATTTTGATATAAAATTCATACTTTAAGAAAAGTTTAAAGAATCAGAATAGAGTCAAAGAATTGAGATTAGCAACAGAATAGTCCCTTAATTAATTTGGTTTTTCTCCTGTCCCATGTCAGAAGATGGCACTTTCTTCTGGTATGATACAGGGAGTTCTGGACAGTGAGACATGGCTGCTCCTGGCAGCACCAATTTACTTCAGAGAGGAGGATGGGCATCGAAGACACTTCATATGGAGTTTATCTTCACCTTGGCAAAAATAGCCATTTGGGCAAGAAACTGTTCTTGCCTGGACTGCTTGATCAACTGGACATGCAGGACCTATAGAAAGATGACCACTGAACTTTGCTTGACAAAATGGTCCTCAGGCTCCTGCTTCACAGAGGAAACTGCCAGACATTCTACAGGACACTGAGAGAAGTGACCGAGAGACTCTAGCCCTGTGGGCTGAAGACAAATGCCCCAACATTACAAAGGAACATTAGGTGACTGTTCAGGCTGCCAGCTGTCTCTGTCTACCCTGCAAGACTCCCGAAAGTTGCTTGCATCCTTCTCCCGGTTCTCAGGTAATATTTATATCCTTCTGAGGTCTTTGATGTGGTTGAAGACTAGATAGTTATAATTTCTTCAGTTATGATAAAAGATACATTAGATATAAAACCTTAGACTCATAAATATAAGATAGATAGGATATCTTCTTTAATATTGTAACTGTAATTCTTGCTTGATAATTGTTTTGTTATATGTAATTGTACTATGTAAAAGTTAAAACCTTCCTTAAAAAAAAAGAAAAGGGGAAGTGCTGTGGATATCGCTCTGTGTAAATAAAGTTCTGATTGGCCAGTGGTCAGGCAGGAAGTATAGGCGGGACAAGAGAGAAGAGAATTCTGGGATGTAGAAGGCTGGGGAGAGACACCGCCAGCCGCCGCCATGAGAAGCAACATGTAAAGACACTGGTAAGCCACAAGCCATGTGGCAAAGTATAGACTAACAGAAATGGGTTAATTTAAGATAGAAGAAGTAGATAACAAGAAGCCTGCCACAGCCATACAGTTTGTAAGCAATATAAGTTTCTGTGTGCTTTCTTGGTTGGGTCTGAGCGACTGTGGGACTGGCAGGTAAGAGAGGTTTGTCATGACTGTGGGCCAGTCAGGAAAACTCTAACTACAATTATTTTCTTATATATGTTCATAAACTTAGTTCTTTAATCTCTTTATGGCAATGAGTACGTTATTTATATACTTCTGCTTGCAAATCTTTGGTATGCATTCCTATGCTTCCTTCACTTTGCCCCTGCCTCCCTCTTTTGCTTCCTTCCATACTTCATTGTTTTCATGAACTACCTCTTGTTCACCGAAACGACTGAGACATTTTTCCAACTGATTACTAATAGAATGCTCTCCCATACTTTATAGCTACGTTGCTTATATATTTATGGCTGCGTTTAAAATGACTAGCTGGATTCAAATAGAGTTTCATCTCTTGAAAAGAGAAAATATAAATGTAGATATACATTTCATACAACTGTAATAACATAACAACATATCCTTGTTATCAACAAGCATACCCATTTAGTCAGTGTGAAATAAAAACTTCAGGTTATATACAATTGTCAGTAAAAGTCACAGCAAGAAGCAATATGCAAAGTTTGAGTTCATTTATTTTTACTTGTATTTTCCTTTTCTAGGAAGGAAGGCACATAAAGTGATGGTGTATTTGATAATGAAAATATTCAGGAAACAACCCATACTGAAATATATACATGCTTCACTTAAAACAAATTCACATGTACTCTAATTCAACTGCAGCGTGCTGAAACTAGAGCTCTGGAAGATGTTTTTCAAACTGTTTCACTAGTTTGGAAAAACTCCTCTTCAGTGGCACAACAGAGCCTAATGTCAGAGGCTAGAAACAGCAAACAAAGAAGAAAGAAAGAAAATGGGAAAGCTAAAATCTACTGCTCTTTGAACCACTGACTTCAAGGCAGGAGAGCTTTTTTCCTTAGGTTCTTGAATTTGAAACCTGGCCCACATGGTGGCTCAGAATGGACCATAGTTCCAAATCCAAGGGATCAGTGTCCACTTCTTATCCACAGTACCAGACACTTATGTGGTGTATAAACATACATGCAGGCAAGACACGCACATATGCAAATAATAAAATAAAGAAACACTTATTTTTAGATAAAGTATTTTTTGACAGTTTTACCCCAAAAGAAGTCACATGTCCACATCTGTAATGGTCATAATAAAAGATGATTTCTGTCTGTAGTTACAGCATAGTCCCTTGTTGTAGAAGGCTTATCAGGACTGCCTTTATCAGAACATTGATTAGTGATGCCAACCTTTGGATTGGTAATGATATAAAAGAATAATTATCATGTGCCTGAGTCCACCAAATAAACAAGCAACTAAAAATGGTGCAATAAACCACTTGCTAAATGCCATCATTGCTTCTAGTAGCACTATGGTGTGAATATAGTTAAGAATGTTGGAGTTTATATATTTTATTGTTCTGGATTGTCTTGTACCTGTTATGGTTGTTATGAGCTCAGTTCCTTATGGAACTCATTCTATTGAATCCTCCAAAGTAACCTTTCAGGTGGAATTTATGATGTCAGTTTCACATGCCACAAACCTGAAATTTTGCAGGCACTCTCACCAGACAATTTTCTCTTTTGGCAAGCTTGTGAAAAGTTTATGCATGACTATTACACTCAAATATGAATATTTTCAGGATATTTTATCATGAGATCTTACACAAACAATTCAAATTTGATTTTCAATTTATTGTTTAAATGATTGGAAGGTAACATTGGAAAGAGAAAGTGCTTTTATTGCTTCTAAACATGTATCTAATTTTATTCTTATGATCCTTTCATCAATTTTGCAATATTTTTCTAAATTAGCATCTCTTTAAAGTATAGTACAGTATAATGCAATGATTATTAGATTATATAATTCCATGTTTTCTCTATATATACTTTTAACAGATGCAAACAGATTTGCAGTATCTAAAAGAGGAAATATTCATTATAGAAACTTAGAACATGGTTACAGCAGATTGTAAGTAGCCTTTTCTACTGCATAGAAGAATTTCATTTTCCCTTATCAATCATCAACTAAGCATAGGGATTTTAGTTAGCTTCATATATTTTCTGATATGTTGAGTTAGTTTCTTTTCTGTCTCAGAATTTGATCATTCCTCTTTTTAGGGGTGTTCAGGGAATAGGGGAGGAAGTACTGGTAATCCACTCCAGGACCTCACCCTGAGACAGGTAATTGTCTCACTACTGAGCTATGCCCCAAATGGTAGCAAGAAATGCCTGTAAGTCTTTAAGAGTATGGCGAAGTGCAAAGACCATGGAATGGCTACTTGCATCTTGAATACCTATAAATGAGGCTCATAAGGGACTTTAAGTAGTAAGCATTGTGATACTACTTAGAGATACCAAACATGCTTCAAACATAAAACTTGGTCTTTCTGACTCCCTGAACAGATCATAAAACTATATGAGATAATAGACTTTTTCTTTATTCAACAACTTATATTGTACAATTTTCTTCATTTGTTAAAAAAATTCCAGTTCCTCTACTTCCTGGATGCATGCCTTTGGTTGAGAATTTCATAACCTAGAATAATAACTCATCATGGAGCTGTGAAGATTGACTTGTGATGCTAGATACCACAGGCCTGACAAACAGAAATGCTCACTGAGTTTAAACTGTTGTCTGTCTCCATGGTGACTACTGTAATTACTATGAACCTCAGGTGAATTCTGTTTCTTAAAATACATAATTCTAAAGCTGTTCTCATTCTCCTAACAGACATTAGATTTCTGAGACATGGAAGAGGAACATAACACTTTTTTTTAAATTTTTTAAAAAACTATATTCATTAATTTTTTTTCATTTTACATACCAACCCCAGTTCCCCCTCCCTCTCCTTCTCCTGCCTCCTCACCTCCCTCCCACTCTATCCCCATCCAGTCCTCAGAGTGGGTAAGGCCTCCCATGGTAGTCAACAAAGTCTGGCATACCAAGTTGAAGGAGAGCCTAGCCCCTCCCATTGTATCAAGGCTGAGCAAGGTATCCCATCACAGGGAAGGGGCTCCAAAAAGTCAGTTCATGTACCTGGAATAAGTCCTGGTCCTGCTGACAGGGACCCCACAAAAAGATCAAGCCACACAACTGTCACCCACATTCAGTGGGCCTAGTTCAGTCCCATGCAGGTTCCCGAGCTGTCAGTCCAGAATCAGTGAGCTCCAACTAGTACTGGTCAGCTGTCTCTGTGGGTTTCCCCATCATGATCTTGATCCCTTCTTCTTCCTCCTCCTCCTCTTCTTCTTCTTCTTCTTCTTCTTCTTCTTCTTCTTCTTCTTCTTTTTCTTCTTCTTCTTGTAATGCTGAATGCCTTTTATTGAAGGAGGGAGGAGGTCTTAAATACAGGCTTACAGCACAATGGGAGAACCCTGGAGGGCAGAAGTTTGCTTCTGCTTTTTTTGGGGGGGGGGGGGGGGAGCTGAGGATCAAACCCTGGGCCTTGTGCTTGCTAGGCAAGCACTCTACCAATGAGCTAAATACCCACCCCTGCTCCTGATGTTTTACAATCTTGCATCTAAGCTGTTAATGCCCAATATGCTGGATACACAGACAAGGAGCTTCCCTTAAGCATTCAGGAGGGTGGAATCTCACAGGGAATTAGCATAGGGAGGATATCAAGGTCAAGGTCAGCAAGCCTGGCAACAGTTACCCAAAATGGGGGCCAGGGACCTAGGTCCCCCCCTTTTACTGAAAAACAAATGAGCTTCTGACTTAGGTTGCATGGGACATCAGCAGGTCACCTTACCTGTCAGGGAGACACCTGTCCAGGCCACATAGGCATTATGTCTTAGGTTGGTGAGCACCCCCAAGGAATTACCTGTCTCTGAATACTCATTATCATGCAGGCTAAATTGTGTGAGAGCTGCAGAGTTAACTGTTGCCAAAGATCTCTAAGTGGCGATGGGCTTGCAATCTGTGTGTTTGACACAGAAAAGACCAACAGAAGTCTTAAGCCACCCATAGCCAGTAGGCTAAAGACAGCTGAGACATTCCCTTCCTTAATGAGCCTTACTGAAAATTGGATTCCTTGTAAGATGGTATCCCAAGAGCAAATGGAACTTGAGTTTGTAAATTTGTAACTTTCAAAGCCAATCGAAATGTATATAACAATGTATTTAAATTTGTCATGCCTAATAGAAAGAAAAATTAGTTAAATGTGGTAGCTACTCTGCTGCCAGGGTCTCCACTGTGCTAGCTGTAGTAACCAGTTATGAAATGGCAATCCCAGAAACAGTAGTAGCTGTGGTCATCACTGCTATAACAGCAACAACGGCAGCAGTGATGTCAAATTCTCTTCTGGAGTGTGTGGGTACCCATCAGCATGGACACAACTCCAGGAACATGAACCACTGAAGCCCATTGTTCTTGATCCCAGCACGACTTAAGCTGGCAACTCTGCAAAAGAACAACTAAGAACCATAAAGGAAAAACAGGCAGCTCACAAGGAGCAGAACTAATGGTCTCATAATGGCTACATTCAGACTCACAAATTTTAAGGTATCTTCAAAGGGGGCTAAACGAATTTCAGGAGGCTAAAAAATGTTACACAGAGCCACTCCTGAGAAGTAGGTACTGCTCCAGCATGAATAGGACTGTGAGAATGAAAATGCTTAGCTGGCACGTTCTCAAACATACATGAAAAAGCAGTTACCTCTCTTTCTCTGAGGAACATAGCACTTAAAATCTCCTTTATTATTACCTTGTGAGTAAGTGTGTATATAATGCATGAATATGTATTTAAGCATAGTGTCATGGTACATGTGTGGTCAGACAACTTGGAAGAGTCAAACCTCTCATTTCATAAAGAATGCAGGGATAGAATTTATGTTATCTTATTTGGAAAACTAACACTTTCGCCCTCTGAACTATCTTGCTGGACTACACTTTTAATACAAAACATAGCCAAAATACTGATATGTTTTCAAACAGTTCATTGTAAATATATTATTGTTGAGGGAATTTATGTAAATTACATACTCAATATGTGCTGTTTGGCTGACTATATTGGATTTACTAGAATCGCACTGATTAATCCTCTCAACTTGAAAATGCAATTTATGAAAAATGAGTATTCAAAATAATTATAGTATTAATAATGCAAATATGGGTAGCTTGTTGATTTTGAGCTAAAGTTTATAATCTCAAATGCATGGAGATTTGATCTGTTTAAATGAAATTCGTTAATCCACATTTAGAGTAGGGCTCTAATATGGTTCACTTGGGTTGAAATGATTTATTTGCCATTAATCTTTGTCAATTTTCTCTCATCTACTATGAGTATTATCTTTTCTTTTTCAATTCATTGTCACTTCATAAACATGTTAAATATGTCAAGTTGTATCAATAATAGGTTTTATTTTTATTTTATTTCTTTTTAATAAATAAGTTAACATTTAAAAAATCCAGCATTGAATAATAAGGTTTCTTCTTGCAATTATATGTTTTAAAATAGAGATTTTAAAATGTTAACCCAACAATTACAGGAGAGTCTTCTAAGGTTGACTTACATGAATATAATTCCTTATGACGTTAGGATGTGTCTGAGTTATATTGTTCTGGTTTTTTTTTTTTTTTTTTTTGAAAGGGGACTAGAAAAAAGATGACTCTGAGAAATAAAACCAATTCTTTTAGCAACTTCAAATATAAGACATTATTTTAATGAGTATGTAATAAATGAATAATTTTATTCTTTCACAAAACATTGATTTTTAGAAGTATGTTGACCTGAATAATTTTACCAGGAAACACACCATAACTTAATTTCTTGTTACTGGAATTTTGCTGATAGAATTAGTCATTTACTACAACATGGCCAAACAGCCCCCAAGTCAGCGCAGACTAAAGCAGAGAAGTAGATATGGCTATCAAGCTGCGTGACATGGCTCTATTTTAAAAGCAAACTATTGTGCTTTTAGTACTACCTGCAGCGAGGATCTGACTGAGTATGACAACTTAATTTTATGGATTTTCAGGTCCGAGTTATTGTAATCAACAACAACAAAAGAAGGGAAAGTGAATTTCGCTCACTACTAATACTGATTAAAAACAAATCATTAGTTTTATTTTTACCTCTAGCCAAAGATACCACTGCCTTCCTGATATTATATAGCGAAAATAAATTTTCAGAATATTATATAATTTGGTTAAATGATAGAAATAAATACGTTTACATGCTGAGATTTTAGGCATAAACTATACGATATAGCCACAGAAACCAAATATTTCTTTATTTCTAATATACCAGGTAATATTAAAGGATATTCATGAAATATAGTAAGATTAAAAAGTTGTAAGATGTTTTATAAAGGACTAAGGTAATTAAAATTCTAAAATTATCATAACACAATTTCTTTGCCATTAGCTAAAATTTATTGATTTTCATTAGAGAGATAGATGATACACAGGTAATCACATATATATGTTTATATATATATGTATAAGATACACACACATATATAAATCACAGATAGACAGGAAGAATATCATTTCAAAATGGTAAATGGAAATTTCGTTATAATTATAGAATCAAATTAGTGTTGCATGCCATCTACAACATCAATTTCTGCTGGGTAAAGTGTTATATTACTCATGTTCTGAAGTTTACAATTTGAGGATGATGGTCTAAGTCTCTTTTGTAACACGTCTGTGAGTTATTATAAGAAATTATGGTGTGTGTCAGCTATATCAAAAGTAATTTTAATCAATTTTACATTCTATTTAGAAAACCTCTTATTTGTTATTTATGTATTCATTATTCTTTTGGATAATAATAATTATTCTTACTATTTAAATCACACATAATTTACAATCTGGTATCTTAGACAAAGGAAATTGCATCCTAGGCTAGGTTAATGGTGTACTTTTTTATATCCAAAATGCTAATGGGAAATTTGTATATATAAGTTTGCATGTGATTAACACAGCAAGAAATTTGATTGTTAATAACAATATGCACTTCTGTAATTTACCTTTTTTAAGTATGCCAAATAAATAGCAAGATATCTGCTAAGATTCTGTGCTATGATTTTTTAAAAAATTTCTTGAACAATATCTGGAGAACTGATGGTTAACTATTTGTGTGTAGTATTCGAAATGAATGAATTTTTCCTATAAATATCAACAGTGTAGAATTTGTTCTAGTATTGAAATGAATACTACAACATTAGAAAAACATAAAGTAAATAAGTACATAAAATACATGTGATTTAAAAATGATGTTTTACTTTCTAGGCTACTGATCTTGAAACCAAATAATGTAGAAGTAAAACACCATCACTGGACAGTGTCATGAATGGCATGGGAAGTTACAATATCTGCTTTGCCTATAGGAGATGTGAAGATATGATTGCAAAATTTCCATTCACTCTTCAGAGAAAGTGAACAATTGCAAGGTGATTAGAGATTCAGAATACAAATTGTCTATTGAATAATAAAATATCTTTTCATTCCTAGGGCATCACTCTAAAATCTGCTATTAAAACATAGCTAAAATAGAATACATATTTATGCTTCAAAAAATCAACATTTTAGTGAAAATATTTGATTCCTGAATGGACCAACACAGTCAATGAAAATAGAGTCTCCTTAGTAGCTAATCACCAGGAAGGAAGTGATCAGCTTTTAATTACCCTGAATAGGTGTGGTTCATGCAGGAAGCTCATATTTTGTAAGGATAATGCATATCTCAAGTCTATAAAAATGATTATGAAACAGAAAGTAATTGATGTGAACCTAATTATCAAGGGGAAATTTAGGATATATTTAGAATTTAAATATATCTTTCAAAACATTAAATATTCTTTTCCTGTAGATTGTTAACGTATAAGGAAATAAAAGTGTATATAACTAAGATAACACACTGTGACTTAACATATAAGAAGGAGATAAATGAAGTTTTAATTTTCAGTAAAATGTACGAAGAAAAACTGGGATTTTTTTTTTTGTGTGTGCCTATTTCTTCTTGTTTTAGAGCTTACAATAGAGTGTGAGTCATTTTTATGCTTAACAACTTGCCATACCATTTTTCTAAGCATGGATCAACTTCAAATATTTTATCTTTTTCACTCTCAATGTCATAGAATATTTTGGAGTATTCCTTTAAAGTGAAGGCTTTTTCAGCATCACTTCCTCTGGGACAACTTCATCTTTTTTTATAACCATTTTCTCCATTCATGTTGGTCTTTGCCTCCACAAGTTCCTCCGGCTACATATTCATTGTATCTTGAATGGCAGCAATGCCCAAATTCTGGTGTCAGCCGTTTCTAGTGTAACTCTTCCCCACACAGGTTCAATTAGAATTTTAGTGCCAGTGTTTACTCCTGTCTGTCTACTCCTTTTTTTCTTTTTGCTGATCTGCTTCCTCTCATGATGATCAGCTTTCTTACAATGTATGCAAGACAGTGAGGGCATACACAGCCACAAACATGGTTTGCATATTACTTGAATAACAGACTCTGGCTGACAAATCACATGCAGAGTGTGAAAGACGGAACACTCCTGGTTGATTACTACAATTTTTGTTGTTACTTATTCTGTATGGTTATAGAGATTAAGTTCAGAGTCTTTTGTATGCTGGTTAAACAATCTACCATTGAGTCATAACCCACCACACTTCATTGATCAAGATGCTTATCTGTTATTGGGTAACAATGTGAGGATTGGTAACTTAATTTAAATAATGACAGTTGGGAATCTGATTGTATTTTACTAGATTATTATTATTCAGTAGATTCTAATCATACATAGTGAAGACCAACTGAAATTTGGTTTACTATATTAAAGTTACAGGTTTTGTTTGATAATTTACACCATAGTGTTTCATAATATTTTGTTGTTGATCTGTTTTTAGAGGAAGTTTCTTGCACATTTCTATAGATTTTAAGGATAACCTCTAACATAGCTGTAAGTATAGATAACTACTTTAAGGCCTTTAAATATTGTTCCTGTCTTCACCCAAATAATGGTGTCCTTAACCAGGTGGAAACTTTTGATTTTCATAAGGTCCCATTTTTCAATATTGGTATCCCTTTAAGTTCAAACTTATTCCCCAGTTTCTCTCTTAGAAGGTTGAGGCCTCCAGGTCTTATATAGAGGTTCTTCATTTTTTGTTTTTTGTTTGATTTTTCAGGATGTTTTTACCTATTTGAGCCTTTTGTACTTCTGGATTTTTTTTTTCTTTTATGACAATAGATTCGTTTTCTACACCATATTCTAATTACAGCTTTCCCTTCCAGTTCCTCCCTACCTCCACTCCTATCTGGGACAACCTCATTCTGTCTCTCCTGTTAGAAAACAGACATTTTAAAGATTCTTCTCAATGTATGTGAAGAATTGCTTTGGACTTTTGATGGGAACTGCAGTGAACTTGGAGATCACTTTTAGCATGATAGCAATGTTCACAATATTAATTCTTCCAAAAAGGGAACATGCCAGAATAAGTAACTTCTTCAATGTTTTTCTTATCTTCCTTGATTAGATTTTTTTTCCAAGATATTTTAAACTTTATTTAGGTGATTGTGAAGGATGTTGCTTTCCTGATAACTGACTCTATGTGTTTGTCACTTGCACCCAGGAACAATACTATTTTAATGTATTAATTGTGTATCCTGACACTCGGCTGAATGTATTTATCAGCTATAGGAGTTGACGTTTTTTAAGGGGGAATAGTACTGGCTAGTTTTATGTAAACTTGACACAAACTAGAGTCATCAAAGAGGAGGGAGAAATTTTCCCCATTGGGGAAATATCTCTGTAAGATCAGGTCTTAGAAAAGGCTGTAAAGCATTTTCTTAATTAGTAATTGATGAGGAAGGGGTTAGTGTATTGTGGATAGTGAAACCCTTGGACTAGCGGTCCTCGATTCTATATAAAAACAGGCTGAACAAGCCATGTGAACAAGCCAGTAAGCAACACCCCCCCATGGCCTCTGTGCATGGTATTTCATCATGGCAATAGAATGCCTGGCTAAGTCAGGGAGTCAGTCATTAAGAGCTATAATAGACAATCATATCATCTGCAAATAAGATTAACCTTTTAACTTGAATATTTTCTCTCATTTGTGGTTCCTCGTTATGCACTTACTGGTGTGAGTATGTAACCTGGAGTAACTCTTTTAGACAGGTAAGTAAAACGAACCCAAGGAGTGGTAGGGGCAGCCAAGGTGAGTGGCACTTGAGAAGGGAATAGCAGAATACAAATAATATGAAGGTAGTGAATGATAAACATGAAGGGATTTAACTGGGGGAGATGAGAGAGACCTTGATACAGGAAAGGGTAAAAGATGTAAAAATAACACCAAGGATAATTTAAAAAGCCATGAGAAATCATATTCGTTTTTATTCACCAAAAATTACATATAATGAACATAAGTCTGTGTGTACACATATATATGTATAGTTTAAGTGAATTTATGCCAAATGAGTGGGCTAAGGTTCTCCACAAGTCTCAGACAGTACTTAACAAAACCCAAGAATAAGGTGTGAGAAATTCCACTTTGAATTGTTTGTCAGAAGAGCCCATTACTCCTCTAATAATATAGATAATTGCTGTTGACCTTGGTGAATTTTCAGGGTTTGAAGCTAAATCTGTATACATGAAGATACATAGCTCTTTGAGCATAGGACTCAAGAGTCTTAACTAGTCTAACTGGAAACCCTCCTTCATCCCTAAGAAAAAAACCTTTGTACTGAAGTTACTATGCAACCTGATAAAGGAGGGAAGAAATAACTAGTACTACCTAGTATTGTCACCTATAAATCACAGCAAAGAACAATTTGCAAGATATTCATAGAGAAGGAATAATGTCACAGATATCTTCATTGTAACCAACAATTCTCCAATTGGATTAATGTCCTATAGTCTCTGATTGAATCTGAACGAATCACATGCATATATGTATATATTCACAAGGTACTTAATATCCTTATATATATATTATGCACATAAGAATAGATGGACTGATTATTTATTTATATATTCATAATATATAAAATATATAATATATACTTACATGTCACACATATGCATGTATGTATGTATGCATGCATGCATGCATGTATGTATGTATGTATGTATGTTGTGTATTATTTTGTTTGTGTTTTGATAAATAAAGCTTTCCTCTAAATCAGAGGATAGATCTATCCACTGGTTAACCATGGAGGCCAGGCAATATGGCTCGAGCCTTTGATCCCAGCACTAGGGAGGTAGAGAGAGGAATATAAGGCAGGTGGAGACAAGATCTCACTCTCCCATTGGATCTGAGAATTCATAGAGGTAAGAAGTCTCTAGTGGCTGGCTACTCTGCTTCTCTGATTTTTTAGCTTTCATCTTCAATATCTGACTCTGAGTTTTCATTGTTAAGAATAATTAGGATTGCGCTTCATCAGGTGTCCAACTTTTGGGGGACTAATTCACACATACACACACAAACACACACACACACACACACACACACACACACACACACACACACACACTCATGCATGCAGCTTTCCAATGGCTTTGTATCAACTGGCACATGCTGGAGCTCCAGTGGTGTGGTGATATTTTATTTGTATGTTAATAAATAAAGTTTGCCTGGAGATTAGAGGAAATAGCAAGCCATTTTAAGTAAACAAAGAAGTTAGGCAGTGATAGCCTACGCCCTTAATCCTGTCACTTAGTAGGCAGGGTCTCTCTGTGTTCAAGGCCACACTAGGGAACAGAGCCAAGCATGGTCACAAATGGTTTTAATCCCAGTACCAACCATAGAGATCTGGTGGTCTGTGCAGACAGACAGACAGTGACAGAGCTACATAGGAAAAGGAAGTGAGGTAGCTGGGCCAATGAGAGGGCAGAATAGCAAGGCAATAAAATCCTGTGTAGACAGGAAGTCATGACATTTGGAAGCTGCAGAGTTGTTGAGGTAGCTTGACTGGTGGCTCTCACTAGTTCCCTGATCTAAGGCTTTCACTCCTATATTTGGCTCCATGTTTTTTATTTAATTAGACCATTTAGAAATTTGTCTACACAGTGGGGCCTCCCATTGGAGTTACCCAGTGCCTTGCTGGCTATATTTTCCTTTCTTTTTCCCCTAAACCTTTGAGCAAGTTTGGGATTTTTCTGTTGCAGCCTCTCTGCAGCAAACCCCATAGACATTTGGGCTCCAATGGCTGCAGGAGTTAGCTGCTTTCACAAATTCTCTCCTGCAGGTGGCTGGCTCTTTGTTTTCTTCTCTCCCAGTGGGTTGTGCCTTTCCCTGGACTCTCTCTGTAGGCTGCTGACACACTAGGTAGCTGCCTTGGCACAGGCACCTGGGCTTCTATTATTCTACCCTTCACTGTCATTGTGGGCAGATTTGGTGAGACAATTAAGAATTCTTTAAGGGTAAATTAGATTTAAAAAAAGAGAGAGAGAGACAGAGGTTTTTTTTCCCCACATTAAAAAATTGGGAAACACTATTACAATGGAAAGAGTTACGTCTCCGTATAATTATGCAATGTATGTTTTAAAAATGGAATAATTAAGTGAAGGAATAATCAACTTAACTTGGATTGATATAATGTTAATTATCATTTTGATAATTTTTATTATCAGTTTCATTATTCTTGGTTCATCTCTAAAAATGTTACTTGATATGAGTGTCAATATACAGGCCTTAGAGAAAATTACACCAAAATAATAATGCTATTTGATTGCTAAGTTACAAGATTCAAAAGGTATTTAAACTTGAAGGAATTTAAAGGCGATTTGGCCTTGACATTACATAATAAAATTAGAGAGAAACAGCCCAAATTTTTCAAATAACCAACATTAATTTATTCAATCGCCTTACAGTTAACGTCCAAATGACAAATATACCCAAGGCTGTGTAAGAGCTGACTGGATTCTTGTGAAAACATTATATTTTAGGAGGTTTAAGGAAGTAATAGTCTCACATTGTATACATTCACCTTTTGTGAAGCAGATGTCAAATGCATAGTCAACTTATAACAAAATTGTCCCACAAGACTGGAAAGACTTGGTCACAGCAGTATTGGAGCCTGGTCCTCAATTGCAGTGGAGGAATTAGTATAAAGATGAAGCTAAAGCCATTAACAATGAAGTAGGGATAGAGATATTGAAATTTCTCAAGACCAACTTCTTAGAGAGGGGGATGATTCTGAAGTACAAAGACAATCTCTATATGATGACAACACTCTGGCTCTATGCCATGCAGCAGCTTTGAATGCTTAGGACAAAATTGAAGAAGTCAGAAAGAGAACTGACTCATTTACTAAAGTTAACAGGGCCCAAAAGAAACCTTCACTGATTTCTTAAAAAGATTGACTTGAGCTGTAAATAGAATGATACCAAATCCAGAAGCTAGACAAATAAGAATTGAATCTTTGGCTTTTGGAAATGCTAATTCACAATGCACAAGGGCAATTAGGCCTTTAAAGGCAAGATCAGTACCCATAGAGGAATGGATCTGAGATAGTCAATATTGAATCTCATAACCATGATGCTGCTTGGATAGGAGAGGTGATTTCCAGAGGCTTGAAGAAAAAAACAATATGTCAAGTGTTTTAATTGTGGCAAATAAGGCCACCTAAAAAGGGATTGTAGACAGGGCATTCCTAGAAACAATGTATTTTTCTAGGAATAATCCAAACAAAAAGCCCCTCCTTTCTGGAGCATGCTGATGATACGGCAAAGGCAGACATTGAACCAATGAATGCAGGACAGACAAGGTAATGTTTTGCCTTCTGGAAATGCCTTGGAGGGTCTCTCATAGGCCCCCATATCAAATTTGGTTCAGTCCTTCACCATAGTGGAAACTCTTTCCCAGAGCAATTGAAGGATCTAAAGCTTATTTAAAACAAAACAAAGGGGCTGTTTTCTTGGAGAGGTGATGGGGGAAGGGACAGCTAGCCCATCCCTTGGGCTCCAATTGCTTGGGGGAGGCACACAGGATGTGCCATCCAGGCCTAGAGGTTAGGGACCTGATCTACACAGTCTGGAGATGGGGCTTTACCTGTTCCCCATCTGTGCAGGGTGTGATTATGTCTCTGGTTTTAACTAGTGTCACAGGGGGCTGTTTTCTTAGAGAGGGAACTGGGGAAGGGGCAGCTGGCTGGTCCCTGGGGCTCCAAAGGCTTGGAGGAGGGGCACAGGATGTGCCCCTGGGCCCTAGGGGCTAGGGACCTGGTCTGCCCAGTTCAGGAGTCCAGTCAATGAGAGAGAGGAGGGATTCTATGGGCAAAAAACATCAAGACAATGATTGGAAAAAGTACAGAGACAACTAGCCAAACTAGTGGAAACATATGAACTGTGGACCAATAGCTGAGGAACCCCCATGGTTCTGGACTAGACCCTCTGGATAAGTGAGGCAGTTGTTTAGCTTGAACTGTTTAGGGGGCCCAAAGGCAATAGGATCAGGACCTATCCCTATGCATGAGCCTGTGCTTTTTGGAGCCTAGTGCCTATGGTGAGACACTTTGTACAGCCTTGGTGCAGGGAGGAGGGGATTGGACCTGCCTCAACTGAATGTACAAGGCTCTGCTGACTCCCCATGGAGGACCTTGCCTTGAAGGAGGTGAGAATGGGGGGTCGGTTGGGGGAAATGCTGGGGGTAGGAGGAGGGAAGACAGAGGAATTTGTGGTTGGTATATAAAATGAATAGAAAATCTCTTAATAAAAATAAATAAATAAAACAAACCAAAACATATGGCTCTGGATGATAGAACAGCTTTAGAAAATAAAAGAAAAATTTCAGGAGAAATCATAAATCAAAATTGATAAAGATTATATTTGAGCAAGAGAGAGCTCTTGAATAGGAGAGGTGCTATTTCATCAAACAATGTGTGACTACTTGACCTAAACTAACTTATAAACTAACAAATGCTTTTTGTTTGATCAGATACAATTTACAAAAAGGGAAACTCCCAAAAGTTAAGATTAGGGAGAGTTTTGTTTTTCTCTTTCCAGGAAAATAAGCACAACCATCTTGAGGAATTTATTTTTTTTCCTTTTTTTATTTATTATATTTGTGTTTTAATTTTACATATCAGCCATGGGTTCCCCTGACCTCCCCCCTTCCACTCCCACCCCCACCTTCCCCCCATCCCCTCCCCTCCATTCCCATCTCCTCCAGGGCCAAGACTCCCCTGGGGATTCTTTTAAACCTGGTGGATTCAGTACAGGCAGGTCCAGTCCCTTCCTTCCAAGCTGAGCAAAGTGTCCCTGTGTAAGCCCAAGGTTCCAAACAGCCAGCTCATGCACTAAGGACAGGTCCTAGTCCCACAGCCTGGGTGCCTCCCAAACAGTTCAAGTTATTCAATTGTATTACTTATCCAGAGGGCCTGATCCAGCTGGGGGCTCCACAGCCTTTGTTTCATAATTCATGTGCTTCCATTAGTTTGGCTATTTGTCCCTGTGCTTTTTCCAATCTTGGGCTCAACAATTCACACTCTTACAGTCCCTCCTCTTTCTCGACAATTGGACTCCTGGAGCTCCACCTGGGGCCTGGCTGAGGATCTCTGCATCCACTTCCATCAGTTATTGGATGAGAGTTCCAGTACGACCATTAGGGTGTTTGGCCATCTTATCACCAGACTAGGTCAGGCCAGGCTTTCTCTTGACTATTTCCAACAGTCTATAGAGGATGTATCATTGTGGATTTCTGGGGACCTCTCAAGCACTCTGCCTATTCCTGTTCTCATGTGGTCATCATTTATCATGGTCTGTTCTCCCTTTCTGTTCTTGATCCAGCTGGGATCTCCTGCTCCCCTAAGATCTCTTTCTCTTGAAACTTGCCCTGCATTACTCCCACTGTTGTCCAGGTTGTTCATGTAGCTCTCATCCATTTCTCTGTCATTGGGCAATCCCTGTGTCTTTCCTAGGGTCCTGTTTTCTAGGTAGCCTCCCTGGAGTTGTGTAGCAGTCTAGTCGTCTTTGTTTTACATCTACCATCCTACTATGAGTGAGTACATACCATGTTAAATTTAAAAATAAATAAGCATCCAAAGAAGAAGGGAGAACTATCTGGAAAAAAATTACCAAGAAATGGAATAATGTGATCTAGTCAATCTCTGATGTCTCCAAAAAGATGATAGGTCCCCACAATGACAATTCCACCTGGACTTTGGTCATGTCACTAAGATGGCAAACACTACCTAACAATCAGTTTGGGACTCTAAACTGCTCAGGGCAATTTCACAGTGGCTGGCTGAGATGATCCAGCCTCACAGACTACTCTAGCCAGGACTTGAGACACTCCCTGCCCTGTCCCATCACACAGAGACCGGATAACAAATAATGCAGCCGGTTCTCCCAGGACTCGACAATTATCCCAGTTTTTTTCATGGTCCCCTAAAGAAGCCATCACCCCTACACAGCAGGAAATAATTTTAAAAACATGATGCCCACTTTCCCAAGAGGTGGGATATGTCGTCTTTGGTCATTAAATGTGTTATGGATATTTTTTCATCATTGTTTAGGAAATTGGTTACAATTTGTTATTGGTAACAGTGAGGAAAAAAGATTAGCAAAGGATGTTAGATTCAAGGATCTTGATCTAAAACAAAGAAAGGGGGTATAGAAATGGGTTAAAAATAGATTATTGAATCTATTTTTAAATAGCAACTACTATTTTTAAATATTTTACACTGACTTGGATTTTTATATATTGATAGAAATTTGAGGTTATTTTTGTTAAACTACATATGTTATTGAAATGATAGGATAAAAGGCAGATTATTGAATCTAACTTTAAATAAAAAAAAGCAACTAATTATTTTAAATATTTTACATTGGTGTGATTTTTGTATATTGGTACAAATTTAAGATTATTTTGGTTAAAACATACTGTATATACATTTCTACTCTTGTTCAAGGTATTGTACCTGTATAGCTCATCTAACAACGTAATGTAAATTTCTAGTCCTTGAAAGTTATTATTACAAACTATTTAAGATAATAAAGAAATTCAGGTTAGTAGTTAGTCACCTATTATAATAAAACTTGTAGTCATGTTAGGTATGCTTTAAAGGTCAAACAATGATATATTTTTAGATAGAAAAGTGCTTCAAACACTTCAGAGATCTACAGAAAATAGCACTAAATATGTTTTAATAACATACTTTAAAAATATATGGCAATGATACATGTCTGTTCCTAATAGCACCAATCTACTTCAGAGAAGATTACAGGCACTGAAGAAACTCCATATGGAGTTTGTTTTCTCTGTGGTAAAAGTCACTGACCAAAAAACTGCCATTGTCTTAATTGCTGACAGTATACCGTCCAAATTTGACAAGCAGGACAGAAAAGAAAGTGACTGCCCAACTTTGGCAAGACAAAGTGGGACAGTTTTTCAAAACCCTGCTTCACAGAAAGGACTCAGATATTCTAGGCCTGTAAGCAGAAGATGGATGCCCCAACATAACAGAGGACTCTTGAGTGACTGTCCAGGCAGCCATCTGTTTCTGTCATTTCTTACTTTTAGAAGTTGTTTGCTCTACACTTCCTATTTACTCAGGTAATATTATATTCTTCTCAGATCACTGATGGAGTTGAAGACTAGATAGTTATTGTTTTCTTTTACCAGATTCTGAAAAGAAACCCACTAAAGAGGTATAAAGTGTGTAAGGTTGAAAGACATAAAAAGATAGTTTGGGTTGGCAATGCAAGTTAGGATAAAAAGTGAATTAAACACTTTGGACTCACCAAGATAGGATAGAGAATGGAGTAATTTCTCTGAATTTGTCAAATGTTAATGGAGTAGGCAATGTTAATGTAATTATTGCATATATATATATATATATATATATATATATATATTTACTGTCCTTATTGTATATAGTTTTTCTATATGTTGGTTAAAACCTTCACTTTTTGTTTAGAGAAAAAGGGGTAACTGTTGTGTGATATTTTGATATTGAAAAAGGGGTAACTGTTGTGTGATATTTTGATGTTTTGTTTGTGTTCTGATAAATAAAGGTTGCCTGGAAATCAGAGTGTGAAGCTAGTCACTAGTTAATCACAGAAGATAGGCAGTGGTGGCACACATCTTTAATCCCAACACTTGGGAGGATCATGCCTTTGATCCCAGCACTCAGGAGGAGAAGACAGGAATAAAACGTGGGTGGAAAGAGGATCTCCCCCCCCCCACACACACACACAATTGGGTCTGAGATTTTGTAGAGGAAGAAGTTGCTGGCTGCTCTGCTTCTCTGATCTTTCAGCTTTCATCCTCAATATCAGAAGCTGGTTTTTTAATTAATTAATTAATTGATTGATTAATTAATTAATTTATTTATTATGTATGCACCATGTATGACTGCAGGCTAGAAGAGGGCACCAGATCTCATTTCAAGTGGTTGTGAGCCACCATGTGGTTGCTGGGAATTGAACTCATTATTGTTAATGTTAATTAGGATTGTGCTTCCTATGCCACAGTATGAGGAAGAAAGAGAAGAGAAATGATTCAGTTAGATTTTGATTTTAAAATTCAATAAGAAATATTTGATTTCTTTCTTCCCTACTTATGTACCCTTAATCTCTTTCACTTGTCTTAGTGATGTAGCTAGGACATCAAGTATTGT
This sequence comes from Onychomys torridus, assembly GCF_903995425.1. Classification (NCBI taxonomy): domain Eukaryota; kingdom Metazoa; phylum Chordata; class Mammalia; order Rodentia; family Cricetidae; genus Onychomys; species Onychomys torridus. The sequence goes on from NC_050459.1 coordinate 44,795,381, forward strand.
GCTAAATAGGAGGAGAGAGTATATCATTGTGTCATGGTCTTGACTTTAGTGGAAAGCTTTTGAGTTAAGAAATATGCTTGCCATGAACTTGCTATGTATTGTCTTTATTATGATGAGACATGCCCCATATCCATTAATTCTCCTGGAATTTTACAAGGAGGGATGTTGGATTTTGTCAAGGACTTTTTCTGCATATGCTATCATGATTCTATGCTTATAGTTCTGCAGTGTTTTTTTGAAGTGGATTAAATATCATTTTTTACACATAATTGAACATCCATCAATCTCTGGGATGAAGCCTATTTAATTATGACATATAATCCTTCTGATATGATGCTAGGTTCTGTTTCCAAGTGTTGAGATTTTTATATTTATGCTACTCAGAAATTGGCCTTTAATTTTTATTTTCTCTATCTCTCTCTCTCTTTCTCTCTGTATGTTTTCTGGGTTTGATTTGGGAAATATTATTATTATTTAAATGTGAATGCAGTAGATTTCTACTTCTATTTTGTTGGATATTATGGGTCTATTAAATTATTTGCTTTACTTTTATTTAAATTTAGTATATTTTATTCTAATTTTATCTCTCTCCTGTGTACCTCACTCCCTCTCTAGTGAGCTATCTGTTTTGGTTAATAGAACTAAGTTCATCAATCTTGTTTATCATTTGAAAGAACCAGCACAACATCTCATTAAATTATATATATATATATATATATATATATATATATATATATATATATAAAATATTCTTTTCTATTTCATAATTTAAACCATGGTTTTAATAATCTCTTCTATTCTACTTTTTGGGGTGTAAGTTTTTATTATTTTCCTGGACCTCCATGTGATACAATTATTTAATAATTTGAGATATCTCACATTGTTTGATATAGGCAAACAAAGTGCTTTAAATGTCATTTTATGACCATTTTCATTGAATCCAGCAGATCCTGATATGTTGTTTTTATTTTTCTTTACTTCCAGGAGTTCATTTTATAAATATGTATATTTTCTATTTTAACTGTACACACAAACATATACAAATAAATTTCTTATCCCATTTAATATTTAGCAATATCTAACTTCCAGCAGTTTATGTAGGTTCTCTCATTTCTATTGCTGTTTATATGAAACATTAATCAACTGTGGTCTGACAGAAGAGTGCAGGGCATGATTTCAGGCTTTGTTTGTATGTGTAGTTTATTTTGGAGAACTGTGCTTGGGTTGCTGAGAATGTATTTCTTAGTGTGGTGGAAATGTTTCATAGATGTCTGTTAAGTTCATTTTATCTTTTATTGAACTCTACACTATTTTTGTTTTGTTTAGTACTATTCCATATGACCTTTTCATTTATAAGTATGAGGTATTAAAATCACCTTTATTATCACTGTGTTGTGGGTCAATTTGTGGTTTTAAATATTAATGTCTTTGTTTAGTGTATCAGAAAACAGATCTTTTCATAGACACTCTTTATACATTTTCCACATTGGATTGCTTCTTTTCTTTTTGTTTTTCTTTGTTTACCATCAAATTTTGTGTTGAGGCCTGTATCTGAATATTTAGCTCAATATAAAAATAGATGGACAGTCCATGGAGAGCTGATACAAGGAGAAATAATATTTATGGATGAGAATGGCACAAGGAAACTCATTTCTTAGTCTGCAAATAAGGCAATTAGAAGTAGAAAGTTGCATCTATAAAATGGCAACATTAAAAGCATTCTCTTTTACACTCAGGTTTGCTTTCCAGATGATTTTTTGTTTCTGATGGAGGCTGTCTGTGCTGAGACATAATCAATGATGTTCTCAGATACTTCTTTTTCAAGTGTTTTGCCTAGGTATGAACAAAGTGTTTCTAATTTTTTTTTTTTTTTTTTTTTTTTTTTGTGATGGATGTCCTAAGCTTCCTTGTCTTCCTCCAAAACTGGTAAAAAGGAAAAGTAAGGGTGAAAGGATGATTTAAAATGGTTCTTCCTATAAAAGCTTCTGGAATTCTCTTCTTTTAAAAGTAATTTAATTTAATTTTACACATCAGCCACGAATTCCCCTGTCCTTCTTCCTCCCACCCCCCGGCCTCCCAACTCACCACCTATTCCCATCTCCTCCAGGGCATGGACTCCCCTGGGGATTCAGCTCAGCCTGGTAGATTCAGTCAAGGCAGGTGCAGTCCTCTCCTCCCTTCACCCAGGCTGAGCAAAGTGTCCCAGCATAGGCCCCAGGCTCCAAACAGCCAGTTCATGCACTAAGGACAGGTCCCCATCTCAATGCCTGAGGGCCTCCCATACAGTCCAAGCTAATCAACTGTCTCACTTATCCAGAAGGCCTGATCCAGTTGGGAGCTCCTCAGCTATTGGTTTGTAGATGCTTGCGTCCTTCTCCCATTTCTCAGGTAATATTATATCCTTCTGAGGTCTTTGATGTGGCTGAAGACTAGACAGTTATAATTTCCTCAGTTATGATAAAAAAATAAGTTAGATATAAAACCTGTGTGTTTCCACCAGTTTGGCTATTTGTCCCTGTGCTTTTTCCAATCATCTAAACAATTCTCACTCATACAATCCCTCCTCTTTCTCGCCGATTGGACTCCTGGAACTCCACCTGGGGCCTGGTTATGGATCTCTGCCTCTGCTTCCATCAGCCATTGGATGAGAGTTCTACCAGTCATTGGATGAGAGTTCTACCACGACAGTTAGGGTGTTTGGCCATCAGATCACCAGACTAGGTCAGTTCGGGCTTTCTTTTGACCATTGCCAGTAGTCTATTGTGGAGGTATCTTTGTGGATTTCTGGGGACCTCTCTAACACTTTGCTTCTTCCTATTCCATTTGGGTCTTAATTTATCATGGTCTCTTTTTCCTTGTTCTCCCTCTCTGTTCTTGATCCATCTGGGATCTCCCACTCCCCTAAACTCTCTTTCCCTCATCCCTTGACCTTCATTACCTCCTCCCCACATCCAATTTGCTCATATAAATCTCATCCATTTCTCTGTCATTGGGTGATCCCTGTGTGTTTCTTAGGGTCCTCTTTACTAGGTAGCCTCCCTGGAGTTGTGAGTAGCAGTCTAGTCATCCTTTGTTTTACATCTAGTATCCACCTATGAGTGAGACCATACCATGTTTGTCTTTCTGAGTCTGGGTTACCTCACTCAGTGAAATTCTCTTCTAGCATTAGGAAGAAGAGATGGAAAGGGAGACAATGACATCAGAGATGGCCAAGTTATCTGTGACTCCTTTTGCAAAAGTGGTCAGCTATCAAAAACCTATTATTGACATTTGGATAATGGTATTATTACTAATTATTTCATTATCTTCACCCTCATAAGGTAAGTGCAAGCCGCTCTGGGAATATTTATGCATTTGCAACACCTCAGAGTGGACTTAAGGTAGGGGATGAATAGATTATCTGTCAAAAGGAAATTGCCTGAAATAAATAATAATCTGACTAAGGCTTGGTAATCTGAGAGTTTTTCATGCATGTTCTTTCAAACAGTTACCTACCTACATGTAATGCCAATATAAATGTTATTAGATGGAGAAATTCCTTCCTTCATAACATTTCCTACACAGGTGTTTCTCAGAATCCTGTATCCACTTATCTTTTATAGAAAATATAAAATAAATACTTGTATACCCATATAATATGTGCTATTAGATTACACAACTAAAAAACATTCTTAAAATATTGTTAGTACTTGATGCTTGGTAGCAAATGATTTCTTTGCAAACTTTTGATCAGTGGGCTCATTGTGTAGCATTAACTGAGCACACTACTTTATAGAAATTTCCAAAATAAGTGGGTGAGAATGTTTGTGTGCCTCGACACCATTATACATTGTAAGACAGGTGGACTCTTCTTTATTGTTCTAGAGAAACAATAAAACTATTGTTAAAACACAAATTCATGTTTCTTCTATTCATCCCAGGACACTCTATATAGAATTGTGGATTATAATTATAAAAAGCTGCAAACAAACACCTGCAAATGCTCAAAAGTTGAGTCCCTAGGGATCCCCTAAAGTGTATTTCATGAATGCTACACAATTCATATTGTAAATCAGCTCAGCCCAAATTTGCTCTTTAAATTCTTCTAAAAACTACCAATTTAATATTTTTCTTCTTTAATTTTTATACAAAGAATAAAAACAACCCATGTAAATTTAGGTAAATATAAGGTATTCCTGTGAGCATAGACACCATATTTACTGGAATGTGCAACTCAGACTGCTCAATATATATGCAGAACAGAAAAAAGTAAGTACAGTCAAATGAGTTATGTCTAAAGATGTGAATGAGAAGAATGGAGCCTAGAGAAAGTTAATTTGAGAAAATGACAGCACATTACAGTTTAAGTTACACATTACAATATTGGCAACATCAGCAACTGACAGTTTACATCACGGACAATGATTATATGTAAGTTATTTGGAGGAAAAATTTTTCAAAGATTTGCCTAGTTTTCCTTTGTTGCTTCTAGTTATAAGAACTTACATGCTGGTTCTATGTAGTGTAATAAATTTAGATATCATTCTGCTAGTTTTAAAACAATTATTTATGTATATTATATCTGAATTTCAAAATAATTTTTAGAAATGTAGATGACTGCTAATCATTTCTACAAATGGAAACCAGCATGAGGCTTTTTGGTCACTTCTGAAGTTCAAAGTCATTCAAAGAGAGTTGAATGAGTCCATTACAGAATTTTTTTTTTATGGATTTAGTTTGTCCAGAATTTTCACATTTTTTTTAATTTTTTTCCTTTTTTATTATTATTATATTTGTGTTTTAATTTTACACATCAGCCATGGGTTCCCCTGTCCTCCCTGCTACCTCTCCCACACCCACCTTCCCCCATCCCCTCCCCTCCATTCCTATCTCCTCCAGGGCCAAGACTCCCCTGGGGATTCAATTCAACCTGGTGGATTCAGTACAGGCAGGTCCAGTCCCCTCCTTCCAGGCTGAGCAAAGTGTCCCTGTGTAAGCCATAGGTTCCAAAAGGCCACCTCATGCACTAAGGACAGGTCCGGGTGCCACAGCCTGGATGTCTCCCAAACAGTTCAAGCTATTCAATTGTATCATTTATCCAGAGGGACTGATCCAGTTGGGGGCTCCACAGCCTTTGGTTCATAATTCATGTGCTTCCATTCGTTTGGATATTTGTCCCTGTGCTTTTTCCAATCTTGGATTCAACCATTCACACTCTTACAGTCCCTCTTCTTTCTCAACAATTGGACTCCTGGAGCTCCACCTGGGGCCTGGCTGAGGATCTCTGCATCCACTTCCATCAGTTATTGGATGAGAGTTCCAGCACTACTGTTAGGGTGTTTGGCCACCTGATCACCAGACTTGGTCAGATCAGGCTTTCTCTTGAACATTGCCAACAGTCTACAGAGATGTATCATTGTGGATTTCTGGGGACCTCTCCACCACTCTGCCTATTCCTGTTCTCATGTGGTTTTCATTTATCATGGTCTGCTATTCCTCATTCTCCCTTTCTGTTCTTGATCCAGCTGGGATCTCCTGATCCCCTAAGCTTTCTTTCCCTCAAACTTTGCCCTTCATTACTCCCACTGTTGTCCAGGTTGTTCATGTAGATCTCATCCATTCCTCTGTCATTTGGGTAATCCCTGGGTCTTTCCTAGGGCCCATTTTCTAGGTAGCCTCCCTGGAGTTGTGTAGCAGTCTAGTCATCTTTGTTTTACATCTAGTATCCTCCTATGAGTGAGTACATACCATGTTTGTCCTTCTGAGTCTGGATTATCTCACTCAGGATGATTTTTTCTAGATCCACCCTTTTGCCTGCACACCTCATGTTGTCATTGATTTTCTCCTCTGAGTAGTACTCCATTGTGTATATGTACCATATTTTCTTTATCCATTCTTCAGTTGAAAGGCATCTAGGTTGTTTCCAGGTTCAGGCTATTACAGACAATGCTGATATGAATATAGCTGAGCAAATGCCCTTGTGGTATAATTGAGCATTCCTTGGGTATATGCCCAAGAGTGCTACAGCTGGATCTTAGGGGAGATGGATTCCCAATTTTCTAAGAAAGCACCATATTGATTTCCAAAGTGGCTGTACAAGCTTGCATTCCCACCAGCAGTGGAGGAGAGTTCTCCTTGCTCCATATCCTCTCCAGCATAAGCTGTCTTCTGTGTTTTTGATCTTAGCCATTCTGAACAGGTGTAAGGTGATATCTCAGAGTCATTTTTATTTGCATTTCCCAGATAATTAGTGATGTTGAACAATTCCTTAAATGTCTTTCAGCCATTTGAACTTCCTCTGTTGAGAATTCTCTGTTTAGTTCTATAGCCCATTTCTTAATTGGACTGTTGGGCATTTTGATGTCTAATTTCTTGATTTTTTTATATATTCTGGATATCAGACCTCTGTCAGATGTGGGGATGGTGAATACCTTTTCCCATTCTGTAGGCTGTCTCTATGTTTTGTTGACCATGTCCTTTGCTCTACAAAAGCTTCTCAGTTTCAACAGGTCCCATTGATTGATTGTTTCTCTCAAGGTCTGTGCTACTGGTGTTATATTTAGAAAGTGATCTCTGGTGCCAATGCTTTCAAGAGTACTTACTACTTTCTCCTCTATCAGGTCCAGAGTAACTGGATTTATGTCGAGGTCTTTGATCCACTTGGACTTAAGTTTTGTGCACGGTGACAGATATGGATCTATTTGCAGCCTTCTACACATTGACATCCAGTTATGCCAGCACCATTTGTTGAAGATGTTTTCTTTTTTCCATTGTACATTTTTGGCTTCTTTGTCAAAAATTAGGTGTTCATAGGTGTGCAGGTTAATGTCAGTGTCTTCAATTCGATTCCATTGGTCCACATGTTGGTTTTTATGCCAGTACCAAGCTGTTTTTATTATGGTAGCTCTATAGTAGAGCTTGAGGTCAGGAATCGTGATGCCTCCAGAGGTTGTTTTATTGTACAGGATTCTTTTGGCTATCCTGGGTTTTTTGTTTTTCCATATGAAGTTGAGTATTATTCTTTCCAGATTTGTAAAGAATTGTGTTGGTAATTTGATGGGGTTTGTGTTGAATCTGTAGATTGCTTTTGGTAAGATCACTATTTTTACTATGTTAATCCTGCCTATCCATGAGCATGGGAGATCTTTCCATTTTCTGACATTTTCTTCAATTTCTTTTTTCAGGGACTTAAAGTTCTTGTCATATAAGTCCTTCACATGCTTAGTTAGAGTAACCCCAAGGTATTTTATATCATTTGTGGCTATTGTAAATGGTGATGTATCTCTGATTTCCTTCTCAGCCTGTTTGTCTATTGTATATAGGAGGGCTACTGATTTTTTTTTTTTTTGAGTTGATCTTGTATCCTGCTACATTACTGAAGGTTTTTATTAGCTGTATCAGTTCCTTGGTTGAATTTTTCGGGTCACTCATGTATACTGTCATGTCATCTGCAAATAGGGAGAGCTTGACTTCTTCCTTTCCAATTTGTATCCCCTTAATCTCCTTATGTTGTCTTATAGCTCTGTCTAGAACTTCAAGTACTATATTGAATAATTATGGGGAGAGGGGACAGCCTTGCCTTGTTCCTGATTTTAGTGGTATTGCTTTGAGTTTCTCTCCATTTAGTTTGATGTTGGCTGTTGGCTTGCTGTAGATTGCCTTCATTATGTTTAGGTATATTCCCTATATTCCTGATTGCTCCAAGACCTTTATCATGAAGGGGTGTTGGATTTTTGTCAAATGCCTTTTCTGCATCTAGTGAGATGATCATGTGTTTTTTTTCTTTGAGTTTATTTCTATGGTGTATTACATTGATGGACTTTCATATGTTGAACCTCTCTTGCATTCCTGAGATGAAGCCTACTTGATCATGGTGGATAATTGTTTTGATGTGTTCTTGGAGTCTGTTTGCCAGTATTTTACTGAGTATTTTTGCATCAATGTTCATGAGGGAGATCAGTCTGTAGTTCTCCTTCTTTGTTGCATCTTTGTTTGGTTTAGGAATCAGGGTAATTGTAGCCTCATAGAAGGAGTTTGGTAATATATCTTCTGCTTCTATTGTGTGGAACTATTTAAAGAGTATTGGTATTAAGTCTTTTTTAAAGATCTGGTAGAATTCTGCAGTGAAACCATCTGGTCCTGGGCTTTTTTTGGTTGGGAGACTTTTAATGACTGATGCTATTTCCTTAGGGGTTATTGGAGTATGTAAATTGTTTATCTGGTCTTGATTTAACTTAGGTATGTGGTACCTATCCAGAAAATTATCCATTTCATTTAGATTTTCCAGTTTTTTGGAGTAGAGGTTTTTAAAGTATGACCTGATGATTCTCTGGATTTCCTCATTGTCTGTTGTTTTGTCCCCCTTTTCATTTCTGATTTTGTTAATTTGGATGCTCTCTCTGTGTCTTTTGTTTAGTTTGGATAAGGGCTTGTCTATCTTGTTGATCTTCTCAAAGGACCAACTCTTTGTTTCATTAATCCTTTGTATTGTTCTCTTTATTTCTATTTTATTGATTTCAGCTCTCAATTTGATAATTTCCTGGCATCTGTTCCTCCTGGGAGACTTTGCTTCTTCCTGTTCAAGAGCTTTCAGGTGTGCTGTCAAGTCACTAGCATGAGATTTCTCCAGCTTCTTTATGTGGGCATTTAGTGCTATGAATTTCCCTCTTAGCACTGCTTTCATAGTGTCCCATAAGTTTGGGTATGTGGTGTATTCATTTTTATTAATCTCCAGGAAGTCTTTAATTTCTTTCTTTATTTCTTCCTTAAGCCATTGGTGATTCAGTTGGGCATTATTCAGTTTCCATGAGATTGTAGGATTTCTGTAATTCTTTTTGTTGTTGAAATCTAACTTTAAACCATGGTGGTCCAATAGAACACAGGAGGTTATTCCAATTTTTTTGTATCTGTTGAGATTTGCTTTGTGGCCAAGTATGTGGCCGATTTTAGAGAAGGTTCCATGGGGTGCTAAGAAGGTATATCCTTTTTTGTTCAGGTGGAATGTTCTGTAGGTATCAATTAAGCCCATTTGAGCCATAACATCAGTTAAGTCCATTATGTCTCTGTTAAGTTTCAATTTGGCCTATCTGTCCAGACGTGAAAGTTGGGTGTTGAAGTCTTCCACTATTAATGTGTGGGGTTTTATATGTGATTTAAGCTTTAGTAATGTTTCTTTTACATATGTGGGTGCCCTTGTGTTTGGGGCATAAATGTTCAGAATTGAGACTTCATCTTGGTAGATCTTTCCTGCAATGAGTATGTAATTGCCCGGGCCAGCGGGGTTTCAATGGGGGGGGGGGGCGACCCACCTGTGGGAGTGAATGAAATGGAAGGGTGACACTAGAGAGGGACAGCAAGACAGTATTCTGATCAAGCTGCCAATCTTTATTTTTCTCCGCATGGCTTATATAGCATAAGAGGGGAAGGGGCAGGAAGGAGGGAAGGGGAAGGGATGTGGAAGGCGTGCAGAATGTGGGAGACGTGCAGGTTGTGCAACTGCAAGAAGTCTGCTAAGGTCACTGGTCAAGGGCCATTTGTTCTGTTGTTAGGCTACCTGACCATGGAATGCTCTTTACATTCGGTTGCCATGGCACCTGACTGTGAAATGTTCTTATCTTTGGGAGCCTCCGGTTAGTAAACAGGTGTTACTGCTCTGGGGAAGGGCGGTGGTCTTATGACTTGTTCTCTGGCTTAGCTAGTACTTTCCATGGTTCATGTTTGGTTCCTGACATCTTGGTCCCTAACATGTAATGTCCTTCATCATCTCTTTTTATTGATTTTAGTTTGAAGTCTATTTTGCTGGATATTAGGATGGCTACACCAGCTTGCTTCTTAAGACCATTTGATTGGAAAGTCTTTTCCCAGCCTTTTATTCTTAGGATACGTCTGTGTTTGAATTTGACGTGTGTTTCTTGTATGCAGCAGAAAGATGTGTCCTGTTTTCATATCAGTTCTGTTAGTCTATGTCTTTTTATAGGTAAATTAAGTCCATTGATATTAAGGGATATTAATGACCAGTGATTGTTCATTCCTGTTATTATTTTTATTTTTTGGTGGTATTGTGTGTGTGTGTACTTCTCTTCTTTGGGGTTTACTGCTATGGTGTTATCTATTGCCTGTGTTTTCATGGGTGTATCTGCCTTCCTTAGGTTGGAATTTTCCTTCCAGTGCTTTCTCTAGGGCTGGGTTTGTGGATAAGTATTGTTTAAATCTGGTTTTCTCATGGAAGGTCCTGTTCACTCTGTCTATGATGATTGAAAGTTTTGCTGGATATATTAGTCTAGGCTGGCATCCATGGTCTCTTAGTGTCTGCATTATATCTCTCCAGGTCCTTCTGCCTTTTGAAGTCTCCATTGAGAAATCGGGTGTTATTCTGATGGGTTTGCCTTTATAAGTCACTTGGCCTTTTTCCTTTGCTGCCCTTAATATTCTTTCTTTATTCTGTACGTTTAGTTGTTTAATTATTATGTGTCTCAGGAGTGGCTGGGGTCTCGGGCAAATGGGTGTGGGGGCAGGGTGTGGAGACTGCAGGATCTGCCTGCATTCTTGGAAAAGGGAAGCCTTCTGGCAGGGCCTGAAGAATAGCCGGAAACTGGAGCCAAGTTGGGCAGGTCCTCCTGGGATGGCTGGTGCCCAGGGGTGGGACCCAGAGGTAGTTGCCTCTGTGACTTTAACCCCAGGCACTCACCTCTGGTCCAGATTGGAGTTCAGGGGCAGGATGGTAGCGGGGTGCTGGTTTCTGTGTCTCAGGAAGTGGCTGGGGTCTCGGGTAGATGGGTGTGGGGGTAGGGCGTGGAGGTTGTGGGGTTCACCAGAGGGTCTTGGAGATTGAGAACCTTCCCAGTGGGGATGGAAGGTCCTGCCCTATGGCCAGAACCTGGGGCCCAGTTGGGCAGGTCTTCCCCCGGAGTGGCTGGTGCCCCGGGCTGTGACCCAGGTGTAGGCCTCTCTGGGTGTGACCCCAGGCACTTACCTCTGGTCCAGGTGGAAGTTCCAGGGCAGGATCCCATTATAGAAATTTTTACAAGTTTTAAAATTTTGAATTCATCAGCCCAAATATATCTTAGTATAATACAAAAGTAATTTAGTACTCTAAATGAACACTGATACTGTTATTTAACTATTTAATTTTAAATGTGTGACAAAAAAATAACATTTATATCTCAACCACAGTGGCTAAGTTTTTAAATAAATAGCAGCCATTACCATCATCTCATTTCCCTTGAACACAAAGGTTTGTGATATTCAGGTCTGGTTGCTGCTGAAAAAGTTAATTGCAGAATACCCTGTGCATATGTGAAGGAATATTTGTCCTTAGAGAATTGAAGCATTATTAGATAACGAAGACCATGTGAGCCATCGCCTTCGATACTTCTGAAATGCTGTCTCCATGTTGCTTGTTGCTAGTTTCTCATTCTCTCTCCCATGTCCCATTTAAAGCTACTATAACTTATTGGCAAGTAAGCACGGTTTCTCTAACTGCTGCCAGTTTGCAGAAATCAGTGGCCTTATTTTATTATTTTAGGTTTATTATTATTTTGTGATCATTTACTCTGCATTCAACCTTCTAAAAACTTTGAGGTCCCCTGTTAACTTAATTTGTTAAAATTAAGTGGAGATCAGGGGAAAAAAATGCAAATATTTCTGTATTTCCCATTGTAGGGCAATGCAGGGTCATTGGAAAGCATCGCTATTACATCCATTTGTGTTCTCCCTGTCATTTGACCCTTCATCTCAACCCCATCTTCATCTCTGTCATCTCTGTCTCTACCTCTGTCTGTCTATGTTTATGGTAACATCACCTTTAGATTGGTGGTTTCAACTTCCCTGACGCTGTGACTCTTTCCTACAGTTCCTCATGTTGTGTTGACCCCCAACCATAACATTATTTTCATTGCAACTTCATAACTGTAATTTTCCTACTGTTATGAATCATAATACAAATATCTATGTTTTATGATGGACTTGGGAAACTCCTGTGATACGGTCACTCAAACCCACAGGGACTGTGACTCACAGGTTCAGAACTGTTGTTTGAGATAATAACAGATACAATGATTTCAAAGATAAATGAACCCATACCAACACATCATGAAATCTACTAAAATATATCAAAGTGCCCAAGTGGCCATTTTTTTTTAAATGAGGAAATGTTTAAGCACATATGGAGCTATCATCAATAAGAGGAACATGTATCTAATAAAAATTTATTTTAGTCCATAGAATGCTTCATAAATAAGTCTCTTACATAAAGTTGAAATACCATTTTATTTTTCAAAATATCCTTATGCACACCAGTGAATTTTTGGAAGGGCTCCAAATTTAAGATTATATAAGGAAATTATTTATACCTTGATTTTGTCTACAGTCATTTCAATATGACTAAATTATCAGCAGATTTTTTTCACATTAACCACCTACAGAATATTCCTTCCTAAAAATGTTTATTTCGTTCACTTTTCCCAATTTCTTGTACTACATGTTTGTACCGCACCATTAGACCTTAATGTATTTTAAGGAATCATTAAATTCTAAGGTCTAATTTTAAATTTTCATATTTTGCCACTCTGTATAAATTATAGAAGGTTAATTAATTAGAGTTTGATTTTAGGTGGCTTATAGAGAAATCTAAGTTTATTATGGTTTTACATATTAACTCATTTAGCACTAAGGGAATTACATGGATTAAATTGTACCTTATTAAAAACACCTATGATTGGGGATTTAGCTCAGTGGTAGAGTGCTCACCTAGCAAGCACAAGGCCCTGGGTTCGATCCTCAGCTCAAAAAAATCAAAACCAAACCAAAACCAACCAAACAAACAAAAAGCACCTATGACAATTTTTGAAAACTTCAATGTGAAATGTGCTTGTCTTCTGCCTGAAGGCTTGCAAGACTGGCTGGTATTCATTTTCCGAGGCCATTTGAAGAGTAGAAGGTTCTCCAGAGAAGTTGGGGCCTGTATCCCATGATCATGAGTTGAGTCTGAACTTGAGGCATGATTTGAATCTCAGGATGTTCAGACAAATCAAATGTGGGACTCTAGATACTTTTGACAATTTAACGATTAAAAAAAAACCTTTTTGAAATTAACATGGGAAAATTTCTCATCTGGTCCATTAGATGATGAGTATCATGAGGCTCAGTGGTCATTATTGCACTAACTGATAGGTAGTTTTATAAATTAGACTGCATAGAAGACTGGCTGTTAAACAGACAAATGAATGTGCTGCACGGAGACCAATGAATTGTCCAGCTTAACACAGAAGAAAATGTTGTCTCTGGGGTCATGAATGTGCCAGTTAGTTGCTGATTGGTTGTTTGTTTTTTGTCAACTTGATATAAGCTAGAGCCATCTGGAAAGAGGGACTTAATTTGAGGAAATCTCTCCATCTAATTGGCCCATAGTCAAATTTCAATTAATAATTGATGTGAGAGGATCCAATTCAATATGGGAGATGTCATCCCTGGGCTGTTGGTCCCGGGTTATACTAGAAAAACAATGAATCCAGTTACTATTTTATCAATCCAGAGCAAGACAGAAAGTTTTCTTCTTCTATGGTCTCTGCTTCAGTTATGACATTAAGGCTCCAACCTTGGATTTCTGTCCTACCTTGCCTCAGAGGTACACAATGGCCTGGAACATGGTAGGTAAATAAACCCTTTCTCTCCACATTGGTCAAGGGTTTCTTCACAAAAATAGAAACAAAATTAACACAATGACTTAAGTCAATGATTATTAATTTTCCTTTTTGATGTTTGACTTCAGTATTTCCTTGACCTTCTCTACCACTATGAACACATTTTCTTTTGATTGGTTGAGTCCACTAATGACGACTTCAATGGCATTTTTTTTTTTATTTGACTTCTTAAGTTTCCTGTTTCTAACAGGTAGAATATGTTTGTGTGTCAGAATCTCAAATATGTGGCTGCATTTTTCTTCTGTTTTGCTAACTTCTTTGTATTGCTTTTCCTTCTGTTTGGATTTTCCTCTCTATGTCCTAGACTGAGTTTATTTGGTTCTTTGTATTTTCCTCAGGATCACTGATTATTCTTTAGCAGTAATCTGTTGTCATACATCTCACTGCACATTTGAATCTAATTGAAATCAGTAATGAGGAATTATGAGCTTTTGGAGGAGTCATACTTCTTGGTCTTTTCATACTCCTGTGTTTTTGTCTCATTATTTGAGTGTTTAGCTTCGATTTTTCTGCCAAGTTTGTTGGTGTATATTATTATTGAAAGCAAAATTCCAAGGACCATAAAGAAAGAAAAGAAACTGCTTTTGGAATTAACATCTATTTCTTATTGGTATATTGCCCTTTTTTCTCTATATGTTTCAGGGCTTCTTTTGTGTAATTTGTGGATTTTCAGCCTTTTTCTCTTTTTTCTTAAGTATGTAGTCACATCCCCCCTTATTATATCACCATGGGCTCAATTCCATTTCATCATTAACTCTGAATCAGGTTTTGTCAATAATTTTTACTTTAAGTCATCATGTAGAAATTATATGATGTCACTAACATTTTTTGTTTTGAAATATTTTTTCATTTTTCTTTATTAAGAAATTTTCTACTCACTCTACATACCACCCACAGATCCCATCTCCTCCCTCCACCCATCCCAAGCCCTCCCTTCCAAGCCACCCTACCTCCCCACATCCCTCAAATCAAAGTCTCCCATGGGGAGTCAGCAGAGCCCAGCACAATGAGCCTAGGCAGGTCCAAGGCCCTCTCCACTGCACCAAGGCTGCACAAGGTGTCACACCATAGGCACTGGAGTCCTAAAAGCCTGCCCATGCACCAGGGATGGGTCCCAATCCTCCTGTCTAGATGCCTCTCAAATAGTTCAAGCCAAACAACCATCTTCCTTATCCAGAGGGCCTAATCCAGTTCCATGGGGACTCCTCATCCACCAGTTCACAGTTCATGGGCTTCCACTAGTGTGGCCAGTCATCTCTGCACATCCTCCCATCATGATCTTAACATCCCCCACTTGCAGAATCCCTCCTCTCTCTCATCTATTGGATTCCCAGAGCTCAGCCTAGTGCCTGGCCATGGATCTCTGCATCTGCCTCCATCAGTCACTGGACAAAGGCTCTATGATGGCAGTTAGGGTATTCACTAGACTGGTCATCAGAGTAGACCAATCCAGTCACCCTCTAGAACACTGGCAGGACTCCCAGGTAGAGTCATCCTTATGGATTCCTGAGAGCCTTCCCAGCACCCTGCATCTTACTGTTACCATGATGTCCTCATCTATCACGGTATCTCCCTCCCTGCCCTCCTACTCTGTCCCTGTTCCAGATTGACCCTCCTATTTACCTATGTCCTCATCCCCCACTCTTCACCTTCTGCCTCCCCCACCCAGTCCACTAATGTAGATTTCATCCACTTCTCCTTTGCTGGGTCATCCATGTGTCCCTCCTAGGGTCTTCCCCTGTTAGATAACCGCTCTGGAGCTGTGGGTTGCAGTCTGGCCATCCCTTCCCTCACATCTAGTATCCACTTATGAGTGAGTACATACTATGTTTGTTCTTCTAAGTCTGGGTTCCCTCACTCAGGATGATATTTTTCGAGTTCCATCTATTTGCCTCCAAATTTCATGATATCGTTGTTTTTTACTGCTGAGTAGTACTCCATTGTGTATGTATGCCACATTTTCTTTATCCATTCTTCAGTTGAGGGGCTTTAACCATTCTTCAGTTGAGGGTTGTTTCCATGTTTTTGCTATTATGAATAATGCTGATATGAACATAGTTGAGCATATGTCCTTGTGGTAAGATTGAGCATTACTTGGGTATATGCCCAAGAGTGGTGTAGCTGGATCTTGAGAAAGACTTATTCTCAATTTCCTGAGAAACTGCCATACTGATTTCCAGAGTGGCTGTATAAATTTGCATTCCCACCAACAGTGTAGGAGTGTTCCCCTTGTTCCACATTCTCTCCAACATACTAATTAACATTTTACATTGCATCCCAACAATTGTTATTGTTCTGATCCATAATATGTCAGAATATGCCCCTATTTGAAAACATAATCATTATATATACAATTGGTTCAATTTACATAAGATTAGGGATGTATACTAATTGTCTTAGTCATTTATAAAGCACAGGGAATATGGACACAAACCTACTCAAAGTTTGTCAGTGGAAAGGAAGAAAAGGTTGAGGCCAATGTTTCTACCAACACGAGACTGGAATTGACTAGAAGCTTGAATATATATCCTCTCCCACGGCTCACAGTAAGATCCTAAACATTCAATCTATGAATCTTGAACTTTTAGTCTCCAGAAATGTAACTCACAAATGTCAAAGTATATGGTTGCTATGACAGATACACAGCAAAGTCTAACTAATTGAAGCTCTGTGCTCGTATGTAAGAAAGTGCACAAAAAGGTATTTTCTCTAGAGTTGCATGTATTTAAGGATATATAACATAGAGCATGTTGTCATTTTATTACTGGCTGCTAATGAGTTGGAGTGGCCATGTAACTTCCCATTATTTAAATGAGGGAAGCCTAATTATTTCCCAAGCATCAGGTGAGAAATAAACTTGTATGCATACATCTTAAGGGAACAGAGAGGTTATTAAAAATAGAGCAGGACATGGAAGAAATAGAGTCCCATAACAAACAAGATGAAATTTATAGAAATATATCATATTCAAATAAGCCCACTATTTTTTAAGAAGTTTTTTGTTCATTTTACATAGCAACCATAGATCTCCCTCTCATCCCTCATCCCACTCACCCCACATTGCCTTCCCACCTGCCCCTCCATCCCCTCCTCCAAAAGTGTAAGTCCCAGATAAACAATTTTCTTACTTATGCAGAGGGCCTAGTCCAGTCCCATGTAGGCTCCACGGCTGTTTTTCTAAAGTTCATGAGTTCCCATGAGCTTGGTTTGGTTCTCTGTAGATTTCCCCCATCATAATCATCATGTCCCTGGCTCATTAGATCCCTCTTATCTCTCTTTTCCTCGACTCCTGGAGCTTGGCCTGGTACTTGGCTGTGGCTCTCTGCATTTGCCTCCATCAGTTACTGGATGAAGGCTCTGTGATGACAGTTAGGGTATTCACCAATCTGATTACCAAGGAAGGCCAACTCAGGCATCCACTCCACTATTGCTAGTAGTCTAAGCTGAGGTCATCCTTGTGGATTCCTGAGAACTTCTCTAGCATCAGGTTTCTCCCTATCTCCATGATGTCTCCCACTATCATGGTGTCTCCCATTGATTTCCCACAATGTCCCTATTCCTGCTTGACCATGCCATTCCCTTATGTTCTCATTCCCATCCCCTACCCTCTACTGCTCCCCTCACCCTGAGTTTACTCAGGAGATCTCATATATTTTCCTTTCCCAGGTAGATCCATGTGTCCCACTTAGGGTCTGCCCTGTTACCCAGCTTCTCTGGAGCTGTGGGTTGTAGTCTGGTTATCCTTTGTTTTGTATCTAGTATGTAGTTATGAGTGAGTACATACCATGTTTATCTTTCTGAGTCTGGTTTATCTCACTCAGGATGACATTTTCTAGTTCCATCCATTTGCCTGCAATTTCATGATGTCACTGTTTTTCTCTGTTGAGTAGAACTCCATTGTATATATGTACCACATTTTCTTTATCCATTCTTCAGTTAAGGGGCAACTAAGTTGTTTTCAGGTGCTGGTTATTCTGAATAATGCTGCTGTGAACATAGCTGAGCATGTGTCCTTGTGGTATGATTGAGCATTCCTTGGGTGTATGACCAAGAGTGGTACAGCTGGGTCTTAAGGGAGGTTGATTCCCAGTTTTCTGAGAAACTGACATACTGATGGAAACACATAAATGCTTTATAAAATTTATTTGGAGAATTTCAATTGCTATAACCCAAAGCTGTAATAGAAAGGTAAGAGATTCCCAGAAAATAGAATACAAAGCATAGTAGACAACGGGACTGAAGGGAAAAAAGTTTGAGAAGGTAGAAGATAGGTAAATATTTAAAAAATATAATATGCATAATTTGTGGTGAGCAAATTTGAAATATTTCATGTGCTATAATATTAAGAACAAAAGTTCCTGTTTTTTGTTTTTTTTTTTAAGTTTTCTAGGTTCCAGATTACCAAAAGGCATAACAGAAGCACATACATCAGTGCTCTTTCCATAACTCTTATGTGGAGAAACATACACAGACAAGTATTTGATGCAATAACATAAAGCCACATTAGATATGTGTGCATTTTCCTAGTCTAAAAAGTAAACTATTGAACTGAAGATGAATATGAATACATAGCATATGTATATTTATACATAATGGATGCTTTTTGTTTTTAACATTTGGTGTATAACAATACACTTTAAGGTTCTACATGTGATCAGCCTGCATTATTTATCACCAGAAATGAATCCTTTATCATGATTCACACACACTGCTCCTAAGGAAGGCATGTTGTATTATATCATTTATCCTCTGTGTTTAATAGAATATACACACTAAATGAGACTAAATTGATGGATAACAAGCTATGCATAACAATATTTAATTGTAACTATTCCTATTATAAATAAACAGGAAACAATATTTGAACTGTTAAAATAAAAATGACTATAGATTCTGGATAAAGTCACATAAATGCATTGTAGTGCCTAAAATAGCATGAAAATATTTCTAATGGATATTCATGAACATGCCTTTAAAACAACTATTTGTTTGTAGAATTTATAGTATTTATAAATACATAAGACGATGGAAATAAATACAATAAATTGTTTCATCTCTGTACACTGAAAAGGCACATTCTTTTTTCACAGAATTATAAACCCAGGAGTTGGAATAATTTCTCCCTGGCAAAAAGACAAGTATCCTATGCCAATAAAAGAAAAATGAAAGTAAGGAGCAATAGAACTTGGTAATTTTTATTATAATAGTATAGTTGTGATTTTTCATTTTATTTAATTTAATCACTGGCATGTTCATTTGGACACAGGGAGCATAAATTGCTTTAATTAAAAAATAAAGTACAAGTTGTGGGTCATATAAATTTTACTGACATGTAGTCAAATACTTGAAAGGATATGTGTACTTATCCAGAGGTTAAAATGGCCAGCAGTTGTGATAAATGAGTTTAAAATATATTGGTAGGTCTGTGATTTAGACACTGTTAACTCCTCAAAGGCTTATATGCTAGTCTCATCCTCCATATCATGCCACTATTGAGAAATGGAATTTTAAAAGATTGAGGTCCTATGTAAGTTAATTCAGTCTCACATTCTCTAACTTCTGAAGGGATTACTACTGTTGTTGATGTCTGGGCTAATGTGTGTGATGAGGTTAACTCTCATGAGGACAGGTCATGTTTTAAGGCCAACACCACCACAAATTGAGCAAGGTCCTATTCTATTTTTTTGCAGTGTTTGATACAACCTGGGCTCTGACTAGGTACAAACAATCTCTGGCCACCAGAAGCAGGAGCCAAGAAGGCTCTGTATGTTACTCAGCCTCAGGCATTTTGCTATAAAATGTATAGTGGACTAAGATAGTAACAGCATCAATATTATCCACAAATATTTAAATTTACTGGTAAATCCATTATGATATTTAATTTACCTTTAAGCCAAACTATTGTATGGTAAGCCACAGAGAAAGCTTACTGTGTGTCTTTAAAAAAAGGAATTAAGAAACGATCAGTCAAGTTTCAATGAAGTTCAGTCCCTGGTTATAGATGAGATTTTCCCTTTAAAAACAAAAACAACAAAGCCTTATAAATGGAGAAACAAGACAGCAAGGCCTTATGGTTTAATATTCATGTTATTTTTGCATTACTGTTTTGTATCAACATCACTTTGCCAAAGTCATGCTGAGCATGGGGTCATTAAGCTTACCATTTACAAAATTGAAAAAAAAAAAAAAATCTGGAAAACAGCTTCAGTTTCTATGCAGCTCTGGCATGGGAAGCCTGGATAATTGGTAGCACTTCATGCCAGTAACGTTTTAGAGCTGGAGCCACATCAAGACCATTAACCATCTTTCATAAAAATGAAGAAAAAATGGTCTCCAGCCTTCCCTTTCTACTGTGCTGTGTTCGGGGCTTGACATTCAGCGATGCCAATTTGGATGTCAGCACACACAGCTGAATGGTCCCCATTACAGGAGTCTCCAGCATGCACAGAAATTTGGCTGAGTTAGAAGACAAAGCAAGCCTACAGTTAAACGTCTTGTGCTCTTTCTGTACTATGTTTCTGGAGCGTAACTCTGACGGCCCTATCGCAGGCCAATTTCTCATCCAGGCAATAGAAATTTACATTTGTCAACGTCCTGTGATTCTGTTTGCAAGGCACTTTGTTCATTAGATTAGGGGCTGTTCTCACTCCGCTTCCTAAGCCAGGAATGCTGAAAAGACATACAGATAGTTCTGTGGGATGCAATCACCTTTCCTATTTTGACTAGACACATTTTCTTTAGGTCAGGAACAAACTGGAGCTGCTGTCTTTTACTCAGAATGATGTGTCCTCTGGGGTGGCTGGCTGTGAAAGACTATGATTTGTCAAGGAGGGAACTTAGAAGCATTCTCTCTACTCCCTGTTGCTATCCCTCGGCAAAAAGAAAAACTGGAGGAAAATAGTAGAAGAAAATTTACAATAACATTTAAGCTACAGTGAAAAATGGGCAATAAAGGAAATAAATGTTTTTCTTGAGTAGAAAACGGGCTTACAATTTATCCTTAGACAACATCATTTTGTGTATTCTATTTTTATTTCAATATGTTGTCAATTCTTCTTCGTGTTCCTTGAGGACAAGTTTTTTTGTGTTTTTTTTTTTTTTTTTTTTTTTTTTAAGTCATCATGGAATATTGGCACATTGTGAGCCATCATTTGCTATTTGGTTATTTGTGCATTCCCCCACTGATCTAGTTTTCAGGCCAAAAGGAGTCTTGTGAGGCAGAGAATCATGATGTTACTACTTTACAAACTGGAAAGTGGTTACAAGTCTGTAATTCACAGCTAGTGATAATATCTATGACATATGTGAAAACTTATTTCTGTGTTTCTTGTACTATTATCATTGTAAAAGTTAACCAAGAAGTACTGTAAAAACTGATTCAAGTTCCTTTACTACAAAATGTGCATAGAATTCACATGAAAGCTGTTTGCAGTTGAATATAGCTTTATATTATTGGAATAAGAAAGTATCAAGAAATGACCTTGGAAGCAGAAACATTAGAATTTAAATGATGACTTTGTTCCCCCAATATTATAACTTTCTGCTCATTCTTTAAGAGTCTCCAACCTTCATCTTTAGTCTTTGTGAAGATAATTTAGCAAAATGATTGATTTAATAATTGGCAAAATATAATCAAGGATTTAAAAATTATTCATTTAATTGATATAGTAGGAAATCTCTACATGTTTTAAAATATAAAGTGTTTCCTTTAATACAACGTATTTCTAATTTTCTCAGTGGTTTGCAAACATTTATACTGAAATGCAAAATATTGTAATAGGATATGGCAAATACGTTTTATTTTCAAATATCCTGCTCATTTAAAAAAGTTATTTTCATTGAATCACAATGAATTCAAACAATGTAATTCAGTCTATAGCCAGGTTAAAAAGTCTTCCCCTGAATCAGACACTATATGATATGTCTATGGTATACATTTTTACAAAGCAAGGAGCTTTACTCTCAGAGGTCATGAATGGAGACCTTCCAAGCTACTAGTAGTTTTATGTCACTTGTCCCTCTGCCCATTGCTATTTATGACTTGCCTCCTGGTAATCACATTGTGCCATATATAATAATTCAGTTTAAATGAGAAGGCAAAGTAATCGATCATTGTCAAACCTTCTAAAGCCAAACACTTTTGCATTTGTGCTAAACTTTCCTTCAAAAAGAATTATATCAAACATCTATGTTGCTAGAGAATTATATCAAACATCTATGTTGCTTCACACTCCTCCTTTTTTTTCCTGTTGGCATCATAGGCTGAACCTAAACACAGCACTTTATATCTTCTCAGCACCTGCCTCTTTAAGTATTCCAAGTTCATAGCACATTTTTTTTGAGATTCTAAAGTATACCATTACCTCTTTATTTCTGCAAGTGTTGGCAGCTTCACAGAGCAGCCGATCCACTGAATCTATGCTTCTCCAGCTTGTAGTGGGTAGCCATTCCAGCTTTGATCTGGAGGTTCCAACCCCCATTGAGACTTTGGTAACTGTCACGCCTACAAGGCAGGGCCAAGAAAGGACCCTGAAAACCCAAGATCTGGATGCGCTGGCTCTCTTGGTTCCAGGACCCTGGACACTGAAGGTAGACCAAGCAGAGTTCTCCAGAGAATGTGGCTGGACTGCGCCACACCTTTCCCAGACCCTGTTACCTATCCCTTCACTTGTAAGTTACCCCACAAAATAAACCTCCCTTTTAACTATGTGGAGTGGCCTTAATAATTTCACCAATACAAGCTCCTGTTTGGTTTCCTAGTTTTCTACATCATTTTGTATGTGGCCAATGTGTATGTGTATGCCCATGTATATATGTATGAATTTGTATGAGTGTGTTTCTTCATACATGCACACATGTGTGTTCATGCATGTATGTGTGTGTGTAGGTTTTCTATGCAAATATATGTACCATTATGTTAATTTGACCTGTGAAATAATGCTGATTTCCAGACATGGACTTTAGGATACTGTTTTGGACTTAGCCAGGAAATATGTGTATGGAAAGTATATACCAAAATAAAATGATATCAAATTATGCTCCTTATGGGGTATAAAGAAACTTTCTGGAGGGTGAATGAAGATTTTATTGCATTGTATTTGGTATTATAAGTGTGTAAATCAGACATGCTGCAGAGTTTACAGAGCAAGAAAGCAATGATAAGACATGACTTTAATTCTTCAGACTGATTTCAAGTAAAGGAGCTTGGAGAAAACTTAGCCCTTCTCTGCCATTTATTCTAAGATAATTATAAAACCATGAAATACATTTTCCAATTTTCTCAATTAGAAGTCTCACTGCTCATGGGATAATTTGATATAATAGGCATGGGTTCCTTATAAACAAAGAACATTCATATGACTTTTTAGTGATGACCAGCTTAAGAGGAAGGAAAATGGAACTTTGGGATCTTTAAAAGAGTGGAGGCTGATACTTTTCTAGACAAAAACAAAAAGGATTATAGGAGTCATAGCTATTCAGGTGCTAGAGAGAAAAATGAATGGCCAGTGCAGTTCTTCACCACAATAGAACAGCGTATTACCATCAAAATGCCATTCTGTCTGCCACCCAGCGTATGTGTTCCGGGTCATTCTACAAGTACCAAAATCAGATAAGAATGCCAAGGAGGGCTACAGCTTAGCCACATGGCAGATCAGCGTTTAAGTTATTAAGAATTTTCCCCATTGCTTCCCAGCGTTGTTGCACCAGTTTGTAAACTCACCAAGAGTAAATGAGTGTTCCCCTTTTCCTACATGCTAGCCAGGATTTGTCAGTTGTTTCCTTGATCTTAGCCATTCCAACTGGGTGAAAATAAAATCTCAAAGAAGTTTAATTGCGAAGGATTCTAAACTCCGCTTTTGGGGGTGGTGGTTGGGGGGAGAAGGCAGGAAAGATTTAGTTTGACTCACAGTTTGAGGGCATGGTTCATCATGCTGGGAACATTAAGGTAGTAGGAATTTGAAGCAGCTTGTTACTTTGTATCAGAAATCAGGAAGAAAACAGCAATGAAAACATGCTTGTCTCTAGCTAGCTTCCTTCCTTTTGCGCAGTCCAGGACTTTAGCTTAGGATAAAATGTTGCTAATGGTCAGGGGGGTCTTCTACTTCAATTCACATAATCAAGATAATTCTCACAGTAGTTAGATGCTAACTAGTCTAGATAACCCTCAGTTCTCCTCCAAGGCTTGTCCCCTGGATGGTTCTAGGTCCTGTCCTGTTGACAATCAACAATAACCACTAACATTGAATTACCTATCATTTAAAGAGATTTCTGTCATTATTCGTCATTTAAAGAGATTTGCTTGTCATTTTTATTTCTTCTTTATTTGAAAATTCTCTAATTTAACATGATAATTTTATGCATGAATAATTCATTTAAATGATTTCTGCCCCTCCCTTTCCCTGTCCAACTCATCCCTCTCAATTCTTCTGATATTCACATCATAGTCTATATAGTAAAAATATAGTATTGAAATAGGTGTGTGTGTGTGTGTGTGTGTGTGTGTGTGTGTGTGTGCGCGCGCGCGCGCGTGCACGCATGTGTGTGCATGTATAGGCTACTACATTCATTTTGTGTTGCACATATTCATATATGTTTAGGGTTGCCTACTTAGGATTGGATTATCTATCATGAGCCTGGTCCCTACAGAAGATTGATTTTTTTTCCTCTTTTTTGTTTGTTTGTTTTATTGTTTTGTTTTGTTTTGTTTTGTTTTTCAGAGCTGAGGACCGAACCCAGGGCCTTGCACTTGCTAGGCAAGCGCTCTACCATTGAGCTAAATCCTCAACCTCGATTTTTCCCTCTTTTAATGGACATTAATTTTCTATAGCTCCTCATCTATGGCAAGGGTCTTTGGAGGTTTCCTATATCTGAGTTGCTATATCAACTGGTGATGTCATCGTGTACGATCTGGTTTAGGTGACTACAATTTTGAGTTTCATGCACACAATGTCTTGTAAATAACTGAAGAAATCATCTTCCTGAAGATGGTATGGTTTCCTGGCTCTTAACATTTCCCCTCTCTTCAACAATGTTTCCTTAGCCTCAGATATAGAGTTTGCATTGTAGATCTACTAGTCAGAGCTGGGCTCTTCAAGATCAGTTGATTTGGGTATTTTGAAAGGTTGTGGATTTCTGTAATGGTCTGCATGAGGGGTGAGAGCTGTACTTATTTGTGGGTATAAAAGTAAGTATTTGGAATACAGTTTGAGAAAATGACAGTAGCAGGACCTTTCCTAGGATCCCTGATGTCATCATAAGTTATTGTTAGATGAGCTGGGTTTACATTACCAGACTTTGAACTCCCTTCTACTGAGTGAAGCTTAAGTACAATTATACAGCTCTTGGTTATCTCCAAAGAGAAAGTGTCACTATTGCACTCCTGGGAGCATTATGCTTTACTGGCCATTGCTGTGGTTCACAGGCTTTGCAGATTGGTAGGAACACTGATGCTTTTCTCTCTGGGCAGCTGTGCCTTCAGATACTATGTGAGCTAGTATTCTGGTAGGAGACTTCCCCATCAGTTCCACTTCAAGCCCTGAAGCCCTTTGTTTGAAGTATATAGTGTCTTCCCTAATATGATCTTACTCTCAAGTTATAGAAGGCCATCAAGGGAAATTGCAATAGCTTGTTTTATTTAGGGAATATCTTTGACTCCCCCAATCAACAACTTAAGGCAACGTTTCCCATGACTAACATTTGGATTTTTGTTAGATAGTGCATTAGGGATAACATTGTCTGCCCAACTGACATAACAACAGTTAAATTACTTCTGTCAATGTATTCAGACCCCTGTATAGTATATTTTGAGTGCAGATAAAATGATGTTTCTTTTGGACTTCAAAACATGCTTAGTGTTATTTATCTCCCTCTTTTCCTGTTTCTATATATTGTCCTCTCCTTTCTCAATTAGACCTCTCTCTTCCATTTTTTCTCCACTCATCTCTTCATATTTACAACCATTTGTGAATTCTCTGTTTATATCTGTAGCCCATTCTCAGTTGGATCGTTTGTGTTATTGGGTTTTAATACATTGGATATTAATCCTTTATATCAGATGTGTATCTGGAACAAGTTCCCTTCTAATCTAGTGTCTTCCTATTCACTAGATGAACTGTGTTCTGTTTTTGTTAAAAGCTTTATATTTTATGAGGACCTATGTGCCAGCTGTTGGCCTTAGTTCCTAAGTGAATTCAGTCCCAGTTAGAAAGTCCTTCGCTGTACCTGTATCTACCTGGGCATTGCCTAGGTTTTCTAAAAGGACTTTCTAGGTTTCAGCTCTCACATTGGAGTCTCTGAGCCATTTGCATTTGATTTGTTTAATTCTGATAGAAATGTGACTAATTTAATTCTTCATTAACATGCGTACACTCAGTTTTCCAGGTAACATTTCTTGTCATTAATGCTGTCTTTCTCCCAATTTGATATTTTTGACATTGTTGTCAAATATGAAAAGGATGAAATCATATGCAATCATGTTTTGGACTTCCATGTTGTTCCACTGATGCACATGCAGGTTTTTTGATTTATTTGTTGATGTTTTATTTATTATAGCTCTGTAATACAGCGTGAAATCTTGTATGTGAATCCCTCCAGCATGCTCATTTTCCCTCATTTTGCACTTGTTCAGCCGTGGTCAATGCCATTCAATTCACAATGACTGTGACATGGGGACAACTTAAGTGGTCTTGAGTTAATGAATGGAAATTTTGGTACATATATATTCAGCTGTTAAGAATGTGAAATAATGATATTTGAAGGTAACGAATTGAGCTGGAAATATTATACTGCTTTATGTAATCCTGATCCCAAATGTCACATATTATCTCTAATGTTTGAATTCCAGGTCTGAAACTTTAGATTTGAGTAGGTAACTTGAAGTAATCATAGAGTCCAGGAGAGTATAGATAGACCGTGGGGAGAAGGGACAAAAGGAAACTAGTGAAGAGTATAGTAATATATAGGTGTAATAATGTACAAAAGGGAAAATACTAGATTGAACTTTAACTGAGGGGGGGGAAGGGAGAAAAATAATATTCCCTTCCAGCTGTTAAATCTGTGAAACAGAACAATGGCCAGCAGAGAATAGTAATCCCAAGGGTGCTATTGTGGCACTTTCTTGTTGGGAATACACAAGAGCTGCCTAATTGGATACAGGTTCATTCCATAAGTGAGGATTCACATCTTGAACTATAAATCTAAGCCACTATCTGTGACTGTGGAAGAATCTACTACTGATATTTTCACAAAACTAATACAACATGCAACTTTATTTTAAATGTCTGTATACCAGCTCAGTGCAGCTCTAACTTCTCATCAAAGCAGCTTCCTTTTGCACATGTGAAGATTACTACTGAGGTATAGAACTAGTCACATTGCAGAGAATAACTCTTGATGGAGTGCTCAGCATGTACTGATACATATATATATATATATATATATATATATATATATATATATATATATATATATGGTGCCTGTACTGGATTGTTCCCAAGACTCAGAATTAATTGCAGAAGAGTCTTTATAAAGATTTTAAGGGCCAGAGGACCAGGTTACTTGCCATAGTGTCTTCTAGACATTGCAGAAATGCTGCACCCATGAAATGTAACACTATGGTTTCTTAAACAAGACCTGTAAAAGATCACACCAGCTGACATACTAACATGGACGGTAGACACTTCACAAACTCAATCTTCAATGAAGAGCTACAGACAACAGCAACTGCAAGAAAAAAATACATTTCAGCAGGGACATTCCCACTGATAAATTTTCAACCAAGTCATCAGTCCTAAACTTAGGTACATAGGAACGCATTCAGAGGTTGTGTGTGTGTGTGTGTGTGTGTGTGTGTGTGTGTGTGTGTGTGTGAATATATACAAGCACGTATGTAACAAACATGTATGTACACATTTTCTTTGATATATCATTGCAAAATTATGACAATACTAAGTAGATCCAAGTTTATATTATACTAACAATATCAGTAAATGGAGAAAAAAACGTCCACATTAGAGAAGATTAAAATCTATTTTACCCATTTTTATTTAAAGGTTTACTTAGTTTGATTCATTTATTCATTGTAGCATAATTATTTGTTGATTCTTTGGGAATTTCACATCATGCATCCCAATTCCACATATCTTCCAGTCCCTCCATAACTGACCCTCATCTCTGCATCACCCCCTAAAACCCATTAAAACCAAACCAAACCAACCAAACAAAAACCACTCTCTTCCATCTTTTCAATACCTCTTCATTCATCCTTGTGACATTGGGTGCTGCAGTGTGTCACACAGCACATTCTTTTGTCCAATTAGCCCCACCCACCAAATGTTCATTTCACTTAGTCACTGGTCTGCTTAATGGCCTCTGTCATTCCAACATCTCTGGACCCTCTCCAAAACTCCTTTTGGATACCCTGCTGTTGCCCTGTGTCATGGAGATCCTGCGGTTAATCTTCAATAGGACCAGTAGATGTAATTCTAAATGGTCTTATTAAATAAGAAACACAGAGACAAAGAGTTTAAAAAAAAAAAAAGCCCAGAGATTGAGCAGTAGCCAAGAGCTAAGACCACCTTATCTTACCACTCATTGCTGTCCTTTCCCTGAGAGAGAGACCTTCTTCCTGTGTCCTGTCTTTTTATTACCTTTCTGTTCTGCCTTCTCATTGGCTATAAACCCAATGACATGACTTCCTTATCACTGCCTGTCTATACAGACCTCCAGGTCTCTATGGTTTGTACTGAGATTAAAGGCGTGTGTCACCATGCTGGTTGTGTCCTTGAACACACAGAGATTCTGCCTGCCATGTGATCAGATTAAGGGCATGTGCTACCACTACTAGAATTCTGCTTAATGGCTTACTCTTAGTTCTGATTCCCAGGCAACTTCATTAACATACAAATAAAATCACATTTCAGCACAAATAAAATATCACCTTAAGGACCAGTCCCCTCATGCACTCTAGCATGTCATAGACTGGAGAGATGTTGGGATAAGACAACATAAGACTCAGGATGTGGGTCTGAATAGTAGCTGAGCTGAGCTGTTAAGGCCATTGGGACCCCTTACCCCATGCAAGGGGCAGAACCATCTCTTCTAGGCCCATGCCATCAGGGCCAGCTCTGTTAAGATCTCATATGGACATCTCGTTCTCATCCTGGACCATGATGAAGCTACCCACATAAACAATTTAAGACACTTTTTTTCTCATTTAGAAATCCTGTTACAATTCATGACTTATCTGCTTCCCTACACCCATAAAACAAAACCTGCTATGTTGTATCTCTCTTTAAAACTGCTGGATTGCTCCATCACCACTCTTACTTTACTGATGACTTCATTAGTCTCGTCACCAATATATACTCAGTCAACAACAATTGACAAATCATCTTTTTTCTCTTCTCACATAGTGAAGATTTCCTGTATAAATGTGCGGACTGCCTACTTTCCTTGGGACTCTGGGAAAGCATCTTTATGGTTAGAGTGAAGACCTCAGTCTGGAGTATCTCATCCTGTCAGCCTCTATTTTAGCCTCTGTGGCAAATATTCACCAGACTTGTCACCCTCCAGCCCTGTTGGACTTGATTCTCACTTTGGTATCTTTACACAAATTGCTCTCCTTGGCTAGAGAACTCTAACTTATTTTTCAAGTATTAGAGTAAATGTCCTTTCCCTCAGCAAGTTTCCCTGACCTTCCATCTAGTATAAAGTGTCTTGATAGATTCTCTTGTGGTATCCTGAAATTTTAAAATTCAACACTCTGGACTTGTGTTTGATGTCTATCTTTCTTCCCAAATTACGCCAAGAATGCCATAGCCCTCTGGGCCCTGTCTAGTACTATATCTATTGCTTCAAGGGCAATGGATGACCTATTACAGGCATGTCAATCTTTTATAATCCACAAAGCTCTCATTAG
The DNA here is from genome assembly GCF_903995425.1 of Onychomys torridus. Lineage (NCBI taxonomy): Eukaryota > Metazoa > Chordata > Mammalia > Rodentia > Cricetidae > Onychomys > Onychomys torridus. Next base: position 44,824,979 of record NC_050459.1, read on the forward strand.
TTTCTCTTAAAGTTGCATGAACAAATTATAGCATAATGAATACCATGGTTCCATAAGATGATAGGAGAAATATTCTTGTACAGTATTTTTCAGTCAATTAGCAAGACTAAATTTAGCAAAATACCTATTTTTCCCATTTATTTTATATAAATATCTTTAAAATGTATCTAATATTATTGTATTTATTGTGATATATTGCTACTTTTCCCTCCTTATCTTCAAGTACAGTGATGATTGAACAGAAATAATTGCTCTTCATTGGGACATTTTAGCACAATTTTACTTCATCCCCCCTTTCTGCTAACTCTTTTAGCATTACTCTGTTATTTTAATGTTCTTTTCAGTCTATATGCTTTGTTGTATTCAACTTCAGATATTGTCTAGAATCTTACATGTTATAGAGAAAAAGTGGAGAAACATTGAAAAAGCACTTTCTTATGGAATAACCTATTGCTTCTATCCTTCACACAGTACTATCTTTTGACATCATTCCCTACTCTAAAAACTGAAACAGCATAAGAAACTCTTCCACATGTTTTGACATTACTACAGTTCATGAAAAGGTGGCGAGTTTTTTTGTTCTAGCAATGAAGAATTTTGTAAAACAATTTGTGTACCATAAACACACACACTAACACTTTTGAGCCTCAAGGAAAAAAAATAAGGTGGTTTAACCACTTTAGATCTGAATAACCTAAAATTAACAGATATTACAATTTTGATGATGTCAGTGATATTTAAAAGCCATGGTGAATTTCTGGTGAATAAAAAGTGTAGCAATCAGTGTATGACTTAAGTTTAGAAATAAAGAAGCAGGAGCTTGAGGGTGCAGGCAACAGGGGGCTAAGGAATCTGATTATGATGGTAATAGTTAAGCTTGCAAACATCAGGGAGAACAGTCCAGGAACTATTTTCAAGATAAATCATTGCTGGTCTTAACCAAAACAAACAGAAAAAAAAAAATGATTGCAATGGTATTACCAACCCAAATCCCTGAGGCAGCTTGATTAGCTTAGCCCTAGAAGGGTATGTTGTGCTGTTCTTCTGGATTAGCAGCAACAGCATAAATACTACATAGAAAACTATTAATTTTCTGAAGAGATTGTGTTATTCAACAGCATTCACTTTAATAATTTGGTGTTCTCCTCTTTAATAAAATCTCCTGTGTTCTTTTTCATCACCAAATCATTTTCTCTGCCAGAATAACTACATTGGATCAAGGGCTGATGGATATGAGAGTAGTTGACACTCTGCTTCTCAAACAGTGATAGTCAAACAAATCATCTGGAGGGCTTGTTAGCAAGCAAATTTGCTTTCCTATTCAGCGTGTCTGGGAGAGAGTGATGGCTTTTGTTTCTAATAAGATCCAGGGTGATACCCATGTTCTTGGTCTCCAACCTATGCTTTGAATTTGTTAATAATCAAAGTAGCACCATCTAATAGAATTGAGGTATATGCCAAGTAAGGCATTTTAACCCTTTTAGTAGCTACACGAGACAATATAAATACAACAGGAATATATTTTATTTACTATTATGTATGTAGTATTTTTACATGAAATTGGCAATAATCTCTAGTTGGAGACCCTCTCTTCAGCCCCCCGCTAAGCCCTGTTAGTCCAACAACGCACTTATAAAATAAACACACAGACATTTATATTATTTAAACTGCTTGGCCATTAGCTCAGGCCTATCATTGTTTAGCTCTTACTCTTATATTTAGCACATTTTTATTAATATATACTTTGCCACGTGGCTCCTGGCTTTCCAGTACCTTACATCTTTGTTGTCATGGCAGTGGCTGGCAGTATCTCCCTACCCAGCCTTCCACTTCCCACAATTCTCCTCCTCTTTGTCCTGCCTACCCTATCCTTCCTGCCTGGCTACTGGCCAATCAGCACTTTATTTATTATAACCAATCAGAGCAACACATTTGACATACAGAACATCCCACAGCAATAATCAGTGAATATTTTGCATTATTTTAGTGTATGTGTGTACATGGTGTATATGTGTGAGCACTTGTATGGGTGTGTGCATACATGCCTTGGCATGTGGAATCCATAAGTCAACACAGGGTATCTTTCTCTACCACTCTTCTCTTTATTTTTTGAGACAGAGTCTCTCAGTGAACATGGACATCACCTAATCCCCTACACTAGTTAGCATGGCAAGCCCATATTTGTATTTGTCTCATTCGTGTTAGGTTGCAGGTCTAATGTCATTACTCCTGGCGTTTTATGTGGTTGGGGATTGGAACTCAGGTCCTTATGCTATGAACCAAGTGCCTTACCTAATGAATCTTATTCCCAAACTCCTACATTTCACTTTTTAAAATGCTTTCCCACAATTGGATGATAGATGTTAATAAAAAAAAATAACTGATGTGTGTTTCATGAATCTGACAACTGGAAAAGTAAATTTACATTTCTAGTTGTTCCAAAATATTAAAACATTTTAGCAGCTGATTTGAGCCTCATATTTTAAAATGAAATTTTAAAAAGTCCAAACTGAGCAGGCAACATTTTAAATGCTGAGAATCTATAAACAGGTTGTTCTTTTTATATTACATAGCATGATTATATATTGTGTATCTATCAAGACAGCTTATGGCAAATTTCAGCAAACAGCGTCCAATTTCTATCTCAGTAAATATGTGAGGTGCCAGATATTCTGCTGAATGTCTCCATTAGATACACCAAAGGAAGATGAACTTAATTCTAAGCTATAAAAATGCCTTATGAACTCTATAAGAAGCAACTTAGCTGGATCTCTGCTGTCAGAACCAGGAGATGTGAAACACGTAGGAAATATGTTTTCAGCTCTTCATTTTCCATGTGGAGAGAACATGTTTCCCTTGCTTACTCCCTGCAGGGAAACATCTGTCTCTTCTCTCCATCCACATTGTTCTGAAAGATGATTATCTCAAAGCTCCTCAGGTTACTGATTATTTACTTATGGTCCTTCCATGGCAAGCTCAACTTCTCTTCTCAATAGGGCTGGCATTTGAGTCTGAGAATTAAATCTATCAGACTTGTTGCCTGACACTAGATTTTTGTCCAGACCTTGTTTTTAAGGAAAGAAGATTGGGAATGTGAGTTTCTTTTTTCATTTTCTGTCACTAAGCTTGTGTTTTCTAAATCTTTTAAAACTCATCATTATGAATGGCCCCAGCAGGTGCTACATGGCCAACTGCTCTCCTGTAAAACAGATGCCACACCTTGAGCCCATAGGCTCCAACCAAACAACATATTCACTTCTATATGTGGATAGCATGCTCAGGGTGAACTGATTCTCACAAGTAGGGGTTCCTCACTAGTTTCTATTATGTTAGTCAGCTCATTTTGGAAGATCACATCTGGTTTGCTTTAATGATATCTATCTGACCCCAAGATTTTTTTTTTTTAGCCTTAAAAATCTGAATCTTTTATATCAAATCCATCTGTTATACTCATAGATTGGTGCCTACCCAGTTGTCATCAGAGAGGATTTATCCAGCAACTGATGAACACAGAGACAGAGACCGTCAGCCAGAGATTAGACTGAGTGTTGGGAATGCTGCAGAAAACAGGCAGACATGATTGTAACAACCAGAAGGATCAAGGACATCACAAGAATTCCCACAGAATCAACTAACCTGGGATCATAAAAGATTACATATTCTGTATCAACAACCAGGGAGCCTGCATGGGACTGACCTAGGCCCTCTTTACATATGGGGCAGTTATATGCCTTGGTCTTTTTGTGGGGCTCCTAACAGTGGGAGCAGGTGTTGTCTCTGACTCTTTTGCTGCCTTTGGGGATTCCATTCCTCCTACTGAGTTGCCTGGCACTGCCTTAATACAAGGGGAGGTGTTTAGCCTTACTACAACTTGATATTTGTGGAATGCCTTCTCTTTTCTGAATAGAAACAGAGAAGAAGTAGACCAGGCAGAATGAGAGACTGGAAGGGAAGAAGGAAGGGAAAGCTGTAGCCTGGATGAAAAATAAATAAATAAATTTGAAAAACAGAAAATACAACGTATTTATTCATATGGCCTCTGTTCACCCTGACAAATACCATTGGTATTAAGAAAGCTTCATTGTAAATCCCTTGATTCCAATTTCAAAGCTTGATATGGAAACATTAATTTATATTATGTTTGGTTCCCATTCTGGATATGATTAATTACAACAAAGAGATTATTTTATGTAATTTTAAAAGCCTAAACTAATTATTCTACATCATGTTATGTTTTGAGAGAAATAGTTTTCAGAGAAGTAAAAGATAACAAACAATGGTGATACCTCAAATATTTTATTTGTAAATGAAATTATGCTTAAACTTCTCTGTGTATTACTTTATACATTATGTATCCAAAATTAGTGACTGTTTTCACACTCAAATATATTATTACAATGTTTACTTATGATACACTTTGCTACAGGGATTCCTTTCCTTCTGCTATCATCATTAAGTTTTAAATTTTTTTAGCAGAAATTTTAGATGTCATATAATCATGGTATCATTTTCTTTTCATGTACAGAAAATGTCATGTTATATATACCCTTCATTATACTAACACTTAGGGGAAAAATTCTCATAGGGATTTTCTGTCTGAGTTGCTTCCCATTTCCATTCCTTCCACATTTACTATTGAACTCACTGCTTGGAGAATTCATCTGCAGAACCACACAAAACTGTTCATCTTGGTGTCTACAATGACCTTTTGGTTGTTAACCTCAGAGCACATCTTATTTGACCTACCAATGTCCTCTGTATACTCAATCCTACTTAATCATTCCCCTTTCTTTTATGTGTCATCTTGGTCTCTGTGACATATAAATACTGCAATGCCCCAGAATTTAGTCCTTGGACTTTTTCTGCCTCTGCACTCAATCTGTAACCTCATCAATTCTCTTTACTTTAAATAGGCCAACAAGTCCCAAGTCGACACCTTCAGCCTCGGAACTCGTCACTGAATATAATACTTACATAGCTAAATTTTGACATCTCCAACTTGAATGCTTAACAGGCACGGTGAATTCATTAAAGTTAAAAAATGTTGCAGCAAAGTGAATATTGAACGCTTTACAAGGAGATTCCTTGATTCCTTTCATGTTCCTTTCCCCTGCTGCCTCCATTACTTCAACAACTATCAACCACTGTGTTCAGCTGCAAGCCAGAAACCATCATTTATCTCACCCTTTCTTCTTTATCATTCACACTATACAGCTGATCTGAACAGTTCCTATTGTTCCTACATCATCAGAATATGATCAGAATCCCATTTCTTGTTAACAACCTTAGCGTCATCATTCACATTCAAATCAACATAGGCTCAACATGGGAAGTACACTTTCTAAATGAGTCTCTGTGCATTGTCTCTGACAGACTTCATGTAACATAACAAATAGGCCAAATACATTTTTGTAATGAATTACGCTTCTCTGATTCTGTGCTTCATTGCCATGTTCTTTTTGAAGATTAACACAATGAACTGTGTATCACGTATTATCTGTAAAGTGCCATTATTGTGATCAGCTTACCTATGAGGAAGATGAACTGTAGAGAAGCCCACCAATTCACCAACTCCCATACCTGAAGAGTGCTAGTAATAGGGTCTAGAAACTCCGGCATGTGAGTCCTTTATTTTTATTTAATTTTTTAATCAATAATTTTTTTCTTTATTATTATGTGTTTTAAATTTTATACATCAGCCATGGGTTCCCCTGTCCTCCCCCCTCCCGCCCCCACCCCCACCTTCCCCCCAGCTCCTCCCCTCCATTCCCATGTCCTCCAGGATCAAGGCACCCCTGGGGATTCATTTAAACCTGGAGAGATGGCTCAGCCATTAAAGGCTAGGCTCACAACCAAAAATATGAGTCCTTTATTATACCTGCTAGAGTTCATTAAGTACTTTGTTCATACCAAACTCAAATTGTGTCACAATATGTACTCCAAACCTTTCAGTAAATTCCCAAATTATTCTGTTTCAAGATATAAAATCCCCGAAGACAATTTCAAAAGTAGTTTCTGGGCTTCCCTCTGGTTCACTTTGACCTCAAGTGCTATTGCTCAGTTTCTTCTCTGAACTCCAGCTCCTAACTCCCTAGCTCCATTTGAAACACATGGGCTTTACAGTTGCTATTCTCTCTAAGGGGAATTTCCTTCCTCAAACCTCTGTTATGATCTGTTAATTACAGCATACCCTGTCTGTATTTCTGAATCAGGTACCAAAAGAGATTTCTTAGCATCTAAAAATCTCAATCTGGAATTTTATGACCTACTTTACTTATTTTTCTAACATGTCACATTTCACATATCTGTCCTATCCTTCATTTCTCCATACTCCCTTATTCTGTAACACCTATCAGGACACAGGATTAATAAATGAAGTTTTGCTCAGTTAAAAAATTTAATTACTCATTTATGAAAACATAAGTGGTGTTCATGGAAAGGTAAAACACAAAAATTTGTATTTATTAAACTGCCAACTCTCATTCGAAATATCAAACATTACATTGAAATATAGAGATCTCATGTTTATGTTTTGTTTCTTAACTTCTGGGTGATTCATTGGGGTCAAGACTTTTTATTATAAAGATTCATTCTCCTTAAACACAAAATACTGCCCAAACATTCTAGGTATAGAGCAGAAATTAGAAGCAGAAGGATTGTGCAGAAAAAAAATACCATCAACTACATGACTGGATTTTACAAGAGAGACTCAAAATGCAAAGCTGCACCTGCTTCATGAATGCTATAATGGCTACTATTATTAAAATATTGATTGTTAATCAATAAATTTCGAATGGTAGTGTATGTGCCCTTAGTAATTATTTAAAACACAACACCATTATGGCTTGACCATTTTAGTTTGATCATGTCTCTTTTCCATTTAAAGAGTGGGTTAGGAAATACATTTTAAGTAAACACACACACACACACACACACACACACACACACACACACACATGAATAGCCAGAAGATAGATTGGGGGTGAGGAAGCAGGGGAAAATGGACAGAGAAGAAAAAAAAAGAAACTCAATATTTATGGTTTCAGAATCTTGAAATGAGACATCTTGGGTTTCAAAAAAGCACATATAGAAAAAAAATCTTTATGAAAGTTATTAGCTAATATGTTTACAGATACATTCCAAATTTTATACCTGATCTTTGAAGCAAGAACCGTTCAACAAGATCATGGGCTCTTGGGACTGGCTCTGATCTGTGCTATGGGTTTAAATGGTAAGTTCTTTATGGTTCACTAAGTGATTTTTTTTCCATATGGGAAAATTAATTTTCACTCAGTTATGCTTATCATAGTCCTAGAATGTATCTTTCATTTACATTAAAACTTAAATGTAAAATCATTTTAAAATGTAGTAATTAAACATTAATATAGTGAGGTAACTCTGACAGTAGTTATGGCTACTGTGCATGAAAAAAGTTCAGATACCATGATATTAAATTTTTTCAGTAGTTACTCTGCCCTCTGATTTCTTATGTATTATTTCAATCAATTAAAGTAGCTGGCATTTGTAAACTTGTCTGATATTTAGGGAAGTTTACTGATAGAATTATTGGGCTGGAATAACAGCACATTTATAGTTTCCCTTACAGCTAACAGAAGGGCAATCATGTCACAGTGGTAGATTTTTAATCTAAATAGCAGTAAATTTAGTCCTCTTTCTCTGCTTTTAACTACAAAGCAAAATAATGCTCATGACTAAATTTTCTTGCTGTTTCAAGAGCAATGTCTTATAGTTCTGATGAATGTGCGTCTGTCACTGGTGAAGACTTCCAATAAATCAAAGGCCTGTAAATACTTCAACAGGTGTGTGTGTGTGTGTGTGTGTGTGTGTGTGTGTGTGTGTGTGTGTGTGTGAGAGAGAGAGAGAGAGAGAGAGAGAGAGAGAGAGAGAGAGAGAGACATTTCTGAATGCAAACTGAATTTTTGCTTAGCACACAGTGTCTAGTTTCTACAGGGATTTAGAAAAGCACAGAAATTTAACTTCAGAGTCTAGCATAAAAGTTCAAAAGATGTTTTATACAATGTATATGAGACTGGACACAGGGATACACTGACATAAGGTTAAAGTATTCAAAACCCAGCTAACCCCTTTCAGTTGTTTTCTTATGACATCAAAGGTTGTAAAAATATAAGTCTTTTGAAAGTTAACAAAGTAAGTTCAAGACTCTGTTGAAATGACATGTGTCTAACAGTTGTTGGTCATACATGGCCTATGTATATATTGCCTGAAAGTTCAAAATAAATAAATAATAAAAGAGCAGCCAAGAGCTATAAGAGAAAAATGCACTATGATTGTATAAAATTTTAAAAAGCCATTTTCTTCTGAACTGGGCCTTTTTACTATTTGTTCTCACCTTAAAACTGGAAAAATGTGAAATATCAGAAAATTGATCACTTAAAAATCCTGCTCAAAAGTTAAAGTTTTGAAGGAAGTAAATACTATTTCAAAGTCTTTCTTAACAACTTAGATGGAATCATTACGTATTTTTGTTAATATCCATTTCAGGCATATTATTTAAATTTACCTAAAATCCTTAGGAAAATCATACTTTGTAATATTTGAGAATTGACAGATAAAAGGGAAAGATCAGAAGAGAACATATTCATTCTATTTAGACTTTAAAGTAGCACAATAAACAGGCTTTTAGCAAGGGCTCTCATATCTACCCAATGGAGCTTGAAAGCATTTTATCCCAGGCTCAATAATTCTGAAGTTGGCTCGTGAGTGTGTAGCCTTTCCATTTAAAAATGAATACAATTTATACTGCTACAGATACACATTTTTTCCAGCCCACCCCTATCTCTACAATGACATTCAGTCAAACAACACTTGAAATTATTCTAAATACTCGTCATATTTTCAAAAGAGATTTCATTTTTCTTGCAGATGAAGGGTGAGGAAAACTTTCAGCTCATTTCTACAATTCACAGCAAGCACCTGTTTCCTTCTCGGAGATGATTTTATTTTTGGTAACTAATTGTGGGTATGATGAGGGTTTCATTACATTTCAGTATGGTAATTATACTCACATTTGTAACTTAGAGAAGTAATATCCACTCTGAAATTTTTGAAATTGGCATTTAAGCCCTTTGGAGGGGGGGTAAAGTTTATGTTAAAAGTGCTAAATGTCTCAGTTAGCAAACATTTAAGCATTTCAATGTAAATTATATACTTTGGAGAAGACTTTTGATTCATCAGTGGGAAAATTAAATTTAAAAAATAAAGAAGACAGACTTTTAAAAGTTTTGAGACATAGATGAATCACAATTGATTTTATTTGTTTAGTCTCCTACCACGTTACTTCTCCAAGAATAAACATTTATTCGAGCAAAGTATCTTTTGAGTTCTATTTCATGAAATGATTATTGTATTTCCCCACCTTAAAATTTGAAACACTTAGTATTTCCATTATTCCATAATTCTGTAATGTCTGATTCCAAATAATTTGGTTGGTAGGTGAGTATATCGGGCACTTTGAGTACACGTGTTCTCTATAGTAGATACATCTATAATAATGACAAGTGTTAATTTCTTAAAAATCAATAAAATGATTGAGCTTATATACACATGCCTTCACACAAAAGTCTAAACATCCATCTCCACAACCAGTTGTTAGCTGAGAAAATTTGTTTGTGTGAATCCATATATACATGTATATATATATATATATATATATATATATATATATATATCACTCTATATAGACTATATTGCACAGTATCTATATAGATATATGAAATGAATAATATGGCTTGAAACACTTATTGATAATGTATCATGTCATTCATTTTAAATTCATTCTTTGTCATACATATATATTCCCATGCTTTTAAAAATAAAAGCCTTTTTATATTAATAGGGTATTCTATATTTTTACATAATCTATTCTTGATTAAGATGTCATCCCTCTTCAATATTTTTTTTTTGTTGTTGTTTTTTGTTTTTTGAGACAGGGTTTCTCCCTATAGTTTTGGTGCCTGTCCTGGAACTCACTTGCTAGCCCAGGCTGGCCTCGAACTCACAAAGATCCACCTGGCTCTGCCTCCCAAGTGCTGGGATTAAAGGCGTGCGCCACCACCGCTGGGCTCCTCTTCAATATTCTTAAGAGTTGGTCTCAAGGCTAGGAACTAGACTTTTGATTAATATATTACAAAATGGCAGACGAATGTTTAGGATCATTTCAGAAATTGCAAGAAAGTCTTTCTTAATTCTTTTACCAAATATATTTAATGGTATCTTCTTAAAATCAAGACATCAGCTTAATAGGTATTTTTTTTGAAAATCAAACATTGTAACATGACACAATCCAAAGATATTTTCATGGTGAAGTAGCAATAGGAAAAAAATAGAAGCATTCTGTAATTCAATCTTTATGCTTCCTTAAGAACAGAAAACTTTATAAACCTTCTAAATTCACTACAGTCCATAGATAGCATACAATGGTCTTGAGTCTAAATTGACATTTCAGGCAGGGTTCATTGGCTTTACATGGCATGATGTCACACACAGTGCAAAGTGAACAAGTGCGTTCAGATCCCAGGCAGCAATGAAGTTTCATGATACAACTCAGGCAAGTGCAGCCACAAACATCTGGATTCAGTATCATTTGACTTTTGATTAATTTGTGATTGTTACACATTCAGGAACCTTTATGTTGTTAAATTTTCGGGACTCATCTCTTCAGGGTTACAGCTCTCTATCAGAAAAGGCAATGGTTGACCATCTCATTCCCTTATGTTCTCATCCCCCATCTCCCACCCTCTTTGCCCACCCCTCATCCCCAGGTTACTCATGGAGAGCTCACCTATTTCTGCTTTTCAGGATCCATTTGTCTGTCTGTCTTTGGGTCCTCCTTGTTAGCTGGCTTCTCTAAATCTGTAGGTTGTAGTCTGGTTATCCTTTGCTTCACATCTAGCATGATCTGCTTAGGGGTCCCCCTGGCAGTAGGATCAGAATCCATCCCTGGTGCCTAAGCAGGCCTTTTGGAGCCCACTTCTATGCTGGGACCTCACACAGCATCCAGGAAGTGGGAGGAGCTTGGACCTGCCTCTCCTAAATGTACCTCCCCCCATGGCAGGTCTTACCTTCTAGTAGGAGGTAATGGGGGAGTAGGTTGGGAGGGGGATGCTAAGGGGCAGGAGGAGGGAAGAGGAGGAATCTTTGGTGTGTAAAATGAATAAAACTTTGTTTTCTTAATTTAAAAAAATAAAAGAAAAAAGAGAAAGCAGTCATTAGGGGATTGAGGACAGCAACCGCTGACACTTGGCAAGGAGAGGAGGAGGCTTCATGGAATACCATTTCAGTGCTCTTTGAATAGTTATGTGTGTTTTCAAATGTGAAAAGAATTAGGATTTAGGAAAGAGAGGCATTTAATCACTAAATTTACAAGGTTTAACTCATTCCATATACCTTACTTGTTAATATTTTCAAAAGTCTGAATTAAATTCTTCTAAAGGGAATCTTTGTGCTTTCTTGTCAAACAAGTGTAATCCTAAAACACATTAAGATAAAAATGTCCTAAGATTAAACATTTCTTTAGAAGGCTATGCCGCCGTGACAATGGGGTTTCACCTAGGTTTTCTTTCTCTCATTTTTCACAAACTTAACTTGTGGCTCAGAGTGTCCCATAGATTTCTATTTTAGAAACAGAAAAATGTGTTTTAACAATGAAAGATTTTTCAAGATTAGTACTACTTCATAATTATAAATCAAACCGTTTGATCATATGAATATATTTCTATTTGAAAGTTCTGTTTTGTCTAATAAGAAAATATTGAAATCATGTACCAATCAGAGGATTAAGAAAAGGTCTGAATATATAGACATTGGTAAAATTCTTATGTAAGTTGAAGTTACAGGTAATAGTTTCATTTTATTATTATAGGGAGGATTTTTTGCTGCATAAAAATACTTACAATTATTTTATTGAAATATCAAAAGAGTAGACAAGTGTCATTACCTCAGTTATTCCAATCAATAATTTTACATGGCAGTATTTTATTTTATCTTATTTTATTCTCTTTAGAATTTAAGGTTGTTTTTTTTTTTCCCACAAGGATGTATGTACATCACATGCATGTCTGGTGCCCATGAAGGCCAGAATGGGTATGGGTTCCTCTGGAGCTGGAACTATACAGGTTATGAGCTGCCATGTGGGTACTGGAAACCAAACTCGGGGTCCTTTGCAAGAACAAGTACTTTTATGCACTGAGCCATCTCTTGCAGAGGTATGTTTTATGTTTAAAGCTCATCATAAATTTACATAAATTTTGATACTTGAGTAATATAAATATGTTAACTGCTTTAATTTCTGAATATTTTGAAGCATAAAAACACTTATGTATGGAATATATATTTTCTGTTTAAATAATAGAATTATATCAGGGCACATCCATTCATAATATTTCTGAATAAAATTCTTTAATATTATAAAAATAAATTCACAAATGAAATATAACACATACATTAAAAGTGCAGTCTATACATGTGCAGGCCATACATGCCTCATAAATTACATTAATATAACATATTCATATATTACATATTCTAATTCAGGTCCACATATTTGCATGGCGAGTACTTTATTCACTAATTTATCTCCCTAGCCCAGACTTGATCTTAAAATAACTTTTCTTGTTTTTTAGTAAACATTTAAGTACTATTTTTGTATGTTTACTGTTACTTGGTATTTTTATGAAGAAATTACAAAGTTCTTATTATATCAACTCTTTATCCAGTAGGAAACATCAGGGTCATGATAGTTGCCTCAGATTTCTTCCATGTCTGATTTTTAAAGCTAATAATGCATTATTTTTACAACTTAGATCTCATCATGTGTATGTTTAGAAAACACATTTTTATAATTGATTTGTATCTCCATACAAAAAATGATTTATAAGTAATACCATCATATTTTTACATTTGTAGGAATATATAGAGATAATTTAATACCTAGACTGTAGTAGCTTGTAGTAATCAATGAAAGAAGAAAATGGTAGCACTCAACAACTATTTAGACATATGATTTTTGTGTTTGAAAAGAGGAGTTTTAAGTTCGATTTTTAAGAATCATGAGTTTGATTAATTTAATTACTTTCAAACGTGCATCCAAATATACTTAACCAATTTGTCTGATATGATATCTTGCTAGTGAATGTCCTTATTGCTATTACATGAAGACATATTTTCAGTATTTATTTTTACCTTAAACCTTTCCTTGTATTCATGTAAATCAAAAGGCTATGTCAAGTTATATGGATAAGTGAAAGAAAAGGCAGAAACTCAAAACAGGATTATTTCCTCTGTTACTGACTTTACCATGCCTTTAGACCATGATTTAATTAATTTATCCTCGAAGGAATAGATAACCTTTAAAAGCTTCAATTCGTTTTGCTACTCGGTGTATCAAAAATAAATACCTAAGCAACTTTTTTTCTCTGCTTCTTGAGAAGAGGAATTTAATATGTCTCTAGAAACCAAATATTAACTTCCAAGGTCAACTTCATATTCTCTTACAGATACTTCAAAATCCCCAGGGAAACAGGATACAGTAGTCTGTTCTTTTCATCCCATAATTGCTAACAATTTTATGAAATTTAGCCTGTCATCATGACTATCTGTAAAAAAAGAAAGTGTCACAAGTGCTACTACAGAGGGACAGAAAACAAACTTTGGGCACAAGGAATAGAAGTTCTATCTGAGATGGAAAGAAGGGCACAGCTTTATTCCATGTATGATATTTGGATTGAACCTTAGTGGACTTAAGATATATGTGGATGTTGAAACAGAAAAAATTAAAAGGTAAAGAAAAGTAAATAGAAAATCCACACTGCAAGATGCCACAAAACACATTGTAAGGAGCCTCAGAAGCTAATAACAGAAATATTGGCTGATTCAAAGGGGAGACCAGGCTGATATCACATTAGGGACAGTGGACAGTAAGTTAGGAATAGAAATCAAAGGCCTGAATTTATTAAGAAAAACAGGCGACAATTGGACTCCAATTGTAGAGAAAGAGGAGGGACTGTACGAGTGTGAATTGTTGAGACCAAGATTGGAAAAGCACAGGGACAAATAGCCAAACTAATGGAAACACATGAACTATGAACCAAAAGCTGTGAAGCCCCCAACTGGATCAGGCCCCACTGGATAGCTTAAACTGTTTGGGAGGCACCCAGGCAGTGGGTCCCAGACTTGTCCTTAGTGCATGAGCTGGCTGTTTGGAACCTTGGGCTAACACAGGGACACTTTGCTCAGCCAGGTAGGAGGGGACTGGACCTGCCTGTACTGAATCCACCAGATTTAAATGAATCCCCAGGGGAGTCTTGGCCCTGGAGGAGATGGGAATGGAGGGGAGGGGCTGGGGGGACATTAGGGGTGGGGGCAGGAGGAGGGAGGACAGGGGAACCCATGGCTGGTATGTAAAATTAAAACATAAATATAATAATAAAAAATTTAAAAAAAGAAAAACAGGCGAGAAGTAGAATCCAGAGAGAGTTTGTTGAAAGGGTAAAAGAATGAACAGATAGTGCAAAAGGGCAACATGCGTGAAAAAATATTATTGGAATATGTCGCCAAGATGCTGAGTGTCTTAAAAAGGATTATTTGTGGATAACATCAAACAGCCATTGGATTACAGATATTAGGGAGGAAGTATTACCAATTAAGAAAGTATGGGTATCCACAGCAACAAATATTTCTCTTCTACATATGGTTTAATTATCCAGTGAGATTTAACTCTCCTTGAATTACAGATACTGATTTATGTTTTACTGTAGTAATTATTATTCACTGGTTATGCTATAAATAGGGTTAACTTACAAAATTTTAAAAAATGAGATCTATTTTTCACATTGTTTTCTACCCTTGCCTTTTATCTGCTCTTCTGGTAACTGTTTCCCAAAAGGTCATTTATTAAAGAAAATTCTCCTTAATTAATCCCATGCTCCTCAGTCTCTTGGCTAGCTAGCTCCAAGTGGCTTCCTTCGGATTAGAATGAGTTTTGGGGAAATCTTCTACTGTCAGATACTTTGAACTGTAAATTTTTGGACCATGCTTTCTGATGGCAGATTCCTACAGACAACCCAGGTCAAGACCATATACTAGAATTCAAGAACACTTGTTTCCTTGGGAAAGAAGCCGCTAACATTCAAATAAAACTTATACTATTAAGATTTGCTTGGAAAATGATATTAGTAAAGGGCCATGTTATGAAGCCACTGTGATGTACTCTTTTTTCAAATAGAGCGACACAATCTCCTGGGCTATCATGCTTTGTAAGTCACAATAGTTAGAACACAATGTTTGCTAACTTTATGGTGGTCAAAAGTGGTTTGATCTAACTTTCTGTGTTCAGAGTTGTTCATTTATTAGCTTCATTGGTTTGTTCCTATCTCTGGAATTGTAGGACACAGTTTTATTTGTTGTGATCCTCTTTACTTCCTACACACTTCCTTGTGTAGCTCAAATGGTCTAGCCGTGTATTCTGTTCATTTGGACAACTCATCTGCGCAGATTAACATAACTTCTATTAATCCTTTAAAATTTAGACTCAGTAGTACTCATGTCATTAGGTATTCTTCTGAACCTGTCTGAAAGGTAGTTAGACATTTATCTTTGCTGCTTGATGGTCCTGTGTGTGTGTGTGTGTGTGTGTGTGTGTGTGTGTGAAATAGGCCATGTACATCTTGAAAAAAGAAATTAAGTATATTTCACTAATCTTTTGTTCTTTAATAGCTCAATATGTAGAAGAGAGTAAGCTTGCAAATTTTTAATTGATTTTACTCATCAATAAAATGACATTAAATTGATATGAAAGAAAGTTTAATATACTGGCATGTTTTATGAACATAAACATATTTAATTTCCATTCAATTTCTAATGTTGCATCTAAAAGGAAATTAGTCCCATACTGTGGTATCTGATTACACGCCTCTTTGTTGTCTGCATGTCAGAACAGCACTGGAACTATCAACGTCATTCAAATGCCTCAGTCACTTCCCCAAACATCTAGAGACATTCATTTCCTCAGGTCACCTTTTTATGAATGAGAAGTTCCAGAATTTTAGGTGTTCCTGCATAATGGCTTAATAAATGTTCTCATATTGTAATATATTCAGGCAATGGGAGCATTTATGCAGCAATCAATGACTTATATTGAGTAATTACTTCTCAAAAAAATGTGCAAACTTAATTGAGTTAAATTTTAATAACTTTCTAGTCATGTACTTAACATGGATTTATAAGCATATGAATAAAGTCTTGGACTTTAAATAATAATTTCAACACATACAAAAGAGATATTTATAGAAAGTTACAGAGGTAAGTCATCCAGAGTACGTGGAAGAAATGAACTAGCAAGTATGAAACAGTGAAGGTCTGATGATGTAAGTTGCCCCAAGCAGAGCTAAAGTAAACACAGGAATAAAGTGAAGAACACACGAGCTCACTGCAATCTCCAACGAAGGCCTTGCAATTAAAATGAGATCAAGACTAAATTATAAATCCACAAGTTATTTAAATTGGCAGAAAAAATTGATCCTTCATACAAAAGAACATGAAATGCAACAAACACTGAAACATTTTCCTCTTTGCATTTTATACAGCTACTTTGATAAGAATTAACATTTATTGCTAGCACTTTGCTTACCCTGTAATTGTTAGTGTTCAACGCTCTAATGTGGCTGTAGTTACAATACTCTACACTGTCAGTTTGAGTCCCAGATAAGTCGTTTATCTAAGAATACAGAAATGTAAAAGTTAAAGGCAAGATTCATAGCAGAAAGTCTCATTCCTCAAGCCAGAAACTTAAGCCAATATTTCTATTAAAATTTCAGATCAGCTATTCATTAATTCATTTATTTATCCAGGAAGTTTTTGTTAATATTCTGTATGTAGAAGGTACTAGGGGGAAAAACTATCTTGTGAATAGCTCAACAGTATTAGTCACTTAAATAAGACATAGCAAGTACAAATGTCAGTTGCTAAGGAAAGACTGAAGATAAAAACTGTGGGGGAATTTGAAAGAGTAACTCAAGAGACAGCAAAATTGAACACAAAGTTCTGTTACTATGGAGCGATGTTGGTAAACCCCATCTTGTAACCAAAGCATCTACATAGCATTTCAGTTCAATATAAACTTTAGTTATAAGTCTCCTAATCTTGCTATAGATCCATTTTAATGCAAAGAATGTTTAACAATTTTCCCATACATTCAGGAGATAAATATTGAATCATCTCACAGACTTCTAAAGCCTATATTCTCTTTCCCATGTTAAAAAAGGACAGGATGAAGTTTTGAAAGTTGTGGGTGTCATAACTAGTAAATATAAAAGCAAGGATTTGATCTCCTTTCTCCCTGTACTGAGTTTATTATTCTTTCAAGAGAACCACAGCTTCTCCAACTTTTCCTCTGAAGTACTCCTTAAAGCAGAGGACGATGTATGTGTGTGTCCCTGGGAAGTCTGGGCAGAGAGCCTGCAGCAGCCCCGAGAACATGAAGGTCCTTTGAAATCTTCTGTTTTATATAAAACATGAAAATGAATGACTTCACTGTTTTTATATGCATGCGCGAGTTTAAAAAAAAAAAAAAAAAAGACCTTTTAAAAGTGCATACATCGGAAACTTTTTCACCTTTCATTCAATTTGATTCTCAAGGAAGTGACACTATTGGGCTCCTCTGACATTTTATACCTTCTGACTGACCATCAATATACAGTAAGCCATATAGCCAGTTGAAATACAGAGTTAGCTCATGATTGAAATTTCTAAAATGGCTTATTTTAGTGTTTGAGACAGGTTCTCACAAATGCTAGCCTGGCCTCAAACTGGCTATATAGGTGAGAAGATCCTTCTTTTGACATCTTCCAAGTACTAGGTTGAGAAGTGCACACCAGTATGTCTGGTTTATGCAAGCTGAGAATCAAACCCAGGGTTGGTGGTGCCTTTGAAGCAAACATCGTACCAATTTACCTATTCTAAGTCCTTAAAATATTTTCTTTTGGTAACTTCCAGTGCTTGCTAAGATATTGACCATTTTCTTGCATATAGAAATTGCAGTGTGTGTGTGTGTGTGTGTGTGTGTGTGTGTGTGTGTGTGTGTGTGTGTGTGTGTGTGTGTGTGTGTTGCTGCTGTTCTTTTAGGGCTTATGATAGATATTTATGTTTGGGCTTGTTGCTGGAGTTCACTGTCTTGACTGTTTTCTTTAACATGTAAAGAAAAGTATACTGCTTTCTCTGAAACTTAAACAGCGAGTGGATCTCACAGAGTGCAGACTGAGGGAATTTTCAATAGCAGATCATAATGATGTTAAAGGCTTTTGATGATCAATTCCTAATGACAACTCTGATGGAAAGATTGAAACTGATGCCAGGATGCACCAAGCTTTACATGAAATACTGATTATGTGAAGAAAACACAGGAAGCAGACAGCAACAGCAACAGAAGGATGTAACGGCATGTCCACACAGGATCCAGCAAGGGAAATAAGTGGTGGGCTGCTAAACTGTCTTCAACAGAAGAAATGGCCTTGATTACAAAAGGGAGCCTTATTTGAGTGTAGTGAGGCAGATGACATAAAGAACAATGTGTGAGGATCATAGAGACAAGTTGGAGAAGATTGGGAAACAGTTTCGGTCTTGAAGCAAGCCTGATAGGGTGAGGGATTGGGGACAGTTACATTGATCAGGGACTAATGTGTGTGTGTGTGTGTGTGTGTGTGTGTGTGTGTGTGTACACAGTAAGCGTGTGATATGGGTGAGAAGTATGTTGTTTTCCAGTGATATCTGTGCTGTGGATATCGCTCTGTATAAATAAAATGCTGTTTGGCCAGTGGCCAGGCAGGAAGTATAGGCAGGACAAGAGAGAAGAGAATTCTGGGAAGTAAAGGCTGGGGTGGAGATATACTGCCAGCCACCACCATGACAAGGAAGATGTAAAGTAATGGTAAGCCATGAGCCACGTGGCAAAGTATAGATTAATAGAAATGGGTTAATTTAAGATAGAAGAAGTAGATAACAAGAAGCTTGCCATGGCCATACAGTTTGTAAACAATATAAGTTTCTATGTGTTTACTTGGTTGGGTCTGAGTGTCTATGGGCCTGGTGTGTGAGAGAGATTTGTCCTGACTGGGCCAGGCAGGAAAACTCTAACTACATACCTGTGAATGGGAGTCCTGACATGCCAGGGCATCTTTGTGAAAGGAAAAACCTTGGATGTTGATCTTCCACCACTTTTGACACTTGTTTTACTTTGCACCTACATATTCCAGATTAGCTAGCCATGAATGTTTGTGGATTATCCTCTCTCCATTTCCCATCTCACCATTGGATTGCTAGGATTACAGACGCACACTACCATGCTTGCCTTTACAAGAGCTTTAAGGATGCTAATTCAGACCCTCATATCTATGAAACCATCATTTTACCTGTTGAGTCATTTCCCCAAATCTAGCAAATGCTTTAATTAAACATAACTACAGGGACACTTTGCTCAGCCTGGAAGGAGGGGACTGGACCTGCCTGACTACCAGGTTGAGCTGAATCCCCTGGGGAGTCTTGGCCCTGGAGGAGATGGGAATGGAGGGGAGGGGCGAGGGGGAAGGTGGGGGGGGGGACGGGAGGGAGTGTGGAGGACAGGGGAACCCATGGCTGATATGTAAAATTAACACACAAATATAATTAAAAATATGAAGAGAAAAATAAACATGACTACATAATGGAATCTTGATATTGGGACTTGCTGTTGAACTGATAAATAAGCTAAAGTGTGTTACCAAGAATGACCCCTCAGGAGAGAGAGAGCTTCAGCACCTGTCCTCCATGCCTTGCATAGTCCAGAAAACAGACAGAAAAGGGAACCTTTACAATCTGTGTTGTATGACCAGGATAATATTTAATATTGTGGAAGAGTGTTCACACATAACTTGTAAGTAGCTCAGCATATAGACATTGCTAAAGGTATATTTGTTCTGAGTTAACCTTTAAACCCACTGCCATTCAAATGAAGTTTCAGGACAAATGTGAGGCTCCACGGCCTTGGGAAGTATAAACTCCCTACTATACAGAGAGGTGGAAGGGAGAAGAAAAATGAGTGAAAACAATATGTCTGTGAGCAGAGAAGCACCAGCACCATGAATCTTAGAGACAAGGCTGACCAACTGACCAAATGCGGAGGCCAGAATATTGGAAGAATTGGTTGATTTTTGTCCCTAGTCTTTAATTAATTCACTGGCTGAAGAAGAGATCTAAGAATGATCTCTAGAAAATATTAATATATTGTGTTCTGAGATTGTCAGTTCTATGAATAAACTGTAAAGATCAAGCTTTTTGGTAGCTGTTCATGACAGGCAGCATGAGCTTTAGTATTCTGTATACACCCTGGCCTAGTACTTTTTCCCCTGGTAATGATCTTGAACTCCAAGGTTAATTATAATATGGAATGTACTTTCTTGCATTCTATGAGACGTTCTGTAGAATTATTAAATCAGAACAGAAGATTGTGGTGATATCTGCATTTATAGTTGGTTGGTCACAAGTACCAGAAAAATCTGGAAGATGAGCTTGGCATTTGAAATATGGCATTCTTGAAGTACTAAGCCCTTATCTTGTACAATCTGATGGTAACTCCATGTAGTCGTGTAAGAATTGAACAGGAGAGTAGGAGATACAGGTAAAGTAATGCTGAAAAATATATCATACAATTTGTTTCAGGAGATATGGGGAGAAAATGAAAACAGGTTAAGTTAACTTTAGGTTTAAAAATAAAAGTCATTTTAAAGGCACACACACATACATGGTAATGATAAAATTGTGTTTTATATTTTGATTTCTCATTCAACAGGCACATTATAAGAGCCTCACTATAAAAATTCTAAAATTATATTTTCCTGTACATTCTAAAAATCAGAATACCACATTTCTACCAATGTATGTTGTTATTTTTATAAAGAATGGCTTTGCTATATCCTATGGTTTCCTTGGTACTGGTAAATAACTTATTCTTTCTTTTTCCTTTTTAAACTGCATTTCAGGCTCACTGTGACAGAGTGTACATAAGTAATTCTATGATTTCCTTCTGTGGGCTGGTCTGTCTTTCCTGAATCACAATAATTTATATCACTAAAAGAGAAAAGAAAGACATAGGAAAATCTTGTGTTTCTAGGTCCAAAATATATTGCAATGTGATTCAGTGTTTCCATGAGGGGGTAATGAGATCCCAAGCTTGCATTTCTCTTAGGCTTCTTTCACTGGATTTTTGCAGACAACCAGCTAAGGGTTTTCATGTTGAGAAATGGAACACTGGCAAAGATTTATTGTTATTTTGGTATTTCACATGAAAGCATGATTTACTGAGCTTTGAAAAACAGAAATATCCAAGTTGATATATTCTAGACAGACAACTTTCCTCATTAAAGTAGCCTTTGAGATTTTAAACAAATGTAACATAGATAGATGATAGATAGATAGATAGATAGATAGATAAATGGCAAGTGTGTTGCTTAGAAAATAATGTGTCATCCTTTAGAGTGGTGTGTTTTCCCTCTCAAACACTTCTTTTGATTTATTAAATACACAGAAGGAAACTAAATCTATTAAACAGGCCTAGGATATCAGCACTAAGTAATAGTAAGAACAGGATAAATAATAAAAATAAATGCTGTTTAAGGGAGAATGATGCTCTCATGGCTTTGCATCACCAGCACCATGTAGTGATACTGCAGCCACCTTAGACCACAGCCCCTTTGAAGCACAGCTTTGCAAACAGTAGGAAAGGCTCCATAATCTTACCTACATCCTCCTGTTTTTCACCAGTTTCAACAGACAAACCTTGCTGAAATACTTAAAATGAGCTGTCCTTATACGTTGACACATTTGATTTATATTAAACATTAATAAAAAAAAACCTGCCCTTTGCTTGGAAGAGACAAGTTGCTCTTGGTTGCTTTTTTTCATCATGTAATGAATAGAAAATAAAGGCAACTGCATTGTGATAGAAAGACTAAGTGATTCATTCCAAGTGACTATGTGACTCTCCAAATCTGGATTTTTAATATTTCCTCATAGATGATGAACGTTTCAGAAATAAAAAATGTAAGATACTTTCTCAGATAATTTTGGACTCTTGAATTACTTGAGTTGGCTGATTATCTGACCTTGTTTATTTAATCATTAATTTATTTTTATTTTAAAACAGCATCTTATGTAACTAGGCTAAATTCCCTATATATTTGAGGGGGGCTATGAGTTCTCTATGCTGTAGTCTCAACCTTGAAAATTCTGAGATTATAGGTGTCTACCACATCTTGTGATCAACTGATAACTGAAACAAGTCTTTTACATATAAAACATGAGCACTTTAAAGAAAATTTACATATTGCCTGTCACTGTTCACTATGTGTTTGTCTACCCATTAAAATGTTACCTTGAAGGAATTGTCTGTGAAGTGGTGTTTATGTAATTTTTCTAAGGAGTGTTCTTTTCTGCCAACTCCTATGTAACATCTCCTTGCCTTCACTATGTTCTTCTCAGAGTAAATCAATAACAATTTCAATCTTTGGTCATGTGATCTAACATCATCCAGTCAGCATTCAGTTGTCACACATCCAGTGAGTGATACCCAAATGACTACAGCATCCAATCATTGTTATTCTTTATACAAAGGGATGAAAGAGGACCAGCTAGAAAGTACTAATGTTATCACAAAGAGACAAACTTCCTGTCAGTGAAACAAATAGAGATGACAGCAGACGAGACAGCATTTGATTCAGAGGTGGTTTAAACTTCTGGAACCAGCTGTTCTTGGAATTAAGATTTTCCTGTGGCATTTCTAGGCATTCTTTCTTTTCCTTAAATATATTTTGTGAAAAAATATGATTTATACATTGGCATATGTAATAAACAATTAGACAAATCAAAATCAATAACCTCTACATGTTTTCTCTGTTGGAAACATTTGGTAATGCCAAGTAACTATAACACAACATGACGAAAGAAATGGTGGGTTGCAAATTGAGTGCATTCTGGGTTTTTTTTCTTTGTTAATAAGCCCAAGAGTTAAAGCATAGATAACTGACAATATATCTTCACTTTTTGACTTAGTAACACACTCATGCAGAATTTTAAACCACAGTTAGAGCTGTTTAGACCAACTAAGACATTCATCTTTCCTGTTGCTTCTCACAGGGTCCAACCACATTGGCTTTTGAAACCTGTAAAAACAGCTAAGCCATGAAACCTGACAATCCCCAAGCAACAGCAGAATGCAGCTCCTTTACTGCGGGTAATACTATTTATAGATTCTGTATATGGTCATTTGTCCCAAGGTGGGCTCACCAGTGCTTCATTTTACACTTTATTCTCTGTAGTGGACTTTTGGTATGAACAGATACTCCCTAAGTACATTTTGAATTGTGTGGTTTCACGCATATGTAACTTTTGTTGTTGTTATTATTTGTTTGTTTGTTGTTTTGTTGTTGGGTTGTTCTTAAAATTTAGCTATGTTTTCTTCTATTTAACAGAAGCTCTTCTTCAAATCTCGTTAATCCAAGTATTAATGATGAATTTCAGCTTCTTTAAAAAATAGAAGCAATAATTTCTTATATGAAATTTCAACCATGTAATTAACGTTACCTCATAAATTGAGCAGATTTTGAAAGTTAAAAAAAAGTAAAAATTCCCAATACTTGGAGATACCTGTCTGTCTACCTGCATCTAAGTTTACTAAGACTTAAAACCCTTGTCTTTATCCCAGGCTTCTGGGCGTATGGCCATAATCCTGGTACTATGAGACTAAAGAAAAAGGACTATTAGTTTGAGGCCAGCTGTACTTCAGGAAGAAATCCTGTCTCAAAAGCAACCAGACAAGAAATGTAGCATTTCTTGTAAAACTAGTGTTGTCTTTTTTGGTAGGTTTTCTTCTTTTTTTTTAATAGTTATTTATTATTGGCCATAATTCCTTCCTATTTTATAATTGATTACTTCCTTATACCAAGGTTATGGACATAATGTCAGGAGGAATTTTTACTGAGAATGAATAGATAATAATAATAATAATAATAGTAGTAGTAGTAGTAGTAGTAGTAGTAATAACTAGGAGTTAGAACTAAATAGTTTAATTCTAACTGCTTCTTTTTTTTTCTACTTGGCACCTGAGAACTTTGTAGTGACAGTCATTTACACTCTGGTAGCGTTGGACAATAATGTATCACTGGATCTTACTATGGAGCAGATGTATATCCTTAGCAGCCATTCTTGGCAATTGTGGTTAAATCTGCGATGAAGATTGAGAAAAAGGGCTTCTATTGCTATCAGTTGATTCCAGAGAGAAACTACATTGTTATAATATTTATCAGAAAAGACTAAAAGTGTCCTCTCCTCCCAAAGGTGTGCAAATTTGTCTGGAAATCAGAATATTGTTTTGTTTGTTATTTGTTTTGTTTTTCATTAATTTTACCCATTCTGTTACTGAGAACTCCGAGTTTAAACTGTTATCTGTCTGGAAGTGAATATTTGCCATGTTTTGGTTGAGACTTTGGTAAGTAAAACTTATTTCAGGACTATGTATAAAAAGGCATCAGAGTGTTAAGAAATATAGCACCAATAATATTATTCCTACTCTTAGCTTAAAAAAGAGGTTCACTCTAGACATTTGTGCATCCAGTAAATAAAACCCATATCTTCCTTCTTCAAACCAGAACCAAAGGCTCAGTGCAATCTTTAAACACTGCAGGAAGACAAATCCTTCTCATTTCTTATTTAGCTGTATCATGGCACCATCAGAATTTGAACCTCTAATACAATACTTCATGTCTATTAGTTTTCAAGTAAACTATCTTCCTGAATATATTGATTTATACACATATGCATTTGATTAACATTTTACACATTACTTACAATTCTTAGTACCTGTGTGATTTATTGATTCATAGTTTAAATCACTCTATAAGAAGTAGATAATTTCTCCATGGGTATTCAGTTCAAATAATCTCGTTTTCTGCCAAAAGTATTTCTGGGACACAGGATTCTATTTTTCCCCAGCTTTACTTGCTTAAATAACTTAAAATGCAACCTTTATCAGAAAATTGAGAAATGCAAACTTCTCTAATATAATTGATAAATACTAGTCACAAAAATATACATACTTCAATGTTTTATCATTGAGACCCATGTTATTTGCACAAATGGTTTCAAAGTATTGCTGACTCAATCTCCTATATCAAATTTTGATAAAACATCCCAATTAAAAACATATTCACATTTGGAGTCTGTTATTTTTCCATAATATCACTATTCTAACTTGGGTAAAACGTATCTTCTCATTTAATTGTACAAACCTCAAATAGTTAGGGACTAATATATCTAAATTACAGTTCTTAAAGTTTTACTGGGTTCCAAACTGCTCTGAGTAGACAGATTTTCAAAAGAAATTGATATGAACAGAGAAATTATGAATATAATTAATTTTGAAGTATTTTTTCAGTAATCATTTTCCTGAAGAATTGTGGGAATTTCTATCTCAACTCTATGACTGAAGTGAGAAGTATCTCTTACATATTGAATAATTTATCAATGATGTTCATATATGAGTCCTCTTTACTTCTAAACTACATGAACTTGAGCTGTTTATTTTTCCTTTCTTGTATTGGCTAAATAATTATACCATGTAGAAAGTCTTTCCTATACCACAGAATTGTTTTTAAAAATAAACAATAAAGTAAATTAAACATCCAGGATTGTCAGCCATGATTTTTGAGAAGCAGTTGGCTTTTACTTGGTTACTTTGATGATGACCCTGACATGCTTTAAGTGTTATTGCAGATGACAATTTAAAATATTTCCTCATGACAGATTTATTGAATTGTGGTCTTCCAATTCATCAGGATGATTATTATATTAGATAGTTTACACTTGTGTTCTCAAATTTCTGTATTTACACACACATGTGGTACATTAGACAGAGCAGTGACGATTAACTGCTATCAACATTTTGAAGGGTGTGTAGTGATTGACAAGTGTAAGTGATGAGTTACAAGTACTTTTTCACATTTTTCTCTTCATTGGGAAATATCACAACCCAGCAATGACAAAAACCAGCACTGTGCTAAAAAATACATTCAAGAGAAGGGGAATACAATTATAATAAATATAGTCCTGGTATACATTAGTACATTTTATTTTATGTTCCAAGGCTATGCATACTCTGGGAAAAATAAAATCTAACTTCTTACAACCAAAAGAAGCTGTATTTAGATTTATTACAAACCTTAATACCCAAAACAAGTGAGTATAATACACGGGCATGAGAGTTTTCATAAAACAGAAAGTCTGAAAACAGAAAAAAAAGTTAATATCCAGAATAACATTGCTCAGTTTATCTTGACAAAAAAAGGTCAGGTAGTAGCACAATAGTGCAGGAGGAAGGAAAGTGGACACAGAAACTCTCTTCTTGTTTTAAGACAGAGCTAAGTCTTGGGGGAAAAGCTAGTGACTAGCTTGCACAGGACTGTGTATGATAGCTCTGCAGAGGTTCTCGGTAAAGGATTGACTAACTGTGTATGTATGTATGTGTGTGTGTGTGTGTGTGTGTGTGTGTGTGTGTGTGTGTGTGTGTGTGCAAATAAACAAGGGGAAAGGTTGGAAGAGACACCCCCTAACATGTTGCATTTATCAATATCTGATACAGTTTGGAGTTCTATGCAGTGCTCCCCAGAAGCCTTCCTGGAAAAAACAAGATTCACAGAGGAATACAGACAGTTCCCACTTCAGTACAGGAGAATCATGAAGTTGGAGTTCATGTTGCTCAAGTCTCACCTAGCAAACTGAAAAACCATTTACTGCTACTGCATAGATAGACCTAGGTCCAAGTCATCTACCTGTGTTCAGGAAGAAAATTTGACAATACTCATAGGAATACAGAAGTATTCAAGATCAAAGAAAATTCAGTACTTAGATCATGATAAAAGAGTCAAGATTTCAAAAGCAGCAAGAAAATATGATGAATAAAGACAATAAAACTGATAGGAAAATCAAAGAAGATCAAAGTAGAGCAAATAATATGTTTTAAACGACTCACATACATTTTTGAGTTATCCCAACTGTATCATATATAGTAAGAAAGAGTAGCTTCTGTGGACACAGAGATTATACAATGTCCCTAAATCAAATTTCTAAAGATAAAAATTCATAAAAACATTATATGACTCTCTTCTTCCATTTTGACTTAGCTTAACTTTAGTATTAATTTTTATTGGGTTTAAGTATTATAATTCAGTGTTGTAATATAACAATGATGGATTTAAAGAATATTTACATAAAAGCTGAACTATTTGAATAATATTTAATCCCTATTTCTGCCATCATTAAAATAATGACCCTTAAGTTACTCACTGTCATAATGCCATTATGTACAGTATAACAGCATTACAGTAGGCATTGAGTTTTACAGTCCTTCCAAAGCTACTAATCTGAAATATATTATTCTTCTAATTTAGCCTTTTAACCATTTTAATATTTATAAGAATAGATAAAAAGTAAAGGTCTTTTCCCATTCTGTTAGTTGCTGTTTTGTCTTACAAACAGTGGTCTGTGTCTTACAGAATCATTTCAGTTTCAGGAGGTCCCATTTATTGACTGTTGATCTCAGTGTCTGCGCTACTGCTGTTCTATTCAGAAAGTTGTCTCCAGTGCCAATGTGTTCAAGGCTACTTCCCATTTTCTCTTCTATCAGGTTCAGTGTAACTGGATTTATGTTAAGGACTTTGGTTCACTTGGACTTAAGTTTTGTGCAGTGTGATAGGTATGGATTTATTTGCATTCTTTTACACACCAACATCCAGTTATGCCAGCACCATTTCTTGAAGATGATTCCTTTTTTCCATTGTACAATTTTGGCTTCTTTGTCAAAAATCAGGTGTTCATAGGTGTGTGGATTTATGCCAGGGTCTTCCATTTGATTCCATTGATCCATGTGTCTGTTTTTATGCCAGTACCAAGCTGTTTTTATTACTATTGCTCTATAGCAGAGCTTGAAGTCAGGGATGGTGATGCCTCCACAAGTTCCTTTGTTGTACAGGATTGTTTTAGCTATCCTGGGTTTTCTGTTTTTCCATATAATGCTGAGTAGTGTTATTGCAAGGTCTGTGTTGGGACTTTGATGGGAATTACATTGAATCTGTAGATTGCTTTTCATAAGATTGCCATTTTTACTATATTAATCCTACCTATTCATGAGCATGGGAGAGCTTTCCATTTTCTGATATCTTCTTCAGTTTCTTTCTTCAAAGACTTAAAGTTCTTGTCATATAGATCTTTCACTTGTTTGGTTAGAGTTACCCCAAGATTTTTTTTTTTATTGTATGGCTATTGTAAAAAATATTATTTCTCTGATTTCTTTCTCAGCCATATTGTCATTTATATATAAGAGGGCTACTGATTTTTTTTTAGTTAATCTTGTATTCCACCACATTAAGGAAGGTGTTTTATACCTGTAGGAGTTACCTGGTAGGATTTTTGAAATCATTTATGTGTACTATTATATCTACAAGTAGTGAAAGTTTAACTTCTATTATTTTAATTTGTATCCCCTTGATCTCCTTTTGTTGTCTTATTATGCTAGCTAGAATTATGTTGAATAAATATAGAGAGAGTGAACAGTCTTGTCTTGTTCCTGATTTTAATGCAATCACTGACAGAGGGCTGATCTTCAAAATATATAAAGAGCTCAAGAAACTAGACATCAAAATAGCAAATAATCCAAAAATCCAATTAAAATCTAGGCCAAAGATCTAAACAAAGAATTCTGAACAGAAGAAATGGCCAAAATATATGTAAAGAGTTATCTTGGCTGGGTGGTGGTGGTGGTGCAAGCCTTTAATCCCAGCACTCCACAGGCAGAGGCAGGTGGATCTCTGTGAGTTCAAGGCCAGCCTGAGCTATAGAGTGAGTTCCAGAAAAGACTCCAAAGCTACATGGTGAGACCCTGTCTCAAAATAAATAGATAGATAGATAGATAGATAGATAGATAGATAGATAGATAAAGCTACATGGTGCGACCCTGTCTCAAAATAAATATAAATAAATAAATAAATAAATAAATAAATAAATGAATGAATAAATAGAATAGAATTCTTCAACATCCTTAGTCACTTAGTCATTAAGGAGATGCAAATGACTCTGAGATACCATCTTAAACCTGTCAGAATAGATAAGATCCAAAACACTGATGACAGCTTATATTGAAGAGGAAGTGGAGATAGGGGAACCCTCCTCTACTATTGGTGGGAGTGCAACCTTACGCAGCCACTTTCAAAATCAACATGGCAGTTTCTCGGAAATATGTGAATCAGTCTGTCAAGACCCAACTATACTAATTTTGGCTTAGACCCAAGGGATACTCAATCATACCACAAGGATGCTTACTCATCTATGTTCATAGAAGCATTATTCATAACAGCCAGACACTGGAAACAACTTAGATACCTCTCAACCAAAGAATGGATAAAGAAGATTTAGTACATTCACAAAATGGGGTATCACTCAGCTGTAAAAAACAATGATATCATAAAATTTGCAGGCAAATGGATGGAACTAGAAATTATCATCCTAAGTGAGGTAACCCAGACACAGAAGGACAAACATGGTGTGCATTCCCTAGTAAGTAGATATGGGGATTAAAGGATGGGATAACTAATTTACAATCCATAGCCCCAGGGAGGGAGATCCACAGTCAAGCATTGGGTCAAACTCCAGGAGTCCTCCTGAAGAAAGGGAGGAGAGATTTTACAAGCCAGGGGGTCAAGGTCATGACACAGGAACCCACAGAGACAACTGACCTGAGATTGTGGGAGCAGATGGACTCTGGACCAACAGTTAGGGAGCCTGCATTGGATCAACCTAGACCTTCTGCATGTGTGTGACAGTTGTGTATCTTGGTCTGTTTGTAAGGCTCCTAGCAGTGAGATCAGGACTGTCCCTAGTGCTCACCTGGCTTTTGGGTACTCATTCCTATGCCCGATTACCTTTATCAGCCTTTATACACAGGGAGGAGCTTGCTCCTACCTCAACTTGATGTGCCATGCTTTGTTCAAGCCCATGGGAGGCTTCCCCTTTTCTGGAGACTGAAGAGGAGTGGATGGGGAGCAGGGTAGATGAGAGTCGGGGGTAGAAAACAGGAGAAGAGGAGTGAAGGGATACTATGGTCTGTTTGTAAAATAGATGAAAAATGCTAATTAAATAAAGAAAGACAAACTGAAAATAAGAATAGATGAAAAGTATGGTATACATATATACACAATAGAGCAGAAAATTGATTTTCAATTTAATTTATGAGTATGAATATTTTCTTAAATATGAATGGCATTTGAGTGCTTGGTAACAGCAGAAGTCAGAAGAAGGTCATTATCACAAATTATGGATGGTTGTGAGCTAGCATTTGGGTTCTGGGAACCTACCCTGAGTCTTCTGTAAGAGAAAGGAGTAAACAAAATTACTGCCAGCACCCACAAACATGGAATATTTTATAGGAATAAATTATGTCATTTGCAGGGAATGTGAACAGAAGATCATAACACAAGAGAAGTGAACTAATGTCAGAAAAATATTGTCTCTTTTCTTTTGCTTGTTATATATATATATATATATATATATATATACACATCTATGTATGTATGCATATATATATCTATATGAGTTTATGCATATATGCATATATAGATGCATACACACACACACACACACACATATATATATAAACTCACAGCTGTAGTGGGCAGTCATTCCAGCTTTGATCTTTTGATCTGGAAGTTTCAGCCCCCATTGAGGCTTCAGTAACTGTCACGCCTACAAGGCATGGCCGAGAGAGGACCCTGAAGACCTGAGATCCGGATGCACCAGTGCTCTAGGTTCCTGGACCTTAGATGCTGGAGGTAGACCAAGCAGAGTTCTCCAGAGAACACCACTGGACTGTGCCACACCTTTCCCAGACCCTGTTACCTATCCCTTCATTTGTAAGTTACCCCACAAAATAAACCTCCCTTTTAACTATGTTGAGTGGCCTTAATAATTTCACCAAGACACAGCATCTGTGGATACCTTCCCAAGACCCACATAAGATCAACTCAGCCAAAATGCAGTACATACAGGGTAGATCATTTCCAGCCCCACTACTTTTTGAGTATGTATTTGCAGTGTATAGTTGACAGAGGAAGAACCATTCTTTGAGGGGTGTGGCTCCTGGCACATTCCCTGAATTCCAGGAAACATGGAATGGCCTCATTTAATGGAACAAAAAATAAGATGCACATGGAAGTGAGATGCTGGGAAGAGGGAGGTGATGGCAAGATGCGGAGGGAGAAATAGGATATATATATGGCCATATTTTACTGGAGACATGTATGAGTTTCTCACAAGTAGGAAAAAATTATAATGTAAGCAATGAATTGACATTGAGATAGTTTGTGGCATATGCTAGGCTGGCACTGAGCATTCTATTTATCTGAGGATGACCTTGAACTCAAGATTTTCCTGTTTCTACCTATGAAGTTTTAGGTTTTCAAGCTTATTCTGCTATACCCTGTTTATGAGGATCTAAGACTCAAACACAGGGCTTTTTGCATGCTAAGAATGCACTTTACCAGTTGAAATTGTACCTCCAGTCTGTCATCTATGGATTATAGTTTTCTATAATGTGGAGTATTTTACACCTTAAAATTATGGTTCCTATGTCTTCTGGTATTTATTTCTCCTAAAGAGAAGTCATTTATCATTTGAGATTCTTCTGTTTATGATAACCTCTCTTTCTGGGTGTTCTTAAGATTTTCTTTAAGCCAGGCAGTAGTGGCACATGCCTTTACTCCCTGAACAGGGGAGGTAGAGGCAGGAAGATCTTTGAGTTCAACGCCATCTTGGACTACACAGTGAGTTCTAGAACAATCGTAACCACACAGAGAAACCCTGTGTCAAAAAATAAAATAAAAAGAAAACATAGATTTTCATTTCTTTCCATTAAAAAATGAGAATATATCATAATTAAATCATTTTCCTTTTCCTCCCTCCAAAGCCTCCCATACTCTTGCCATTTTGTTGTAACATGCATATATGTACATATACATTTATATTTCTAAATATAAGCTTCTCATTCTGTGTAATGTTACTCATGTGTAAGCATCTATCTCCCAGGAGACATCATTTGTCAGCAGTGATTTGGTTATTAGTGGGACTTCCTGCTCAACTCCCTTTCCTGGGATGGAATTTAGTTTGTCCTGTGGATACTATAGCAGTTACAGTGAATTCATACATGCATTTGTACTTCCGTGTGCAGCAAGCAGTTTCTTTATACTCTTCCACTGCCTGACTCTTAGGCTCTTTCCATTCTCTCTTAACGATCCCTGAGCCTTTGGAGGAGGTGTTTTGCTGCATGAGTTCCATCTATGCCTGAATATTCTGTGGTGTCTTATTTTCTGCAGCTTGGCTAGTTTTAAATCGTTTTGTTCATCTGCACCCATGGAAATAAAATATAATATAAAACTGTATCTCTGATAAGAGTTGTATCTATAAATTATTAGGATTTAATTTAATTGTTAAGTTCATTTAACAGCATAATATTCATGGGTTCTCCCCTATGGCTTATGACCTGAATAACCCTAGGTCCTTGGCCAGGTTGGAGGCCAATTCATATTGGTGAAAAATATGGATTTCATCTTGTGGAATGTTACTTAAATATAATTAGAAAGTATTTGATTACTTCCATGATGTAGGTGGGTATGTCTTCACAGGCCAGTCATCATTGTACTTCCATGGGTTTACAGCTGGTTAAGAGTGATGATTTCTATTTTCCTTTCATAGCCTATATAGCACCTTCCAACAGTCTAGGACCTCTGATATATACCAGTGGGAAGGAAACTTCCATGTCATTACCAGCTTGAATTTTCCACGACTAGCTCAAGTATGTGGCTTTTTCAGCAATAGAGTATTTTTATCAAGTTCTGGAAATGTATCAAGTCCAATGGCGAAACCTATGATATTTGAACAAGTCATTGGTCAACAACCCAAAAAGAAATAACTCATTTCTGGATAATGAAAATATTTAAATAATGGAATAATATTCAGTTAGTTGGTGAAATTAAATTATGAAGTTTGACAGTAAATTAATTGAGTGAAAAGCAAGTTGGAGTGAGTAATTCAGACCCATTAAGAAAAATGTCATATTTTCTCTCACTTATAGATATCAGCTTTGGATCTTCAGATGTTTGTCTCATTTGAATATGTGTAGAGATTAGGAAATTACAAATGGACTGTTGTTCAGAAGCAAACTTTCAATAGAGGGGATAGAAAACATACTATATAAAGGCCTCAAGGAAGGGTTTAATTTGATTTGGGGGAGGACAGTGTACAGGGAAGAGTACAGGGAAAGATAAATAACAATAAGAACCTCTTGAATAAGTCATATGGAATCATACTACTGTAGAATTCTCCTAAATGCAAACACCCACACCCTATCCACACCAACACAAAAATTCACACAAAAAGATGAAAGTGGAAATAAAAATTTCTCCAGAGTATCCCCTATTTTGCCCACTTTTAACTGTTTTTTTTTTGGGGGGGGGCATGGTTTCTGAAAGCACATTGTTGTACTTGCTATTATTGAGGTTTCTGTCCAGAGCTGACCTTTGTCTGATATTTCTGTATAAAATGCAGCCATCATCTTCTATTGTGACACTTTAGTAATGGATATTCACTGTGACATATACTAGTTGTATAACTCAGGAGTTTAAATTGTGAATGAATTGTTGGGCTTTTGTTAATCTGAGTCCCAGCTAGTCTCATGGCTTTCCTTCCTTGCACCTTCTTTGTAACTTCTCTTATTAGTTCTTTTTTATATTCAACTTTATAGCCACTTTTGTATATATATACAAAAGATATTCTTTTGACAGTATTCTTAACTGAAGGCCTGGTGTCCATGGCTCAACATCTTCATAAGCAAGGTTTTATTGAAATATAGGTACACTCATTCATTTAAAATTATCTTTGTTTTCCTACTGTAATAGCCAAGTTGAGAAACCCCGACAAAAGCCTATGCCCGAAAACCCCTAAATATTTACCATTCATCCACTTATAAACAAAAGTTTCTCATCTTCTGCTTTAGTACAATCTAGAATAGAATTTTTATGATTGTATTAGTGAAAACTAAATCTATATATCAGGGCTGACATTTTTTAAAATTGCTTTTGTTATTTTTCCTTAGTTTTCTACATACACTTAATCTTTAGATATACTCCACTATTTCTTGTTTCCTAGGAGACAGTATCAAAGAATGTGTGCTGAATTTGTTTCAAGTGCACTTTGAGAGTTTGTTGAAAATAACATATGATGTTTCCCTGTGTATTTGTTAACATAATATCACAGGGCAGATCCCCCAGGACCTAGGTTTTGGAACAATGATTTGCATATAGAGTATTTGGAAGGAAATGGTCTCAGAATCCAAACCTGTAGAGAGAAAAGTGTAAGTGGGAGGGTTTGAGCAGCAACAGTGACTATAAAACTCTAGCTCCCTTGTGGGAAGCTGTGGGTCTGCAATCGCCTTATAGAGTTTGGTTGAACTGAGACAAAGGTGACAGGAGATCACTATTTTTTTTCCAAAGGAGACATAGATAAAGAAGTCTCCAGCCAATTGCAATTTCCAGAGAGAAAGATGTCTGTATACACCATCAACTCTTCTACCAACTGCTCACATGAATTCTTCAGGATAGGGGTGGCTATATGCTGGTGAAAAATCACACCATATACTGCATTAAAACAAATTAACATTTAGTTGACTTATAGATATTTAATGTCTCTAATAATAGGATTAAAAGCCCAAAATATTTAAGCTGTAATATTATTTTGTAAGCAATTGTTAAAAATCAGTTTTCTCATACTTTGAGTAAGGTGTTGCCTCAAGTTTATAGTTTATTTTTTAAAAAAACGATATATGTATACATATGTGTGTTTATGTTTGTGTGTGTGTGTGTGTGTGTGTGTGTGTGTGTGAGAGAGAGAGAGAGAGAGAGAGAGAGAGAGAGAGAGAGAGAGAGAGAGAGAGAGATGGAGGGAGGGAGGGAGGGAGGGAGGGAGGGAGGGAGAGAGAATATATACACACACCTCTACATTCACAAGCCTTGTGAATTTTGCTGTGATATCTGCTTTCCAAATAGTTTTGCACCAATTATCTTTGGTGCTTCCTTAAAGGCTAAGAAAAATATAATAGTGGTCCCGATGCTAAAGAGACATTTCGGTGGTTAAGAGCACTGCCTGTCTAGTCAAGGAATCTATATTTGATTCCTAGCACTATGTAGCAGTTTACAACCATCTGTAACTCCAATTTCAGGAGATCTGATATGCCCTTCAGGCCTCCAAGGGCAATAGGCATGCATGTACTTCACAGAAGTACATTCAGGCAAAGCAACCATACACATAAAAGCATAAAATAAAATTATTTTTTAATATTAAATTAATATGTTCTAAAGTTTTCTAAAGAGAAGTCCTAATTTCATATAATTAAAATAAAAGTTGAGTAGTTCAAATTAAAATTGAAAAAAAAAAAGCTTACTTTTACCTCCCTATATATATATTGGCACACTAATATTTGGAGAATGAAAGCATTACTTTTGCTGTGCATTCTGAGAAGTTCAATGTGTACAATACAGTTTTATATTGGGTTCACATCACATTGTGTTATGGTTTCCAAACTCACCCTGTGATTAATTTTCAAGTCTGTTCTCTGCAATAGAAATAGAAATGAAAGAAACCTGCTTTTCCTATGACTTGTGATTTTGGGGTTAATTATAGCAAGAAAAATTAACTAGAAACTAACAAATTTACCTTTAATTATGAAAGAAGTAAGTCAAAGCCATATACCTCAAATTCTTGTAAGAAATATGGTACCTAGGGCTCTCTTCTGGCAATTTCATGACTTAAGTATTCTCCTTCTTAATAGACCCCTTCACAATTAGTCAAGTTACCATGGGTAAAGCAAAGGCACAGTTTGTAGAGTGGTAGAGGATTTCCATGAATGTAGTTAACCAGTTCTCCATGTATAACTAAACTTCTAAATGAACTTAACTACCATAAGATATTAATGTGCCACTTGGTAACTTACCTGTAGCAATTTATTCAAGACTTGAAAAAAATATTTTTTTCCCTATAGATCTTTTATTAAAGACTACAAGAACTAGGTTATTTTCAGCAAGCAAGGCCACAAGAAAACTTTTAATAACATACATCAGGGGTTTTTCAACTCTGTAGACCTTTGCTAGAATTTAGAAATACAGAGGTGGTTCCATTGACCTGAAATGTGAGATTGCCATCCAGCAACTCTGGATGCCTATGTCTCAGAGTGAACAGGCCAACAGCAGGATTACTGCCCTGCCAAGGATTATTGATCCTGATGACCCAGGGGGAATTGAATTGTTACTCAGACTAGAGGGAAACAATAAATGTATGTTTCCAGTGAGATGGTGTTAAGCTGTCCTACTTACCACTGCAGTCACCTATAACTAAGTCAGGAAAAAAAATACAAAACCCAGCATACGCAGGACTGATTCAATGCTTACCTATACATACAAGAGCATTTGAGCTCAGCAATCATAAAATATCATGATTAAAGGAAAATAAGGATATAGAATTTCTCATGTAAGGTAAGGGGAAAAACACTATCTGCATATGACAACTTACAGAAATGATCATTTTGGGAATAAGAATTTCTTTTATTTGCGATGAACAATTTTGGTTCTTCTTTATGACATTATATCATATATACACTGATGACAGTTAACTTTGTATTGTGATTCTTCCATTATAAGACACAAATGAAATTCTACTGTCTTCTTAGGAAAAGTTAGTGTACAATTAGTTTTCAGCAAGATAATTGTGATGTAAAGTAAAACATTGATTTGCTGTTATCATTATTTGTGGATGAAGTATCGCCAGGGTAGCTCTGTATGCAAATTTTCATGACTTACAGTAATTCAGTCAGAAGAACCTTGGTATTTTGTAGATAAGATTAAAGTCTGGATATCTTTGATTCTCTCAGTAATCAGTTTAAAAATATACAGACAAGGCTTCCTTAATTGAGAAGAAAACCTACCTGTAGTCAGTATCTTGAGCCCAGATATAATTCAAACTTACCTTCCTGAAGGCTTGCTGTAGATTTTGGACTAAACTAGCTAGCCTTATTGTTATGCAATCAGATCTCTTGCAATATATTTCTGAACTTATATCACTGGCTATTTTGTTTCTCTGGTAGAACTTTTATTATTACAGTATGTATCTTTCTGCAAATTCAATGAGATGTATACTTATAAGAATTATGAGTAAGGTCAGAATTTTG
This sequence comes from Onychomys torridus, assembly GCF_903995425.1. Classification (NCBI taxonomy): domain Eukaryota; kingdom Metazoa; phylum Chordata; class Mammalia; order Rodentia; family Cricetidae; genus Onychomys; species Onychomys torridus. The sequence goes on from NC_050459.1 coordinate 44,862,357, forward strand.
CACTGAGAATTCAGTTTCTTAAAAATGACCCCCCCCCCAAAAGACTTTGAAGGATTTAGAAAACCAAGGTTGAATAGATTCAATACTTAAAAAAAAAAAGTATAGGAAAGAATTGTACATCCAGTGCATTCAATGAGGTGTAGGGAAGTAGATAAAGGATGACAGCCAGAATATGTAAAGATAATTTTTTTCTTTATATAGTTAAAGGAAATAAAATCAAGCTTCCATATTTCTAGGGCCATAAATAGTAGCTCTGAGATAGAGGCTCATTTGGAAAGTACTTGTGATGCAAGCGTAAGATCTAAGTTTGGTCCTCAGCATCCATAGTGCTGACTCTAGTAGCTTGTTGTTTGCAATCTCAGTCCTGGTGAGGTGGTAACAATCTGTGGGGGCCAGATGTTTGCTGCTTTGAGACCTTGTCACAACAAACAAGGTGTACAACTTCTGAGAACACTAATATTTGCCTTCTTACCAAAACTGCTCTGATTACTGAGTGATTCAGTGGAGAGAATGAGATGGCTAACATTGACTGTTTTCTTGAAAACAAGGAAGCAGGTCTCTGGGCACATCTCTAATGGATTGCCTAGATTAAGGTCATCCTGAGAGAATATCTGTGAGGGACTGAAGCAAGACTCACCTTAACTGTTGCTGACACCATTCCCTGAGTGTAACATCCCTGACTGTGTAAAATGGAGAAATAAGTTTGAGCCCTCAGATACAGACATTCATTTCTGTTTTCTTCTTACTTTGTTTTGTAACAAGGCCAGCTGATTCACACTCCTGATGCCTTGACTTCCTCGCAGTAGTTGGTGTGTAGCATGAAACTGTGAGTTAAATGAACCCTCTTTCCCTTAGGTTGCTCTTGCCAGATACTTTTACTATAGTAACAGAAAAAGAAACCAGGACAGGGATTTTTTCCCTATATTCTCATAATTCATTGACTTTATCAGTAGAGTAGGATGCTAGAACATTGCTTAATAGACAGAAAGAATGAGGAGACTGCTTCTAAAGTTTAAGGAGAGATAAAAATATGAAACCTAAATGTGCAAAAGTAGGGTGTATGAAATTTGTAAGTTGTTTCATGTGATGTGACATAACAGTTGGTAATGTTATTATCACGATAGAAACACTTAAACTTAGATTACATGGTATGATTGTGGAATTTTTCTCACCAGATTTAATTCACTTCCACGGATGTATTATGAATAGCCAATAAGGAAAAGTGAATTAAGGTATGCACATGTTAAATTTATGAATAACTGTAGCTTGAGTTTTCCTGCCTGGTCCACGGTCAGAACAAATCTCTCTCACCTGCCTGTCCCGCAGCCTCTCAGACCCAATCAAGTAAATACACAGAGACTTATATTGATTACAAACTGTATGGTCATGGAAGGCTTCTTGTTAACTGTTCTTATATCTTAAATTAACCCATTTTTATTCATTTATAATTTGCCATGTAGCTTGTGGCTTACCAGTACCTTACATCTCTCTTTTTATGGCAGCGGCTGGCAGCGTCTCTCTGTCTCAGCCTTTTACTTTTCAGAATTTTTCTCTCTGTTTGTCCCACCTATACTTTCTGCCTGGTTACTGGCCAATCAGTGTTTTGTTTATTAACCAATCAGAGCAACACATTTAATATACAGAACCTCCCACAGCAAATGACTTGCAGGAGAAAGAATTTAAAGGAAAAGAAAGAAAGGGAGAGAGAAAGAGAAAGAGAGAGACAGAGAGCAGAAAATATATCAGAACATATAATGATAGTGAAAAATAGGCAGAAAATATAAGGAATAAATTCACACTTCATATTGGTTAGCACACAAGGGGCTGAGAAAAGATTTATGTGAAAAATAATAAATTCAAAGGTTGGTGTACTATATATCAAATTCAGTAAAGCATACAAAATAATGTTGTGGAGTGACTAATTCAGATATTTGTCCTAGCTATGGCTGCATGTAATGTAGTGGGCAGGAGAACTATTGATATACCAGTGAATATATTTTCATATTAAAGCCAAATATCTATTACAATACAGCTTCCTGTTTCTGAGATATGAACAGAACAATGGAACTACTTTGGAAAGGAGTTAAAGACTAGAATGGTGGGATAAAGTACACATGCACACACACATACACACACACACACGCACACACACATACACACACATACACACACATATACACACACACATTCATACACACACATACACACATACACACACATACACACACACACACACACACACACACACACACATACACACACACACACATACACACACGCACACACACATGCACACACACATACACATACATACACACACACATACACTCACATACACACACATATCCACACACACATACACACACATACACACATACACACATACACACACACACACACATACACACACATATACACACATACACACACACATACACACAAAACAAAACAAAACTTGTAAGGGGTATTTGTGCCATCCTCTACAAGATTTGGGGGTCATTGTCAAAGGAAGAACAGAAAAAGTGTGAGGGCCTGGAGAGGTGGAGAGAAATATTAAGCACTGGTCTCTGGGGTGGGGGTGGGGATCACACAGTGACTGTTGTACTCTAAATGACAACGACCATGTGACTCCTGAACAGGATTTTCATAAGAGTGGATTTTCATGGGGTTGCCACATCATGGAAACGGGAAAAGATGATCGGTCCCTATACCTCCATGAGGAGGATCTATATGCTGTTCACAGTTTATGGTTGAGGCAGAGGTATTTTCTTCAGTGGTGTAGCCACTGCTATCATCAACAAACTCTGCCACAATCCTGTAAACAAGCCCAATGAAACTCATTGGGCTACACTCACTAAGTAAACGAATAAATGAGTGAGAAAGACAGACGTGTAGACAGGTGCTAGTTGGAAAAAAAGAAGTGGATTTGTGAGAGCCAGCAAGGGAAAGAAGACAGAGTAACAGGGAAGAATGAACAAAATCCATTACATGTGTGACGATGTCATGACAAAGCCATTGTTAGGGACAACTAGTAAATAGCAATAAAAGACTTTGTAAAAGCTCGAGATCAGAAATCAGGAATGGCATTTACAATATCCGGACTCTGGGGTACATCATATATAAATGTAAAGCACTCTTTCTTTGACGGGACCACTGAGCAATAAAAGGATCTGTGAGTTTGTTGTGAAATGGTGGCCCATTGACATTTCAGATGCTACACCTATGACTGCCTAAGCAAGAATTAAAGGAGGACAGCGACAGTAGACATGCAAACCTGGACAGCAGAAATCCCAGGAGTCCTGAATTCTGGAAGCCATATTCCAGATGGGTTCGATGACCTGGGATGGATGTGTGAAGTCAGTGTCAAGAACAGACTGCAACCACCTGTTGTTTAAACAAATGGCCCCGGATAGCCTGCCCTGTCTTTATTGATACAGTTTCAATGGTTTGCATGAACAGTTTAAGAATCAGTTTTGCTTCCTTATGTTTCTAAAAGTGGTTACAAATAATTAACCGATTGTTCTTTGCATTATTCCCCTTCTGTCTCTCACTAGTAGCCATTGCCTCATCGATCTAAATCTCTGCTCTTAGGAGCATAAGCAGTCTTGTAAGCTGCAAAGGGATTCTTCTAAATAGGCACACCGACAGGTAGATCAGTGTGCCCAGTTGCTAGCATATGTTGTTCCATCTTCTTGCACGGTGAGAGAAAGTTTTGTCTCTTGTGGTTAGTATTTACCTCTGATAGGGTCTGGCCTTTAATGATCAACTCACCAGCCAAAGCTGGAGCAATTCATTCTATACTCTCTACTACTCTATCTTCTCTGGGGATATACCAAGTTTTCCCATTTATCCTATAGGTGACATAACTGGGAAACTTACTTTTAATAGTTGACATAGTTATTAGAAATGAAGAAACTTGGTTTCTATGATTCTGATTCATTCCCTGTTCCTAGACTATTTCTATTAACTCCTGATATCACCTATTTAATAATATTTCTTTAAAACTCTTATGATTAAAATTATTCTTTCCAGAACAGTTATGCAAATATGTGGCTTTAAACTTCATGTCCTACTCTAAATCATTCAAGCTACCAGTTTGGCTAGCATAGTGAAAGCAAGCAGAACACTTGGACACACACTCCTGGGGTCATGCCCAGAATTATGCAGTGAACTGTCCACAAGTCTTTGCCAAGTGGGTCAGGGTCTCCAGGGTCTTGTCATAAGAAGAGCCATTCATGCTATTCCCAGGCCTTATTCCCCAAGGATGTCACATGGCTCCTGCCATTTGAACCGTATAGAAAGAACTACAGACAACTGAGGAACACTGAGATTAAAACAAATATTCTTCCCCAGGGAAGAGCATACACTAGTTAGTTATCCAATATCAAATGATCAGCCCTGAAAGCATATATACAGGTTACATTATATGAACTGAACAGCTTATACTTAAGAATATACATGTAACAGCAATGAATGGAAACAGTGCCTGTGATGAATTTGCATGAGACTGGACATCTGTGCACTCCCATTCAGATCTGGGAGTCCTGAATGATTAATGGAAAGCTGTTGACCTTTTATCTGTGTTGGAATCCTGAAAATGTTTAATTTAAGGAACATTCAGAGTCTGAACCAACAACCAGGAAGCTTGCATGGGTCCGACCTAGACAGTGTGTGTGTGTGTGTGTGTGTGTGTGTGTGTGTGTGTGTGTGTGTGTGTGTGTGTATGTGATAGTTGTTTATTTTGCTCTATTTGTGGACTGCTAACAATGAGAGCAGAGGCTATCCTACCACTTTGGCTGGCTCTTGGGAACCTATTTCTTTTACAGGATTGCTTTTGATCAGCCTTAATGCAGGGGGAAGTGTTCAGTCTTACTGCAACTTGAAGTGCCATGCTTTGTTGATAGCCATGGGAGGCCTGCTCTGCACATGAACAGAGGAGAAGTGGGCTGGGAAGGGGGAGGGAGGTGAAGGAGAGGAAGGGAGGAGAAGAAGGGGAAACGGCAATCAGGATGCAAAATAAGAAAATTAATTAAACAAATAAAAACATTCTTAAAAAAGAACATGGTTACAGCAAGAGGATAGATAAACTTGTGAAGAGTGAAGACAAACAGATAAAAAGCAAATTGTCATCCTTCCATGTCTTTTTATGTTGGCTGTCAGAAAAGGCTGTGGCCCAGATTCACACTAGGTCTTCTTGCTTCAAGTAATCTAATTAAAAAATGAACAGTAACTTGAGGTTTAGTTGGTTCCAGGTGTAGTCATGTTGTCAACCAAGATTACTCATCACTCTGCTAAAATGTAAAGCCAAATGCAAAGGGAAATGCTGCCAGTTTACCTTTGATTGAATTTCACTAGGATACACCAATTACTAAAATTCTTATTGCTGTTATCATGTGTCCATCCCTTCATATCATTAGCCAAGGAGAGTTCAAGTTATACTCTGAAGTGCTTGCATTAGGATCTCTTAGTTGCTACTTATGTAACTATTTAAAGTCATTTAATAAGATAAAAATGTGAAAGACAGCGTCTTCTACCAAAAATGTCTTATTGTGATGGATTTTGAGTGCCATGCTATGTTTTATCCTCCTTTTAAAATTATTGATTTAGAAACTTTGAAGATAAATTTAGATGTTGAGCTGTGCATGTGAGAGTGAAGATGTTTATAAGATAATCCAGACCAAGGTGCATCCTGGAAATAGAATTGAAGGCACTTGTGAACCACTTGGTGTGGGTGGTGAAAGCCCAAATCAAATCCACTGCTAAAGAAATACATAGTCTTAACCACTGAGTCATTAACCCAGCTCTCATCCTATGGTTAAATAGAATATGTTCATGGTATAGGAAACAATACCTGAATTATTTGATGTGGCATGCATTTAGTTCTCTATAAGCAGTGGATTTTCATGGAAATATTAATATTATAATTAAGGTCACTATTTACTTATACTGTTCACTACTAATATATGACTAATTTTTTGTTATACATTAAAACAACCTAAATCCACTTCATTTTTAAATATTTCATATTTCATCCTGTTTTTCCCATGGGAAGAGTAAATGATGGCTTACATTGTATGGAACTTAAAGTTATGTACTAAACAATGGGAAGGCCAGACAATATAAATAAACATCAAAATATAGAAAATTTTTTTCTGAAGTACTGAATAAATATTTTCTGGGTAATATTATTTTTTGTAGAATAATTACTCTGAAAGTCAATTACTTGTGTGTTTTTAGTTAAAAAAAAAAAAACGCTCCTAAATTGATTATTATTTTGCTTGGAAATGTATTGTGTTTTTATGCTTTGACTCCAAATGTTACACTTAACCAATTTAAAAGAATTATGTTTACTGGGATACTAAGTGGAAAATGTGTCTATCAATGGTATTGTATGTTTTCAGATTTTCAACACAACAGAATTGTGGCAGGTGTCCACCCAGTTGCCCCACAGGCAAGCCGATGGACTGTACTGAGTTTTAATGATTGAAGCAAGTAGCTTGTGGAGGTTGAATTCATCATTTTTATGATGCTTTAAGAAAGAAAAAAAGAGTACATCTTGTGTGTTTTTTTCTATGAATTGTTCTGTCAGTCTTTTAAAAACCCCAATGTATCTGAGACAATATAGTAACTCCTACACAAAGAGCTGTTTGGATAACTTGTTGTGATGTGGCAGGTCCAAATTAAATAACGGAAGAAAACTCTTCACAGCAGGTGCAAGAAAGCATTGTTTCCCTGTAATAAATGTCATAATTTCATAGAAGACACATAATAGAGGCAAAGCACCTTTACTTATTGGTGTGTAATAATCCTTTAGAAAGATTGACACATCATTAAGGACACCTTGTCTACCTCTGACAGATCTTTCCAGTGAGTTGTCTTATGTCTTCAAAAGTGTTTTCTTATTACTCTCTTATCCATTCACATAAAACTAAAAGAACTGTTCAAGGAGTCAGCATTCTGCTGTGATGGAAATAGCAATAACTTGGCACTTAAGATTACCTGCTTACTTATGAGATTACTTTTTCTCCTATATTAAATCTTAATCGATGACTCAAAGGCAACATAAAAACTTGTGTAATTATTTCAATTCTTGTAGCCTTTACTTTCTTGGTATGTAAAGTAGAAATAAAAGTTTACTGACAGAATTATATTACACACTGCTTGAGAACGATCTAGTAGGTGGCTGGCACATGATACTTAATAAATAAGATTTGTGTTTCCTTTGTGATGCCTAAGGCAATTTGGAGTTTCTGATCTAGATGAAGTAAGTAGCCACATGTCCAACCAAGATGATTATAAATGATTTTGTTATTAATTTCCATGAATAAATAACAAATATTTGAAGGTTTTTTTGCTTTGTTTTTGTTGTTGTTGTTGTTTTGTTTTTCGAGACAGGGTTCATCAGAATAGCTTTGGTGCCTGTCCTAGATCTTGCTCTGTAGACCAGGCTGGCCTCGAAATCATAGAGATCTGCCTGGCTCTGCCTCCTGAGTGCTGAGATTATAGGTGTGCAGCACCACTGCCCGAAATATATGAAGGTTTTTATTAAGATGTTCATAATCGCAAAACAATGATTTAAATAAAAATAGAAATACTCAAACAAAAACCAATAGTTACCTGTCAGCTTAATGGAAAATTTATAATGCTTACATTGTTTTCATTGTGCACTAAATATTTATTTGAATTATTTAAGTTTATCTTTGAAATGGTTCATTACAGAAGTTAAATATCCTCCCTACATGATGCAATTAATAAAGAGTTGAAGCAAGCCAAACCTCAAGGTCTGTAAACAAATTGAGTGTGTTATAGCCTCAAAATTTATAACAGTATTACAGACAGTTAATGATGACATATTCAATAAAGATAGCATTAGCTAATTGAAATTTGATTATTATTTCTGGTAGTAAATAACCAAGCCTACTCATTCTGTCCAATTTGATTTCCAAAGTTGTGCACACATTCTTGGGGAAAATAAGTTACAGGTCTGCTTCTACCAGAGACTAAAGCTTTATTCACTTCCTTATACTGTCTTGATATTTTCATCAGTATTATGTTTTCATGTTTCATTTGATTGCAGCATCTGTTTGTTCTTTACATATATGAGTCCTATCAAACATTCAGTGACTTTAGAAAATGTAACAGAATTGTTGTTCATTGTAATAGAAACACCTTCTTCCATGATCCATTGCCTCCACTCAAGTCCTAAAGATATATCATCACTGAGTCAGTAATTATCTGTTATGACTTCAAATAGGTAAATCTGATAGACTCCATCTTGATTTTTTTCCTTAGTATTAATAGATCTCATTTTTATTTAAGAATCACTCTTCACAGTCTCTAAAAATACTCCTATATGCCTTGTAAGTTAAGGCCTAAGGTATCCATATCTCCAAAACCTGTTTATGTTGAGTATCCTATGCCAGAGATAACTTCACACAGCATGACTGTTACCTATATTTACTTGGTACACTCTAAACACACCAGCCACCCACCGATGCTGAGCATGAAAACCTCCAATCTCACCTCATTCCCTACACCCAGTATCTAATGCAAGCTCAAAGATTGGTTTATTACACCATTAACATTTCTTTTTAGATCTAATTTTCCTTGAACTTCTCCGCTAGTGAGTACTTCTTTATATAAAACAGTTCATTAATGAATAACTTTCAAAGAAGTTAATAAATAATATATTGAGAGCATTTCTTTGAACATATATATATATATATATATATATATATATATAGTGTATATATATAATATTATACATATAATAGTGGCAGAAGCAAAGGAAGAGATACTTAATGTTTTACATGGAAGTCAAATAAGGACCTGAAAATATCTCATTAAACCCCCAAACTATAAGTACAATATTTTGGAGCAAAATGGTGAAGGAAACTGATTGTCTCTATTATTACTGACAGATTCATTTTTCAAAGGAAGTGCTAAGTAAACATAGCCTTGGAAGATTGGTTTCAGAGAAAGGAAACGTAACTAACATACAAATGAAAAGCAATCCCCTGTTGATCTCAAAGGACTAAGAAGTGATTCCTGATTGGCACATCCTAAATTGAATACAGAGAGACAATCTTAAATCTTCAGTTTATCATCCAGCACTTGATGGGGGACAGCATAGAGATTGATTACATCAGTCACTATACTATTATTTTGCCAAAATATTCACTTTCTTTATCAGTTTGTCATTTGAGCATATTTTCAATTTGTTTGTTTCCTATCTACTAGTTTTCTCTTAATATTTATTATGTCAGACATTTCTCCATGCCTACATACTCTTTGTTAGTAAAATGGGCTTTTAAACGAATATTTTACTAATTTAAAGTTTAATTCAGTTTGATTCCATAGACATCTCTTTAAGGTGATATTCCTGCCTGCCTCCCTCATCTCACTTCTCTCTCATTCATAAATAAAGCGCACAGTGAATGTATTCAACAACTCCATTCTTGCTGTGGAATCTCTATCACAAATCTTTCCACTTACAATTTCACATTACTTTTTCTAACAAATGCTTCTGAGTCCTTGATAATATAGAGAACTTTAGGAATCATTAAATATTACCTTTCTTCTTTCATCAAATGATAAAAATCAGTATTTTCATGTCATTCAAGTCCTCAGAGCTTTCTTACTCTATTTGAGAGCAGCGATATGGATGCCTCTGAAAAACTAAGATGAAAAGGGATCCATTTTAATGTGTTATTTGAAAATTTGGAGAAAGATTCTGCTCAAATTGTTTTGCATCATCCTTATTTAAGTTTAAGAAAACACATGATTTTTCAACGGCTGTCTCATCTTTCATCTTTTAAGCACAATTTATTCTTTTAATAATAGTTGTAAATTATTTAGTCAGATAAAATCATATAATCACGTTTATACCTAGGAGAGCATAAGAAACTATAAAAGAGACATTCCATTCCAACACATAGTTAATTATATAGTAGACGTGACAGATCTTCATTCAAAAATCATAGAAATAACTGAAATTACAATAAAAATAAATACAATGAGGGGGAGCATGAAGTTTAAGGAGTGGATTCATTCAAATAACACTCATTTATCACCTGTCATCTGTATGTGTGACATGGACTTCTATTTTCAGTACATTGTGAAATGGACCAGACTAGTTCTCCTAATGAAGATAATGACCTAATAAGAAGAATTATAAAATATCCTATTTGAATTAAACAAATTAGGCTAATGTTTGACCCAGGGGTGGGGAATAGTGAGGAAATGTTTTATACAAAATGATTCCACATGCAACAACTAAGTGGTCAGAAAAACCAACCAACAAACAAAAACACTTGATCTCAGGAAGCAAATCATGAGATCACAGGAAGGAAATCATGAGATCACAGGAAATACATCATTAGATCACAAGAAGGAAGTCATTAGATCATAAGAAGGAAATCACAGAGTGATTAAAACGTGGTTAAAATTTGGATCCAGTGTGAATTGTTATAGGCCTGAAATCTTAGAGTTATGGAGATAACTCATATAAAAGCAACAAAGGACTAAGTCCTTAAGTACATGCAAAAACTTAGATTTTTTTTCTATTTTATTTTTCTCTGAAATTTATAAGATGAGTTTCTAAAATGTTAAAAACAATTGTAGAAAATCCTTCAGAATATTACAGTTGATCGTATTAAAAAATGATGGTGGATTGACATACAGTTATGTTATTAGAATTGAGAGAAGTTCATAGACCATTAAATTTAAAAATAAATAATGACATGAAATATATTGTGAGCATGAATTAGATGACATAGATAGTGAATGTATGGTTTCTGATTCCCAGTTTTGGACAAATAGGTCTGAAATTGTTCTTCAAAGAAGAAATGTCAGAAAATAATTTGAATTTTTAAATGAAGTCAGCAAGAAGAGTTTTAGTTTTTAATAAAAATATATTCCTCTGATATTTCATAGATATTTAGCTTCTGGGGTTTCAGGTTGGAGCTACTATACGAGAATCACTGAGTCATATATACATAGGCAATGTTTGAAACCACAGACAAATAGAGCAGAGTGGTTATTAAATAACAAAATAGTGTTGGTGAGGGCAAACTGAAAAACAAAACCAAAACAAAATACAAGAAAAGTCAAATAGGTAATGGCTATCTAGAAGACACATTAATTAAAAAAGAGCACACCTAGAAATAGCAGTGAGAACAATGAGTTGGAAACAATAATTATGAGTGAGGTAACAGATTCAGAAAGAAAAATGTCACATTTTCTCTGATTTGTAGATGATACGTTTGAAACTTTACATATGCACATTCCATAAGGAAGTTCCCTAGATGTTAGGATATTGGGAAGGGACTGGGGAAGAGGCTTTTAAGAAAAGGAAGATAGAACACAGTGGTATGAGGGTTCAAGGAAAATAATAGAAATAGGAAGGTCAAATGGGGTGTTAGATGGGAGGGAGGAATAGAAGAGGAAATAGGAGAAAGAGTACATGAATAATAATAGGGACCTTTTGAAAATACCACAGGGAAACCTGCTACTGAAAAGAATGTGTGTGAGTGTGTGTGTGTGTGTGTGTGTGTGTGTGTGTGTGTGTGTTTAAACTGAGTTACCCTATATGATTCAATTATTCTCCTAGTAGCCATGCCAGCCTAACCAAAAAAAAAAAAAATTGTTCACTGTTAGGAGTAAGTTATCTCTTTTGGAATTTTTGCCTCATAGACTTCTAAAAATTAGTCACTGTTGTTCATTACCCTCCTGGATATGACAAAAATACCCAATTACTGAAAACAATACTGACTTGGGTCCTACAACATGAACAAATCTAGGTGATTTTCACAGGAACTTTGAACCTTACTGGATAACTTTTATAGTGCTGGACTTTGCTGTACATGGAACTGGAAGAAAAAAGTAATCATCATTATTTCCCACCTGTGAACCCTTCACAAGATTAAGTCTGGTAAAAGCCAGCATGGAAATGGCCTCAGCAAAGCTATTGATCATTGATAGTGTTGAGGAGAGAGAAAATCAGCTTTTTTTTTTTTTTTAAGGATGTGTCTCTGTGTTCACTGACCAAGTACCAGAGTATATGGCCCATACAAATTAGACTCAATAGGTTGGAAAAAAACCCAAAAAGGACACATAGTTGGGGAGGAAGGAAGCTGGCCCTGGGAGGAGTCAGGAGGGGTGAATATAAACAAAGGATATGAAAAAAAATTCTCTAAAAGGAAGAAGAATTCTAGCCATCACAGCCTGATAATACAAGAAGTACTCTATACCCACAAGTATTTATTTCTTTCATTGTGTCTTTGAATATATACAAATTACTCACCTTGCTTAAAAACATATATATATATATGCTTCTCTATTACCTCATTACATTTCAAATGAACAATGTTTGATCCAATTTTATGAAATCCTCAGATTCTGTCACTTCATATTTACATTTAGAACTATGTCATTTGTTAATAGTAAAAAAATAAAAACACAAATTTGTATTTGCCAAGATATGAAGATAAATGAAATGTAAGAGTGAGAATACTAAAACATGGGAATCATTGGAGATAAGTAGCACAGTGACATTGTAGGAAGATGCTAATGTTTACTAATTTTCACTGTTAGTAAACTGAATAACCTATATATGGATGTTTTAGAGGAGTATTGATTATTGTATGAAGATATTAGTTGCACAGATTTTATTGATAAACATTTTCAGACATGTGTGAGAAAAATGAATAAATGAAAAAAATGAATGAATGATTTTGAATTAGCAGGCCAGTTTACAACTAGTTTACAACTAATATAAAATGTCCCTTCATTCATTATATAGTAATAGAAACAGAAGAAATAGGTTCTTCTTATGTAGTACACAAAGGTTAAAGAGGATACATCCTAGTGTTAATTGGACAGAGAAATTTTCCAGTGATGAAATATATTACTAGGCATTTACAAGTAAACACTGTTATCTTACACTAAAACATAAGCTAATGCATGATAACTTGAGAAGAGAATTATATATCAGAAAGAAAAAGTGAATTACTTCCAAAGTTCTATGATAAGAAACTCATCAGAACTGTAGTAGAGAGGGAAGAGGAATGTGTGCTTTTACTATGGGTATAATGTGGTGATACTTTATTTGTATGTTAATAAATAAATTTTGCCTGGAGAGTAGAGGTAATAGCAAGCCATTAACACAAAAGTCAGGCAGCGGTAGCACACGCCCTGAATCCGATCACTTGGCAAGCAGGGTCTCTGTGTGTTCAAGGACACACTAGGGAACAGACAAGCGTGGTGACACACACCTTTAATCCTAGTACCAACCATAGAGACCTGAAGGTCTGTACAGACAGGCAGTAACAAGGAAGTGAGGTAGCTGGGCTAAGAGCCAATGAGAGGTCAGAACAGGAAGTCAATAAATGCCTGGATAGACAGGAAGTAGCTCTCCTGGGAAGCTATGGCAGCATGGTGAGTTAAGGTTAGCTAGTAGCTTTGACTGTTTCCCCGATCTCTAAAGCCTTCACCCCTATATTTGGCTCTGTGTTTCTTATTTAATAAGACCATTAGGAAGTTCGTCTACAGTGTAAAGTAAGAGATTGATTAAAAGGACAATTGAATAGCAGAAAGGATCTCATAGGATTATGGTGTGCCTTATATATCTTTTTACCCATATCAAAAGGTGTCTAGAAAGCTTGAGGGTGTTGCCCCTGAAACATCTCAGCAGGAGTCAAAAACATAGACAAAGGTCTATGATACAGCTCTTGTCTAATGGACGAAAACCCTCACAATGACTCACAAGACCACAATGGTTTCGAGAAATTTATTTCAGCCAACAATATTGCCGCCTTGAACTGAAAGAAACTTGGTGAGCACAAAACGACAGATGTTTTAAACTCAAAAGAAAAAGAAAAAAAAAATGCCTGGTGGGAAGAAAGCTGTTGAAACTACTGTACTGTACAAACATATTGCCTCGCCTGAGAAAGAGGAGATCACTGATAGGTCAGAGGAAGAAAGAGCAGAGAGAGGTCAGTCCAAACTAAAGTGGATTGTTCCTGGGCAATGAAAGCTACTCACCACTTGTACCCGGGATTCCACAACACTTATTTGTCTACTTGTTTACATTCTTTTGAAGTTATTATCTACAACTGATATCTTTTTTTTTCCTTTCTCCTCCTGGTGGAATCTTGAGGGGAGATAGAGAAATGATGGCTAGGGGAAATCAGGGGAATACAAACAAAGAATCTTACTTTCCTCTCTCTATAAATACAGGCAGCAACCCTAGATGACATCTTAGAAACTCATCTAAATCTGGTTTAGATTTTTGAACTTTGAGTTGATACTATTTAGATAAGATTTGGAGCCGGCATTAATGAGACTATGAGATGTAGATACACATAGGGAGAGTTTTCAAAACTGGGCCACTGTTCTAATGTAGCACTTTAGAACCTTAAGAAGGAATAAGCATAATTTTCAGAGAGGGGAGATACAAACAATGGGTGGGTTTTGTTGTTGTTTTGTTTTGTTTTGTTTTTTTGTTTTTTGAGACATGGTTTCTCTGTGTAGCTTTGTAGCCTTTTCTGGAACTCACTCTGTAGTCCAGGGTGGCCTTAAACTCACAGAGATCCACCTGCCTCTGCCTCCTGAGTGCTGGGATTAAAGGCATGCACCACCACTGTCTGGCTTTAAATAATGGGTGTTGCAAGGCAGTTGCAGTGAGTAGTACCATCAGGTGTTCCCAAGGTTTGACATGTTGCTTTCTTTATACTGTGAAGAATCTAATTCTTTTGAAGAATCCAGTTTTTACAATGAACAGCATATAAATCATGCCCTGAGCTTGGAGTAGAAGAACAAACAGACTAACAAAAACCCACAAAAGTTTAAAAGATCACTATTATTACAATTTTGAGACTCAGTCAAAAATATACTCTACTAAGCAAGTATCATCTTCAATGACAAACTATATCTATTCAGTGTTTCTGATGATAGCTTTTCCTTTCTATCAGAATTTGTTTCTTAATTATTTATAAGGAATATTTTCCTAATATTATAACCCTTTATCCCAATTACTGTCAACTTTTAGCACCTTTTCTATTTCTATAGGTAATTAGATGCACTGCAACAATAAAAACAAACAGAAGTAACCTCCTTTACTGGGATGCCTTTGTGTCACATCCAATAATGTGGTAAAACTCACTTCTTATTTCCTTTCCCCACTGTATTGCTATAATACGTATTACACTTTTAATTTGCAACCATATGATATGACACATATCATATAAAATGAAGTCTACTTTTCACTCAGAACAGTAATTTTCATACTAAAGCCAGAGAGAATCCTAGCATATAGTTTTAACACAACCCCATGTATTTCTAGGAACCAATAGCCTTGAAGCAACTATAGAATCATATTTCTCTGAGTGCTATTTAGCGTAGAATGGTAGTGTAATGGCCGATGAGTTTACTAAAGGGTAACTTCAACTCAGATCACAATTAATATGGTTTAATTTGTGTCAGTCTTATTTACATTTAAACAGTGACTTCATAACCTTGACGAAGTGTGTGCCTCTATAAAATCTTTAACATTTATTCATTGATATGAACCTGTTTTAAAAATTGTGTATAGTGAAAAATAAAGTTCTTTAATATTAATTAAAAGTAGAATACCACTATTTATAAATCAAAGATACTGTTGACATTTTTAATTAAAATTTTAACATTTTATTTGCATATATTAATTATAAAATAATGGGTTTCATTGTGACATTTTCATACACGCATATAAGTACTTTGATCACAATCACCTCTTATAAATTAAAATTTGAAAGTTTGTTCCTGATTTGATTTCCATCAGAAAGCAGATCAAAGATATTTATAAGCATCAAGTTTGTCAACAAGAAATAAATTGATGTTAGTTCAATCTATGAAATCAAAGGATGCATTTTTCACTGCTAGAACACTGAAGATTTAGTCTGTAAATAGTCTGAATAATGCTAATACTAAAGTAATATTGGCCAGACATGAGCATTGTATTATTAGCTCACAAATTGAATACATGTTTAATTGTACTAATATAATGTGAGACTATTTTACAATGATTAAAACCTCAATAAGATAAAAGCAAAATGAGACATTGTTTTAGTTATGATTTCTATTGCTATGATCAAATTCCATAACCAAAAGCAAGTTGAGGAGGAGAGGGTTGTTTTCACCTTCTGTTTGGTTCCATCAGGGAATTAAGGACAGAAATCTGGGGCCAGGAAATGATGCAGAGACCATGGAAAACTACTTATCCCTGGACTGTTCCATATGGCTTGCTCAGCCTGCTTTCCTACAGCACTCAGGACGACCATTCCAGGAATGGCAATTCCCATTGTGAGCTGCACAGATCAAACATTAATGAAAATAAACCGTATGGTTGCCCATAGGACAAACTGTAGAGTTATTGTCTCAATTGAGAATCTTCCCAAATAACTCTATCTTGCATTAAATTGACATAATAATAATAACAATAATAATAATATTAGTAATAACTACTCATATGACAAAACAAAACACAGAACAAAGATTTAAATTTATTTTATTGCAAATTATTTACATGTTTTTAGAGAAAATAGATTTATTTCTCACATGATGTATTTTAATTAGTTTCCCTTCCCTCTGCTCCACCTAGTTCCTTGCCACTTCTCCCATTTGCTTCTACCCCATTTCTGTCTCTCATTAAATAACAGAGAGGATTTTAAGAGAAAATAATAAAATGAAATGAATAGAAGAATAGAATATAGTAAGATGAAACAAAAACTAACACATCAAAATAGGAAAAACAAACTAACAGATGAAAAAAGTCCAAGGAATGGCACAAGAAATGTAGACCCACTTGTTCACACTCAGGAATCCCATAAAGGCACTAAACTGGAAACCATCATGTAAACGGAAAGGATTAGTCAGGTAAACAGAGGGAAGAAACACACACACACACACACACACACACACACACACACACACACACACATATGTGGGGCATACATGAGCTACAAAGATGGTGCCCAGAGGAAGTTAGCTCAAGTTGTTCAAGCTGAGATTAGATACGAAGATCAGGAGATGATGTCAGTGCATAAACAGCTCCTAAACAAGAAAATGATTATAGGGTGACCTTTAAAATGATTGTTTGGTTCCTTCCACCTCCTACTAGGGTTCTGAGGTTTTTGCTATAAAAGAAGCTTACTGCCTAACAATAAGTGAGTTCTTGCTTGATTTGACTCCCCACTTCTGATTGTCTCTGGGTGAGAGGAAGGCTAGGAAATCAGCAGTGCTTACCTTTCCTCATTCCAGGCCATCTCTTCAGAGGTGACCTAAGTTCCCAATGGGGCAAGACCCCATAATTATATATTTAGATTTTTTAAAGATAAAACTCTGAAACAAGATTATAAGACAAAGAACCCCCAAAGATGCCCGTTGAGTTTATTTTGTGTTTAGGACTGTTGGCATGCAGTCCTGAACTTAAGAGCAGTTTGTTTCTCCAGTAAGACTTCAGTGGAGGAAACTAAATTTTCATTTGCAAGTGGTTATCAATTGGAGATTGTATCCAGGCTAGGGGTGGAGTGCTGTGTCCCCTCCCTCTTTTAGCTCTAAGACCCCATATGATACAGACCCATGCAGCAGGCCCTGTGCATGCTGCCTCAGTATCTGTGAGTTCAGAAGTGTGGTGGTCCTGTTGTGGCTAGAGTGCCTTGTTTACTTGGTGTCCTCCACCCCTTTGGCCTTTAAATTCTCAGCTTCCTCTCCTCCACTGCTCCTTGATTCCTAAGGGGAAGGACTGAATAGGGACGTCTCACCTAGGGCTAATTGTCTCTCACAGTGACTAATATAGGGCTATGGGTGTCAGTATTTGTTCCTGCCTGCTGCACGAGGAAGCTTCTTTTATGACAGCTCAGTGAGGCACTGATCTTTAAACATGGCTGAATATCATCAGGAGCTATTTTATTAGTACATTACTATTTTTAGAGTAGTGGCATTTGGTTTTACCCTAGGTTCCTGGTTATCTAGCCTCAAGTTTGTGGTCAACCGAGCTAGTATTTTCAGGTGTGGTTTCTATCTCATGCATGGAGTGGGTGTTAAGACAAACCAGATGTTGGTTGGTTACTGGCCAAAGC
Source organism: Onychomys torridus (assembly GCF_903995425.1). Classification (NCBI taxonomy): domain Eukaryota; kingdom Metazoa; phylum Chordata; class Mammalia; order Rodentia; family Cricetidae; genus Onychomys; species Onychomys torridus. Next base: position 44,880,476 of record NC_050459.1, read on the forward strand.
TTTGTGCCACCCCTGTACTAGCATACCTGACTATCAGGACACCTTTGTAAATCAGCAGGTTTGTGGCTGTGTTGGTGTTTACGTTTCTCCTTTGGAGGCCTATAGAGTACCTTCTAGTACCAAGAACACTAGCCCATAGGGGAACAGCCTCTATGTAGCACCTGCTTGACTTCTCTATGTCCAGTGAGGTGTGGAGAGGTCTTCAGCAATGGGGCCTTGCTTTCAGTTTGTGAGGAGCAGCCTATAGTCTTGGTAACGGCCTGGACTGTTTAGGAATTCCTTTCAGAACACTTTGGCTAACTGAATCAGACATAACTCAGTCTTGTTACTGGAAGTTTCATTGGTGACAGAGGATATCCAGTTTGGGTTCTGTCTCCCCAGTTTTTTGGCAGTTTCATTGGATCACTTTTTTACATGTTTATATTTTGGAAACCTCTACTACACTAGGTTTCATTACTACCCTAAGAGTGGTCCTTAATTGTAGTTTTGCATATCCCCTATTCCTTCCTTTGTCCTGTTCTTCCCTCCTTCCTCTACTTGATCCCCCTGCTACAGCAGCCTTTCTATGCAAAACTATCTATTCTATTTCTATTTCCTAGGACGAAGTATTTGTTCCCTCTAATCCATTACTCTACACTTACTCTCTGTGGTTCTGTGCATTATAGCTTTGTTATCATTGACTTAGCAGCTAATATCCTCATGTAAGTGAATACATATTATATTTCTCTTTCTGGGTCTGGATTACCTTAGTCAGGATGGTTTTGTTTTGTGTGTCTTTGTTTGCTAGTTCCATCCATTTACCTGTGAATTCCATGCTTTTCAGTTTTTAATGGCTGAGTTATACTCCATTCTGCAAATGTAGCACAATCTCTTCATTTATTCTTCTGGTGAAGGACATCTAGGTTGTTTCCACTTTCTATCATTGATAAAGCAGAAATGAACATGGTTGAGCAAGTATTCTTGCCATAGGATTAACTTCCCTTTGGGTATATACTCAAGAGTGACACAGCTAGATATTGAAGTCATTCTATTCTCATGTTCCTGAGAAACATCACAATATTTTCCACTGTGGCTGTACAAGTTTGCACTCCATAAATCACTGAATGAAATTTCCCCTTCCTTCAGATCTTCACCAGTATGATCTGTCACTTGTTTTGTTGATTTTAGCCATTCTGACAGATGTGAGATGAAATATTAATATAATTTTAATTTTAATTTCCCTGGTGTTGAATACTTAATTGTTTCACAATTGTATATGTTTCTTCCTTTGAGAATTCTGTTTAGACTTGTAACCCATTTTTAAATTTGATTATTTGTTTTTCTTGATTTCTAGGTTTTAGTTTTTTGTAGGGAGGGTCATATATAGACAACAGGGATTTATCTGATGTATAGTTGGTAAGAATCTTTTTCCTTATTGTAGATTGCAACATTTTCAGTTTTATGAAGGTCCCACTTATTAATAGTTGATTTTAGTACACATGTTAATTGTGTTCTCTTTCAAAAGTTTTTTTTTTTCCTTTGCCAAATGATTAAGGCTATTCCCCACTTTCTCTTCTTTCTGTTTCAAGATATTTGGTTTGTGTTCAGGTCTTTGATCCATTTGAAGTAGAGGTTTGTGCAGGGTGATGAGTTGAATCTGGATTTTTGAGAATGTAGCTATCCAGTTTCACCAGCAGCATTTGTTAAAAGTGCTGTCTTTTCTCCAGTATGTATTTCTGGCTGTTTTATCAAGAATCAGGTGTTCATATATGTGTGAATTTCCGTCTGGCTCTTAAACTCATTTCCATTGATCAACGTGTCTGTTTTAGTGCCAATAACACACTGTTTTCATTACTACAGCTCCATGCATTTTGAAGTCTTCTGCTATTTTTCTTGTTGTTGATAACCAGCTTAATCTCTGATGGTAAGAAAGGACGCAGGGAGCTACTTCAATTTTCTTGCATCTATTGAGATTTGCTATGTGTCTGAGTATGTGTTTAGTTTTGGAGAAAGTTCCATGAGGGGCTGAGAAAGAGGTATATTCTTCTGTGTTTGGGTGAAATGTTCTGTAAATATCTGTAAGGTGTGTTTGGATGATAATATCTGTTATCTCCAGCATTTTATTTTTTTGTCTGTATGGCTGGTTTATTGCTGAAAGTAGGGTATATAAGTCTCCCTCTATCAGTATTTGAGGGTAAATATGTGATATTAGTTGCATTAGTGTTTCTGTTTTGAACTTGGGTGCCCTGGTGTTTGGTGCTTAGATGTTAAGAATCTCTAGATCAGGCCCTCTGGATAAGTGAGACAATTGAATAGCTTAATCTGTTTGGGAGGCACCCAGTCTGTGGGACCAGGACCAGTCCTTAGCACTAGAGCTGGCTGTTTGGAACCTTGGGCTTACACAGGGACACATGCTCAGCCTGGAAGGAGGAGACAGGACCTGCCTGTACTGAATCTACCAGGTTTAAATGAATCCCCAGGGGTGTCTTGGTCCTTGAGGACATGGGAATGGAGGGGAGGGGCTGGGGGGAAGGTGGGGGTGGGGGTGGGAGGGGGGAGGACAGGGGAACCCATGGCTGATGTATAAAATTAAAACACATAATAATAATAATAATAATAATAATAATAATAATAATAATAAAGAATCTCAATGTCTTCTTGGTAGATTTTTCTTTTGATGAGTATATACTATCCTTTCATATCTCTTCTGATTAGTTTTGATTGAATTCTGTTTTGTTTTGTTTTTAGATATTAAAATGGCTACAATTGCTTACTTCTTAGGTCAATCTGCTTGGAGTACCTTTTCAAATGAATCCCATTTTCATCTCTGTTCTGTTATTCTGTGCCTTTTCTATTGTGAAATTTAACAACTGGAATGGTGCTTTGTTGCCATTATATGAGAAGGGCTCATCTACCAAAGATCATTTTATAACATGTTCAGTTCATTGTTGCATTACTTCCAGTTCATGTCGCATGTTGGTGACAGAAGACACCAAGACATCACTTTCATTGGTATAATTCTTCACACCAGGCTTAGCCAGTACTCCAAGAATGCTTCCTTCCTTTTTCATGCTGTGCCAATCATAATCTTCAACTGTAAACTAGAAATGCTTTCATGTATTGGCTTTCTCAACCACAGCAAACCAAAAATCCTCCTGAGAAGGAAGCAGCAGACCTCTCTAAAATTCACTTTAGCCAATATGCCATTTCAAATGTTTCTCCTTTCATTGGATTCAGTGTTGGTTACTTTTGTTCACTTTGACCAAAATACCTAACAGAAGCAATATAAAGAAGAAAGACTTTGGTACAGGCTCTTCAGGGGCCTCAGTATAACAAGGCAGAGAAATAAAGGCAGAGCTGCTCAGTCCACTTCAGTAGAGCAGGTGGCCAATGCTGTTCTCCCCCAGTGATACAGGATGCAGGAAGAGTGAAGAAAATGGAGTCAGACGTCATCATCAAAGATATGCACACATGCAGCCTCTGCTGTCCTCCAGATCCACTGCTCCTCCATTTCCCTTCAGAGAAGATCAGGCCTCCCAGTGATATCAACCAAAACAGGGAGGAGGGGAACGGGAGAAGCTGTGGTCCCAAGGTATTGTACAAGAGAAGAATAAAAAAAGAATATAAAATATAATGTATAAGCAAAAGAGTAGGAACAATAAAGGAAAAAAGCCCAAACAAAGCAAAATAAATCTCCACAAATTCCACTGAGTTCATTTTGTGTGTGTGGGTCATTTACTGCTGGGCTTGGGAAATGTTGTTTCTATACCCAGTGAGACTCCAGAAAAAAATAATTTTTCCTTTGAGAGGGATTGTCAATTGGAGAAAGATTCTGGGTAAGGATGGAAATCTTTTCTAAAATCTTTTTGTAACAAAACTTTAATCATCTACTCAATGGAAAAGTGTAATGAACCTCTTTGTTGCATTTCGTTAACTCAATAGTTAGTAACTGACAACCATTTCTTCATATATTATCTTAGGAAAATATAACATTTCTTTGGTAGCTATAGTGATAAGGTGTATAACATTACCATCGCTAAAATAAACAAAACATCATCCTCAAAAGAATAAGTTAATGTTCTCTTTAAAAAAAAAAAAAAGAAAACAAAACAGCAGAGAAACTCAAGATCATGATGGGAAAATGTACAGAGACAAGCAAACCCAAACCAGTGGGAACGTGTGAAGTGTGGGCCAATAGCTGTGGAGCCTCCATGAGCCTAGACTAGGCCCTTTGCATGGTGAGACAGTTGTGTAGCTTGACCTGCTTAAGGGGTCCCCTGGCAGTGGGATCAGGATCCATCCATGGTGCATGAGCAGGCTTTTTGGAGCTCAGTGCCTTGTACACCATGTACAGCCTTGGTGCAGAGGGAGGAGCTTGGAATTGCCTCAACTGAATGTACCAGGCTCTGCTGACTCCCCATGGGAGATCTTGCTTTGGAGGAGGAGGTAAAAGTGTGGGGTGTGTTGGGGGTGGGAGGAGGGAGAAGAGAGGTATCTGTGGTTGGTATTTAAAATGAATAGAAAATTTCTTAATAACAAAAAAGAAAAAGAAAACAACAACAAAAACAAAATAAAACAACACACACTCTCTAAACAAACATACACACAAAAAAGAACTACATATTTCCTCCTAGTAACCTTCTCTCACCTGAGCCTACCCAAAGTTTCCATAAACCCCCTGGAGTGCCTCTTCCTGGAGAATGGTCATACAAAGGATGAAATTGCTAACAATATTTCAGACTTAATGTAAAATAGAGTAAAACTATGTAAAAATTGCCTTCCAGAATTTCATAACTAAATTCTCTATTGAATTTAATTTTGGTGAAAATTGTTTTAAATTTAATTAATTAATTAATTGTAACATACATAAAAAGCACTATCTGGTAAGAACTTTATTTTATCACCAATAATAGATCACTGTTGAGAGACTGTTCTTTTACCTCTTTTTTTTTGGGTTATAGACATATCAGTTTGAAGTTTAATCCAGTCTTTATTTATACTATTTTCAAGGCTTTTTACTCTGATTAAAATGAATTTATATAAATGTAAATAATAAAAATAAACAAATAATGTTAAATAGCATTTCCTTTCCTAATCTGTGTTTCCTATTAAGTTCTTTGTTTTTGTTTATATTGAAAATTAAGTGATGAATGTCCAATGTGATAAAACTAAATATAAACTGCAGAATCATAAAACTGTCAAGTAATGAACAATGAAATGATTGCTTTTCAGATTGTTAAACCTTACATTGAAGGGATTTTATAAACTTAAAAATTCAAACTCAATTCTTTAGTCAAACTTTGTGTATCATACAGATAAATATTTTTGTTGAACCAAACTGATTTTAAGAAAATATCATTTATAGAGGATAGAAAATTAGAATCGAGATCTATAGATATTTTTATCTTAAAATATAAAAGTAAGAATGTTACTGTCTTTTAACATTTTACTATTTGATATTTCAAAGATTAAGTTATTGTCACTTGTAGAAACATCATACATAATCAGGGAACATTGACATCACTTCACGCCTGACATTTGATAAACTATTAGTCCCTGTTATAGGTGGGAAGTGATGTCAGATGCACTGAATTAAACAAAAATAAACTGATTTCATGGCACCATGATGAAACAGGTCATACATGTAGGTGGAGAAGTCACTGTACAATGAAGTAGATTTCAAAGTTCTACCCAGGCATGAGATTATGGGTTACAGATGAGATCTAAACAGGTCACACATTATTTGCAATGAACTTCACAGGAAACCAGTAGTTAAAGGCATGCTAAACCAAACTCAGTGATGCACATCAGAGTGGCAATGACCTGTAACCCGTGAATACATAGAACAGGCTATATTCCTTAGTCAATGGAAAAACAGAACTTCAATATGTTATTTTGGGGGACAAAATTTGACCACACTTCCTTGTTGTGGTAGAATTAGCTCTCTGAGAGAAGAATTTGAAGCTGCAGCCAATGACACATGTATATTTGCCATATATTCATTTTAAACACAGGTTCTCAAGAACAAGAAATAAAACAATATAATGAAGATATTATCATAGAGATTCAGTGTACATGATAGTATGCAAATTTGGAGATATCCATTGAGGCATAACATCATCTAATTATGGATGAAGCATGGTATTTCATACAGTTCATTTAGAGAATACCATTTCTACAAATATTGTGAGATATATATATATATAAAATTCCTTATGTGTTACAGAAAAATAATCTCAACTCATTCAGAGATATTGTTTATACTTTTGATACTCATATTTACTCTACAATGCATTTTAGTGTCTTCCATTAAAGTTTCCTTTTAATTGGAGGAGTCTTATTAAGATAAAGAAATTATTCAGTAAATGATAGCTTTCAATGATAACACAACAGTCATTTTAGCCCCCCCTAAATTTATTTTTAAATCATCTTTTCTAATTTCAAACACATACAAGATATAAGAGCCTTTTGACAATTATGTAGTGCCACATGTCTTTCTCAGTATATGAACTTAAATTCAATTTGCTCACAAATCACTGGCCAAACAAATAATCCAGTCTCTAAATCAAAACCACCTACAGATTTAAGAAATTTGGATGATATAATGACTGTCATAGTTTGTAACAGTATTTTGACAAATAGGGATTACAACTACTAATATTTCAAGTTAGAGTGAACTGGCATCCTGAAAGTTCAGCTTCCAGGGAACAGTGTAAGACATGCTGTAAATCCTCAATTCTAGAGTATAACAACAGGCTGTCGTAAAGAATCATCTAAGGAAGTCAAGCATTGAAAGCAAAAGATTTAAAAATTCCTAAATAATAATTAAATGTCCCTCAGATTTTGGAAAAAAAGAAGCCACACTTTTAGAAACAAATATAAGTATTAAAAAAAACACTTCAATATGTAGGATATTTTATATATGCATGTATACACATCCACAAACTCCACTATACATTAAATTTTCTCAAAACCAGTGAGTGAAACTTCATAGTTATTCTTGATGGTCAAGTAACTGGGATGTAGAATTACCTTATAGAAAAACTGTGCTTATCTGAAAGGATCTTCCACTGTGGATTTAACTGAAATGGGATGAACATCTCTGAATGAGAACAGAACAACAGCATAGCTAGCATCCCAGTCTGGACTGTAAGAAGAAAACAGATCATTATTTCCCCCTTTCCTTGTTTGGTTATTAAAAATTCCTCTTAAATACATTACTTCCCACCTGCAGTTCCTCCCCCAACTCCTTCCAGCCCACCCACCTTCCTCTCCCCCAGATTCACTCCTCTTGTGTTTTCCTTCAATATATAAGTAGATACATAAATAAATACATTAATAAACACATAAGTAAATACATAAATAAATAAAAGTAGGCCTCCCAGGAATATCAATGAAACATGACATAACAAGTTACAATATGACTAGGTACTAACCCTCATATCAAGGCAAGTCTAGGTGACCCAGGAGGAAAAGGGTCCCAAACACAGGCAAAAGAGTCAGAAACCACTCCACACACACTTCCACTGTTAGGAGTACCACAAGAAGGCCAAGCTACTCAGTCACAACATATATGCAGGAGAACTATCTCAGACCCATACAGGGTTGATGATTTACACTTCAGCCTCTTTGAGGCCCTATGAGCCCTGCTTATTTGCTTCTGTAAGCTATGTTATCTTGGTGCTCTCAACCCTTCTGGCTCCTACAATCCTTCTTTCCCTTCTTCTACAGGGTTCCCCTGGCTCCAACTAGTGTTTGGCTGTATGTCTCTGCATCTGGTCTCATCAGTTGCTGAATGATCCCTCTCTGGTGACAATAGTACTAGGTACCAATCCATGAGTATAGCAGAATATTGTTAAGAATCATTTCATTGACTTTTTTCTTTAACCAGTTATGTTTTGGTTATATCCTGTGTCTTTGAGCTGTTCAGCCTCTGGTTCCTGGCCATTCACACTTTTCCAGGTGTGGTCTCCCTCTAGTGGTGAAGGCTTCAAGTTGGACTAGTCATTGGTGAGCCACTCCTACAAGTTTTGATTGACCTTTAGTCCAGTACATCTTTCAGGCAGGACAGAGTACAGGTTGAAGTTTTTTGTCTGAATTGATGTTCCAATCCCATTGCTGGGAACCTTGCCTGGTTATAGAATATGGCCAGTTCAGGCTTCATGACCCACATTACTAGGAATCTTCTCTAAGGTTACTATCATTGACTCCATGGAGTTTCCATTGCACTAGAATTCTGCATTACCTCCTAAGTACCTCCAATTCAAGTTGTCTCTCCCAGTTCTCCCTCCCTCCATCTCCTGCCTGCCTGATCCCTCTTGTTCTCATGCCTACCCACCACAATGCACCCATAAAATCTCTTCTATTTCTCATTCTCGGAGAGATCCATGCAGCCCCCCCCTTGAGCCCTCCATGTTAGTAGCCCTTCTCAGTCTGTGGATTGTAGCATGATTATGCTTTTTAGCAACTAGTGAGTACATAGTATGTTTTCTTGTTGGGTTTGGGTTACCTCACTAAGATTGATTTTTTTCTAGTTCCATCTCTTCACCTGCAATTTCATGATGTCATTATTTTTAACAGCTGAGAAATAATCTATAGTGTAAATGTACCACATTTACTTTAACCAGTCTTAAAGTTGAGGGGTCTCTAAGGTTTTTCCAGTTTATGGATATTACAAATACAACCTGTATGAACATAGTGGAGCAATTGTCCTTGTGGTAGGATGGAATATCCTTTGCTTATATGCCCAAGAGTGGTATAGCTGGGACTTGAGGCAAATTGATTCCCAATTTTTTAAGGAACCTCCATACTGATTTCCATAGTGGCTGTTCAAGTTTCACTTCCACAAGCAACTGCAGAGTGGTCCCCTTGTTCCACATCCTCAACAGCATGAGGTGTCATTTGTGTTTCAGATTCTAGCCATAATGACAGGTGTAAGATGGAATCTCAGAGTAGTTTTAATTTGCATTTCCCTGAATGTTGAGGATATTCACCATTTCTTTAAGATTCCCCACCCATTTGAGTTTCCTCTACTGAGAATTCTGTTTAAATCTGTACCTGATTTTCTTAACTGGATTATTTGATTTGTTGATGTCTACTTTCTTCTGTTCTTTATATATTTTGGAAATCAGTCAGATGAGGAAGGGTGAAAATGTGTTCTCTTTCTGTAGGCTGCCGTTTTGTCATTTAATGGTATCCTTTGCCTTACAAAAGCTTTTTAGTTTTATGAGGCCTCATTTGTTATTATTCTTAGTGCCTGTGCTATTGGTGTTCTGGCCAGGAAGATGTCTCCTGGGCCAGTGTGTTCAACTCTATTCCCCCTTTCTCTTCTATTAGGTATAGAGTATCTGGTTTTATTATAAGCTCTTTGATCCACTTGGGCTTGAGTTTTATACAGGATGATAGCCACAGACCTATTTGCATTCTTCTACATGCTACCATCCAATTAGACCAGTTTGTTGAAGATGCTTTCTTTTTTCCATTATCAATTTCTTACTTCTTTATCAAAAATCAAGTGTTCTTAAATGTATGGATTTATGTCTGGGTCTTAAATTTAATTCCATTGATCAACTCATCTCTTTCAATGCCAATATCATGTGGTTTTCATTAATATATTTCTGTAGTACTATCTGAAAGCAGGACGAGTAAGGCCTCCTGAAGTTCTTTTGTGGTTCTGGATAGTTTCAGATATCCTGTTTTTTTTTTTGTTTTTCCATATGAAGTTGAGTATTGTTCTTTCAAGGTGTATGAATAATTGTGTTCTAATTTTGATGAGGATTGGATAGAATCTGTGGGTTGCTTTTAGTAAGATGGCTATTCTTGCTCTGTTAATTGAACAGATCCATGAGCATAGGAGATCTTTCTGTCTTCTGATACCTTCTTTAATTTCTTCTTCAAAGACTTAAAGTTTTTCTTCTATGGGTCTTTACTTTGCTGGTTGGAGTAACCACAACATATTATATATCATTTGTAGCTATTGTGAAGGATTTTGTATCCCTGATTTCTTTCACAACTTATTGCTCATTTGCATACAGGATGGATACTTTTTTAAAAATTAATTTTGTATCCAGCCACTTCAATAAGGGTATTTATCAGCTGTAGGATTTCCTGGTAAAATTCTTGGAGCCACTTATGTATACATCAAATAATCTGCAAATACCCATCTTTTACTTCTTCCTTCCCCGTTTGTATCATCTTGATCTCCTTCAGTTGTCTTATTGCTACAGCTAGAACTTCAATACCATATTTAACAGATATGGAGAGGGTAGACAGCCTTGTCTTGCTTCAGATTTTAGAGGAATTGCTTTGAGCTTCAGTCCATTTAATTTGGTTTTGAATATTGGCTTGCTGAAAACAGACTTTATGATATTAAGGTATGTCCCTTGTAACCATGATCTCTCCAAGACTTTTGTCATGAAGGTATGTTGCATTTTGTCAAAAATTTTTTCAGGATCTAATGAGATGATCATGTAGGTTTTTTTTTTTTTTGTTGTTGTTGTTGTTGTTGCTTTGTTTTGTATTTTTTTATTTCAGTTTGCTTATATGGTGTCTTACATTGACAGACTTTCATATGTCAATCCATCCCAGCATCATTGGGATGAAGCCTAATTTACCGTGGTGAATGATCTTGTTGATGAATTCTTCGATTCAGTTTCTAAGTATTTTGTTGAGTATCTTTGCATCTATGTTCATGTGGGAAATTGGTCTGTAATTCTCTTTCTTGATAGAGTATTTTGTGGTTTGGGTATCAGAGTAACTCTGTTTTCATAACATGAATTTGTCGATGTTCCTTCTGTTTCTATTTTTTAAAAATATTTTGAGGAGGAGCTAAAACCATCTGGTCCTTGGGAGACTTTTAATGTCTACTTGTATTTCCTTAGGGCTTATAGGTATATATAAATCATTGATCTAATCTTGATTTACTTTTTGTAAGTGGTATCTATTGATAAAATTGTCCATTTCTTTTTCCCATTTTTGTGGAGCACAAGTTTTTAAAGAATGACCTAATGATTTTTTGGTGTCCTTGGTGTCTGTTTCAGTGTCTCCATTTTTGTTTCTTTTTTTTTTTAATTGAATATTCTTTTTCTGTCTTTTAGTTAGTTCTTTGGGAATATCAACACAATAAACAAACCCCTATCCAAACTAACTCTTTGTTTTATTGATTCTTTGTATTTATTTTACAGATTTCAGTCCTGAGTTTGATTACTTCTTGTGGTGTGCTCCTCTTGGGTATACTTGCTTCTTTTTGTTCTAGAGTTTTCTATGTGCTCTTAGGTTGGTAATATGAGATCTTTTCAAGTTTACTTTGTGTGTTTTTTTGTTTTGTTTGTTTTTTGTAGTCACTTAATGCTATAAACTTTCTATAGTTTGAATTTCCTTTGGGCTGGCAACCAGCTCCCAAATAAAGACATAGAGGCTTATTATTATTTATGGGTACTCATCCTTACCTTAGGCTTGTTCCACCAGTTCTTTTAACTTAATTTAACCTGTTTCAATTATCTACATTTTGCCTCTGGGCTTTTTACCTTTCATTCATTTTGTATATCTTTTTTTTTTCTGCTTTTCTGTGTCTGACTGGCTGACACCTAGCATCTTCCTGGTGTCCCTTTTTCTTTCTTCCCCTCCCTCCAAACCTAAATTCCTCCTTCTACTTACTTGCCCTGCCCAGAAGTACCTCCTATACTCCCTCCCTAGCTATGGACCAGTCAGCTTTTTATTAGACCAATCAGATGCCTTATGCTGGCAAGGTAAAACAGCAAGATATCTTTACATAATTAAACAAATGTATCACATCTTTAAATAGTTAAACAAATGCAAAACATTCTTGCAATTTAAACAAATATTCCACAACAACTTTGTTTTTAGCACTGCTTTCACGTTAACCCAGAAGTTTGGTTATGCTGTGCATTCATTTTCATTGAATTCCAGAAAGTCTTTAATTTCTTTCTTTATTTCTGCCTTGACCCAGTAGTCATTCAATAGAGAATTGCTCAGTTTTCATGATATTATAGGTTTTCTGTTGTTTTCATTGTTCTTAAAGGCCAGCTTTAATCCAATCTTTGGAAATCTGATAGGATACAGGGGTATGGTGTTTTGACTGTAAACAGCCCCCATAGGCTCATGGGGTGTGTATTAGTAGAAGTGGTCAACTTTGTTGGAGGAAGTATGTCACTGGTCATGGGCACTGAGTTCTTAGAATCTCAAGCCAGGCTGACTGTCTCTTCCTGCAGCCTTCCTGCTGTGGCAATAATGAACTAAACCTCTGAACTGTAAGCTAGCCACTATTAAATGTTATCCTTTATAAGAGTTTCCAAGGTCATGGTATCTCTTCACAGCAATTAAATACCAAGACAAGGTGGTTATTTCAGTTTTCTTATATCTGTTGAGACTTGCTTTGTGACCAAGAATGTTGTCAGTTTTGAAGAATGTTCCATTAGGTTCTGAGTAAGTTTATTCTTTTGGTTTGAGTGAAATGTTCCGTAGATATCTGCTAGGTTCCACTATTTAATTTTAAACAGGTTCCTCTGTTTAATTTTTGTCTGGATAATCTGTCTATTGGTGAGTGTGGGGTATTTCAGTCCCCCACTATCAAAGTATGAGGGTCAATGTGTGATTTAATCTTTAACAGAGCTTCCTTAAAAACATGGGTACCCCCCCAAAAAACAAACAAACAAAAAACAAAAACAACAACAAAAACATGTGTGCCCTTCTGTTTGTATATGTATTGAAAGTGTAAGAATTAAAAGATCATCTTGTTGGATTTTTCTTTTGATGAATATGAAAAGTCTTGTTTTTCTCCATCTCTTTTGATTAATTTTGATTTGAAGTCTATTTTGCTAGTTATTAGAATAGTTACGTTAGTTTGTTTCTTAAGTCTATTTGCATGGAAATTCTTTTTCCAACTCTTTACTCTGAGAAAATATCTATCTTTTACACTGAGTGTATTTCTTGTGTGTAGCAGACACATGGATTCTGTTTTGGCATCCATTCCTTTACTCTGTGTCTTTTATTAAGGAATTGAGTCCATTGATATTAAGAGATATGAATGACCAATGACTTTTAATTTCTCCTCTTTTGTTGTTGTTGATGGTGGTGGTAGTGTGTGTGTGTGTGTGTGTGTGTGTGTGTGTGTGTGTGAATATTTCCCTTCCTTTGGTTTTTCTAGTGTGAGATTATTTATATAATGTGTTTCCATGGATGTAGTTAACCTCTTTGAGTTGGAATTTTCCTTCTAGTACTCTCTGTAGTGCTGGATTTGTAAATAAATATTGTTTAAATTTGAATGTATCATGGAATATCTTGTTTGATCCATCTATGGTAACTAAAAGTTTTGCTGGATATAGTAATCTGTTCTGGTGTCTGTGGTCTCTTATAATCTACAGGACATCTGTCTAAGCCCCTCTGGCTTTTAGTCTCCACTAAAAAGATGGGGATAATTTTATTAAGTTTGCCTTTATGGATTACTTTTCCTTTTCCCCTACAGCTTTTAACATTCTTTCTTTAATATTATTTTGTATGTTTTGATTATTATGTAGCACAGGTACTTTTGTTTTGGGTCCAATCTATTTGGTGTCTTGTAAGCTTCTTGACTTTTATAGCTATGTTCTTCCTTAGGTTAGGAAATTTTTCTTCTATGATTTTGTTAAAAATATTTTCTGGGACTGACTTTGAGCTAGGCTTCTTCTCCTTCTCTTCCTATTATTCTTATGGCTGGTCTTTTTATAGTCTCTTAGGTTTTCTAGATGTTTTATGTCAAGAATATTTTAGATTTAACATTTTCTTTGACCCATGAACCTATTTCTTCTATCATTTTTGTTATTCCTGAAAGTCTCTCTTCCATCTTCTGTTGGTGATGGCTTGTGTCTTTAGTTCCTGTTTCCTTACCTAGATTTTTCCATCTCAGGAATTCCCTCAGTCTGTGTGGTTTTTTTTTTTTTTTTTTTATTGCTTCTATTTCTATTTTCTGGTCTTGAACAGTTTTTGTTGTTGTTGTGTTTTTTGTTTTTAGTTTCCTCCAACTATGTATTTATTTATGTATTCTGTGTTTTGTTTATTTCTTCCAATTTTTTGATCGTCTTTTCCTGTATTTCTTTAAGATATTTATTCATTTCCCTTTTAAGGATCTTGATCTTCATCATGTTGGTTTTAAGGTCATTTTCTTATGTTTCAGCTATGTTGGAATAATAAGGGCTTGCTGTAGTAGGAGAGTTGGGCTCTGGTGGTGACATACTGCCCTGGCTGTTGTTGATTTTTGTTGTTTTTACACTGGCATCTAGGCACCTGAGTTTTGGGTGATTTTAGATCTAGGTGCTGATTTCTGAGTATGTCTTTGTCAGGTGGATATTTTCTCCTTGATTTTTATTCATTAACTACTCTTCTGTCTTGAGTGGCTATGGTTGAATAGAAGGCTTCTGCCAGAGTTGGGGACCAGAGTTCTGGTTGCTGGCATGTCCACTAGTCCAGTCAAGTGTCGTCTGCCAGAGTTGGGGGTTAGGATAAGGTAAAAGAATGGGTTGGGATGATCAGGAGTAGGTTTTCATACACTGAGTGGGTACACTGTGCAGGCAGGTGGGATACCTGATGTTCTGCTGGCCTGGTGGCCTCTGGTGGAACAGAGTTGTGGAGGCTTTCAGTGCTCTGATAAGACACAATGTAACTAATTGCTTCACATGACATCTATAATCTTGCTGGAGGATGTGAAGATATTCTAAAGAGAGAGATAGATACCTCTTCCTTTGGCTTGTAAACTATTAAAACGGTGATACAGAAGAAATTGGAATTTCCTCAGAAATCTCATGCTATGACATGAAAGGGGAAATGGTGTGGTGATATTGTGTCCCCCAATATATTGTGCACCCTAATAAACTTACCTGGTGTCAGAGAACAGAACAGCCACTAGATAGACATAGAGGCCAGAAAATGACGGCACACACACACACACACACCTTTAATACTAGCATTCTGGAGGCAGAGATCCATCCACCCAGATCTCTGTGAGTTCAAAGCCACACTGGAAACAGCCAGGCATGGTGACACACGACTTTAATCCCAGGAAGTGATGGCAGGAAGCAGAAAGGTATATAAGGCCTGAGGACCAGGAACTAGAGCCTTTTTAAGCTTTTAGGCTTTTGAACAGCAGCTCAGCTGAGATCCATTTAGATGAGGACACAGAGGCTTCCAGTTTGAGGAAACAACATCAGCTGAGGAATTGGTGAGCTGACATTGGCTGTGGCTTGTTCTGTTTCTCTGATCTTTCAGTGATCACCCCAATACTTGGCTCTGGGTTTGTTTTTATTAATAAAACTTTCTAACAATTCATGTTACAAAATGGCCTCTTATAGATAGAAGATGAACCTTACTTAACCCCAGGTAAACACTTTAATTAGTTTTTTAATTTCTTGTCATATCATCTTTCAGGGGAGCAAATGATAGTTCAGTGATGATACAGACAACTTTCACCAAGAATACCCAGTTATGTCTACTTCTAGCTCTCCATTTAAACAGAAATATAATCTCGGGATTCTGAAAATGGATTTTGGTTAGGGGATCACTGGATATGTTTAATTGTCCTTTTGCCAACATGCCCAAGTTAAACAAATTTCCTTTGTATGTTTTAAACTATTATTTATCTCTTTAATTGACCAAATGCAAAGAGATGGGGATAGTCTGTGAGGGTTGCTAGGATCCATGCTTTGACATAACGCCTCTAATAACACCAAAATCACACATTCTCTGTCTTTGCCCTCAAACAGCAAAAACAAACAAACAAACAAACAAACAAACCAAAAACAAAAAAACAAGAATAACAGCAAAATCAAATATGCACTTCCTTAAATTGTACTTTTTCAGTACTTTGTTCCATCATTGGGGAAGGTATCAGAGGAGACTTTCTGTGAAAAACCTGACTGCATGGATCTTCCATATTTGGATCTGGTTTTGCAGAGGAATATGGAAAAATCTGCATCTGTGGTTTGGAGAATGGTATAAACAGAACTCAATGGGGGCATTTTGAAGACTGGAATCCAGTAATTGTTTGGTCCATGAGATTGACTGTCTGAGGAATCTAAATTTGCTGCTGAAAGGCTAGAAGATTCTGGGGGTGTGTGTGTTATTCTTCTATGTTAGAATCCTGAAGAAGCTTGTTCTGATATCAGAGAAGGAATGAAGCAGCAACAGGAGAGATGAACTTGCTAGGAAGGGTAAAGGCAATCAATCACACAAAGAGCCATGTTTCCTTCCTCCATGAGCTATTATTTGATCTGTCTCTAGCAGTTTTTGCCCACACATAAGCTGGGTTTCTAAGCTTCAAATACTCTGATCAGGAAATTCCTTCACAAAAGCACCTATAACCTACAGCCAAGGATCGCTAGCCATTGCAATATAATTAAAAATTGAAGGAGCCGGCATGTAATTCCATCTTAGACACAGAGCAAAGGCGTTGTAAATAATGACTTAAGCCTGAGTCTAGGAAGTCCCCCAGCCAAGTTTAGCCTATCATCTAAACAGTTTCAAACCTGGCCATAAGGCTAGAGCACACCAAGTTGCGGGATAATGCTGTTACTGACCATACATGACTAAAAGCCCACAATGAGTGAAACAGTTACCAGCACTGTTTAATCCACTTGCACCCCATGTAACTGCTCCTTGACTGCCCAATTAGGACAGAAATTCACTCACCACACTTAGATTTCTCCCAAGTTTGCTGTATAAGGGCCTCTGTGCCTTTGCTTGTGGTCATCATAGGCATTCTGTGCATAGATGATTGACCCTGCATGCTTGCTATTTCTGTAAGTAAATGTTCTTTGTGTTTGCATATTGTTTGAGTCTGGGGTCTTTCTTCAGTGATTCCTAGACACTGACAAACATCAATTTTAAACTCTAGAACATTACAATAGAAAAAGTGCCATGAGACCAAGATCTCTCCCACTAAAAAGCTCCAACTATGAAGGAACAGATTAACATGAGAGCATGTGAATGAAAAGTTCCAAAGTCCCTTGGTACAATGACTCGGGGAGGTGTCCTCTCAGGTTCACCGACTAATATGCATTGAAGCCAGTATAGATGAGGCAGGCAGGGTGCTGACAACTTCTCTAACTGCTACCAATACTTGTCAGTGTTTCTTAAATTATGTTGTTTTTCCATGAGCAAATGACAAGGTTGGTTGATGATGTTCTGTTAACTTGTACCAAAGTCTCAGTAATACAAATTATACCAAGCAATGGGCAATTGAATCTCTGTAAGGTAGTCCAAAAGAATCACTTTTTTGTGTGTGAAAGCTCAGGATGCAGTGGAGATTCTTGGGAGGATGCTGGATCCATGGAATATTTACCTAGGCAACCCACAGACACAGAGAAAGATCCAGGTCAGAGAAAAGCTCCCTGTCTCCCTTATAAGTCCATTATAAGTGTCAGATGCCAGATTCGTTCACTCTGCTTCCTTCTGGTCCTGCGTTGTTACTGTCTTTGTTGTTTTTTCTCAGTCTTCCCTTTTTGAACAGGAATTCTTATCCTTTGCCATTGTATATTGGAAATGAACATGTTTTTAACACAAGGGGATAAGAATTAAGAGTAAACTGTGGTAGAAACTTTATTTGTCATCAAATAAATTTTAATACATATTTCAAAAGTTTTACACAATAATAGATAAAGACAGGGATGTGAAAGGAAGTTTTGATGCTATTATTTAAAGCATACCCTGTTTACAGAAACATTTGGTGATTATGGCTATAATGTGGTCAAGAACATAGTTTTCAGCTAACCTGGCAGTCTCCTATATTGTCTTTGAGTAGGTATATTTCCTTTAAAAAAAAAAAAAACCTTTTTATTCATTTTACATATCAACCATAGGTCCCCCTCTCCGGCTTCCCCTCCTCAACCCACCCCTCATCCCCTCTTCAAACAGGTTAAGTTCTTCCATAGGTGGACAGCTAAACCTAGTACATTTAGTTGAGGCTCTTACCTGCTGCAGCAAGGGTGAGCAAGGGGTCAACCATAGGTAATGGGATTCAGAAAGTCAGTTCATGCACTAGAGAGAGATCCCAATCACACTGCCAGGGGCCCCTCAAACAGACCCAGGTACACAATTGTCTCCCATATGCAGAGGGTCTAGTCTGGTCCCATGCAGGTTCCGTAGCTGTCAATCTAAAGTTAAGTTCATGAGTTCCTTTGAGCTTGGTTCAGTTGTCTCTGTAGATTTCCTCATCATGGTCTTGAACCCCCCATCCCCTTGCTCATATAATCCCTCTTCCATCTCTTTGATTGGACTCCTGGAGCTTGGCCTGGTGCTTGGCTGTGGATCTCTGCATCTGCTTCCATCAGTTACCAGATGAAGGCTCTATGATGACAGTTAGGGTATTCACCAATCTGATTACCAGGGTAAGCTAGTTCAGGCACCCTCTCCACTACTGATAGTAGTCTAGTCTGGGGTCATCTTTATGAGTTCCTGGGAATTTCCCTAGCTCTAGGTTTCTCCCTTACCCCACAATGTCTTATTCTATCAAGATATCTCTTTCATTGTTCTCCCACTCCATCCCTTCCCCAGTGTGACCATCCCCTACTGTCTATTGTCCTCCCCCATCCCCAGTTTACTCATGGGGATCTCCTGTTTACCCTTCCCAAGGGGATCCATACATCCCTCTTAGGGTCCTCCTTGTTTCTTAGCTTCTCTGGAGCTTTGGGTTGTATCTGATTTTCCTTTGCTTTACATCTTGTATCCACTTATGGGTGAGTACATACCATGTTTGTCTTTCTGAATCTGCGTTACTTCACTCAGAATGATATTTTCTAGTTCTATCCATTTGCCTGCAAACCTCATGATGCTATTGATTTTTACAACTGAGTAATACTCCATTGTGTATATGTACCACATTTTCTTTATTCATTCTTTGGTTGAACAGCATCTAGATTGTTTCCAGATTCTTGCTATTATGAATAATGCTGCTATGAACATGTTGAGCAACTGTCCTTGTGGTATGATCGAGCATCCCTTGGGTATATGCCTAAGAGTAAAAACTTATTATTACAAATTGCATTACAAGAGACTCCTGGGGGTCAGGGAAGATGGGGACACAAGGGTTTAGTTTGGGGACCACACAGAGGAAGAGAGTAATGAAAGACATATCTTTATGGGGGAGGGGCATTTTGAGGTTAGGTAAAAACTTGAGAAGGGAAACTCCCACGAATCTACAAGGATGACCCCAGCTAAGACTCCTAGTAATAGTGGATACTTAGCCTGAACTGGCCATGTCCTGTTATCAGATTTGTCACTATCCTAATTGTTATCAGAGAGCCTTCATCCAAGCACTGGACCAAGCTCTGGGGATCCTGTTGAAGAGGAAGGAAGGATTATATGAGAGGGTAAAGGTCATCCCAAGGAAACCCCCAGAGACAACTAACCTGGGCTCATAAGAGCTCACAGACACTGATCCCACAGCTAAGGAGTCTGCACGGTATTGACCTAGGCACTCTGCATACTTGTGACAGCTGTGTAACTTGGTTTCTTGTGGGATTCCTCACAATGAGAACAGGGCCTGTCCTTGACACTTTGGCAGGTTTTTGGATTCTAGTCTTCGTACTGAGCCTTAATATACAGGAGGAGCTTAGTCCAACCTCAACTTGATATTCCATGCTTTGTGGATACCCATTGGAGATCTACCCCTTTCTGAACAGAAACAGAAGAGGAGTGGATTCAGGGGCTTGCCAGGAGGTGAGGGAGCAGAGAGGAGAAGGGGAAAAATGTTAATAAATGAACAAATTTAATTAATTTTAAAAAGAAGAATAGGAGATTTGGGGCAGCAGGGGTAGAGTGTCGCTGTATAAACTTTGTTATTGTTGTCATCTGAACAGGGGTAACCTTGTGATAAGCTTTGGATAATCTTCTAACAGAGAAATTTCTGGGTATATCTGTGAGGGCTTTTACATAAAGGTTTAAGTGAGAGGTGAAAATGAACCCTTAGTGTAACTCATCCTATACTGAATGAAAAAGACAAAAAATGTATAGTCCTAGCATGCATCTCTTGACCCGTGATTCTACAGTCAGGACCCGCTGCCTGCCACACCTGCAACCACACCTTCCCTGTCACTATAGCTTGAATGCCTGAGGCAGAATAAACTTTTTTCTGACCATTTTTTTATGTCAGCTCTTCTGAGAAAGAGAAATGAGGAAAACACAGAGCCATATGTCAAGATTGCTTTTCTTCCTATAGAATCACATGTGAATCATTATAGTACAAGCACAGGTTGAGAATTTAAGTGCAAACAAGCTATGGAAGAACATCAGTGATATTAGTGAAAAATAATTCAACGAAAAGAACAAATGGGACCTGGTAATTTCAGATATTATGTGAGTTTTGTTTACTTATTAGCAGCATTCTCACACATTGCTAATAACTCCAGCATAATATGAATCTTGTGACATACCACAACTTTGTTATTACAGTTATGACAAATAATCCTTGATATATATTTTCCATAGATGAGCATGGTTGCTTTGAATCTAACATGAAGGAAAACTTAGTTGTGTTATAACTATGATTTTGGTGACAGGATATTGTACTTTGGGAGAGAAATAGTTACTTATTTTAAGAGGAAGAAAGTGGTGTTATCAGTATTTCTCACTCTAAATTTTATTACCTGCTTCTTATTTATATTTATTTGCTCACCTCATTTAGTAATTTTTCTAGTACTGTAATATAAACAATTAGAATTGTTTTCCTTTTCAGCAAATCATGAATATACATGTCATAGAATAATATATATAAATAAATATGCATAGCTTTTCTGTTATTTATGAGATATTGGATTTTGGTTGGAGCAAAACCATATATAATAAAGAAGACTTGTGAGTTAGAAGAATATATTATAATACACAATGTTTCAGACATAAAATATAGAAGGGTTGAGTCTTGTAAAGTATATTTCCAGAGGTACAAATACAAAGTTAGCTACAATTTGTTGTGGTTACTACCTGGTACTCAAGATGTTATATCTAAGCTGGTCTTCAAAGGGGGCATTTCTAGGCTTTGACACACAGATGGCTTCTGGGAGTGTTTAAAGGAGATAATATGTATGTCATAAATATAATGGACCTCAAGGTCTCTGGCCATTCTCAGAACTGATTTCACTATAAAGTACATCCCTGATCACAACCTTCTTAAAATTCTTACTGACAAGGATCTGAATAAAACAAGACATCTGACATCTGAAATAACCCAGAGTATATATTATTTCTTTCCTTTACTCTCAAGAAGACTGTGTCCAGTCACTATGTGTGATAAAATATATTCATAAACTGGGATATTAATTTAAAAGGAGGAAGAAAATGAATCTATATAGGAGAACATTTTGCTATAATTGAGGATTAAATATGGCCTTAAGCTTTCAAACAACCAGATCAACATTAATAATGGCCAAACTCCATAATTCAAGCCAATATTAAACGAAAGTAACAAGGAATGATGAAAATTTGTCATAGAACAATATTTTATACTTTGACATATATTATCATATAAAGAGGAAATATATCATTAGGAGGAAAGATCACAGTTTGAAAATACTTGACAAATGAAAATGTTGTGGTGGGAAAACAGTCAAAGCCTAAGTTAAAATCTAGAAACAGAATTTGTGGTTTAACATCTCATGAATCTGTAATTAAAATACCTGCAAGATAATTCTTTAAGCCTGAATATTTTTTCCTACTAATTCTATGTAAATGTAAAGATTTGATAGTCAACTTAAACTTTTATAAGAAATACAAGAGGAAGTAATAATGTCTTTATTTTAATGAAGCTAATTTTGTCCCATCAAAACTAGATTGTGACTATAAAGCAAAAGTAAAAATTCCATGTCACTTTTGCCCATGATTATGAAATTTAAAAAATTCTTTATCCCATGAAAATAATTAAGAAATGAATAAAAGTAATGGCCTTATAAAATTAGGGATTCAAAATTATTTGAGATTACAAGTTAGACATTGTAATCTACCATTTTAACATAAATATATCTTGGGATTATCTTAAGTGGTTGAGGAAATTTTTTATAGAATGTAATATTTATTTGTAATAAAAAGTAAAGCATGGAAAAATAAGAGTAGCACACAAGTGAAAGTTGATTAAAATACATACAAAAACAGAGAAATACACTGTATCATTCATGAATAATTGTTTCTCTCTAAGACTAAGAGAAAATCAAATATGTTTGGTCTCTTACATTGTTTTTGATATAGTACTTAAGTATCTAGACAAATAAAAAATAATCAAAGTAAGAGAAAGACATGCAGATTTAAAATAATTGTTTCAACTATCCCTATTGGACTATTATATAATTGTTGTTTTTGTTTGTTTGTTTGTTTGTTTTTAGTTTGCATGAAGGAGAATTTTGGTGTTTCTACAATGCTATGTCTTAGTTTTTTTAATTTATTTTTTATTTTATTATTATTATGTGTTTTAATTTTACACATCAGCCGTGGGTTCCCCTGTCCTCCCCCCTCCCGCCCCTACCCCCACCTTCCTCCCAGCCCCTCCCCTCCATTCCCATGTCCTCCAGGACCAAGACACCCCTGGGGATTCATTTAAACCTGGTGTATTCAGTACAGGCAGGCCTGTCCCCTCCTTCCAGACTGAGCATGTGTCCCTGTATAAGCCCAAGGTTCCAAACAGCCGGCTCATGCACTAAGGACAGGTCCTGGTCCCACAGACTGGGTGTCTCCCAAACAGATCAAGCTATTCAATTGTCTCACTTATCCAGAGGGCCTGATCTAGCTGGGGGCTCCTCAGCTGTTGGTTCATAATTCATGTGCTTCCATTGGATTGGCTATTTGTTCCTGTGCTTTTTGCAATCTTGGATTCAACAATTCACGCTCTTGCAGTCCCTCCTCCTTCTCAACAGTGAGAGATGGCTCATGGCTCAGAGGTTAAGATCACTGGCTGTTCTTCCAGAGGTTCTGAGTTCACTTCCCAGAAACCACATAGAAACTTTTGAGTAACCATTTTAACATAAAAAACTTGCAAAAGTAACTGAATTCTGCAAACTCCAAATGTAAAAGTGACTGGGGAGTGTTACCTTTTCTTGGTTGAAACAAAAATATCAAGCAAGATACACTTGTGTCAAATAGTCACATGAGAATTTGTTCAGTGTCCCAAAAGAAGACAACAAAGCAGAATGCTGGTGATGATGCAGACAGTTTCCTCACATGCTGATGGTGGGAATATAAACAGCATAGCCTCTTTGAAAATACTTTAACAATTATAAAACTTTCATGTGACTACCATGATATGTCAATTTCAATCTTGAGCAATTTTTTGTTGTTTGATATAGTATCAGGATACCTCTAACTTAATATCCTCTTGCTTTTCTTTCTTTCATACTGGGATTATATAATATATATCTACTACCATTGCTGTGGAATTATGCTTTTGTACACTGGTTTAGTAAAATGCTGATTGGTCAGTAGCCAGGCAGGAAGTATAGGCTGGATAAGCAGACAAGGAGAATTCTGGGAAGAGGAAAGCTGAGTCAGGAGATGCCTACCGGATGTCCAGAGAGCAGCAGGTAATGGCACACAGGTAAAGCCACAGAACACATGGCAGCATATAGATGAACAGAAATGGACTGAGTTTAAGTGTCAGAGCTAGTCAGCAGTAAGCCTGAGCTAATGGCCTAGCAGTTATAATTAATATTAAGCCTCTGTGTTATTATTTTATAAACAGGCTATAGGACTGCAGGGTTCATGCAGGACCAGAGAAACTTCAACTACATACCATGCTTGGAATATGGAACATTTAGCATTCAGCAAGTGATAACTGTATTCATACAAAATCCTATAGACAGAAATTTAGTAGTTTAATATCCTGTAACAGGTAAATAATAAAAAATAATGCACACTACATGCTATGACTCATCAATAAAGTAGAACAACACTGTGACCAATAACAACCACTACAACTGTCCAGAGAGCTGCATGTAATAGAAGATCCAGTCCAATATGTTGTGCATAGAACATTTTCATGTACATACTGTTCTTGAAATATGAAGAACACATTGAGTAAATTTTAGGGATAAGCAGGCATTGAGTGTGGATGTAAAATTAGAGTGGGCCATAATGGGAAATATCAGATTCTTGCAGTGATGATAACATTCTAGAGTTTGATTTTACTATTTTTAATTTGTTGGCTATTAAGTATGGCATGGTTTGTGAAATGTTGACCTGGGACAAAATCACATGTTCAATTACAGAGGCTCCTAAATAAAAAAGTTAAAGTAATTTCCTTAAGACTGCATTATATTCTGTTATTAATCACTTTACCAAATCTTTTGTCATATTTATATGTAATCTCAGAAAAGTATTTATTTGATATGTGATTGGTCAGAGTAAGACCTTAAATAAACAAAGATTTAGTTACTTGTGTTGTTTATCAAATAGCCTTAGTTTAATCCATAATATTAATGATACTTTTATACCTTTGTTCACTTTAAGAGGAATAATAAAACCTGGTCTAGAATATTTTGTTTGGGCTTATATAATACAAGAATACAGAAAGGTGGTGACATATACCTTTAGTCCCAGCACTCAGGAGGCAGAGCCAGCCAAGTCTCTGTGAATTCAAGGCCAACCCAGTCTACAGACCTACTTCAAGGACAGTCAAGGCTACATAGAGCAACCTTGTCTCTAAAAACAAAACAAAAGAAAGTAAGAAAATGATTTAAATTCATCTTGTTATGTTTTTTGTCTTGCAATGTTAGATACTTGTAAAATAACAAACTGTATGCTTCCAAAGTAAATTCTTAATGAAAAGGATTTATCCACAGAGTCCAAGAGTTTATGAGAATTCTCAAACCATGAAGGAAGCACAGTTTACAATAATTTCCTAATGGAAAAGGTTCTCTGCAATGTGTACATTAATAAAATGATGTGAACTTGGTGAAGAAAGTGACTGAGATGGCATTCTCCCAATGGAATCAGTTTCCCTCACAGGAGATAAAGTTAGATGTGTTCTTTAATAAGGAGTGTTTCTCACAATACTCAGAGAAATATTAATGTCAGACATGCTTACAGCTATGGAGCTGAGAAACATATTTACAAGAAATCATTTTTGTGTAAATCTGTCTGAGCTTTGATTGCTATTATTTTTATTTCATATAATACAAACACAGTGTGATTAATGTTTGTTTAGGGATTGGTTTTTTTTTTTCAGTCTATTATTCAACTTCAGATTTCTTTGATGTGACAGTTTTATCAAGTATCTCATTACACCACGAAAAATTTCCTCATGAACATGTAGCATATTGTGTCTTAATGTGATTTTTAGAAATGATATTTCAGGCTCTGGCAAAAGCTGACTTTGTGGTATTGGGTGATAATCAGAAACTCAAAAACTCAATCAATTGGAAGAACAGTGTCTGAAAGGTTCACATAGAATTGATACTTTGGTTGGAGTTTATTTAGATTATTTTTAGGTTGATCTCAGTTCTGGTGACCTTGTAGATGGTCTGTACCCTGTACCTCTGAATAGGCTGCTGTACAGATCTTTCCTTTGGTTTTCTATGTGTCGTGTCAATGTGAAGGCTGCAGAAAACCCCGGTGTCAGCCATCCCTGTTCAGATGTATCTTTTCTGCTTTCCATATCTACCAATTAATTTTTTTCATTTAAAAGCATTTTATTGAGAATTTTTATACATATTTTTTCCTTACATTTTAAAAAATTATAATGAAGGTTTATTAAGAGAACAATTTTACTTCCATATTGAAGAAAAACAAACTATTCAAAGCACAGTGGTGTTAGATGGTCTGATTGGGGCTAGAAGGGTACATGGTGGATTCCAAATGATGTGACATAGAATGGAATCAATAAAGAAACATCTCCAATACCTAATACCATTTTAATGCTAAGACATGGTAGTTTACCTTCCTTCCCTTTTTAACAGAACAAAACAAGCTACTATAAGACAAAGGAAAAACCCTCCTATCCAGGTGGGGCAATGCAATCCAACAAGAGGAAAAGCATCTCAAGAGTAGGCCAAAGAGTCAGAGATACACCCATTTGCACTGCATGGGTCTATGTCAGCCCATGTGAGCCCTTTTAGTTGATTTGGTGAGCCATATTCTCCTGATGTCTTCCATCCCCTCTGATTCCTACTTCCCTCCCCCTCTTCTGAGGGTTTCCCAGATTTCTGAGGGGAGGGAGCTGATGTAAACCTCTAATTTAGTCTCTCTCTCAAACAATATCTGACTGTGGGGTTCTGCACCTGCTTCCATTTGCTGCTGGAGAAAGCCTCTCTGATAATGACTGGATAAAACACTGATCTAAAATATAACACAGTATCATTAGAAATCATTTCATCATTTTTTTTTCTTTTGGCCAGGTGTGCGTAAGATGAATCTTAAAAGGTCTTACTGATTAAAACAAACAAATGAACAAACAAACAAACAAATAACCCAGAGCCAGATATTGGGATGAAAACTGAGAGATCAGAGAAACAGAAAGAAGGAAGCCACATTCTTACTGCTAGGAAATCCTCAGCCAAAGAGAGAGCTACCTCCTGTATACTTGCCTATCTCTTTCTGTACCTGCCCTTTTATTTTCTTTCTTGCCCAGTGGTATCACTTCCGGTATCTCTGTACAGAATGCCAGACCTCTATGGTTTATTACTGCTTGGATTAAGGCATGTGCTACCATGGCCAGTTCTGTTCCCAGAGTGGCCTTGAACTCACAGAGATTGGGAAGAATCTCTGCCTCCTGAATGCTAGGATTGAAGGCATGTGCTACCACTGCCTTACCTCTATGTTTAATATAATAGCTGGCTTTTTCCTTTCATCCTCAGATAAGCTTTATTGGGGTGCACAGAAACAATATCACCACAGGTATGTTTGGCTCTACCTTAGGTCTCTGAAATATCTATTCTCCAGTCACTAGCCAATCAGGCAATACAGGGTATGGTTGACCACCTCCACAAGTCTTGGTCCACCACTGATCTAGCACAACTTTCAGACAAGACAGATTATAGGCCAGGGGTTTTATGGCTGGCTTGGTGTCCAGGTTTTTCTTTCTATAGCCTGAAGAGTACCTGTTCACACCAAAGAAACTAGAGAAATGAGACCTCAGTATACTGAAAAGCTTCTGTAAGGCAAAGAATATTATCAATCAGAAAAAAACAGCATCCTACAGAATATGAAAAGGTTTTCACCACCTCCACATCTGTAAGAAGTTTAATATCTTATATATATATAAGATATTATATGTATATATATGAAATTAGATAACAAAACCCCACATAACCCAATTAAAAATGGGGCACAAATCTAAACAGAGAATTCCCTATAGCAGAATTTTAAATGTCTGAGAAACACTTAAAGAAATGTTCAACCTCCTTTACAATCAGGAAAATGCAAATCAAAATGACTCCCATATTACATCTGATACCTATCAGAAGGGCTAAGATCAATAGCATAAGTATCACCTCATGCTGGTGAGCTTGTGGAGCAAAGAAATTACTCCTCCATTGCTGATGGGAATGAAAACTTATACATCCATTATGGAAACCAATATGGTCATTCCTCAGAAAACTGCGAATCAATCTACCTCAAGACCCAGTTATACTGCTGTTGAGTATATACCCACAGGGTACTCCATCCTATCACAAGCACACTTATGCTCAATTATGATCATTGCAGCTTTATTCATAATAGCCATATTGTAAACAAATTATTTTTCCCTCAACTAAAGAGTAAATAAAGAACATGAGGTATATTTACAAAATAGAACTATTGAAAAAGTGACATCACCTTTGCAAGCAAATGGATGTAACTAGAAAATATCATCTTGAGTGAGATAATCCAGACCCAGAAAGGCTGTAGATGAAATTCTAAATGGTCTTAGTGAATGAGAAACACAGAGCCAAATACAGAGTTAAAGCCTAAGAGATCAGAGCAAGAGCCATGACTCCCTTTAGCTTACCACTCGCTGTCATCCTTCCTCTGAGAGAGAGACCTTCTTCCTGTGTGTCTTGAGTATTATTGCTTTCCTGTTCTGCCTTTTCATTGGCTCTAAGCCTAGCCACATGACTTCCTCATCACAGTCTGTCTATACAGACCTCCTGATCTCTATGGTTGGTACTGGGATTAAAAGACACAAAGGTCACCATGCTTGGCTATGTTCTTGACCATATAGAGACTGTGCCTGCCATGTGATTGGGATTAAGGGTGGGATACCACCACCTGTCTTCTATTCCTGGCTTGCTAATGACCTCTAATCTCCAGGCAAACTTTATTTATTAACATGCAAATAAAATCACATTTCAGCACAATTAAAATATCGCCACAAAAGGCTAATATGGTACATATTTAGTTAGACATGGATATTAGCTCTTAAGTACATGATAAACAAGCTAAAATCTATTGACCCAGAGAGGTTAGGTGAAGAGAGAGTCTTCCTTGGGAAGGGGAAATAGAACAAATTTTGTAGGTGTATTGGGGGCAGGTGGGAAAGGGTATGGGATGAATCGGGTGGAAGGTGGAGAGAATGAGGGAGAGAGCACATGAAGAGACTGCTGCCATCAAAGAACAATAGAAATGAGTGTGAACAGTTCAGTGAATCAGCCTGGAATTTATGGAGAGTGATCCTAGTGAGGACTCCTAGAAGTGGGGGATTCACTGTCTGAACTGGTCATCTTTTGAATTCAGGCAAGTCTTTCATTGGTGAGACTGGCTTGCATTCATTTTAGTTGCTGGCTTAGGGGGTCCCATGGAGACCCCTAAACAACCCAGGCTGATGCTAGGACAGAGAGTTGCTCTCTAGAAACTGAAAGCCAGGCCCCATTGCTGAGAATATCTACACAGCTCATTGAATGTAGAGAGTACTAGCTGGTGCACATGAAGCCTTCTGCCCTACATTCTAGTCTTTCTGACATGAATTTTTTACTTAGTATTTTTATTACTATATAATGTAGGGATCAAACAAATTGTAATCAGCTTGATTAGGGTGACACTAAGCTTTATCTTAGGCAATCACTGTCTAAGTTATATTACTTGTTTGTCTTTTCATATTAGCAAACATTCACATCATGGCTAATATTTATTTCTCTAATATCTTTAAATTTAATCTCTAGGCTATGAACATTTTTCCTTCAATTTTTAAAAATGTATTCCCACACCTTAGCAGTAGATGATAGAGTTAGGAATGAAAAAAATTGTATGAAATCTGAATAAATGTTTGAAATTTGTCTGACTCTTGAAACTTTTGACCTAATAAAATCTGAGAAAAGAAAACATGCAAAACAATCACTATAGTGACAAAGATGGAGCTCACAATAGCTTTAACGTTTTGAAGTGAGTTACTGACTTGCTATTTGAGATAGTGGTAGAAGAATATGAAGAGAGTAGCCACATAAGAAGTGTGATCAGTGACAGAAATATGCAAGAAAGTGTCTAGCACTCATCACTTCTGGCTCTTTTTTTTGTGCTTATGAATAAAATTTCCCTGGATTCCTATATGGAATGATCCCAAAATTTTTACCATTTGAAATGTTTGTGTCTTCTTTAACATAAACAGCTATATAATGAGTAAGAAATATAAAAAAAAAGATTGCTAAATAATTATAATTTTGATATAAAAGTTGATGGTGGAAACAAAACACTGCATAATGTTGACAATCTTCACTTTCTTTTAACTAGAGAACTCTGCTACTGTTTTCCCTACAGTGTATGTCTAGATGCTGCCTTGTATTTTAGTGAACTTGATCCTCACTCATATTAGTGAAAGTTGAATGGCACTGACCTGAATGGTGAAGGGGTTCTCTATGTGCAAACAACAAAATAATTAGGTACAAAGGTAAACATTAATTGCTTTGAGATCCAAAAATTTTTACTTTTTCCTAATTATGCAGTATAATATGAACAAGAAAAGAATGAAGAGCCCTAAAAATATATGTTAACAAATCTGTTGATATCTAGAAATCAAAACATTGTCTGCAACAAACAAAAGAGCCAAAACATACTGCTGTAACTATAACATGTTTCTACAAGATATTAATGCAGAAGCTACTGTTTACTTGTAATTATCACTAGTTTATTCAGAGATAGTGCTCAGTTATGTAATTGATATTACAACAAATTTTTTAAAGGATGTGAAAAACTGTGGAGAAATCAACACTGAAATATCTAAAACAACCTTAAAGAGAATTCGAAGACACCATACTAGGTTATTTCAGGGACCAGGTGATGGTGGCACATACTGTTAATCCCAGCACTTGGGAGGCAGAGGCAGGTGAATTTCTGTGAGTTTAAGGCCCGCCTGGTCTACAGAGAGAGTTCCAGGCAGGGCTACACAGAAAAACAAACAAACAAACAAACAAACAAACCCTGTCTCAAATAAAAAATAAAAACCAAAAAAATAATAATATTAATAAATAAAAGGGGGAGAATGAAGAAAGGAAAAGGTTATTTCAGTATTAGTTGGAAGTGGGGATTGACAAGATAGAGGGTTTTATTAAAGCATATGAATGGTTTTTATGCAACTTAAGTGTTCTCCAACCCTTTTCAATAGATTATTGTAGAAAATGTAATATATGATTGAATTTTTATAATTAAGGAAAATGGAAGAACTAAGAATAATCATCAGCTAACTTTATTAGCTCCCTGTGATGCTCAATAATTATGTATAAATATATCCTAGAGCTTCTCCATACAGCCTTGCTACATTTCTCCACACCTGATAACATCAGGAGGCCTAACTCAATATGCTCAGACATACTCAGGGCAAAGGTGAACATGGTGCTGCTCTCCCTGCTGTACCTGCTTGCTCCTAGAGTCCAAGTGGTCCTAGGCTACTACTGCGGGTGTGTCTGTAGCTATTGCTTCTCTACCCAATATACCTGGCTATTGGGAGAGTTCCTGGCTGGGCAAACAATCTTTACCCTAGTCTAACATTTTACTGGTGGGAAATGTACCCTCCTTCATATGTGGGTTTAATTTCTTTTTTTTTTTTTTATTTTGTTTTTCGAGACAGGATTTCTCTGTGTAGCTTTGCCCCTTTCCTGGAACTTGCTTTGGAGACCAGGCTGGCCTCGAACTCACAGAGGTCTGCCTGCCTCTGCATCCCGAGTGCTGGGATTACAGGTGGTAATACACTCTACAGTGGTAGAGTGCTTGCCTAGCAAGTGCAAGGCCCTGGTTTCGGTCCTCAGCTTAAAAAAAAAAAAAAAAATACTTTTAAGTGTTACAGCTCTGAGGGGAAAAGCTTCCCTGAAGGAAGTTTTGCAGCTGTGATACCTCCTCCCCAATGGGAGCTCAGAAAGCAAGGTTAAAATATCACAAAGTCAAACCTCAGAACAAACCACCCAAGAGATTTATTGAGAGAGATTCAAGAGGGTGGCTGCAGAAATTGTACAGGAGATGGAGATTATACAGGTTTTTTGTTTTTGTTTTTTAAAGGGGGATTTTTGTTTGCTTTGTTTCCCGAAACTGTTAATAAACTGAACCTTGATTTAGAGGGCGCAGTCTACACTCAGCTGACCAGTAAAGGTCATATAGATTTTGTTGTTGTTGCTGTTGTTGTTGTTGCTGTTGTTGTTGTTGTTATTGTTGTTGTTATTTGGCAGATGCAGATGGGGAGAAAGTGACACAGGAAGGGAGCAGAGGGGCTGAGAAGTTTCGTGGACTTTTTGAATCTTAGAAAAACAGAGAGGAAGGTCAGCTAGGCTTTTTCTCCTCTGCTTTTTTGGATCTACCAGGTTCATACCCTACTATCTGACTCTGAGTTTTATTAATAGTAGAATGATTCAGACAATCATTACATCTGATGTCCAATGTGGGGCCTTATTAAACCACGCCAAGGCAGTGAACCTGCTACTTCACCGTTGCCACCTCGGCAGTCTTGTCTGTCTCCCCACAGGCCCCCAGTGCCCGTTTTTCCATGTCCAGGGTTTTTCCCCTGCAGTCTCTCTGTAGCAGGCTCCACCTGATGTCCCACCCCTCTACTCCAAATGCCACTCCAGTTAGCCACCCCACTGCTGGCAGATGCCATCACATCCTGCCACCTGGGACTTCCCTGGACCCCTCACCTCCTACCCACCCATATTAGCTGGGCTGCCTTGAGGTCCACTTGTGGCTCAGGAGTTTACTGATGCTGCCAATGTTGTGAGCTGCTAAGGGTCCCAGAAATGTACTGCCGATGTCCTCTGCTCAGCCATGCTGAACAGCAACAGTTAGCCTCACCTCCCTGTTCACCAAAGCTGAGTACCATTGTCCACCTTTGCTACCATTGTCATCAGATCTGGTGAGATATCTGGAAATTCTTTAAGAGAGAATTAGGTTTTGAAAAAATGGAGGAGGTAGATACTTCCCATGTTAAGAATCAACAATATTTCAACTCCGAGAGTGAGGACTCTGTTTAATTCTACTATGAACGGCTTGCAAATGGAAAAAATAAGTGACTTAGTTAGGATTGAAATAATTTTGATCAAAATTACTGTCCATTTGTTAATTCCTGTTTTATACTTAAAAGTGGTTTGATAACTCTGACAAGTATGATAATTTGTCTAATAAGATATAAGACTTAGAAAGATTT
Source organism: Onychomys torridus (assembly GCF_903995425.1). Classification (NCBI taxonomy): domain Eukaryota; kingdom Metazoa; phylum Chordata; class Mammalia; order Rodentia; family Cricetidae; genus Onychomys; species Onychomys torridus. Next base: position 44,913,012 of record NC_050459.1, read on the forward strand.
ACTAATGAAAATTAGAAAAAAAGTTGACTAATAAGATGCAAGCCTTAAAATGATTTACTATTTATAAGACACAGACTTTAGAAAGACTTACTATTGAGTAGTTACAAGCTTTAGAAGACCTCCCAATGAAAATAAGAAAAAATAGTCAGACACAGCTAGAGGACATTAGAGCAGAACCTACTGCACCATTGCGTTATGAAACTGAAGAGGAGTGGCCCAATGTTATTAGAAAACCAACCTTAATTTATCCAGTTCCCAAACAACAATGACCACAAGACGATAGGTAACCTCAAGGCTATTCAGAAGTTAATTGTAATCCTCTAGGGATGTGGGATTTGAAGATATTTAAGTAGACATTTCATATGGCATGCATTCACCTTTTGTAAGGCAGATGTTAAATTCATGAGCCACTGTGGACAGAATTATTCCCAAGACTGGAGAGATTTATTTATAGCAATATTTGGAACTGGACCTCAGTTACAATGGTAAACATTCTGGAGAGAGGAAACTAGGACCATAGAATAGCAAAACAGAGCTAGAGGTATTGAAATTTCCCAAGACAAACTACACAGTGATGGAGAATATGCTGATTTTCAAAGACAGTTTAAGAGTTGATAATCACATCTTGGTGCTATGTTGTGTAGCACCTTGAATGCTTCGGACAGAGCTAAAGAACCAGGAAATAGGACTGAGTCATTTACTAAATTTATACAAGGACAAAATGAACCCTTTAGTGATTTTTTTTTTTACAAAGATTGACTTAAGTTGTAAATAGGATAATATAAAATCCAGAAGTTAGACAAATATTAATTGATTTTTAGCTTTTGAAATGTTAATTCAGAAGGCAAAATGGTGACTAGGCCTTTATAGACAAGATCAGCTTCAATAGATGAATGGATTAGAAATACAGCTGATATTGGATCTCATACTTACAATATTGACTTGATAAGAGAAGTATTTCTAGAAATTTTAAGAAAAATCAAAATATCAGATGTTTTAATTATTATACACAAGGTCATTTGAAAAGAGATTGTAGGCAAGATGTTCCTAGAAACAACTTTTTTCTACAATCCAAACAAAAGGCCTCAGCATTCTGGAGTATGCAGAAGGTGAGGTAAAGGCCAGCATTGGACTAATGAATATAGATCAACAAGGAACAGGTAAAGCAACCCTTTGCCATCAGGAAATGCCTTAGGGGCTGTCAAATTTTGTTCAGTTTTTCCCTGTCAGCATTGAGGAAACTCCTCAACAGAGTGACTAAAAGACTTAATACCTGTTGTTATAAATTACCAGGAGCAGCTTGGTCCTACCTCTACTGAATGTACCAGACTCTGCTGACTCCCCATGGGAGGCCTTACCTTCTTATAGGATAGAATGGGGGTTAGGTGAGTCGGGAAGGCTGGAGGAGCGGGAGGAGGGAAGAGGGAGGGGTCTGTGACTGGTATGTAAAATGAATAATAAAATTTCTTAACAAATAAAAAAAAATAAAAATCACCCTGCTCTGGATGTGACCAAAGACAGAACAACTTCTATAGATAAACAGAAAATTCAGAAGAAACAAAACAACAACAACAACAACAAAAACCAAGTATTTTGGCAAACTTCTATAAAGGATCAGAAACCAAAGTTGAGAAATACATATAAATGATATTGAAAATGAGGGTTTTGTAGACACAGATGCAGCTATAACAATAATTGAAACAAAATATTGATCATAAGTGGCTAACATAGGAATGAATTTATAGGGATGTGATTTGTTCCAAAAAATGGAAAACAAAGATTAACATTTCCCCATTCTCAGAAACAAACCATAAAATAAAGAATGCTTCTGAGAGAAATACTAAAAATGTATCGCAAGAACGGTCATAGACTGTTCAGGTTGTACATAAGCAGGGCACAACAGCTGGTGGTCTTTCAGGGATAACAACAGCCCTGCCTTTAAAATGGTTAACTGACAAATGTGTATGAGTGGGACTATGGCCCTTGACACCAGAAAAAATTACAGGCACTAGAACAGCTCATACAAGAGCAACTAGATTTTCAACATATCAAAGTCTTGACCTGTTCTTGGAATTCTCTTATATTTGTCAGTAAAAAGAAATCTAGAAAATGGGGAATGTTAACAGACCTAAGAGCCATAAATAAGGTACTTTAGCCAATGGGGTCTTTATAGACTGGAATTCTCTTGCCTTTTTTATACCCTAAAAGATGGTCTATTACACTGATTTATTTAAAATCCTGATTTTTTTTTATTATATCTTTCCAAGAACTAGATAGAGAAAAATTTGCCTTCACAGTGCCTACTTATAATAATTATCAGCCTGTTAAACCATATCAGTGGAAAGTTTTTCTATAAGGCATGCTAAATAGCCCTACCTTGTATTAACATTTTATACACCAGCCATTAGAAATAATTCATAAACAATTTTCTCAGTCTATAAACTTACATTATATGGATTATACCTTACTAGCTGATTCAGACTCAGATTTCTTAGAAAAAATGTTTGAAGAAGTAAGGCAAATTTTGCCTTGGAGATTACAAATTGATTCTGAAAAAAATACATACATGTATACACATATGTATATAATACATATCAGATCCCATATGGATCTAATAGGCTCTATAGCACATGATAATGAGGGAATTGATCAGCTATTGGTTGCAAATGTGCTAGAAGCCTCAGAATTTCTTAAGAAACACCATGTTAAAGGAAAATGTTTGAAGAAAGACGTTTTTATCACCTGGCAAAATGCCAGGGAAATGTCCTACTTGTTCTTTGTATAATCAGACTCCATTACCTGCAGGAAGTAACCTAAGAGGTATTCAAATAAATGAAATTTTCCAAATGGATACATTTCATTTTGGAGAGTTTGGAAAATTAAAATATGTGCATCATACCATAGATACATATTTGGGATTTCAATGGGCAACCAGTTCAAGTTGTGAAAAGGTTGATTATGTAATTACACATTTATTAGAAATCATGACCATTATGGGGATTATTGTAAAGGTTAAGACTGAAAGTACTCCAGTGTACATCTCTAGTAAAATGTGAGCTGTTTTTGCATATTATAAAGTAAAGCACATTGCAGGTATGGCCCACAATCCTATAGGACAAGTAGTTGTAGAATGATCTAAATGCACTTTAAAAGATATGCTTAATAAACATAGAACAGTAATAAACATCTCCAGAAATAGATTATACAGTGGTCTGTTAACTTAAAATTTTTAGGGGCTGGAGAGATGGCTCAGAAGTTAAGAGCACTGACTGCATCTCCAGAAGTCTTGAGTTCAATTCCCAGCAACCACATGGTGGCTCACAACCATCTGTAATGAGGTACGGTGTCCTCTTCTGGCCTGTAGGGATACATGCAGAAAGAATACTGTATATATAATAAATAAATCTTAAAAAAGATTAAATGCTAATGAAAAATGAAGAATGGCTGCTAAGATATATTGAATAATTGAAAAAGAAATTGCTGAAATATCTCAGCCTACATAATTTAAAGGTGTGTTGACCTCAGAATAGAAATCAGGATATGTGTTATCTTTGAGAATATGTTTTTCCTTTGTTTCCGCTGGAGAAGAAAAGCTATGGATACCATCAAGATAAAGATTAGATTTGAACAGGAGGAACCTTCTTGATTAGCAAAGGCCATAGTTCATCAAACTGTTTGGTCATTCATCCAAGCAAACTTATAAGACTAACAAATGCCTTTAATTTGATCAGGTATGAAAAAAATATTTATATTTTTATTATTACAGTATAATACTTTTTCTGTTGCCAAATACATTTTGTCTAAACCTAAGAAAAAGGAAATCCCCAAAGTTAGAGCTGGGGTATGTTTTTTTCCCAGGAGAATAAAAACATCCAACTAAGGAATCTAAAGACCATTGGACAAATATGACACTTGAAGAAGAAGGGGAATTGTCCAGAGAAAATGTCTCAAGAAAGAGTCAATTGGCCTAATACTATAACACAAAACCAACAGGATAAAATTTTATAAATCTTCCCAAATGTTTGTATCTGCTGTCTCTACAGACATGTAAGGCAAATGGTCTTTTTGTATTCCCAACTCCATTAAAAGTTAAAGCTGGCTCTGGAGCTGGAACATGGCTGTCTCTCCTGCACTAACCTCAAGCATGCTTATTAAAAGAAAATCCAAAATCACTGTGTCATTTCAAAAGAGCTACCTGGAATAGGACAGAAGAAAACCAAAATTAAAGGACTATTCTACTGTTACTAATCTCATAATTCATTGTGTTTATTTTGCCTTTTAAAAACTTTCCTTAAGGTATAAATATTATCTCAAGCCATGTAAGATTTATATATACATATTGCATATAATATAATATATATCTTGAGGTATTTGATCTATTTGGACTTTAGTTTTACACATGGCAATAGAAATGGATCTATTTACATTCTTCTACAAGTGGATGTCCAGTTATGTCAGCATCAATTTGTTGAAGATGCTTTCTTTTTTCCATTGTACAATTTTGGCTTCTTTGTCAAAAATTAGATGTTCATAGGTATGTGGATAAATGTTAGGGTCTTCAATTCCAATGATCTACGTGTCTATTTTTATACCAATACCAAACTGTTTTTATTGCTATAGCTCTAGAGTAGAGCTTGAAGTCAAGGATGTTGATGCCTGTGGAAGTTCCTTTATTTTACAGAATTGTTTTAGCTATCCTGTGTTTTTTGTTTTTCTATATGAAGTTGAGTATTGTTATTTTGCAGTCTGTGAATAATTGTGTTGATGAATCTGCAGATTTCTTTTGGTAGAATTGCAATTTTTACTATGTTGATCCTACCTATGCCACAGCATGGTAGATCTTTCCATTTTCTGATATCTTCTTCAATTTCTTTCTTCAAAGACTTAAAATTCCTGTCATACATATCTTTCACTTGTTTGGTTACAGTTAACCCCAAGATCTTTTATGTTAATCTCAAATGACCAAAAGATATTTAAGGAATTGATCAAAGTCCTTAGCCATCTGGAAAATGCAAATCAAAATGACACTGATATAACATCTTATACCTGTCAGAATGGTTAGCTCAAAAACACTGATGACAACTTATGTTTGAAAGGATGTGGAGTAAGGGGAACACTCCTCCACTGTTAGTGGGAGTGCAACCTTGTACAGCCATTATGACAATCAGTGTGACAGTTTATCAGAAATTTGGGAATCAATCTACCTCAAGAACCAGCAATACCATTATTTGGCATATACCCAAAAATGCTCAATCATACCACAAGGACACTTGCTCAATTATGTTCATAGCATCATTATTCATTATGAAATTTGTAGGCAAATGGATAGAAGTAGAAAAAATTCATCCTGAGTGAAATAACTCAGACCCAGAAAGACAAACATGATATGTATTTACTCATTAGTGGAAAATAGATGCAAAGCAAAGGATAACCAAGATACAATCCACAACCCCAGAGAACCTAGGTAAAAAGCAAGATTCTAAGAAGGAAAAGCATGGAGGACCTTAGGAAGCAGAAATAATTAAGGTCTCCTGGGTAAACTGGGAGGGGGTGTGGAATGGAGGGGATAGGGAGAGGAACATGATGGATACAGTTGGCCAAGTTGGGGGAGGGATGGAGAGGGAGAGCAATAAAAGAGATACCTTGATAGAGGGAGACATTATGGGTAAGGGAGGAACCTGGTGCTAGAGAAATTTCCAGGAATCCACAAGGATGGCCCCAGCTAAGACTCCTAGAAACAGTGGAGAGGGTGCCAGAATTGGCCTTCCCCTAAAATCATATTAGTGACTACTCTAATTGTCATCATAGAACTTACATTCAGTAATTGATGAAAGCAGATGCAGTGATTCATAGCCAAGCACAGGGCTGAGCTCCTGGAGATCAGTTCAAGAAAGGAAGGAGGGATCATATGAGCAATAGGGGTCAAGATCATGATGGACAAACCACAAACACAACTGGCCCAAGCTACTGGGAGCTAACGAATCCTGGACTGACAGTTGGGGAACCTGAATCTGTCCAAACTAGGCCATCTGAATGTGGGTGACAGTTGTATGGCTTTATCTTTTTGTGGGGCCTCTGGCAGTGGGACCAGGACTTATCCCAGGTGCATGCACTGGCTCTTTGGAGCCCTTCTCCTATGGTGGGATACTTTGCTCAGCCTTGAAGCAGGGGAGAAGGGCTAGGCTTTGCCTCAACTTGGTATGCCAGACTTTGTTGACTACCTAAGGGAGACCTTACCTCCTCTGAGAAATGGATGGGGGGTGGGATGGGGAGAGTGGAGGGGAATGGGAAAAGGGGATAGAGGGTAACTTGGGTTAGTATGTAAAGTGAAAAAATAATTTTAATAAAAATATTAATATAATTTATATAATAATATATCCATATTAATTAAAATTTCTGTGATGATATAGTCATATGGAGTAATAAATATTTTTAAATCTAGGCTCCATCTACCTTCCCATGGGTGATTTTAGGTTTGACAGTGAAGGAAGTAATTAGGAATTAATTTTGTGTATTGTAGGTATATTTAATAGACCATGATCCTTTAACATCTCCCAAATCTAATGCATATGGCATTTAAAATGTTTAAGTTTCTTGCAGTGAACTGTGACCATCACTAATAGTGACTTTTGAAGTCTCCAAAAGGATGATGGGGCTCCATAATAATAATTCCACATGGATTTCGATAATGACACTAAGCTGACAAACACAACTCAAATGTAAGCTTTGGAGCAGTATAAACTTCTCAGGACAATTGCAAGGTGGTCAGCTAAGATGGTCCAGCTTCATAGATGACTCCAGCGAGGACTTCAGATGAGCCCTGCATTCTCTCTCCCATTACACTGAAATTGGACAACAGCTAACTAGTCCATAACTTGACCAATATCTTAATTTTCTCAGGGTCTCCTAAAGATGCCATTGCCACCAGACAACAGAAAGCAATTTTAAGAATGCCATGCTCATATTCCCAATAGATGGAATTTTTTTTTTTTTTTGGTCAGTCAGTGAGTTATGGATGTTTATCATCATTTAGGAGAGTTGGTTCCAAGTTGTTATGGGTCATAGGTCATAGTCAGGGATGAAATGAAGCAAAGGAAATTAGATTCAAGGGTCTTATTCTGAAAAGAAAAAGAAAAAAAAAACAGGAGTATATGATTGTTAGGATAAAAGGGTAGATTATAGAATCTCCTTTTAAATTTAAAAAGAAAATACTAATCTCAAATATGTTACATTGTTATGGATTTTTGAATATTGATATAAATATAAGATTATTTTATAATATGTACATGTTTCTACTCTTATATAAGGTATTGAACATATGCAGCTCACATTAACACTGTAAATGTAAATTTCTAGTACTTAAAAGTTATTATAAACTATTTAGGATAACTAGGGGATACAGGTTAGTGGCTAGTCATCTAACAACAGAATTTGTAGCCCTGTTAGGTATGTTTTGAAGGTCAAACAGAGATATATTCTAGATAGATAGATGGTCTTTAAACACTTTAGAAATCTAAAGAACATAGCATTTAAGATGTTTTCATAAAACAAGGCCTTTTCTTGTCAGTGAGACACATTTGCTCCTAGCAGCACCAATTTATTTAAAAAAGGGATTGGACATCAAAGAACCACCATATGCAGTTTGCTTTCATTGGTGGCATAATTAGCCACTGGGCAAAGAAACTGCCATTGCTTCAACTTTTGACAGCATGCCATCTAAATTGGACAAGCAGTACACAAAAAATGGTGAGTGTTTGCCGAACACTCCTTCAAAATTCCTGCTTCACAGAAAAAGCCTGTCAGATATTCTAGGCTTGTAGGCTGAAGATGGATGCCCCAATACTGCAGAGCAATATTTGGGTGATGGTAAAGGTAGCCATGTGTTTCTATCCTTTTTCTAGTTTTGGAAGTTGTTTGCTGTGTACTTCCTGCTTACTCAGGTAATATTAGATCCTTCCCAGGTGTCTGATGAGATTGAAAACTATATATTTATATTTATAGTTTTCCTTAATTATCATGGAAAGTAAACTAGTTACCAAACTTTGGACTCACCAAGAGAGGATAGATAATCGAGTACTTTCTCTGAGTTTCCCAAATAAAAAAGAACTGGACATTGTGAATGTAATTCTTACTTGAAAATTGTTCATACTGTGTATAGTTTTAGTTTGTTAAAGTTAGTACTTTTCCCTACTATTTAGACAATACCTGATAATTGTTCTTATAATATATAGTTTTATTAAGTTAGAGTTAAAAGATTTCCTTTTTATTTAGACAAAATGGGAGTATGTTGTGGGAATTTTTTTGCTCTGTCCCCCAAAACTGTCAATAAACTGAACTTTGATTCAGAGGACCAAGTCCACACTCAGATGACTAGTATAAACCACTAGTTTTTTGGCAGACACAGATGAGGAGAGAGGAACACAGGGGTGAAGGAGGAGGGACTTAGGAGTTTCCTGGGCTTTGGGGTATTGGAAAAGCTGATAGAAGGGTCAGCTGGCCTTTTTCTCCATTGCTTTTTGGATCTACCAGGTTCATATCCTACTTTCTGACTCAAGTTTTTATTGATAATAGAATAATTCAGATAATTGTTACAGGTGAAGAGTTTTCCAGGGCAGAGATTGATGAGATTTCAAGTCAAGCCGAGGCATTTTGGTGAAATTTTGTGGCAAGGGAATGATGGGTTTTCATGCCTAGCAATTGGGGAGGTTTTAATGTCTAGGGATTTGTAGGTTTTCATACCCAAGGACTGGTGGGTTTTTTGATCAGGAATTGGTGGGTTTTGGGCTCAAGAATTTTGGTGGAGTTTTTTTGTTGTTTTGTTTTGTTTTGATTTGTGTGTGTGTGTGTGTGTGTGTGTGTGTGTGTGTGTGTGCGCGCGCACTTGCACAAACTCCAGGATTGGTGGGTTTTATGGAGATTTTTCACCTAGAATTTGGCCCAGACCTTTTCCCATAAGTTACCTACTCCTGAGACAGGCTTAATTGTCTTTGCTGGTTTTGCTCTATCACAGATGTCTTCTGTGTACTTTTCCTCAGGCTTTAAAGCCTCCCAGAGTCTCCTTAGCACCTAGATTGGCTTTCTGTTAATTCTTTCCTTAGGAATTCTAGCTAGACAAATTTTGCAACAGTTATTTTCAAGTAACCCAGATAGATTTCTTCCTCAGCATTATTGTTTTCTTATCACCTTGAAGTTGCTCTCTCACTTTATGGACACTTTACATGCTTGTCAAAATCATTTAGATCTGCCAATGTCCTTCCTACTTTTTAAAGGTCTTGCCCCACCAAAAGACTCAGCAAAGCCACTAATGATCCATACTACCCCTGAGGTCTTTGATGAATCAAATTTGCTATAACTCCTCAGTGAATGCAGTGATCTCTGGTATTAAAATACATCTTTCCTTCTTCTTAGTTACCTAAATAGTTCCTTTCCTTCCTCTAAAACTTGAATTGTTTTCAGGGCATGTCTACACTCACATGTAGACCCTACTCATCAAGCAGCATGCCACATCATACTATATGGAGAAAGATTGCCATCCTGGATTCCTCCTACAGTTACTTCTAATTTTGGTGGTTCAGCCTTATTAGCGTGTCTCATAGAAACATACAACTGCAACCGCTGTCATATCACAAAGACATGTAAACACACTATACAGGAAAGGACAACTATATCACAATTTCTCAGAGGGATGCTCCCCTCTAAACCTGATCAGCAACATTCTCAGTTTCATGTCTTGCTTCCAACAGACAGGACCATTTACTCATTTTGTCTCAACTCATTATAGATCCAGTCATGTCCCTGTCCAGACACCAATTATGTTATGTGACACAACTTTTCCTTGGGAGACTTTATACACATATCTAGTATCCTAAATAGTAAGCTCATACCAGACCAGAGTACAATAACATCAAAGTCCTACTTGGTGAACCTTGAGTTGTATTATGAGTATTTACAGAAATACAATAAGCAATTACTTTTATGGGCAGAAATGACTCAAGGACAAGTGCACCACCAAGGACCTTCATAACATGAGTGACATTTCACAAGTGCTTAGAAACCTAGATCACACCGCACATGCTGGAAACAGCTTAAGAGGTCAGAGAGTATGCTTTCCAAGTGACTCTGTTCTAAACCTCTTCTAATCAGCTCTTCTGATTTCTGCTTCTCCCATAAACTGGTCTAGTTTCAGTCTTCTTTGCAGCTTGGCTTGTCTGAGTTAGACTCTCAGTTTTTATTGTTAATTCTGCTGCAAGGAGCCTAGAGAATCTGATCAATTTCAAGGGAGCTGTGTGGGCAAACAAGTATCGCCCCTGAGATCTGAGATAAACATTTACTGAGCTTTGAAACAATGAATTCACAGCACTCTATAATATCCTCATTTTGGTATTTTGAGCAATTAAACCATTTATTTATATTTCTTAGAAAGAAAGAAATACACTGTCCATAAAGTATTCAACATCTAAATAACACTGACAGTGACCATGCTCAGTCAGCAACTCACATTTCAAAAGTCTTGGTCAGAATATGTCTCATAATCAAAGGATTATTATAAAAATAAACTTCAGCATATTATAGAGCATGAGACTTTATACTAATAAACGTTGATGTTTAATTTATAAAATTAATTACTAAGAGGATCTAAGATAACTCTGATCAACATTAAAAATTATTGCTATTTCCTATAGCTGCTTCCAAGAAGTGGAACGTATGTCCCTATTATTGAAGACACCATGCTCTTCACATGGAGGACCAAGAGGCTGCTGAGATACAGCTGATTGAATGCCCTCTCTCTGAGGACTAGTTTTCATGGTATCATCCGACTTGGTGAAAGATTCCAAAGGAGGAAAGCAACCAACAATCTGACTTAACTAGGATCACAATTATTCACAATAACAACCATCATGGTACAATTACCAGTTGCAGAACTGACACACATACCTTGGCAGCAACTAATGGCTCTCTAATTGGATTTAGGATCCATTCAATCCAAGGGAAAACACGCCTGGTACTCAAAACCTAGCCAACTACTCAAGGGTAGTAAAGTAATGAGTCTTAGAGAAAAATCTACAAATTCCATTTTGCTAAACCAGCATAATTTCTAAGTACATCAAACATTTGTCCTTATATCCACAGATGAGTACAATCCTTACCTTTCATCAAGGAAATCAGGGAACATTGTAGAAAAGGCATGGAAGGATTGTAAGAGCCAGAGGATCTGGAATTTTGCTATGAGAGTATGTCTTCTAATACTATCAGAAGCAACACTCATAGTGTCTCACCTACATGGTTGCCTAAACCTGAGGTGAACAATGACAACAACAATATAGATGTTAGAGTGGGCTGAGGAAACACCAGAAGGCCTCAACTCTACACAAATAAATACAGGCAAGTAGGAAATGCTAAAAGTGGGAAAATATTCCTCTCCAGGGGACAGCACATCAACTAATTATGTAATAACAAATGATATATGTGTCCAAAATAACTGAAGGGAAATCATAACTGGGGTTTATGATTTTTTAACCCCAATTCAAAGTGAAAAATATTAAGTGAGATTAGCATGTTTAATTTCTACTCAGCTGTCTGAATGAATGGACCTTGTCTTTTGGGGTGGGGTTGAAATTAAGAATACTGGTTCTAGGAAATCACAGTAAGTTTTATCTTTCAGATTTTATACTCAATCTTATATGAAATTACTAATGTCAGATGGCTCACAGGATGTGTTGACTACACTCTTCCTAATGATGTCTAATTTGAAAGAATTATTGAAATATTTAAAAATATACATTCTTAATATAATCAGATATGAGTAGCTGGAGAATAATATAGTATTTATTTTTACCACAATTATGGTTTGGGAAAACTGATTAAATAGAGGTGCTTCTTTGTAACAAATAATATGTTACCAAAATAGTGTTTCTATTATCTAATATGATTTATTTGATTTATCTAACAATATATTTCCTCACTTTTTTATTTCCTGTCATACATAATTGAAGTATGAGAGATTATATTTGACATTTGAGATCTGCTCGACATGTTTTTCTACTTTGGGTTTAGAATAAAAAGTAGCCACTAGTCTTTTGTTACATAAAACTCTGTAAAACATCATGCTACTGACAAGCTCATTAGTCAGTGTGTGAAGGAAAAGCCATATTTCCATACTTGACATCTAAAAGTAAATCAACACTTTTCTAAATGCCAGCTGTGCTTGAGTTATAAAGAATAAGATACTGAAATTCATGCTAGATACATTAGAAAGTGAATAGATTGGTACATAAACACACAGATTATTGTGCAGATGCACTAAGTGAGAACACACAGCCATTGAATTCTTCAGTAACTTATTTGAAGCATTAGAATATCTTTAATTTTTTGTTCTGCCACTTATGTCAATTAAGTCAAGAATTCTATTGAATATATTTTGTGCCAAATTTCTTGAATTAAATAATTGGTAAAACATCAAAGAAGTATAATACCTATTGGAATGACCAAAAAGCAGAAAAACTAAAGTGGTTTATTTTTATCATAATGCTAGAAGTTATATATATGTGTGTGTGTGTGTGTGTGTGTGTGTGTGTGTGTGTGTGTGTGTGTGTATATATATGAATATAATTTCCAGATATTAATTGATGAAGTTAAGGAAAGATGGTGTCTATGATTGCAAAATTCTTCTTTGAAAAGTCTACTAAGGAACATTGGATTCATTTTACATCTTCTGGTATGGGAACTAAGGCAAGACAATAGGCTGCAGGAGCATATTAGTTTCCTCAGTTGAGCCAATCCATGCAAGTAATTTGCTTATTTGGCCTATTTCTGGAACTTCATTTAGAGATGTACCTCACAGAGTGAAACATCTTTTCCCCCAAATCAAGGCAGTGTCTAAACAAAACAAAGCTATTTAAGGCTAAAGAACACAATAAGCACGGAAACATGTTGGTTCCGGAATAAATAGTTTGGTAATGTGTTACAGCAGCCTGAGGATGTGCTACCCTTAGGAAGATGACCAGTGCAAAGGAAGAGAATGTGATGTTTCTTCCTAGGTTGGATATTTTTTAAGGAAAAGAAAGGCCTTTTTGTTATAATGTGATGTGTGAAAAGTAATTGTGTTTCCATATATAATATATAATGATTAGGATATAGATGCTTGCCAAATTATTCATATATATATATATATACACATATATGTTTATATATGTATATATATATTGTTAAGATTTTCAAAATGTTATTGTCTTATTTGTAAGATTGTTTTATCCACGTGATATACATGAATTATGTATATTAGATGGGAAATTGACTCTTAAAATTAGGAAAGAGTTTTGCTGGGAGTTAAGTGTTTCACATTACACTTGAAAAGGCAATGAGGCAGCAGAAGCAGGTTTTCTTCACAACCTGTCTTTAAAGCTATGTATCATTTTTTCACATACTGTGAAGGCACTCGCAATATTTACAATTGCACTAACACTGAAAATTGCAAAGCCCAAAATGCAAGCTCTTATGTTTGAGTCCAGGAAGGACAAGATTCTAGGGTTTTCCTTCTGCTTCAAAGGAATTAACAAGATTTTTTTTTAAAGTTGAATGTTTCTCTCAATGATTATATATATTCCCCAAAATAGCTAAATAAATACAGCATCCACGTTGTGTGAAGTAGCCAAAACTGGCAGAAGCTTTCAAAACCATTAATCTATGAGTTAATTGTGATTATTGCATGACATGGAGAGGGCATACACACTATGTGATCTGCCTTTTACAGGTGAAGCTACAGATTAGAGAGAGAGCTTTGTCATCATTACATACAACCTGTGTGCTTTTCTCAATGCTAAGTAGTTCTTCTCTTGCATCACTTGAGTATAAAACAGCCTGTTCTGCTGGTGATGCTGTCAATTTCAGAGCCTGATATATTTAATTCCTTCCCCGTCTTTGTGGGCTTAAAATCTTCTCACAGAGTTAATAAAGTGAATGCATAGGATCGAATAAGGAGGCCATTTTTGTGAGAAACTGCATCTAATGCTTCCTAAATCTAGGTCTGTTCTTGCTGTTCTCTGCATCAACCAATATTCTCTCCATTATCTTAAATAAGAAATTTGTTGTCATTGAAGGTTCCTGAGACATAAAGGAGGAGATATTGTGGTGAGGAACTTTGGCACATATTTAGAAATATCTGACAGACTGCCACCACTCTGCAAACTATACTCATTAGTCTTTGGGGTAGCATTGAACCTTTCACATTTTAATTTTACTGATGGTATGTATAGATATAGGAGTATAAAATAGCCTCGCAATTCTTGGATAAACTCCAATTGGTTATGTATAGGAGATTTTCCATATTTCCACACACATGATTTGTTAAACTTTTGCTGAGTACTTCAGAGTATGTACTCATGCTGATATTCAACTCTAAAGCTCTATTTGTTCTTTATTTTAGTAGGTTTGTTTGTTTTGGAACTAAGGTATTTATGGACTAAAGAATAAATTAGAAAGTGATATCTTCCTTGTCTTTTGATGACTTGGTAAAATTGTTTCAATAATTTTTAAAATTGTGTTTTATCTGTTAAGCAGCATATGCCAATGAAGGCATTGATAACCAGCTTTAATTTTTTGATAGCTTGATATTATAAACACTATGCAGAGATTCTGTTTCTTCTTTATATGATTTCAATGCCTGTTTTCTAGAGATTTTTCAATTTCAATGGACAGATCTACATGCTTGCATTTGACTGTTCATATATTTTTCTACTGTGACATTAATTTATGAAATAAATAGGGATGTTTCATTTCAGTTCTGAGCTTATTAAGTTAATTTTACTTTATATTTATTAATTGATGGGCTGGCTAGTTTTGTCAGTTTGATATAAGGTGTAGTTATCTGAGAAGAGATACCCCCAGGTGAGCAAATACCCAATCTGTTTGGCCTGAAGGCTACCCTGTGAGATAGTTCATTGGTTGATGTTTGATGAAGAACTGTGCATCCCACTGTGGGTGGTGCACTCCCTGGGCAGGTGGTCCTGATGTGTATAAGAAAGCAAACTGAGCAAGCCCAGAGGAACAAGTAACATTCCTCCATGGTTTCTCTTTCAATTCCTGTCTCTAGTTCCTGCCTTCAGTTTGAGCTCTAACTTTTCTGGATTATGGATTACAGGCTGTAAGGTGAAATAAACATTGTGCTTTTCAAGCTGCTGCTTTTGGTAATGGTGGTTATCACAGCAATAGAAACTCTTAGTTATTTTAGCTGGTATTGCTAATTTTGTTTATTCTTTCAAACAGCTCATCATTTATTATTGATTTTACTGTATTTCTGTACCCTTTTCTCCTCTATAACTTGTTTCTTTTAGCTTTTGTAAATCCTTTAGATTGAGCTGTCCCATGTTATTCTAATATTTAAAAAGGAAGGTTAAATTATTGTTTTAAGATTTTTTATTTTTAAAATGAGATTACCTAATACATAGGTTATCTTCTACTTGTTAATATCACTGTTATCATTCAGGTCCTTAATATGTCCTTCTGTTTTCTTCATTTCAGTGAATTTTTTCACTTTTTTTTTTCACTTTTTTTTTTTTTGTGCCGGAGACCAGCCCTACCTGTGGAACAGTCCTTGAAGGGAGGAATGAGCATTAAGAAATAATAGATATGAAAAATAGAGACGTAAAGGATAACACCTAGCATTATATACATAAAATAAAAAGACAGAGACACAGGATTGCTTCAGAAGGTTTCTGGGTCAATACCACAGTCACCTTGAGTTTATTCCTAATGGGCTTTTTACACACCAGTAAGGGGAGAGGAAAAAGACCTTCCCCTTTCAAGGTCAAGGTACAAAGTACAAACAAATGTAGACTCCTTCTTAATTTTCAAAACACCTGGTAACCATGCCGTTTGGCAAAGCATCTTGTAATTTGGCTTTGAAGTATAAGGTACCTGGTAACCACGCCTTTGGCCAAAACCACCTGTTATGCAGCCTTGTGGGGGAAGAGCAAACTCAGACTCTGATCCTGAGTCAAGATGGAATAAGGCCTCACTATGGAGTCTCTGGGGGCCCCCACATTTTTTTTTCAAATTGATCATTTTAATTTCCTTATATTTACACATTTTCAAGTTTCAGTTAACACATTTTCAATTTTACCTTATTTTCAGTGGAGAACATGCTCACATCGTTTACAATAATTTTGCATTCATTTAGGTCTGCTTTACCCGTGCATCTCACCATGGATGAACTTCAGAGATTAATGAATGTTTACTTGAGAAGACTTTCTTTTGGTGATCTGGCTGAGAGACAGTATATGTGCTCATACTAGTTATGGCTTACTAATGAACAGACACTTTCATCATTACGAGTCACTCTTGTTTTTTCCTAAGAGTGATTTTAATAATGCTGTTACTTATGAGTCAATATTTTTGTGATTGTATTAATTACAACATTTCTTCCTTCCCTTTCCTCCCTCCAAACCCATCCATATAGATCATCCCCATTCTTCTTCAACCTCAAGGCCTTTTTGTTCACTCATTGCTATCATGTGTGTGTGTGTGTGTGTGTGTGTATACATATATATGTATATATATTTAATAGTTATATTTATTCCTAAATATAAATTGCTTGGTCTATATAATGTTCCTTATACATATTATCTCAGGGTTTGCAATTTGGCACTGTACAACCAATTGGTCTAATCTTCCCAGGGGAGACTATCTCTCCTGCTCCCACCTTTCGTCAGTTGCCTATTGTTTGTGTAAGGTGAGACCTAGCATGTTTACTGCTGTCTTCCTTGTTCAACTCACATTTGGGAAGTTGTGTTGATCACACTTTATGGGTGAAGCTTATGTGTGTCTAGGAGACATAACCTCACAATCCTCTGGCTATTAAGATCTCTCCACTCCCTCTTTTACAATGCTCCCGGCACCTTAGGTATGGAAGTGTTTTGTAGATATATCCAATGTGGCAGGAATCTACAACTCTGAACTTTGATTAGTTGTGGTTTTCTGTACAGTTCTCTGTTGCAAGGAGAAGTCTCCTTGATAAAGGAAAGACTATACTTTTAGAGGGTAGTATATGGTCATATGTATATAGATTCTTGTTAGAGATTACACTGACTTAGTAAAGTAGTATCAAACATTTTTAATACTCAATAGTAGTGCCTTATGATAAGTCAACTATGCAGATAATTTTAAGGTTGTTGTGTACTGAAGATGTAGAAAATAGCAACAGTCACTGATGTAAGGGTGACTTTAAAATGCTGTAGTCACTCCTGTCAAAACAGAGTTTTCTTAATCTCAAGTGGTTTTCAACATTTATTTGAACAACTATGTTTAATATTCTTTTTCTTTTGATAGTCTTTTCCAACAACATATATGAATATCCTAAGAAGCCTCAAAATCCACGGTTAGTTAGTCATTATCTACCCAACTCTTCACATTCCACCATAATCCCATAAAATTCCTGTCATTTCCAGAATACATGAAAACACAATGCTTACTTTTATGTGTTAATTTTGGACATTGATTTAAATCTTTCCAGTCAACTAGTACTTTGACTTACTGCTATTTCCACCATGGTGACGCCATTACATGGTATGTGAGGTTTTGTGTGTGTGTTTGTTAACTTCTGTTGTAGTGAAAAAGGGACCCAGTATCTTCCAAATGCTAGGGAAACAGCTTATCACTGAGATACATACCCAACATGTTAGTAGGAATTACATACAGAGTCACATGAATATCTGTAGGGAACCTTAAGTCACTGGGTTCAACCAATCTGAGCCCTAAACATTCATATTTTCTTGTCATTTGTCATTAAATACTATAGTGTATTGATTATTTAACTAGCATTTGCATTGTTCTTAAATCTATAAATACATTATCTATAATATGTATTTATAAATATTTTGTTGCATACATTTTATGTTGGAATATATGGCTATGTCTACTCTCTCTATATAATATTACATCTAATATATACACATAAACAGACACATAACATAAGTACAGGACAGACTCATATATTTACATACTAATTAATTTAAAAGCATATATACAACCTGATCAATGATGCACACATATATTATTTCTGTGTGTATTTTATGATACTGACTTATTATTCTCCTAGATAATATATAATATGTAATTGACCTCACAAAATGTTCAATTAATGTCTTTAGGAATGGATTAATGGTACAGCACTATCAATGAATGGTTAAATACTTTCATAAATATTCTAAGGCAAATTAATTAATTCAAAAGTTATTTGAAACATAAAATGGATAGGATTTTATTTTTAACTTTGCTATCAAATAAAATCAACAAGCAAAAATTGACTATCTGCTTATTTCTTTCCTGATATCTGTGATTTTCATTCTCTATGATGTTTTCTCTAAGGACTGTGAAGTTTTAAACTGGATATGGCTAATCAATCCAATTTCATTTCTGGGCTTCATGTTTGGATTTTAACATTTCAGAAGGATTATAAAAGCTAGAAAGCTAGGCTGAATTTTAAATAAACTCAAGAATAAATTCATTAGAATTCAGTATTTCTGACTCTATATTGCTTTATGGTTTTTCTTGCTATTTAAAAAGATCATTAAAGGAAAAATGTATATCTTATAACTATAATAATGTTAGTAATTATTCTTAAATCTGTAAAAAATGTGTTTGAAATGAAGGGTTTTTCAGGCACGCCTGATATGTATATTCATAATGAAACATGTCAACAGAACTCTTCTGTCTGGCACACTCTTTTCCTGTATTAAAAGGGATACCTCATTACGAATGAGTGCTTTCTGGATTAAGTTCAGGATTGAGCTGTTTTCAGAAAACTACCTGTATTTTGGCCAACATCTCAGGGGTATTGGCATGCTTTAGCGGCATTCTTGTACAGGAATGCGTGTAGATATGAGAAAACTAAAATTATCAATAACACTCTGTTTATCCTTTATCTTGTGGAAAGAAAGTTTACTACTTTTTCTTCCTGTGTCCTATCACTTCAGCTTAGTGGACTGATAGAGACATCTTTTTTTTTTTTTGTTTGTTTTTTTGAGACAGGATTTCTCTGTATAGCTTTGCGCCTTTCCTGAAACTCGCTTTGGAGAACAGGCTGCCCTCAGACTCACAAAGATCCGCCTGCCTCTGCATCCCTAGTGCTGGGATTAAAGGCGTGCGCCACCACCACCCGGCTATATACATCTCCTATTCTGTCACTTATAAATACTTTTCTATCATGCATGCACAGTATCTTCAGTCAACAAATTTATATACATTTTTGGAAAATTTTTGCAAATTTAATTTTGAAAGTGTGTTGACTTCATTATTCCCTACTATGATTTTGTTAATGCAGGACATTTATTATGTTTTTTGTTTGTTTGTTTTGCAATTTAATATATGCATGGAGTTCAGGTTTCCTCAACAATGTTACTGTTGTGACATTTAAAAAGATGTTTTAAGTGTAGGGCACAAAAAGAGTCAAATATCATAGCATGAGTCACATTCCCCAAACTACATAATTGTACAGAAGACCTCTTCAGAAGCTCCTGAAACTGACAGAAAGAGCCAACCACATGCTGTGGAAAGTGGTCCATTTTTTTTTTTCTGAGACAGGGTTTCTCTGTGTAGCTTTGCGCCTTTTTCCTAGAACTCACTTGGTAGCCTAGGCTGGCCTCGAACTCACAGAGATCTATCTGGCTCTGCCTCCCAAGTGCTGGGATTAAAAGCATGCGCCACTACCCGGCAATTTTTAAGTCATGTAAAGTTACCCAGATATAAATGGGCTTTTGGAATCTACCAGTTGGATTTCTAAAGTTTTAGTTAAGACATCCTCACTTTCACTATAAAAAATCCATCAGAGAGGGAGCATGTGGAACATCCCACTATCCTATGGTAGTGACACAAAGTGCATTACATTGTTGCCTAAAGCCTCCCAGCTATTTTTGTTCATTGTATTAAACCAATGAATTCTAATACTCTAGTCTGTACTTGGAAGTTTCTCTAGTCCCATCCAGCTCCATGGACCATGTTTCTCTGGTCTCCCTGACACCACGGTCCTGCAGCCACTTATAAAATAATCACTCAGAGGATTATTTTAATTACAAACCGTATGACTTATGTCAGGCTTCTTGCTAGCTAGCTCTTTCATCTTACATTAACCCATTTCTATTAATCTATGTTTTGCCACATGGCCGAGGCTTTACTTACATCCCATTACATGTTGCTTCTTGGATGGCAGTTCAGTGTCTCCCCCGACTCTCCTTTCTCCTTTCATTGTCTCTCTTGGATCTTCCTGCCTGGCTCCATTGTGCCCTTCCCTAGACCAATGCAGCTTCATTTACTAACCGACGGAAACAGCATATAGTCACAGCGTGCAGAAAGAGATCCCACAGCACTACTCTCTTGCTTTTAAATCTAAATGTACTCACTCACATAATTTAATTTACATTTTATTCATAAGCCAATGTCGTGGAACAATTTCAAAATCAGCCTTACCCTTTCTTTGTCACTTTTGTTCTGTGTGTTGGACTAGCAGATTTAGAATAAATTTGTCCATGGCATTAACAGAAGCAAAACTGACGTCAACTTGCAACAGCTGGAGGTAAACCAAGAGTACCACATCATGGTCAGCATTCTCCAACCCATTGCTTCTGTCATTTCAAATTCAAAAGCCATAGTATTGGGGATTGCAGCTTAAAGGCATTTTAGAATTCAGTAATAAGCAAACAAACAGTGCCCCACTCCCCTACCCTAAAAAAAAAAATGCATTCTAATCATAGGACTATCCAAAGTTAAAGTTGATAGGACCATATCCTCAACTCAGCTAACTGTGTGCATTTTCAGTTTTTGTGAAGTAAATGGTTTCTGGAACAGAGAAGTGTTGACAAGATGTTATTAAGAACTCTATTTGACAACTACATTTGTTCCTGTCTCTTTCAGACCCCCACTCCTCCAAAAAGGACAATGGTGCTCTAATGGATGTGAAGTAGAATTCCCTTCAGAAACGAATGTAGAGGTTTTGCAAAAGACTACAAAAGCAGTCACCATATGGCCTAGGAATTCCATTTTTGGGGTACTCACTCAGGACATTAATAGTCATTTAGGGAGGAACTGGAATAAACTCAGAGAGGAAAAAAAACAGATGAAAAAAATGGTTTTTTAATGACATAAATACAGGACACATGCCCAACAAGTGGCCAGAAGTGCTGTCAAGTGTTCTTACTGTTCAGGGTGAACTGTATGCTCTGTAAAGGTAGTTACTCTCTGTTTCAGATTGTGTCTGGCTGCTGCAAAAAGTGTTGAGAAACTCCAAGAAAATGGACACACTTGTCTCCAGGAGATTTTGAAAACCTGGGCTGAAACTGCACATAAAATTTTCCAATCCTCATCACTCCCTTAAGTCTTCAAGTTGAAGGTGTCAAACAGTGGCTAAAACACACACACACACAAATAATAATATATATTTTTTAAAGTAACTTCTATTATTGGTTTGTAGGCTGTTGCCTGGTGCTTGCCAAGGGACACACTGGCTAAAGACCATTCTGTCCATGAGGGTAGGTATGCAAGTCAACTGTTGTCTGTACAAAGCTTCTCCTATCCTACCCTTTCCAGTCTCACCTCTAATTTTTATAAGAGATAGTGTGACTAGCTGTTGATTTCTAGAATAAGGAATGCTAATAAAGACTATTAGTTCTATAAAAAACAAAAAACAAAACAACAACAACAACAAAATAAGTTATTCTACAAGTAGGCAAGATGAAACAGTGACAGAGTGTGAAACTGCTTGTCACCACACCTGACCACTTGAATTTAATCTCTAACGCCCATATGATAAAAGGAGAAAACCAGCTTACACACGTTTTCTTCTGACCTCTATAATATCAGTGTGAAAAGTGTGTGTGTGTACATATATACCAACACACATACAAATAAATTTTTAAAAAAGTTATCATCACTCCCATGCTCACTGCAATATTCACAATAACTAATATTTGGAACTCTTCCAAATATCCGCTGATAGAAAATAAATTAGGAAAGTCTCTCTCACACACACACACACACACACACACACACACACACACACACACACACACACACACTTATTAATGTAGAAATTTCATACAATATTCCATAGTATACACAAACCCTTAAGACTCTATTCTAAGAAAAATTAGCTCATAATACACTTATGAATAATGACTGACTCATTTTACTTATATGAAAAATGTAATATCATGAAACCCATTTATGGAAAGAATTAAATGATGTTTGTTGAGACTTGAGAAGGAAAGCAGGATGAAGGACTGTTAAAATTGTTCATAAATTTTCATTTATCTGATATAAATTTGTTCTGGACATCTATTATGTAACCTGTGTTCATCAGTAAAATACAGCTCTTTTCTTTGAAACACTTCCAAATAGTACTCCTTGTAAGGTTCCACAAAAATATTTAAGTGAAAAAAAAAACTTAATAAAAAAAATGAAGACAATGACTTATGAAATACTTATGAAAAAAATCAATACATTTTAATTGCACTTAAACTTAATAAAAACATGGATTTTCAAATCAACCCATGTAATAAAATAATTCTAATTAAAGATGAATCAGCACTTCAGTGAATAAAATTGAGTGATTTATGGTAGTAGCCAGAGACATCAACATAAAAGTATGGCATAAACAATTAAAAGCTATAAAAAAATCATCTTACTGCAGTACATAATGTAAAATTCAGATCCTACCAATAAATGACTGTATTCAGACTTTATCTGAACATGTATTAATGTATGTCATTCAACCTTAGCCTCACCTGGCCAAAAGGAGGGGGGTGCTTCAAATCCTTTTTCTACACACAAAGACACACTATAAAATTTGTTAGCGAAGGGTATTGAAGACCCCAAACAAACCTAAAAGAGTACAGTAGGCTGAAGGTGGAGTAGAGGGCTAGTCAGATCACTGGGAATAAAGTTGAATACAGCCCAGAGCCTAAAGAGATGAAGAAGCAAGGGACATGGGATGAGAACTAAGTGTGAGGTCAGGATTGCTACAAACTGGTTTTCTTCCAAGAAACCTGTTCTGCAAATCTTGCCTTAAAGCAGTATATTTTCATCTAAATCCAGTATAGGCCAATACGTGAATATGTTTTGCTGTTATTCTCTCTCTCTCTCTCTCTCTCTCTCTCTCTCTCTCTCTCTCTCTCTCTCTCTCTCTGTTCTTTCTCTTCTTCACTTATTCCTTCTCTGTCTCCCTCCATTCCATCTTCCCTTCTTCCCCCCACTCTCACCTGTACACATGTACACCAAAACCCTGCCGACAGTAGTGACAGAATTTGGGTAGAATCCTCAAAAGCTCCACATTAATCATATCACCCCTGGTTCAGGGTTCGTTCATTTCCTTCAGTTTCCTCATGCACAGCCGCCTCTGTGGGTTTGTATTTATGAGCAATTAGTTTTTATATCACTTCCTAGCAACTTGAAGATGGTCACTGTCATTCTGAAGTATCAGAGATCTTTTTTCCTTTCTTCTCATTATGTCCCTCTACAAACCCTCCTTTTACATTTCTCCAGAGAATTTGGGTGTTCATCAGAAATTGCATGTGGAAACCCCATAAAAAAAATCTCACCAGATGATAAACTTTCAAAAAATTGTTAGGTAGTATTATGTGACAGCATGTTACTTTTTAAATGCAAGGAACAGAATGTGACACAAGATGAAAATATTAAGATATATTTTTAACTGTTAAGTCAATAAAAATATTGCACGATGGAATAAGATAAAATTGGTCAGTGTTGGGTATTTAGCTCAGTGGTACAGCGCTTGCCTAGCAAGCACAAGGCCCTAGGTTCTATCCTCAGCTCCAAAAACAAACAAACAACAAAGATAAAATTGGTCAAAGAACTATGGTACCATTACTAATAATACCATATTTGTTAAAAATGTTCTGAAATGACATAGTATTCACCGGAGAGAGATCAGACACATAAGCAGATGCTGAAATGTTGTTCTTAAAGGTTCCCCGTAAAGTACTTCTTAAAATGAATTAATGGTAATATGTCCTCATATATTTAGCATATAAATTTTATATGTTCAAATAATGTGCTTTGGTAAGCCTTCTTGTCTGTTTCCTTCCTTCCCACTCCTCATTTCATTTATCTTCCTCTTATATCTAAACCCATGGAAAGACATTCTTATAAACAAGACATACCTTTAAGCTGTTTGCATTGTCTATACTCTTTTCGTAGTTGTTTAGTTTCAGCATTGTCATTTAATTACAAAATGTCTCCCTTCAATTTCTCTCCTTCAAAGACTGCCATGCAGTCTTTTTCAAACTCATGAGCTCTTTTTCATTGTTATTGCATGTAATTTTGCATTTGTATATACATACATATTCCTAAATACTTCACAGCAATGTCTATATTGGCCCACCTGAAAGTGATTATTCTTCATGTGTTGCACACAAGAACCTTGCTTTTGTAGTTTATCTATAAAAATAATTCATATATGATTTTTCATTAACTCAGAAATCAGCATATATTAAAAAACATGAAATTTAAACTGAAAAGATCTCTGGATGTTATGACATTGATTTTTGGCTATCAATTATGAGAGGGAAGCAGAATTAATATCATAATTAATTTAAATGTATACCTGTTTAACTTTGATAGAATTTTATCACCTTAGTTCATTCTTATTTTGTATAAAAATAAAGTAAAAATAAATATGCTCCATGATCCTCTTCTTCCTCTGCAACCTGATGTTACAAGCAACTTCAGCACAGTGTTATTCACGTCACTGTATTTGCTCACTAGCAGTTAGGGATTCTTTGATCTCCAAGGCTGCTGTTGTATAATTGATCAAAGCTCTGAGCCTGAGGTAGAGAATTAAGAGCTTGGATCCTGAAATGTCAGTCCATCCCCTCTTTCTTTGACCATACATGTTTCTAGACAGATTATTAAATTTGTTTTCAAAAAAGAAAAAAGAAAGAAAACAATTGCTCTATTCAATATCATTAGAACATAGCAAAAAGAGATTTCAATAACCCATTGCAGAAAAAATTAGACGTATATGTTTGGATACCTTAAAATATATTATTTAATGGACTTTCTTCACAATAATCATGTAATTAATTGTGTTTCCTCTATTAATGGAAATGAATAACAAAGCCAAACCCATTATACTGATATTAATCTACTAGTCTAAATTTAAGTCAAATTTCTAGAGTTTTTAGGAGTTTGAACATTATGAATTATATATAATTCATGCCAGTAGAACTCTGGCAGAGGTCGTTCCAAATCCGTGGAATTTCAGTGTAGCCCTTGCTCTGTACTGGCTGACAATGTCTCTGGAAGAGACAGAGGGATCCTGGGAAGCAAGTGTCATTCTGACCACAAGTACTGACATCTGAGTGTGTTTGGGGGTCTAGCAGTGAAAGGAGCAGTGAGGAAAGTGATGTGTCACCCGTGATACTGCCCAGCCAACACTGGTGTGATTGCCTCAAGCAAGCTTAATTAAGTGGTGGTGAAGATGTTCCTAGAGTCACTGCAAAGGAAGTCTCTGAACTCTGCCCTCCTGAAACTAGGGATGGTGACCTAGTCCAGAAGGGCAGGAATGCAACAACCTTTGATTTCACTTTGTTCTTGTGTTCCTTAAACGTTACCCTGCATATCAACAAACTTTACTGAGTTCTCCAGGAGAATGCTGAAGATTAAATCAGTGTTATTGAGGTGCAAAGAACCTATTACCAAACTACAAAGGGATTTACCACATTGGCAGAAAGTATTCTGATTTCCCTATTCATATAGATATCAAAATAAAATGGAGTAAATATTTCCTTTTAATGGAAAAAATACTGACATAGAGATCACTACCATTTCACTCAAAAAATAAATTTCAGTTCCCCACTCTTTGCTTCCAGGGATCCTGTTAAAGATCTTTATTCCATATATATATTATGATAAACTGGATATTTTAGTTAGAGCCATTGAAAGAACTTTTTTTGAAGCACGTTATCTTTAGAAAAAGAAATGATAAAACTTAGTTTTGATCCCTAGGAGCTTTTGAAGTATAAATAAGTAATATATTGTAAAGTGGGGATAACTCAGGTTCAATTTAAAAAAAAAAAAGCTGATATTTTCTCTGTGGTATTTCTCTCTCTCTCTCTCTCTCTCTCTCTCTCTCTCTCTCTTTTCTGTTTAACTTTTCCATAATTTATCTCTTTTCCATCACAATGGATTTTACTTATTTTCTATAGTTTCATTGTGGTCCAGAAAGAGTGCAGAAATACAGTCACATCTCTAATGAAAACTTAGGCATTATTTTGAATCCGTTTGATTCATTTACAGAACAATTTAGACTTCATCATTCGTTGAGTCTTCTTATACAAAACTGACACCATGTTATTTTCCAGTGTAAAGTTCTTTTACAAATACAAAAATAAGCCCTAACTTGATGAAAAACTAACTCCTCTTCATATTTACAAAACTTTTTCAGTGATGACTCACACATGGCTGAGGCATGTGGCACAGGAATTTCTAAACATAAATACTGGTTAAATAGACATTTCTGTGCTTTAAATATTCCACAGCTTTATAGCCAATACTTCTAATTAGCAATTTAGTGCATCATATTTTCTGTATTGTAAGAAAAAAATGTCTAATTCTGTCTGTCTTTGAAACATTTATTCTCATCTGAAGTAGGGAAAGAAATTTATATTTCTAGTCTTGTGTCTTACAGCATCTTTTCATTTCCCACATTTAACAACATTTGTTTAAAATGGTTATTGATGAATATGTATTGGATCATGGCAGCATTTTTAGTTTTACTTTGTTGTGATTTGCCTTTAGGTAAAATGTGAACAAAGCATAGAAGTCACAGTATATTGTTTGTGTTACAACACACCAAGACATACATCTTCCAACTTGTGCATATATATATATATACATAAAACCTTGTGTAATGATAAATTCATAAGGATTAAAGAGCATCTGAAAATGATGAGTAGATGGCTTTCTTTTATTGTATAAATCACTATTTTATCAGATAGTATTTGGAGATATTTATATGAAGAAAAATACATTTGTAATTAAAACTCACATTTATAGATGCTTATAAAAATAGAATATAAAGGATTTTATTTTATATCTGTATGTCTTTATATACACCATTTACTGTATAGAAAGCATTTCATTAGAAAATACATGTATATTACTTTTTAATGTACGAATTCAAAACAGTGTTTTAAAGAATTCATTCTTTTAGAGATTATATTCAAAATTTCTAGCTAGCCATTGTTCATACTATATGGGGTCAGTTCAGATTGGAGGCAAAGTGCAATTACCTCATGCTTTCTAAATAATCATTCATCTAGATTGTAGTTAGAGTTTTCCTCCCTCGCCCACAGTCAGGACAAATCTCTCTTACCCGCCAGGCCCATAGATGCTCAGACCCAATCAAGTAAACACACAGAAACGTACATTGTTTACAAACTGTATGGCTGTGGCAGGCTTCTTGTTATCTAGTTCTTCTATCTTAAATTAACCCATTTCTATCAATCTATACTTTGCCACTTGGTTTGTGGCTTACCTTTACATCTTCATTGTCCTGGTGGTGACTGGCAGCGTCTCTTTGTCCCAGCCTCCACCTCCCAGAATTCTCTTTTCTCTTGTCCCGCCTATACTTCCTGCCTGGCCACTCGCCAATCAGAATTTTATTTACACAGAGCGATAGCCACAGCACTAGATGGTTTGGAGAAGGTAAGGGTTCAAACCACATTGTTGATATTTTTGCATTCTCATTGAACAGGCTATCTTTCTTTTTTTTTTTTTTTTTTTTCAGTTCCTGCTTGCCTACGTAACTCATTCTTATACTGAGTATTTTAGATTTGTGTGTTCTTAACCTGACAAAACTTTACTTATTTCATTGTTTTCTAGTTGTGAGAAGATTGGATTCACCTTACTTATATAGCTAGATATTAAAAGAATAAAAACAAAGAAAATATGGCATTCCTCAAGGTCTTACTCCACCAAATATATAACTTTATCCCGTTGGTTTTCACTGGGTACCACTTCCTAAGCACTCGTTCTCACAGCAAAGACTTAGTGTGTGCCAGGCATAGTGCTGAGCACTCAAAATACAGTCAAATGAAATTCCTACCCCTGCTGGGAAGACAAAGCCTCCATACATATAAATAAAAGAAGTTAATGGCTAAGTTCCAAAGAAGTATGTGGTTGGATGTTATATGTGACAACTGAGAAAATGAGTAGCCTCGTCGTTTTACTGCTCTGATAGTGAGATTCAAGTTGTCTCCTAAAATCATCAAAGGAATGGCTTTACATGGTATTTTTGACTCTGGTGGAGGTAACCATTAAACCCTACCTGCCCCATGACAATTCATTTTAAACTAGATTAGTGGGCCATTTGAGGATGAGATTGATGGAGTGTTGTTGATAGGGAAGAAGACTGTGAAGATTTCATTTCCCAAAGCAGAAAATTAGACAGGAGACAGAAGTCCAGGGAAGCAACATGTCAAGGATGTGCAGAGGGTAGGAGGATTGTGAAAGTACATTTGAAATTTCTAAAGACACTTGCTAGCTCCTTTGGCTTAGATATCTTGTTATCGTGTGAAGATTGCATGGGAGTATTCACTCCAGTAAGAGCAAAGAGTACACAGCCTTGTTTGTGCGTACAGGAGAAGAGCTGTTTACACAGTTTGATCTGTTTTCTAGCTGATGCTGAAAAGAGCTTCGGCGTTCCTTAGCAGCTATACGAGGGTCTTTATTAGATCATTCTGCAGCTCGTAGCTTATCAGTCTCTGGTGTGAGCAAAGCTGGCATTCACACAGGTAGGTCACCAGCCACACAGTCTGTCCAAAGAGAAAGCTTGTTATGTCATCCAGTGTTCCTCAGGTAATGAAGCAATCATTTCCAACTAGACAGTAAAGTATCTGATAGATTAAGATAATGGAGAAAAACTTGTGCATCTCATTCTAAATACATGAGAAAAATGAAAAACAGTGACAGGGATTGAAATAAGAATTCTCCAGTGTTAGGGACCAAGATTTCAGGAACCAAACATGAACCATGGAAAGTACTAGCTAAGCCAGGGAATAAGTCATAAACCTACCGCCTTCCCCCCTCCCCCAATGCAGTAACACCTGTTTACTAACCTGAGGCTCCCAAAGATAAGAACATTCCACAGTCAGGTGCCATGGCAACCAAATATAAAGAGCATCCCATAGTCAGGTAGCCTAGCAACAGAACAAATGGCCCCTGACCAGTCATCTTAGCAGACTTCTTGCAGTTGCACGACCTGCATGTCTCACATGTACTGCATGCCTTCCATGTCCCTTCCCCTTCCCGCCTTCCTGCCCCTCCCCCTCTTATGCTATATAATCCATGTGGAGGAAAACAAAGATGGGCGGCTTGATCAGAATACTGTCTTTCTGTCCTTCTCTGTGTCGGCCTGTCCTGTCATTCACTCCCACAGGTGGGACACCCCGCTGGCCAGGGCACTCCAGTTTATAGACAGGAATAGAAATTACCTCTCCAACTAATTTTTTAATGGTAAATCGAGATCAGACATATTCCTTGACATGTAATAATTGTACCTCACAATGATGTAAATAAATTCCCATGAGTATAATTTTGAGTAGTTTCTAATACAAGATAAACACACAAAACACTGTGCGGAAAGAAAGGAAGATTTGAAATCTTTATTCCAAAACTAAATGAAAAAAGTCTACTTCTAGTCATTACCTTTAAAAGTAGACAGTGTTGGACTCTAGGCATGGTGGCTCATGTTTGTAAGCTCTATGAGAGAATGTGGGAGACAGCTGAAACTTCAAGTTGGTGTGTCCAAGGACAACTGAAATAAATGCAGAGTTGTTTTTTTTTCTTTTATTTTATTTAAAAAAAAACCCAAAAAACAAAAAGTAGATGTCATTAACCAGAAGACATATTTTCTTTGAATGCTACTGAGTTTAGTTTTGACAATCAAGTTCTAGACAAAGTTTATTTTCAATGGAAAAAATTTTCCAATGAGAGAGACTAAGAAATCCATTAAAGGCAAAGAGGAATCCTTTAAAACTTCAATCATCGATTCACATTTCATTAATTTTGTTTCCTTCTCAATCATGTACAGTCTTAAACATCAAAGTAAAAAAAAATAAATCCACCTGGACACAGATGAATTGAAAGACTCACTAAGAAGGAGTTAGTTGAGACCAAGATTGAAAAAGCACAGGGACAAATACCCAAACTAATGGAAAAACATGAATTATGAACTATGGAGCCACCAGCTGGATCAGGCCCTCTGGATACGTGAGACAATTGAATAGCTTGAACTGTTTGGGAGGCACCCAGGCAGTGGGACCCGGACCTGTCCTTAGTGCATGAGCTGGCTGTTTGAAACCTTGGGCTTACACAGGGACACTTTGCTCAGCCTGGAAGGAGGGGACTGGACCTGCCTGGACTGAATCTACCAGGTTGAGCTGAAGAATGCCCAGGGGAGACTTTGCCCTGGAGGAGATGGGAAGGGGGAGTGCTGGGGGGGAAGGCGGGGTTGGGGGCAGGAGGGGGAGGACAGGGGAACGCATGGCTGATGTATAAAATTAAAGCACAAATATAATAAATTAAAAAAGGAGAAAAATGGAGTTAGTGAGCTACATCATAACTAGAGAATTATTTTATAATACCCCATATTTTTCTTAAGTGCAATTCATTGAACAACTTTTAAATCTAAATTTGAATGAGGAGGAAAGCAAACATACAAATTCTATGCATCCAAACAATTCATAAGGTCTGAATCTATCACCAGATTTCCATTTGTTTATTTGGATTAATACTGACCTGGTATATTTGATATTTGATTTTATTCAAAAATTCATTTGCATATGAATTTTAAATGATGGCCTTATGATAATCAAATTCATAATATATTGCTTCCTCACTATGTACACAACTGTCATAGACAACATATGATTTTACCTTCTAAATATCCACAAAATCCTACAAGGCATATGTCCCCATTTAACACTAGAGAACACTGAGATTCTTGGAAGCTGTGACTCAAGTTACCCTAATGGCAAGAAGAGATCATGAAAGCATGCAAATTTTCACTTCCAGAATATAAGCTTCATGTTTTTATGTATGAACTTTCTTTGGGTGCATGGTGACCTTTACAAAGCAGATACTAATATGTCCATGTTGGACGAAGAAATCGAGAAGTTTAAACTTTCTATTTTAACAATGGATTGAGTGGAAATTTAAAATGTGACATATATATATATATATATATATATATATATATATATATATATATATATATAAAACAAACTAATTGAAATAAATATTTTGATAGGACCTTTTTTACAGTCAGATTTGAATCAGACTATACCAAATTTCTTTCCTTTTACTTTTCTCGATGACCTACTATGTCTTTGTGTATCTATATTCTATCACAGCTGGTTTATTTGAACCTTGTATTTGATGGTATCCTCTCTAACTATAGGATAGCCAACATGGTTACAATCCTACCCTTTCAGCTTACTGCATCCTGAGTCTTTCTTCTCCCATTCTGTCAAACAGAATTAAAGAAAAAATACATGAAGAACATGATCACTTATTGTCTTTGTGATTCCCAAGAAGTAATGGTAGAAAAATAGTACTGAGTTTCTGATTTCAAAATACGAACAGTGAAGTATGGATGTAGGCATTTTATTTTAAATTTAGGTGTTTATTAAAATAAGATATAAGCACGATAATTGTATTAAGAATTATGTCTTTGATAAACACAATACAGTACAACATAATATATTTTGAAGCATCAAAATTAACATCACAGAATTGTATAGTTCCTTTCTTTGTAAAACAATTGTTACCAGAATGTTAGGCACTAGTCCTCTGGTACTGTGGTAAACCTATATGTAAATGTGTACATACATATGTTGTGAGTTTGTGGGATGGGTGAGTACATTGTAACTTTGGAAAATACCATGATGTAGTATCCACTTTATGAATATTTTCATCAATTGAACATAGAACATGGAGTTTGAAAGAGCCACAAACCATTATTTCTTACCACCATATGTGGCCTTTACTAGTTTCTAGTACAATGTTCATCTTCATGTGAATTCTCAGGATTTATTTTGCTCTTGCAACTTCATCCTATATGTCAACTAAATCTTCTAAGCGTTGGTAATCTACTCTCCAGGACATAAAAGGAATCTGGCTGTTGGTCTGTCACCATACTGGTTTCCATGAGTGATTGACTTGGGTCAATCTGGTGGGTCAGGTGTTCTGTTTCTCTCTTCAGCTCCATTGTGTTCTTTCCAAACCTGTTTAATAGATGGTCAAGGACAGCTCTCCCTTATAAAGGAGAACTCTTCTTCACACAAGAGCATACACAAAGTTATGCTCTTTTGTGGGAACCAACCTCCAAACAAGCTCTCAGAATGTCTTGAATCTGCTGACCCTCTTCTTTCAGTGTTCTCTGCTAATATTGCTCTTCGTTTTGATGGACATTTCTTTTTGTTCTTCTAACTGTCACTTTCTGAGAGAATTGCTTTGTCTTTAAGCATGTATGATGGTCATGTTTCCCCAACAAACATTAGTATTGTTGAATCATACTTTATATTTTCTTCATAAGACTAAAATAAATAGTAGAAAATATGCAGTTCATTAATTATTTTTAAGGGTGGCCACTGCTTCTCTCTGATGACATATATACTGAAGAATATAAGGACTATCAAGTTCCTTTCATCTCTTGTTTGTTTTAGTGCACAGAAGAGTTTAAGCACATGGCAAAAACATAAGGAAATATTTGCTAATCAAATAAGTAAAATAGTGCAGCTTGTTAAGAGCAGCTAGGTACCTTGAATTTTATAAGGAAATGCTCTATAAGTCAATAATCTTAAACAATTTTGAGTTCCTTGACTGCAATGACGATGTCAGGAGATTAAGTAAATGCCTAGCAGGAATGCTTATTAACATTATATTCATATAGAATTTAATGTAGACTCTCCTATGAAACTGCTGGATTCAGTTAGTTTTAAGAAATTATGTTTTATTCAGTTGTAGTATCATATTCTTGAAATTCTAAGCACTTGGAAAGCTGAGTCAGGATTATTAGTTGAATATAAACTTGAGATACTCAAAGAGACTCTCTCCCCTCTCTTTCCATGTGTACATTTCTCTCTCTCTCTCTTTCTGTGTATATATATATATATATATATATATATATATATATATATATACACATTATATAGTATATCATTTATATATGTTATACATATTTAAAATAAAAGCACTTTTGGCTGGAGAGAAGGCTCCATGATTAAGAGCACTTGCTGTTCTTCCTTTTTTTGTTTTTCTTTACTATTATGTGTTTTAAATTTTATACATCAGCCATGGGTTCCCCTGTCCTCCCCCCCCTCCCGCCCTCACCCCCACCTTCCCCCCAGCCCCTCCTCTCCATTCCCATGTCCTCCAGGATCAAGGCTCCCCTGGGGATTCATTTAAACCTGGTGGATTCAGTACAGGCAGGTCCTGTCCCCTCCTTCCAGACTGAGCAAAGTGTCCCTGAAGTCAGAAGGCTAGAAACAACAGTTCAAAATCATCTTTAACTTTAATCCAAGGAGATACAACAGCCTCTTCTGGCTTTGTGGCCATAAGACAAGCATGTGGTTCACAGATATGTGTACAATCAAAACACTCATACACATAAAATAAAAACATTTTAACAATTTAAAGAAGAAACACAAGCTTTCTATTGGTTTATTGTGTTGAAGCTGTCCATTATAATAGTTGAAAATACCCAACATAATCTCAAAGAGACACATATTATAAAGATGATGATCCAGTATTTATGGGTTAAAAACTCTATTCCAAAACCAATCTTTTTTTTCCATCTAAATCTGTAGGGTGTTGGTAATGCTTAAGGTGTTCTCTGAGGGATTACATATGATATGTTATGTTTTCTCTCTTTAAAGCTTTATAGAATTTATCCCAATCATCTTTTTTTTATTTTATTCAATTCTTCTTACTTTGTGCCTTGAGAATAACTTTCCCAAAATTAATTAAACACTCAACAGTTATGCTGTTCTCTGAATACAATCTCTTTTAGGCAGCAATATGCCACTAAGTACAATTTTTGGAAAAGTAAGGCAAAAATAATGTTTGGTGTTATTGTTTTAGGTTGATAATATTGATTTAGACTTCAGTTGAGGATTCTAGTCTCTACAGAACAATAATTTCCTTCTATATAGTTTTCCTTGCTTTATGGTCAGTATTTATATCCTCAACTTTATTATCATTTGCCAGTAAGCCATTATTGTAGTCAGTGCTTTTTTATTATGGAATTCAGAAATATTATCAACTTTAGTCATTTAGTTGATATAAAATATGTCTATTGTATCATTTAGAACATATAATAAATAAATCACTTACATAATCTGGAACCTTCTTACACTACATAGGTCACAAGGAAAGTGATGAATGGATTATGAGGCATGTGTAAGATATGATTGTTCTTTTTATTATTTTATTATTATTAATTAAATGTATTCATTTGTTTTACATCCTTAGTGCACTTTCCCCTCCATCCTCTTCTTCTATTTCCAACTCCCACCTCCTTTCCCCCAATCCATTCCTTCTCTGTTTCTGTTCAGAACAGGGCAGGCCTCCCATGACTGTCAATAAAACATGGCGTATCAGTTGAGGTAGGTCTATGCTCTTCTCAGCTATTTGCATCATATAAAGAATAGTGTTAGTAGGAAATAATGACACATTTGGGTCTGGACTAACATAATAGTGTCAGCCTTCAAAGTATATACAATAAAATTCTAAAATAAATGATATGGCCTGCTGTTCACAAAATAAAAATTGGATATTGAAACACTTTAGTAATCTATCATAAAATTTGAAGTAGAAAATCATTAATCTTCAAGTCCACTTTGATAAATTTTTCCATGGAAGGAATGATATAAGACAGAAGAGAGGTTTATTCAGCTATTCTAGAAAACGCAATGAAACCAACATCAGAGATGGTAGATTCCTTACAATGCTTAAGTAAATGCACTTGCCTTCATTAGAATCTAAGAAGTTCGAATGGGTTCATGTGATATCTATTTGGCTCACAGTGAATGATTATATTCCAGTGTACATTAGGAAATGGATAGCTGTTAATTAAAATATGGGGCTAGAGTGGTGGCTTAAAGTTTAAGTGGACTTATTGCTCTTGTAGAGGACTTGAATTCATTTCTCAACATTCTCATGGTGATTCCCAACCATGCTGGAATTGCAGTTCTAGGCGACCCAATGCCTTCTCCTGACCTCCACAGGCACCAGAAGCGCAAGAGTTGCAAACACTTAAATGCAGGCAAAATATGCATACATCTAAAATAATAAATAGGTCTACCTAAATTAAAATATGCCTTCCTGTGTGGTGACAATAGAGGGTGAGTGACAGTGGAAAGTAATGGCATTTCATGAGCAGTTACAGAGTTATAGTAGTAAGCTTAATCTGTACTCTGATAAGTCCCTGATTAGGATGCTTCAGGAGGCCAGAAGAAGGCATCAGATTCCCTGAAACTGAAGCAACAGATTATCATCATGAAACTGGTGGGTGCTGGAAATAGAACCTAAGGCCCTGCCCTCCTGCCCTTGAGATGAAATTGTCTCAGTTATCCCTAATTGTAAGTCATCATTGTGTACAAGTATGATTGGTTGTATGTTTTAAACAGACAAGGCAAGTGTACTGACTCATTTGGCCAAATCTTAGGGCATGTATTCTTGTGAGCATGATCTGCTTTATATTTAAATCACAAAGATAAAGCTTACATTTAAATCAAATAAGCATTAGAAAAGGCAAATTATCTTCTATATCGTAGGAGGACTTTTTCCAATAAGAGAAATGCCTTACAACCTAAGATAAAGGTTTCAGCTAATGGAAAGAATTCTGATTCCATGTTGACTAGAGTAAAGTCAACAACTTCAAATCCTGCTGGTTCCAGTCTTGTCAACTTCGTGACAAATATCAGAACTTCAGACATTCCATCCCTCATAATTTATCAGGGAATTTTCACAATCAATTCTCTCCCTTTCCCTGTCTGTCTCTTCCTTTCACATGTATACAGAAACATACACATGCATGTATACATCTCTATGTATATACAAATGCATAAACATATACATACTTACATAATGGCATGCATAGTTGGTTCTATTTCCATGGAGAACTGTAATGACCACAGCTTGCCTGCTTGCATGGTATGATAGTTTAGTCTCCATTGTGTTGAATCTTGTGTATAAAAGGGTCTTTGTATTAAAGGATCAGCAAAATAATATAAATGGGACTTGTGGATATCATCCAAAAATGGACAGCTACAGTACTACAGTCCCTTTCTGGGAAGTTCTTTAAAGATATTGATGAAGAGACATTCTTACATTGGGCAAAATCTTGGGCAATGTGCCTGGATATAGATTTTACTTGGAAGGGACAATAGCCTAGAAAAGCAATTATGTGCAAATTCATGGACTTTAGTCTGTTGTTTAGCTTACTGTGAGAGGCTTGCAAAGATCGACTGCAAAATCAGTGAGAAGAAATTCTGGAGAAGCATGTGGAAATAGATGTTCGAAAGGGTGAAAATTGTGAAGAAGTTTGTATTCTATGTGCATGCTCACCCAAAGAAGGCTTTATTAGAGTACTGTTTCATACAAATTAGAAAGTATATCCTTTTCTGTAGATGTGATATGATAGGTTATTTCCCATCTAGTTCTGTCATCATTCAAGAGGCTCATGGATGAAGTAGCTACCATTGCAAATTGAGAAATTTGGCATGGGTTCAGTTGCTAAATTTCACTCACCAAAGCTGATCTAGCTTTGACCACTGATGCTTTCTTTTCTTTTCTTTCTTTTTTTTTTGGGGGGGGGGTGGTGGAGTCAGAGTTTCTTTGTGTAGTTTTGCGCCTTTCCTGGAACTCCCTGTGTAGACCAGGCTGGCCTCGAACTCACAGAGATCTGCCTGCCTCTGCCTCCAGAGTGCTGGGATTAAGGGTATGTGCCACCACCACCCAGCCATTGTTGGATTCAATTGCACACCAATGGAAAGCCAACACTGGCCGACTAGTAGAGAATGACACTCAAAACTCAGAGATGAATAATGGGTCTGTACCTATGACACCAGACTCTACTTTGATAAGGCAGCTACCTTGTGGACTATTGACTATATTAAAACATAGCCATTATAAGTGTGGAAATATTTTGTTCTTATTGCAGTGGCCTGTTACTTTGGATGTAATTTTACTGCTTTACACATAACGCTCCTGCCCAAACTGTCATCTGAGAACTTACTGATTGCCTTATCTACGGCAGCTGGGAAATTATTTAACATTCCTTCTAGTTAAGGAAATTACAGCATAGCAAATGAGGTGCAACAGGTTATTGCTCTCCCCAGGTCTGGCCATAGTCTCCACTATCCCACAGCTTCACAGTCCAGTGAGTTAGCCTACTGAAGACTCATTACAGTGCCAACTCAGTGAAATGACTTGCAGAACAGGTCAAGGTTACCTAGAAGACTTCAGATGCTCAAAATCATTTTCCAATATAGCCAAGAATCACATATGCAAGAAATCAGTAAATGTAAGTGGAACCAGCAGAAAGTCCCATTAACAATACCTACCCATATCCTAGACAAGTGTGTCCCTCCTGAGTGCATGCTATTGAAGTATGCTTGACTCTATTTTTATTACTAAGGAAAAGTATTTCCAATAGGAAAGAGAAAGATAAGGAAGTGGGATATGATACCAGAAGGCCCTGAGTGAGAGTAGGGAGGTTGTATTACTTCATTGACTCTCAAAGCACAAGAACTCTTTTTTTTTTTTGAGCTGAGGATCGAACCCAGGGCCTTGTGCTTTCTAAGCAAGTGCTCTACCACTGAGCTAAATCTCCAATGAACTAACATGGGAGATTATCTTTATTTCTGCATGGATGCATGTGTCAGTATGCATGTTTTGTGTGTTTATGCTCAGGTACATATGCATGTGCACATGTGTATACAAAGTGTGTGGAGGCCAGAGATTGATGTTGGGGATCTTTTTCCATCACCTCTTCATTTCCATTTTTGTTGACAGATTTCTTATTGAATCTTGAGATAACCACTTTAGGGTAACTGACAGACCACTAAGCCTCAGAGATCTTCCTGTCTCTGATCCTCAATATTAATACTGCAGACACTTGTTGCCATGCCCAGCTTTAATGTAGAATACGAATTTAGTTCCTCATGCCTGTAAATGCTGTACACTGAAACATCTTGCCAGCTGCATGGTATGAATCTTTAATAAGAAATAATGAAACATATTCATATTTCTGCTGATAAAGAGAATCAAAAGCTTATTTATACAATCAATATTTCTATCTACCTAGAATCTATCGATCCATCTATCTATCTATCTGCCTATCATCCACCTATCATTTATATATCTGTCTATCTATGTCTATCATCTATCTATCTATCTATCTATCTATCTATCTATCTATCTATCTATTGCTCTATCACCTGTCTATCCATGCATGCTTTCATCTGGCATTCACCCACCCAACTAGGTGTTTACATAACTACATACGTTTCTACCTGTCTACATACTGAGAAATTTTATGGAATCAGTCCAAAATATTTAGGTTAGGACAACCAACTAGGAAT
Organism: Onychomys torridus; assembly: GCF_903995425.1. Lineage (NCBI taxonomy): Eukaryota > Metazoa > Chordata > Mammalia > Rodentia > Cricetidae > Onychomys > Onychomys torridus. Next base: position 44,951,666 of record NC_050459.1, read on the forward strand.
TCCAGCCAGAGTAATATTGTGGGACTTAACAATATTTTGAGTGCTAAACACAAGTTGAAGTGTTTCTTTCCAGTTTTCTTTTAATTTGTATAAATGCATCTTGGAGCATCTACTGCTCTACTTGGCAATTAGCAAGTTTGGAATCTTCAGCTATATCATAGAGAATAAAAGCCTCTGATTCTGACAGGTCAATGAATACATAATGATAATCAAATCCAACTAGGGGTAAAACACTCTATACTGAAAGACTGTATGGATCGAGAATTGTAGAAGAAACAGCAAAATAAATTATTATGTTTTGTATGTCTGTTTTGAGAAGAAAGTAATTTTTTCCCTGCACCTATATTACTGTTTTCACAGAACAAGATTTCATTTGTAAAAACATTAGAAAATTAGGCATTTAGCAACACAGTGACTTATTGAAATATTGAGTTGCTTCCTTGGAAAACAATTGCATGCACATGCATCATTCTACAGTTTTAAACTAGCAATAGTTTTTCTTAGTATAATCTTTTTGGTATTTAGGTAATTTTCATTTTTCATGTAAGTATGAACTTTGATTTGATTTGTTGTTATTTATACTGTGATAAATTATTTCAGTTTTATAAGCTAAAAGATAACACACATACACATACATGTACACACACATGCACAAACACACACACACACACACACACACACATATACACACTAGTATTGGATTGTATCTTAGGCTTTACTTTTGACTCATAAATTATTCCTCAAAATTTCTTTTCTAAGTTGGTCTTTGAAGATGGTATACTATGAATTACTTAGTTGAAGTTTTTGGTAGCAGGATTTTTTTTCTTTCTTGTGTAGTTTATATATACAATTTTAGCCAGGTTTTGGTGGCGCACACCTTTAATCCCAGTACTCAGGAGGCAGAGCCAGGTGGATCTCTGTGAGTTAGAGGCCATCCTGGTCTACAAAGCAAGTTCCAGGAAAGGTGCAAAACTACACAGAGAAACTCTGTCTCAAAAAACCAAAACAACAACAAAAAAAACTTTAAAGGTGTGGTTTTCTCTTCTCAAAATGTGCTTTGATCCTACAACATATGGCAGAAAATTACAAAGACATTCCATTTATTCTGACATCCTTCCTTAAGAATTGCTAAACTTTGTTTCATTAACTTGCATTATATGCAATAACAAGTATTATAAAAGGAATTACAGTTATATAATAAAAAAGAATACCTGACAATCATTTAAAATCCAATAATAATATATACTAGGAAGCTTTTCAAAATGTAAACAGAGGGGCTGGAAAATGGTAAGTCCATTGATATAGGTGTTTGATCTGTATTATATTATATTTTGGTTTGACACCAAAAATAAAATCCTCACTTAAATAGAGCACATATGATAGAAAGAGCCAACTGCAGTAAGTTGTTCTCTGACTTCTCTTGAGACAAGTTCTTCAGTGAGAATACACCCATATACATGTGTGTTGATATATGTGTATATGCATTGTGTGTCTATGTATGTTCATGTGTGCAGAAATCAACCAGTTGAGTGTGCAGGCAAAAATAATCATTGAAAAGCTTGATATTCATAATATTAATAACACTGTATTTTCATACTTTTGTTCATAGAATTATTTCTGAACTGTGTATAATTTATGTGTTACTAAATTTTACATTTAAACTTGAGTTCTAGTTATATTGCCAGAATAACTCATAACCTGACCAAGAATGCTGAGTATGTACTATTTTACCAAGTGCTGTGTATGTAGTATTTTATCATAATAGTTTATACTGTTAAACACAGGCAATAGTAGGTTATGACTTACTAATGGGATGTATATATATATATTTCTTCCTATTTTTCTTTCTCTAAATAAATGAAAGCTAGTTTAAATGTCATCTTATTTTAACAATTATACATGTATCCACGTGTGCAACTACATGGGACTAAGTCAAAATACATCCTTATTCAAATCAGTTTTAGGATTTGTGCATTCACACATTGCTAAAAGATGGGAGTTGGTTAATGGAATATGTGGCAGCAATGCTTTCAAGAAAGAATAGCTAAATAATACAGCCTTTGTTGAAGGGGTCAAGTCTTGACATGCACAGGGCATGAATTATAGATAACTAACAGACTTGAATATAGTATCAGAGATTTACATCCTATTATCATGGTCAGCCTATCTCAAAGGCAGTAGTACCCTTGAGATTTTTAGTACTAAGTGAATGGGCACCACTACCTGTCAATGCAACTTGTCAGAGCACAAAGAGATTCAGAAAGAGCCACAAAGGACAGAAGTTTAACTTGAAGGAATGCGGAAACCAAGAGAACTGTTTTAGGAATCTACAGGTCATATGCGAAGTTCTTCTTTTGCCTCAGGTGCTCACCAATTATGTATGCTACCAATACAAGCTATTCTCCCTGCTAAAAGATGAGGTTAAAGGGTGTTGAGAACACCTCTTTATGTGATGAGGGTTTTAAGAGGCTAAAAGGCTAAACAATATTGACAAAGTACCTCAGAAAGAATAATTGTAAAGGAAATATGAGGATAAAGTGATAATATCAATAAAATAATACATGAAACAAACAGAAATTAATATATGAGGAAAAAAAGAAGAAAAAAGAAAGATGATTTTTGAAATGAATTCACAAATAGGGCAAAGCATTTCTAATGAAGCTGGCCAGAGAGTATCAGGATGAGAAACATTTTTTTCTTAATAAAGAGTCCACAAATATCCATAGATGGATGTTTTGGCTGATTAATATTCATGAAATTTTTATTTGTTTGTTCTATTAATCCAGCCATTTCCAAGTTATAAAGTATGTGGTACCTCCTAGCTGAGGACAATAGCTTTTATTTATAGATAGGACATGACAAATAACAAATTCTTTACTGGAAAGCACACAGGAAGTATGTAGAAACAGAAAACTCATTGAACCCCAAGCTGGAAATAGTATCCAATGATCTTCATGATCACATGTCACAAAACTGCTGTAACTTAGTATTAGCAAATGCTTCCCTCTCCTTCAAGTGTATATTTCAAAGAAGAAATAAGCTAGAGGTATTTAATATTTATGAAGTAAAATGTGTTTGAGAATTGACTGTGAATAGTAACAAAACTGTGTGATAAGAAAAAAATGGCATAAAATAATTAGGTGGTTAGAAGAATCTTCCACTGATAAGTCATCATTTCAAGCTAAATTGGAAAGGTGGAAATATAAGCAAATACATTTCTGAAATTAGATAGGTTGGGAGAAATTGGGTGTTTTAAGTAATAGAAGTAATTATGGTACTCCAAAGTTATTTTAATATGAAATAAAATGAATAAGTGCAAAGAATAGTAATTGTGGGCTGATACATACATTATAGATATGCTTATATCCCTATTAATTTAAATAGGAAACTTAGCCTCTTTTGGTTTCTGGTCCAAAACATATGAAACCTGGGGGGAAAAAACAGGCAATTGTTTTTTTTTTTAAATACCATATAACAAGTATGTCCAAACAAGCAGTTAATATTGAACACATAGAATGAATCAAATTCTCTAATTGTAAGACACAGGAATAATAAACTAGACAAATAGAATGCAATAAAATCAGAGAGCATTGTTTTTTCCTCTACTCTTATTTTTGAAAATCAGCAAATCCAATTCAACAACAGTACAGATATAAATATATATCACAAACAATGGGGACATTTTTCCAGTTATGTAGGATTGATTTACTGTTAAAAAAGCAAATAATGTAATCCATTAAAACAGTAGGTTTACAAAAAAAAGTATATGAACATGTAAATAGATGTCAGAATGACTTTCACAAAGTCTGACACCCAATTGTGAAAGAAACTCCCAGGAAAGAAGAAATAGAGGTAATTAACAGTATAATATTTCCAAATCAGTTTGACTAAAATCATCCTTAATAATGAGAATCTGGAAGTTTTCTTATAAATATTGGGAATGAAAAATAGTACCTTTCACTTGAATATATGAGTGGGTATGTTATTGCAATAAGTAAAAACACAACATAGAAATTGTATTAATTGATAAGAAAGGAATAAAATTAATTATTTGAGTAAGACATTTTTGTCTCCATGGAATGTCCTAATTCATTTTTCAAAGTTATAGTATTAAGCAAATACAGAAAGTGTACAGGAGATAAAGTTAACATACAGAAGTTAGTTGCTTTTTCTATGCTAGTGGCTAGCACGTGGAATAAAAAAAAATTTAAAAAAGAAACACACAATTAAGATTTCTAGCAAGAAAGTTACAAACTTTAGGTATAAACCTCACAAAAGACACATTAAACCTACCTAAGGAAAACTACAAGATTCTGAAAAAGGAAGACAAAGTGAGTAGAAATCATTTATAAGAAGACATGACCTTACCAAGTTGTCAGTTCTTACTACATTGTATAGAAGATTCAAAGACCATGCATTTTATTTTTCAATAGTTGACCCAAGATGAAAGGCTATTCAAAGAGTTGAATTGGAACACTGTGGTAGGTGGCATTAAGATTTGTGAAATACCACGACGATGATGTGACACTCATAGAACAGGAGGCAAACCAACATGGATCAGATTTGGAAGCCCATGGTTAGATGAAACTTGTCTTTGACAAAGACACAAATGAATTATGAGAAGTAAGTTGTAGTCTCTTGAACACTTGATGCTTGAGTAACTGATCATCTGCTTTGGAAGAAAAAACATCAATAGGGGCAAAGGTCATGGGCATACATTTCTTTTTTTTTTTTTCCTTCTTTTTTGTTTTTTTGAGACAGGGTTTCTCTGTGTAGCTTTGGAACTCGCTCTGTAGACCAGGCTGGCTTTGAACTCACAGGGATCCACCTGGCTCTGCCTCCCGAGTACTGGGATTAAAGGCGTGTACCACCACACCCTGCAAGCATACATTTCTAAATCAAGAACAAAATTCTTAAGTGAACCTCAGAGGTAAATATAATACATAAACTTTGAATATTTCTAGAATATTATATGGAAGGTGATTTAGATAGTCATATGTTTATAATAAAATTTAGATTATCCTCCAAGACACAATCAATGAAGTCATTAATATGCTTGAATTCTCTATGAATGGCTGTGTCAAAAAAATGAGAGGTCAAACCACACACATTCAACTTATCTGTGTATTTGGTTGGTGAGTTGAGCTTAGTATTATAGCTACTGTTGAAATGTGTGTGTTCATTGCTACCATTTTCTTGACTTTCTGCTCTTTGTGCTATTAGTATGATTTTGTGCCTTACTAATTAAAGCTTAATTTTTTTCTTTCTATAATTTTGGCTTTGCTTATTACCCTCCTCAGTCAAATGTATCTCCTTCAGGATCCTCCATAGGATAGTTCAGTAGACACGTCTTCTTTCAGTCTGTTTATTTCAGTATAATTTTTTGTTTCCCCTTCAACTGAGGTTGGTAGTTCTCTGAGTTATTAATCTGATGGATCTTAATAGTTGTATGTTCCATTTTGTAGCTTTTCAGTCCTCTTTTCCTTCTGTTTTGACACCATAGCCCAGTATCTAGTCACTTACAAAGCATGGTTAAGGCATCCGCCTGATAACAGGTACGACTCATTACAAATAAATAATAAATAATAAAATGTAACTGAATAGATTTGCAACATATACACAGAATAGATAATCAATTGACACAGTTACCTCCACTATTCCAAGAGGTGAGAAGACAGAGGCAAGAACATTGCTGAGTGTGCTGAGAAAACATTATATAATAAAGGCATAAGTAGAAAGTACAGTTCAAAACATACTAGAGTAAAACAGAAAAAAAATACAATCAGGAAACTAAAATGTCCTTTGTTCTTTCACCATAGTTCCTACCTTCCACACTAAAGAAATATCTTTCTCCTTCTATTTCACTCCACAAATTATTCCATTGCTATTATTTTCTATCTCTACACTCCTGTTTTTTTAGAGTCATCCTGGTTATTGCTTATCTTAAAGAATATCACTATACAGGTATTCTGGTCCTATTACCTGGAGATGTTTAACGTTAGGTGCCTGCCACTAATCCACCATGGCTTTTTTTTTTTTCTTTATCCCTCTTATTTTTAGATAGAGTCTCATTATGTAGCCCCAGGTGCACTTCAGACTCAGGATCTCCCTGTTTTTGTCTTCCACACGCTGAGATTACAGGCATAAATCATTATCCCCAACGAGCATGCTTATTTATAACTAGGACATATTTACAGTGTTGATGAACCAATAACCCACATAAGGAAAATAGGGTCCTGTTCCAATGGAATGAGAGGGTAGTGGCGTGAAAGTGGTGGCGCTGATATTTCATTAAATTTTAAAAAACTAAGCATTACAAGAAAGAAATTTAAGTAAATGAATGTGGCCATTTGTCATGGCAGTGAGTAAGTTGTTATGTCCAATTTGTGTCTGAGTCTAAGGGGCATCATTGATGACTCTGTGTCTTGAGTGTCCAATGCACTGCTTGTCAGGAGTGCTCACTAGATCAAAGGCTGCTCTGATAAACTTAGTTTTCAGCTCCCATAACAATACAGTCTGGCGTCTTTGAAAGGTTATTTTTACCAAACTGTACATGTGGTAATTGGTTCCAGACTCTCATTCTCGATCTGTTACCAGTGATGAGATGTTTATCCCAGGAAATTGAATCTGAGCATTTCTGGATGACCCAACCACAGAGCTTTCTTAATCTAGAAAAATTTTCCTCTTCGTTTCCTTTTTAATGCAATAGCAAAAAATTTGGAATATGATTTTCAGACCTATCCTGATGTTTAGAATGAGTCAATCTAATGTAAAACATTAGATTTTGGATAGATAAATTTGTCAAAGATTTTCTTAGTCTGTTATGAAGGCAAAACAGCCACATTTTGAAGCACATACTGATTGTCGTTTCTCTGTTGCTACCACTGAGATTGTAGTTACTGTTACTATTACAGTGTTCTATTGATGTTTCAAATGATTCTTTTCCTTTTGATTATATTGATGACCTCAAATTCAATGTTATACAAGATTCACTAGAACTCAGTTCTAAATCTCAAAGTGCTTTCTAAAATTGGAAACTATTCAAAGATTGTGACAAATCAATTTTCAACATTTGGTTTCACCATGAAAACAGAACAAAGATTCACATTGCTTCATTGTCCTACATATTGTTTGCCTCAGAATCAACCCGAAGAAAATTTCAAAAGCAAATTGCAGCACATCTTTTCCAGAGGGGCTCAGTAGAGCCAGGGAAGGACCAGATTTTGCATTTCTATCAGTGTTTCCAAATGATATTATCACTGCTGATCTAGTTCCCTACTTAAGATTGCTGTCTCATAGGCCATTGTTTATACTTTTGGAGTCAATGCAACCGAAAATCGCTTTGAAAACGTGTGCTTTATCACCTGAAGTTTATTTCGGCATTGCAGCCTGGACTCCAGCTTTATACCCAATATCTGATGCTTAGAACAGTTTTTTAGCTGTTAACGGGGCCCTTCTAATGTATTTGGATGGTGTTGTGACAGCTTACATTTTGATTGAACTGTTTGAATAGACCTTTCGGTTAAGTGGACAGCCTGCTTAACACATCAAGGGCACAACCTTTTCTGAGGAGAGCTTTCCTTCCAGCAGGATTCCAATGCAACTAGCAGCCAAATCTCTGATTTCTTTGTAAAACTTCACTAGCCAGTCTTTATCGCCGGGATAAGCTTTTCATTCCAAATAGCAATTTTCAAGCTGTCAAAGGAAAAGTAAAGTTTACTGACATTTGGAGGTTGTAGTAAAATATATTGTGGTACTTTGTTGTATTTACATCACCCTGGTTTTTGTGTTTGTAAAATCATGACATAAATAACTCACTGACAAAAAGAAAATATAACATTATATTCAACATCTCCTAAAGTCTAGATTTATGGGGGCCACTGGGGATACAAATATGATTTAGATCTAAGTTTATCACCTAGACCAATATTATTACCTCTTTAATTTATTTTCGAGTTGAACAGCTATGTTGATAACAGCTGTGAAATAAGCATTTTCATTCTCTTTTGAAAGCACTTGTTAAACGTCAGAAATCTTAAAAATATCATGGACTTCTACCCTCAAAATCTCAAATGTTTTGTTCTGCAAGATTCCATCATCTCTTTATTTTGTATGCAGAATGTATAAAGAATCACTTTCTTTTTCATGCTATAGTAACTTAATACTGAAATAGTCTCAGAAGTAGTTATCTATGGCCAAAACAATGAAATAAGTACACAGCTTCACTCAAGAAGAGATTAAAGAAAGCTTGTATAAATCTAGGGTTCAAAGCAAGAAGATTACTTAGAGAGCAATATGTCTTCTGTGACAAATAATCACTGAGTATGTAAATGGTTCAGATGGACTCAGACTCTGCACTGTAGCCTACCCACTCACACCCCACCTTTCACTCTACTACCCTACTCCTGATTGAATGACTTTTTACCAACAGTAAGATCAAAGAGGTGCCAGTAAAGCTGTTATGATCATGGCAGTGCCTTGGTATTTATCTTTCCTTGACTCTCCATTTGAAAGCTTTACTTGAGTTCTGTGGTTGACTGCTTAAGAACAAATGAGGTGCTGAATTACTGCATCTGAGAAGTATGAAAATAAATGGCTAAAACTCTCCTGCTTCATATGTGCATGAAGATGAAGGTGAAAATAAATTGTAATATCCAGTATATATATAAAATGGCATTATTACAGTAACTTCTACTGGATAATCAACAAGAAAAGCAAATAACAGATTGCTCCAGTTCCACAAATTAGTTGACAGAAAATTTCCTTGAATATTTTCTATGTAACTATCCCCCCCCCACACTTATTTTAACCAAACCAGAACTCCCTATTTTCAGGTTACCCTCAATGGGAGACAGGGAACTTCGTTTACCTACTAGAGGAAGGACAATAGGGCAAGGTATGGGAGAAAGATGAGAACTACTATTAAGGAGGAAGGGGAGAGTTTTAGAGATAGCTTGAAATTTTATCATATAATTAGCAGGTAGGAAAGAAGTCACAATTGGAAGACAACAAATGTATAACACTGTATGAAGTACTGAAGAGAATGAGAGCTGAAATGTGAGTCTGTGCCTGAGAACATCAAGCCTAAGAAATCATGGGGAGAAACATGGAAAGGAAATGAAGATAATCTGCCACCAGGGCTCTGTGCTGCTCTACTTCACTTCCTCCCACTGTATTCACGATAGAGTCTAGGAATCATTGCAAGTGATACACCCTGATCGTAACATGTCTCCTTGTCCACTCTCATGGCTTGCCCTTTGCTCACAGTAAGTCACAGTGACCAGGACATGCTGCAGAGCCGATATAGCCTACAGCTTTCATTAACCCCCTGAACTTCTGTCAACCAGCCTCCCTGGATGTTCCTTCAATGTGTTATTTGCATTTGACACTGATTTCTTTTTCTAGCCCTCTCCTCCTATGGCTAAAACTTCTCCTGGCTGATGTCTGTGAAACTCTTTCCCCCCTGCTTCAGATCTTTGCTCAAGTTCTGCTGTGGTATTCCCATTTAAGTGTAAGTTACCTCCTATCCCTTGCTATGAAGCATACTGAGGTCTCATTATCTTCCATTTAACTTTCATTCTGTGGGTATTGAGTTCATTATTTCTTCATGTGCAATGTTTACTAATTTATTGTATTTTTGTAACATGTAACTGGCAAGAATAACAGAAAGAAGAAATGTCTGTTTTGAGGATTTGTCACCCTAGGAGCCATGAGAAGTAGTTCTCACCAAGCTATAATGAGCTCAAACTCTATATGGCTCATTTAAATCATAGTTTTTCAGAGTTTAATTCCGGAAAGTGGCAATGTCAATAGTTGGCTTTAACAAGAGAACTTATAGAAAGTGATCCAAGGACTGTTTCATCAAGAATTGATGTTTGATGTGTATTAGTTTTACTCCATCCGTTTGTTGCCTGCTGAGGAGCACATATTTATAATTATACCTGCAATTCTTCGGGTTGTAGAGCACTTGAAATTTTGTTGTGATTTTATTTTAAATTTTATTTCTGTGTATGTTTGTTCCTGTGCATGTCTGTGGATACTTGTTCCACAGAACTCATATGGACACCAGAGGGCAACTAGTTGGAGTCAGTTTTTTCCTTCCAGGATGTGGATTCAGGTTAGAATTCAGGTCAAACATAAAATTCAAATCATCACCTATCTTTATGTGCTGAGCTCCCTTGACAGTCTAAAAGACATTTCAATAACTATAACTTCTAGATCACTGTTATTATATTTATAATTCAATACCATCTCCTCACAGATGACTTTTTACTTTAGTAGAGTAATGCCTCCCCCCGCCCCATATACACACATACACCCCCACACACCTAACATTGATTATTTCGGTCTCATTAAGAAGAGGCAGAACATGCATTTTTCTACATTCAAAAGTCACACACAATAACCATTATTAATGGGTTGACATTCAATTATAATATCTATATTTAGGGGAAACAAACTTATTGTCTTTTAATGTATTCAGGATAATCTCTTTTTTTTTTTTTCAATGTTTAATTTTTGTGCGAAGTGGCAGATCACTAAGTAAATTCATGGTGATTTATACAATAGTGAGATTCCTTATAATATCAATGCAACTTGATGGACTGTACAGATAGCCTTTCTTTAAATAAACTGTGTAATAAATCCAAATAGAAACATTTGCCTAAACATCCAAGTATTTGGAATGTTTCTATGAACATTATTGTATGTGGAAACACTATGCAGGAGTCTTTGATACTTGCCACTGTGAAATGAGCCACTTTCAATTAAACCATCAATACTTCTATGTCACTAATTCACAATTCTGAGCTGAAGACTGATCATAGATATGACCTTAGTGCTTGTAAGCTGAGGCAAGAGCACCATGTGTTGAGAGTTATGGTCTACTACATAATGAGCTTGAGGCCAGCCTTAGTTGAAAAAAATCCTGCCACAAAAATGAAGACAAAATAATACAAAAATCAACTCAGAATTCTATTTATTCTAGTTTAGGACATTGGTCTCTGAGTGTGAATTCCAGGGGACAGCATGTTAACCAAACTTATGTGGCATTTTACTAACAATTATACAGTAAGAAAGGAGGATGATATATTCTGAAATAATCTGTATGGCTGAGAGAACTAAAACTATTTTAAACTGTTTGGAGAATATCTGCCTTAGAAGTCAGACTCAGCCAAAGATTTCAGAATAAATATGTGTGGAGTATGGAAATGAATGCATGCCTGTGTGAAGTCAGATCATTTAAAATCAAACAACAAAGGTAAAATATTCTCCGTTCAGGCTTCTTTTCAAATTCACTTGTTAATTAATGTGAAGCTGTTCAAAACTCAAAATAAACACTAATGTAGTTCTCTTTTCCTCTCAGTATCTGAATTTATACTCTATTTTTCCTTGATGTTTAATTTTTCAGATACTCCACAAAGAACAAATAGACAGATACAAAACTTGGCAATTCTGTTTTCTTGATGTAATCAATATGAAAGAACAAGCATGCCTTACAATTATATTTCTAGTAATAGTTACTTCATTCAAATACTTCCTTTGTGTAGTATTCTTTTTTAATTCAGTATGAATATCACATCATAAAAATGCAAATTGTCTTTTTTGTCCAATATGGTAAATTAACAAAATTTACCTTCAGTACTTCCCCAATACTCTGTAGTCACAGTTCTAAAAGATCATGAGTCTTATTATAAGAAGTAGATCTAAATTAGTGTCTCTGACCAGCACTCAAATTATTTTTCATTGTATATAAGAGAGCATAATTACTTCTTCATTTATGTTGTTTTTAATGATTTATTCAATGTTGAAATATTATTATTTAACTATTTTTCACTTTCATCATATTGGCACCCTTTTAGAAAACTAAGACTTTATTGTTTCTAAAGCGTGGTGTTAGGGTGACGGTTAGAATTTAGTAGTATACTGAGCCTATAGGTCCTGGGTACAATCCTCAGAACCACAGCTTAAAAATTATAAAAGCTGAAGCTAAAGGACAGATATAGATTTCATGGTCCATTTTCCATTTTCATAGTCATGAAAACTGTGACAACAGCCTCAAGCTATAGAAGTTATATTTGTGGTTTTATGTATATTTAGTATCCAAAAATCAAGTGCCCAATTTAATTTTAAACAAATTGTCTAATTAATAATAGATGTTTTGTTTCTAGCTCAGCACTCCACAGTCACTCCCTCTCTAAGATTCGGGAAACAGCTAGGAAGAAGAGTTGGAAATATTGTAGGAAACAGGTATTTGGAGGGTTGCAGTGTCAAGTGGTGTCTTCTGGAATGATAGGACCAATGCAGGTATGGCATCTCAACACTTCTGGTTGCCTGCACTGGATCAAGCCAGTCAGTGTTCTATCATAGAATAATAAGGAGTACCTGAGTCCCCCTGGCTGAGAGTCTATGTGGAGTAGACAATTTCTGGGGGGTGGGGGGTTGAGTGGTGGGTGGAGAGAATTAGTTTTCATGTAAGCTTTTGCTTATGATATTTCCATTTTTCTCCAGTGAATTGATTCAAAATCAGAAGTATATGAACAGTACAAATTTAAGTTGACAGCACTAATTATTATCAGTCATTTGAATAAAACAATATTTCTATAAAACAACAATTAAAAAGAGAAATGAACAGCTGATCTGAAGAGATGAATTATTTATACTTTATATGAAAGGTGCTGTTTTCAATGCAACAATATTTAAACTGAAAGCCATTGATTAGACTAAATTCATGTGAAACTTTTGTTTTCACAATGAGGTTGGTTTTAAATACTGTTATTAAGGACAGTTTAGTCTTCAGTTGTAGCATGTATTAGTAAATATCTTACTTTTTTATATGATGTTAACTCACAACTATTTAAACTACAATTCTCTTAGAACATTAGTAAAGAGGCTGGCAAGACTGCTCCCTGGGGAAGTCTCGCCTCAGATGTTTGACAGCCTGACCCAATGCACATATGACCTCACAAAGACTGTGACAGCATGCACAGGTCTTGCATGTGTCTGAACCACACTGGGTTGCAACAATGCAATAGACAAGTTAATATGAGCTCCCATCCCCAACCAAAAATCTATCTCCAGTTAACAACCACTTGCAAGCACAAAAAAATTCAAAGGTAATTTTGGGGATTTTTTTTTCCCTCCCTGGTCTTTTGGTTGTGCATTATGGTTTTCAGTTTTGAGGATTTATGGAGTGTGTGTGTGTGTGTGTGTGTGTGTGTGTGTGTGTGTGTGTGTCTGTGTCTGTGATTGTGTCTTTGTGTATATGCATTTCTTATACTTTTTTTCCTTTTATTTAAAATGTGTTTATCCATTTTACATACCAGACAAACATCCCCCTGTCATCTCTCCTCCCATTCCACCCCTCTGCCTCTGCTCCCCCTCCTATTGCCTCCTCCCAAAGGGTAAGTCCTCCCATAGGAAGACAGCAAAGACTGGTACATTCCTTGGAAACAGAAGCAAGCCCCTCCCCTCCCCCACCCTGCATCAAGGGTGAGCAAGGTGTCCAACCATAGGCAATGGGATCCAGAAAACCAGCTCATGCACCAGGGATAGATCCTGATCACACTGCCAGGGGCCCCTCAAACAGACCCAGCTACACAACTGTCTCCTGTATGTAGAGGTTCTAGTTCGGTCCTATGCAAGTTCCACAGCTGTTGGTCTAAAGTTCGTGAATTCCTATGAGCTTGGTTCAGCTGTCTTTGTAGATTTCCCCATCATGATCTTGACCACTCTTGCTCATATAATCCCTCTTCCCTCTTTTTGACTGGTCTCCCAGAGCTCAGCCTGGTGCTTGATTGTGGATCTCTGCATCTGCTTCCATCAGTTACTGGATGAAGTCTCTATGATGACATTTAGGGTATTCATCATTCTACTGGCCTACCCTGGTAATCATAGTTCTTATACTCTTCATATGTTCTTCATTGTTCTCTTAATAAATTTTGTTCTTAATGAATCATAGCAAAAATAGAATGCTATTTTTACTGAGTTCTGAAGCTAGCTTTTGATGACAATATCTACAATTGGTCTTACATAAATTTTTGCTTAATCCTATAATATATAAATTTAGTCTGTACCATCTAACAACTCATTCTGAAGTTAAAAGAAAGCATTTGTCAACTAGATCAAAAGAAAAAGATTGGAATTTACCAAGAAGTCTTGGAATATATAAAATATAAAGCAAATGACTACTCACTATAATTAATTGTAAGTCATTGATAAAACAAGTTTTTGTTTCTTTCCCTTTTGATGAATGCCAGTCTAACAAAGTTTTAATGTCAAAGAAACAAACACAGTTTTGGTTTTTCACATCTAGTTGGAAACATTTTGTGAAACTATAAATATTTTCTGTTTAAAATAAAATGTCTGAAAGCAAATTAAATGTATGCACATGCATGCTCCATATACTGTTCTGTCTCAAATAAGAGCAAGCTGAAGGTCTGCTTTCCAGGAGGTACGTTCCTAGACAGAGTATGTATTTCAGTACAAAATGGATCTGTTCCCACTACAGCAGGATCAACTTGCAGAAACCCTGTAGGCATCTGAATATTTCACAGCAGTTTTTGTTTGTTTGTTTATTTGTGTGTGTGTTTGTGTGTGTGTGTGTGTGTGTGTGTGTGTGTGTGTGTGTGTGTGCTGAGTTTCTCTATATTTTTCAAGTGGAGAAGAAATATTTCTTTTCCTACACATCTAGATTCTTTGGAATCATCTGTCTCCTGATATCAGTGATGGTGAAATATCATGTCAAAGTAATTATAATAGTATCTTGACTAATTTAATGTAACATTCTGTGCTGACCATATCCATTGTCCTTAGTCCATTTTTTTTTATTTTGTTCTTAAATAAGACTGTAAATACTAAAACAACATCAATGAATAGGATTGCAATACAAAGGCTCTATTTTTACACCTATTTATTGCAATTTTTAGAGAAAAGGTCATAAAATAAAGGAGGATAAACAGTAAACAAAAATGGAGAAGGGAGGCAAAGTCTCTTACTGGATATTATGTTAGGTCATTGGTAGCCATAGCGAGAAACATGGCATAATCTTTCTGTTACTACATAGGTCAAAGAATAATTACTAAAAATCCTCTTACTGTTGTATTTCCACAGAGTTAGTGCCTATAAACAGTACAGATTTATTTCATTGTATTGATGGAGTTAGAAAATATTAAGCCATTCTCACTGGGCTAAAATCAAAGTTTGAGCAGAGCTGTGCTCTAGAAAAGAAGATATATCTTGCCCTCTTAGGTCTAGATGCTTCTGCATTCTTCTGTGAGCCCCTTCCTGTTTTCAAGGACATCATTGGCATCACCTGGTCAGACTTGCCTTTTCCATAGGATATTGCTTGTGGTATAAACTTTCTTTCTATTCCACATTTAAAGGAAACATGGATACACTGAGCTTGCCCAGATTACCCCTACTATTTTTTTCTCTCTTAAAGTCAAATAATTAGCAAGTTTGAAAAACAATGCTCATTGGATACTAAATTTCGCATTTTTGTTGTTGTTGTTTTTGGTTTTTAGAGACAAGGTTTCTCTGTGTAGCTTTGTGCCTGTCCTGGATCTCACTCTGTAACCCAGGCTGGCCTCGAACTCAAAGATTCACCTGCCTCTGCCTCCCGAGTGCTGGGATTAAAGGCGTGTGCCACAACTGCCCAGCAAACTTTGCATTTGTTATCACTACCACTTCACGTAACTCAGTTTGTTATTTTGTAAATGTAGCCTTCTTCTCTTGTTAGTTTGTATGCTATCAATGTTAAATTGAATACTAACAATATTTCCCTTAGATTTTTCCAGGTTGGTGGTATAAATATGATTTCAATAGTCTTATTTTCCAATAGTGATTTTCTATGGGAACTGAACATATTACAAAAACACAGTGGAAACTAATTCTCAGACAAAATCCTTTGGGCAGTTTTTTAAAAGATGATCTAAAGAAGCACCGTGGTAATGAAGTCAGTTCTGTGATCTCAGCATTTAGGAAGTAGAGGAATGAGGATCACACTCATTTTCAACTACCCAGTAAGTTGAAAGTCACCTTAAGTACAATAGATACTGACTCAAACAAAATAAATCAAAAAGATTATTTCAGTATTTACATTTCCTGAAGCATTGTTATTCTCACACTAAATAACAAACTTTAATGTTGTTTTTTTCCTACCTCTATACTCATTATATAAGTCATTAACATTAGAATTGAAATTGAAATGTGATCTTATGTGAAGTCTTTTCTGGAATACAGTAGTCAAGCTTTCTGAAACACCTCATTTTCACTTCCACCAGTTTATCTGTGTTGCAAAGTATCATTTTGTTCTGGTTTTGTTTTGTGTTTTGAGGTGATTAATTTCTTCATGTTTATTAAAAGATGCAATTTTAACAGTGTTCTTAAAAATTCACATTTTGTAATTTTATTCATAAATTTTTAACGAAGACATTTTAAACCATCCATATAATATTTCAGTATTACTTACACCACGTGACATGTTAATGGAGAAAATATTCAGATCATCATTATAAGAAAATAATTTCCTTTTCCTTTTCTTCCATTAACAATACTTTAAAATATTTCAGGGGATATATTGGAAAATGTTGAATACCTTAAAATTATTTGAGAATTGACACAGTGACCTGTTGTTTTGATAATTATAAGTTGAGTTAAGATTGTCTTCTTTGTACAGATAGTCTATTCCAGTTACATTTAGAAAGTGATAAAAAATGTTATATTATCATATTATGTGAGAAGAATCAGTGCAGGATGTTTAATTCTTTCAACTTCTTTTATTAAATAAGTTATGTATTAGAACTGTAAGAAGTACTAAAATCCAATATAATAGTGACATTTTAAATATTTGTCCCTAACTTTCATTATTATTCATGTATCCAATAGTATTAGCAAAAAGTAATAACATATAAGACATTTTAACATATTCTAAATCCATTGTTGAAGGAATAGCTGCACAAGAACAGATGTTGATGATGCTAGCAGCTTTAATGGAACTTTGAAAATTGAGGAATATATTATTATAAAAATGAATAAGAAGGGGTAGAAAAAGAGAGAGGGGGGAATACTTGGGCATTTCCAATGCTAGCCAGGGGACTGAATCAAGGGTAAGAATTTCATGTAAATATAGACATGAAAGTTTATTGTGCCTTTGTACTAGGAAATATCATGTTTTCTCCTAGGACTGGGAATACAGTAAATATAATAATTTGAGGACCATGGCATTAAAACATTTATATCCACGACTAGCACTATGGTGTTTTTTAAATTCCTGATTATGAAAATAACTAAAACTGTCTCGGGAAAACATTCTTCAATATCGTGAACATAACGAGTAGTAAAAATAGCTAATCATTGTTGCCTCTGTTCTACTATCCGTTCCAGCCTTGTCTGTGGCACACTCGCACCTGATACTCAACTCCTAAGCCTTGCTACCTCTTCTTGAGAGGCAGGCTGGAAAAGACTGAAAGCAAACATATCAGGAAGCAGCTCTCATTCAGTGGCAACCAACACTGGAGAATCAGAGGACCAATAGATGTTTCCTTGTCCCTAAGGAAGATGAGGAAACTCAGGCGTAGTCTTTGTTGTTGTCTGGAGAAGAAGCTTCCGTCTTCACGGTCAGAAAGCAGTTGACAAAGCAATGCCATCATGTTGGCGTCTTCTCTCCCTTATCTCATTTTCCTACTGGTATTTCTTGGAAAGTGAAGAGGCTACATGAACTCATATTTTTGTCCTCTTTTTTCATTCAGTAAAGCTGAACATAAGTGGTAAAGCAAAACGTCCCACTTTCAAATGAACGAACACAATTTCCAATGGTAAGCTCTCATATCCTGGTAAATGTGAAGCCTAGTTTCCAGCATGTGTTCTGAACTGATAATTAAAATTCACAGACTCATCATCTCTCTGTGGAGAACAATAGTCTTGTATTTGGCCTCATTGTCTAAACTTTCTGAGTTGCTAGTCTTTCAAACAACAAAATAAAATGTTTGAAAGTGTCAATTATAAACTAGTCTCCAGGTCACATAACCTTTGATTCTATTATTATCAGGACTACCACATTATAAGTAGTACCTGAGATTTGGCATTGCCTTAGATTCTAATTTCTGTCAAAACAGCAGCCATCCATCATAGGGATGAGGGGTTTTGACAAAAGAAACTTTATTAGTTTCAAGCAAAATGAAATAATTGTCCCTTTGAGCTCTGATGATATGTAATCTGTAATTATCATAATATATGTTGTTTTTAATGTAAACTCTATAATCTAATATGGTCTGATTTAATAGGTAGCACAAATGTATATGTATGTATTATTGGAAAAATTATTACAGTATTCTGAATTTTCTGATATTGATTTTTAAAGAAATTCAGGAATCAAAATTAATTTGCCAATATGATCATTTTCTTCAAAAGGTTTTTCATTAATTCATTGCCACATATATTGACTTCTTCATTATTCTGTCTATGATCAGTAATAGTGATTAAATATTCCAGGTACCATTCTGTTGCCCCTTAAGCAAGCTATACAGGATATGACCTCTGTATGATTCTATTAACCTCTGAAAATTATTTATTGTCTTCCTCTGCATTTTAGCTGAAGGAACATTGCATGACACAAGGCAATCTAATCCCTTAATTTAGGTTTTGTATCTCATATAACAGAATTCTGTTCCCACATAGAATTTATCTCTGTTTTTATTTTCCTTGCTCACTGCAAGGTACTCAACATCTCTCTGTTCTGGACAACTGTATATGTGGCTGAATGACTTTTTGTTGATATTCTTCTTATTGGAGAAATATTCAACTAATATTATATGACTTGTCTCTTCTGAACAATTGATGACTAACTAAAATGACATTTTCGCTGATTAATGACTCTCCAAATTTAATAGTGAATCATCTTATTCTGTTTTCTCTGGGTTTCAAACTGTGTAACATAATCTTATTTATGTGTTTATACTCCTTCCAATGTTTGTGTGTATTTATTAGTGTGTGCTACATGTGTGTGTTCAGGTGGATGTAAGTATATGTTCATGCATGTGTGTGTGTGTGTGTGTGTGTGTGTGTGTGTGTGTGTGTGTGTGTAGAGGCCAGAGGAGAATGTCAAGTGTCATTTCTGACACTATCTAACATTTCTTTTATCAAAACATGTTTTTTCCTGGAATTACCCAAGGAGGATAGGCCTGCTGACCAGTGAATCTCACAGGTCTTCCTGTTTTCAACTCCTTAGAATTAGAGTTACAGATGTGTGCTACCATATTTATCCTTTTCTACATGGATTTTGGATTTCATACTCAGGTCCTCATGATTGCAAGGAAAGTGCTTCCCTAATTTGGCTTTCTCATGGGTCCTTATTTTATATATATACACGTGTGTGTGTGTGTGTGTGTGTGTGTGTGTGTGTGTGTGTGTGTGTATTGATTACTCTGATTGGTTCCATGGCATCAACGCACCCAAATAAATCTGAGGGAAAGTAGATACTCTACACTAATTACCAAGTGTGTGTATGAAGGTGTCTGTGGATGTGTTGATGAAGTTGGTGTGGGATGTCAGAATCCTCAGCCTTGTATTTAATTAATACATAATGATAATAATAGATGTTAACATATTTGATTATGTAGATTTTTGAGGTTAAAATTCATTTCCACCTGGAATCTCAAATAAGCCACATCTCAGGATGATTAATTTTCAAATGGAAGGTAAAAGATCAAGTTTTCTGACTTCTATTATACATACACACACACACACACACACACACACACACAACATATATATATATATATATATATATATATATATATATATATATATATATATATTACATATGTTATACATATAATATGTAATAGATTTGGAATTTACAATGCTTTTTTAGTGATAGCAACGTAAAATTTGCCATAGTAACAATTATAAAATTCTCTCATTGGTGAGGAATGCATTCTACATTCATCACTAATGTACCCATTTTTAATCTTTTATTTATCCGTTTTTAGGCAAGGTCTTTTGTAGCCCAGGCTGACCAAAAACTTCTCACCCTCCTGCCTCTACCACTTCAGTGCTTTGATCACCGTTGTGAAGGACCATGCTCAGCTTCAAATAGCACATTTTTGGTTATGTTCACAATCCAATAATTTAGTGATTGTCAGTCTTATTCTTATGCATAGTTTAAAGATTGAAAGACTAAAGTACAGCTGCCTTAATTAACTCTCAAAAGAACCAGAAATGTGCAACTTAATCAGAATGACTGCCTATTGTACAAGCAATTTCATGTCATTTTTCTCTATAGTATTTCTAGAATCTGTGTCTTTTCTTTAATGACATACATGTGCCCAACATCTTTTATAAACTTAAACTAAGAATAAGTAAATGCAATTATCTGTTGCTTGTGTTTAATCCAACATCATTATTGCAAAGTGAATTTTAGTGTGTCAAGGTAGGATATATATGACCTCCTTTTACTTGTTCATTTACTATGAATCTCAGGAAAGTAAAACCTCTTGTATCTAAGAAAAGCAGAAAGATTTCCAATCTCTTTGTTCTCTTGTAATAATAGAATAAAAGAATTTGCCTTACAATATCAAAATAAGTGTACCCAACCATTAGACTGAAACCATTAGATATTTTTCTTCTGAATTATTAAAATCAAGTGTTAAAATTGTTATAGGCTCCAGCTCTGCTTTTGGGGTTAAGTATTTGACATCATTTTATTTGTGTAATATGATGGTTTATTACTAACATTAATTTGGAGCTTATATAACTTAGAATATTATGCTAATAGGTTTGGATCTTAAATGTCTCTCAAACAGTAACATACTAAATGCTGAGGTACTAGCCTGTGTCATTGAGAGATTTTGAAAAAATTAGGCATATTTGTTGTAAGTTGTATCAATGGAAAGATGTCCTTGAAGGAGATAATGGAAAGGTAGCCACCTCCTGATGCTGTGTTTCTTGCTTCCATCATAATGTTCTACTCTGCTGTTCTCAGCCTAGCAGAACTACCAATGTGAGTAGATCAAAAATCATCAGCTAAAACTTGAAATCACAGACAACAACATCAAAAAATCTTTCCATTCAGTTGTTTTGTGATTTCCCCACAGCAAGAAAAATGTGCCTAACTCATTTGCTAGAAATTTCACATTCCTGGTAAAATAATTTTACTGCATAGAAGAAGGATGTCCAGAATGGTGGATGATCAAAAGAATTGTTATTTTTTTTGAAAATACATTTTTCATTTCTTGGTTAAGCTTTGGACTGTAGAGTTAGTGATTTGTGATGAAATAGGTCTTTCTGTAGAAGTAATAAAAGAAAATTACCACACAGGAGGTAGCCTCGTTGGTCTATTACCACTGACAGAGGTCTCTACTGGCTTTGTTTCTTCGATAACTGATAAGGGGAAAATGAGATTGTATAAATATGCACACACAATCACCATAGAAAATTCTTTTCCACTCCATTCAGAGTTTAAAAAACCCTGCCTTTATTTATGTTTGTCAGAATGGTGGTTATCTGAAGAACTTCTCTGAGGCCTTGGCCTCATTGCTCAGGGAGATGACATGATGGAAATTAATGTCTACAACTGTTTTTTTGTTATTAATTATCCTCATAAAGAAATATTGGCAAAAGAAACATCATCTTTATTTCCTCCCTCTCTGTAACCTCCTGTTCACACACCCATACATTTCCCTTCTCAGCATTTATATTTCTTCAATACTTTTAATTATTTTAATTTATTCTTGTCTGTTTGTTTGACGTGTGTGTGTGTGTGTGTGTGTGTGTGTGTGTGTGTGTGTGTGTGTGTGCATCTTAGTGCATGGGTAAAAGTAAGAAGAGAACTTAAAGGAGTTAGTCAGTTCACTCTTCCCATCAGCTCAGTCCTAAGTATACAGTTCAAGTCCCCATGCTTGGCAGCAACTATCTTTATGATAAAACCATCATGCTGACACCTCCTTTTACTGTTTTTAATTGTGCTTTTTGTTTCTTAAGTCACTAGAAATCTTCAGTTCTCCAACTTGAAGCTAGCTATATTCTGTATGGATCACAATGCCACAATGATTTTAACATCTTCAAGAAGTCTGTGCCATTAATTTCAAAATTAAGGCTAAGTATTAATTTACTTGAGCCTCACAAGATTAACTTCTGAATTCTCAAGCAATGTTTATATTTTTTTCTTAAAATACACTAAAATCAAGGAGCAAATGTTAATTTGAGTATCTTTGAGATCCGTATTCATTTAATGTGTAGCTCTACACATGTTATTCCTTCTTTCAGTGAAGATTGATTGAAAATGTGGTCTCATTGTGAACAACTGCTCAATTGCTGATTTATAGGCTCCAAAGCTTTCTTCAGTTTTCGACAGTTCTTGCTACATTGCTCTATCTAGAATGCTCATGGCTTAATCTTCCAGGTTTACAAGGGTGCCACCACATTAAATGATCCAAAAGATTTTGAGTTTTGTTCTGAGAAGGGCAAAGTAGCCAGCTTCACAAAGAACAATGAACAATTGTGTTTTCAGATCCCTCACATATGCAGTACAACATCAGTTCTCAACATCATAAGAAACATATATTTACAAGGATCTTCAAGAATAATACATTAGAAAGTGTGGTTATATGTGTGTAGATGATGTACTCACAAAACGTAAAACAACTTATGTTGTGTATCTGTTTTCATATACATGTATTTTTATGAACACAATCTGACTTGTTTCTTAAATATATAAAATTGGAAAACTTCACTGAACTAACATAAAAACAAAGACTCAACAGAAAAGAAACATGAACATATAGATAACAAAATTAAGAAAGAAAATGAAGGAATTATTAATACTATCCAATCAGAGAAGGTAGAAAAATTTTGACAATGTTTTTCTTGCTTTGTTATAAAAGGCAAGTTAGAATTTGAATACATGGAGCCCCATTTGCAGACCAGTGGGCAAGACTTCCCACCAACACCTCACATTGAACCCTGCAGTCTCAAGTCCTACTCTGTCTCCCAACCCCCAATACCCTTTCCTCAATCCTCCAACCTTTCAACTCCCCAGCTCTCTAAGCCCCCAGACCTCAGAAGCAACTTGAGACATAGACTCCATCAGCTCTGATTGGACCAAGAGGCAAGTTACTATTCTCCCAGTCAGCCAGTATAATTTCTAGGCTCTAGGCCCTGAGGCACAATCAGTATCCCTATATCCCCACCCATTTTAGTTCCAGTTGCAGGCCAGCAAGCAAGACTCTTATGGGCAGGCTTGCCCTCCAACACCTCCCATTAGATCCTGTAATCTGCAAGTCCCACTCCATCCCCCAGAGCCACCCATCCCCTGGGACCACATTAGCTCCCTAAGACAAAAACAACTCCATCTTTGATTGTACCAAAGTGGCTCCATGTAACACAGAAACTGCTTGTACAGTGAAGAGAGGATAGACATTAGTGCAATAATCCATTCAACAACATTAAGAGCAATATGGCAACACCAGAAACTAGCAGTTCTACAACAGCAAGATCTGAACCTCCAAACATAGAAAAAACAGAAGAAAATGACTTTAAAAGTCGCTATATGAAGATGAGAGAGGGCTTTAGAGAAGAAATGAAAAACTCCTTTAACTAAATTAAGAAAAAGGCAAACAAAAATTTGGAAGAAATCAATAAATTCCTTAAAGAAAGCCAAGAAAAAGTAACCAAACAGGTGAAGAAAACAGTTCAAGACTTGAATGAAAATTGAAATAGAGGCAATAAAGAAGACACAAACAGAGAGAATGTTGGAAAAGGAAAATCTGAATAAACAAACAGGAACTACAGATGCAAACATAACCAATAGAATGCAAGAAATGAAAGAGAGAATCTCTGTCATTGAAGATATGATAGAAGAAATAGATTCATTATTAAAAGAAAACATTAAAGCTAGCAAAGTCATAACAGAAAACATTGAGGACCAAAACCCAAGAATTATAGGGATAGAAGAAGGAGAGAAATACCAGATCAATGGCACAGAAAATACAACCTAAGGAATTTAGATGCACCCATAAAAACAGGCAATACACAATCCCACACTAGCAAATCCCAAAGACGGAAAACACACACATATACACACTACCACCAAAAAAACCCCAAGAATTAAAAATCACTGGTCATTAAGAGCCCTTAATATCAAGGGACTCAATTTGCCTATAAAAAGACACAGGCTAACAGAATAAATATGAAAACAGGATCCAACCTTTTGCTGCATAAAAGAAACACATCTCAACTTCAAAGACAGACACTACCACAGAGTAAAATGTTGGGAAAGACTCTCCAATCAAATGGACTTCAGAAGCAAGCTAGTGTAGTTATCTTAATATCTAGCAACATAGACTTCAAAATAAATCAATCAAAAGAGATTGGAAAGGACATTTTATATTCATTATGGAAAAAATTCATCAAGATGAAGTCTCAATTCCAAACATTTATGCTCCAAATGCAAAGATACTCACATATGTATAAACAACATTACTAAAGCTTAAATTGCATATCAAATTCCACACACTAATAGGGAGAGACTTCACCACCCCACTCCCACCAATGGGCAGGTCTGCCAGACAGAAATTTAACAGAAAAACAAGGGAACAGAAGATATGACTCAAATGGACTTAATAGACATCTACAAAACATTCCACCCAAACACAAAAGAATATACCTTTTTTTCAGCACCTCATGGAACCTTCTCTAAAACTGACCACATACTTAATCACAAAGCAAATCTCAACAGATACAAAAAAATTCAGAATAGTTTCCTGTATTTTATCAAACCACCATGCTTTAAAGTTGGAATTTAACAACAACACAAAATACAGAAAGCCTACTATAAACTCATAGAAACTGAATGATGCTCAACTGAATCACCACTGGGTCAAGGAAGAAATAAAGAAAGTAATTAAAGACTTTCTAGAATTCAATGAAAATGAATATACAACATACTTAGACTTATGGGACACTATGAAAGCAGTACTAAGAGGAAAGTTCATAGCACTAAATATCGACATAGAAATGATGGAGAAATCTCACACTAGTAACTTAACAGCACACCTAAAAGCTCTCTAGAATAAAAGGAAGCAAATCCATGCAGGAGGAATAGACACTAGGAAATGATCAAATTGAAGGTTGAAATAAATAAAACAGAAACAAAGAGAAGACAAAGAATCAATGAAACAAAGAGTTGATTCTTTGAGAAAATCAACAATAGACAAGTACTTAAGCAAACTAACCAAAGGGCAGAAAGAGAATATACAAATTAAGAAAATCAGAATCAAAATGGGAGACATAACAACAGACAATGAGGAAATCCAGAGAATCATCAGGTCATACTTCAAAAACCTGTGCTCCACAAAATTGGAAAATTTAAATGAAAGGGACAATTTTGTGAACAGGTACCACACACCAAAATTAAATCAATAAACAATTTATATAGTCCTATTACCCTTAAGGAAATAGAAGCTGACATTAAAAGTCTCACAAAGATAAAAAGCTGAGAACCAGGTAGTTTCAGTGAAGAACTCTACCAGAATTTCAAAGAAAAGCTAATACCAATACTCCTCAAATTGTTCTGAACAACAGAAGCATAATAAACATAGCCAAACTCTTTGTATGAGGCTACAGTTATCCTGATTCCCAAACCACACAAAGACACAACTCAGAAAGACACTTACAGACACATCTCCCTCATGAATATTCATGTAAAAATACTCAATAAAATATTGGCAAACTGAATCCAAGAACACATCAAAAAGATCATCCACCATGACCAAGTAGACTTCATCCCAGAGATGGAAGGATAACTGAACATACAAAAATCTGTCAATGTAATCCACCATATAAACAAACTGAAAGAAAAAACACATCAGCATCATTAGATGCTGAAAAGCCTTCAAAAAATGCACCAACCCTTCATGATAAATGTCTTGGAGAGATCAGGAATACAAGGACCATACCTAAACATAATGAAGGCAATTTACAAATTGCTGACAGCCAACATCATATTAAATGGAGAGAAACTCAAAGCAATGCCAATAAAATGAGGAACAGAACAAGGCTGTCCACTCACCCAATATCTTTTTTAATATAGTACTCAAAGTTCTAGCTAGAGCAATAAGACAACAAAAGGAGATGAAGGGGATACAAATTGGAAAGAAAGAAGTCAAACTTTCACTATTTGTAGATGATATGATAGTATACATAAGTGACCCAAAAATTCTACCAGGGAACTCCTCTATGTGATAAAGTTCTTCAGTAATGTGGCAGGACACAAGAATACCTCAAAATAAATTAGTAGCCCGCCTATATATAAATGATAAGCAGGCCATGAAAGAAATCAGAGAAACATCACCCTTTACAATAGCCACAAATAATAATAATAAAAATACCTTGGGGTAACTCTAACCAAGCAAGTGAAAGATCTTTATGACAAGAACTTTAAGTGCTTGAAAAAAGAAATTATAGAAGATATCAGAAAATGGAAATATCTCCCATGATCATGGATAGGTAAGATTAGCATAGTAATAATGGCAATCTTACCAAAAGCTATCTACAAATTCCATGCAATCCCCATCAAAATCCCAACACAATTCTTCACAGACCTAGAAAGAACAATACTAAATTTTATATGGAAAACCAAAAAACACAGGTTAGCTAAAACAATCCTGTACAATAAAGTGACTTCTGGAGGCATCATCATCACTGACTTTAAGCTCTGCTATAGGGCCATAGTCATAAAATCAGCTTGGTATTAGCATAAAAACTGACATGTGGATCAAAGAAATCTAATTGAAGACCCTAACATTTGTCCACATACCTATGAACACCTGATTTTTGACAAAGAAGCCAAAACTGTACAATGGAAAAAAAAGAAAGCACCTTCAACAAATGTTGCAGGCATAATTGGATGTCGACATGTAAAAGAGTGCAAATAGATCCCTTATCTATTGCTTTGCACAAAAGTCAAGTCCAAGTGGATCAAAGACGTCAACATAACTCCATTTACACTTTACCTGCTAGAAGAGAAAGTAGGAAGCAACTTTGAACACATTGGCAAAGGAGACCACTTCCTACATGTAACACCAGAAGCACAGACACTGAAAGCAACCATTAATAAATGGGACCTCCTGAAACTGAGAAGTTTTTGTAAGTCAAAGGATACAGTAAATAAGACCAAAGGACAACCTACAGAATGGGAAAACATATTCACCAACTCCACATCTGACAGAGGGCAGATCTCGCAAATATATAAAAAACACATGAAACTAGACATCATAATACCAAACAATCCAATTAAAAATGGACTATAGATCTAAATAGAGAATTCTCAACAGAAGATTCTTGAATGGCTGAAAGACATTTAATGAATTGGTCAACATCCTTAATCATCAGGGAAATGCAAATCAAGATGACTCTGAGATACCATCTTACATCTGTCAGAATGGCTAAGATCAAAAACACTAATGATAGCTAATGTTGGAGAGGATGTGGAACAAGGACACTCCTCCACTGTTGGTGGGATTGCAAACATGTACAACTATGTTGGAAATCAGTATGGTGGCTTCTCAGAAAATTGGGAATCAATATTCCTCAAGACCCAGCTATACCACTCTTGGGCATATACCCAATGCATGCTCAATCATATCACAAGGACTCTTATTTAAGTATGTTCATAGCAGCATTAGTCAGAATAGCCAGAATCTGGAAACAACTTAGATGCCCCTCTACCAAAGAATGGATAAAGAAAATGTGGTACATAAACACAATGGAATATTATACAGTTGTAATAAAATAGTGACCTCATGAAATTTGCATGCAAAAGCATGGGACTAGAAAATATCATCCTCAGTGAGGTAACCCAGACTCAGAAAAACAAACACAATACTCACTCATTCATAAGTGGATATTAGATATAAACCAAAGGATAACTAGACTGCAATCCACAGTTCCAAAGAAGGTAGGAAACAGGAGGATCCTAAGAGGACAGGTAGACCACCTTGGGAAGGAGAAACAGATGAGATCTCCAGAGTAAACTGAGGATGAGGGGAGGGCACAGAGTGGAAGGAATGGGGAATAAGAACATGAGAGAATAAGATGGTTAAACTGGGGAAGAGATAATGTGGGAGAGCAATGTAAGACATATCTTGATTGATGGAGACATTATGGAGATAGGGAGAAACCTGGTGCTAGGGAAATTCCCACAATAGAAAAGAATGACCCCAGATTAGACTACTGGCAATAGTGGAGAAGGTGCCTGAACTAACCTACACTGGTAATCAGATTTGCAAATAGCCTAACTGTCATCAAAGAGCCTTCATTCAGTAACTGATGGGCATAGATGCAGAGATCCACAGTCAAGCACAGGGCTGAGCTCCAGGAGTCCAGTCAAAGACAGGAAAGAGGGATTATATGGGCAAGGGGGTTCAAGATCTTGATGGGGTTATCTACAGAGACAACTGAACTAAGCTCATGGGAACTCACAAACTATAGACCCACAACTGTGGAGCCTTCTTGGGACCAGACTAGACCCTCTGCATATGGGAGACAGTATAGTCTGTTTGAGTGGCCCTTGGTGGTGGGATCAAGATCTATACCTGGTGCGTGAGTGGGCTTTTTTGAATCAATTACCTATGATGGGATGCCTCATTCTACCTTGATTCAGTGGAGAGGGGCTTGGTTCTGTCTCAACTGAATATACAGGCTTTCTGATTACCCATGGGAGGCCTTACCCTTTCTGTAGAGAGGATGGGGAATGGGGTCGGGGGAGAATCATGAAGGGAGCAGGAGGAGGAATAAGAGGGGGAATCTGAATTCGGGCAGTGGTGGCACACTCCTTTAATCCCAGCATTCCGGAGGCAGAGGCACCCGGATCTCTGTGAGTTCGAGGCCAACCTTGGCTACCAAGTGAGTTCCAGGAAAAGCTCAAAGCTACACAGGGAAACCCTGTCTCGAAAAACCAAGAAAAAAAAAATAACTTTGAACATAAGAATAATTTATACAAATAAGTTAGAGAAGAAAGGAGATAAGTAGTTGGAGATCAAGAGAGAAAATTCAAAACAAGAAGAGAAGAGTGAGACCAGAAGGAAAGAGGAAGGGAGAAAGGGAAGGAGGAAGGGCAGTAAAGGGTAGAGAGAATGTTTCATTGTATTTTAGACATGATATGTAAAATGTTATAATAACTAGAATTAGACAGGCACAGGTGATTAAAAGGTACACAGAAGATAGTAGTCTATAATCCTGACTTAGGAAGTCACTTGAAGTCCTATTATGCTTTCTGTAACGGCATAAAGAAAAACCTGTACATTTGCTTTGAGATGATTATCAATGAGACAGAATTTACCATTTATGTCAACTCTTTAAAACTGATTAACTATGAAACACAAAGGTGGAATTGCGTTGTAATGATGAATTAGAACTCTAATGCCATTATGATTATACTTAAAATATAGGTATAAAATATAATTTCCAATAAGTATATTTTATATTTTACTATTTTATAATACTAAGCACATGCATAAAATAGAATAAAGTATTGGAGAGTGGTAAAATAAATTTGAAAATATTTTTGGATTTAAATAATAAATTATTAAAGATAAGAGTAGTTGGATATTTTTCAACTTGTCACTGGTAGACAATTTGGCAAGTGTACGAAACTAAAGCAACTAAGAAAAAGAAACAATAGAATGTAGTAAGAACAAACACATAGTGACTGAGAAAAGAAAATAAATACAGTAATGAAATATTCAGTAAACAGCACAGCAATAATGCAACTATTATCAGTTAAAGTGGGTTTGAATAGAATTCTTTCCACAGGTGAGCACATACACATTTTCATTGCTGTTTAAGAATATATAATTATCACAAGCTGTCTGTATCTAAATTGGCATTTACTTTCTCCTCTCTTGTAGCATGCAGGGTACCTTCCAGTGCCATCAATACTTGTCCATAAAGATGAGGATATAGGTAGGTACCAACTCTGTAAGCCCCTCAAGCCACGTGAGTTGCCAGGCCCCTCCCCCAAGGACCTCCAATTACTAGGCTCCACCCACAGAATACTCTTAATAACTGCTGAACCCTACCCTCTCCCTACAGGGTAAGAAGCCCAATCTCCGGACATGAAATTCCACAATCTCAACCTGAAAAGCTTCGCTTTGAAAAGTCCTACCCGTTTCCCAAGAAGCTCCGTGTAATGCCTGCATCCTGTTCAGTTTGCTGCTCTTCCTCCCTCAAGCAGAGGCAGCCACCCTCCTGGGTTTCCTTACTTCCAATAAATTTCTTGCACGAGGTTTGTTGTGTGGAGTGATCTTATGGTATTCCTCGATGCCCAGTTGCCAGGATACTTTTCCATCTGAGCTGTAATGTTTACAATCTTGATTTCTACTTCTCCACATTCAGTAAGTTGTGTAGGTGTTGACTTCATCAGGAGGGCCTGTGTGTCAGTTTGTGGAAAGCCTGGGCTGTTTGGAACTTCACATGGGACCCCTTTGGTCAACAACTCAACTAAACATAACCCCTTCCCAGTACGAGAAAGTGCAATTGCTAATGAGAGATGTTCCGTTGAGGTGCTGTCTCCCCCTTTTGGATGATTTCATTTAGATCATCTTCACATGTTTATTTGGTATACGAAGCTTCTACTGGATTAGTTACCTTTACAAAACCTCTGATGACCCATAGCTTTAGCTCTCACTCCTCATATTCCCTCCCTTGACTCCATGTTTGCTCTCCTCTCCCCATTCTACACCTCCATCTCCTTCCCTCCCCTCATCCATCCTTTCTAGGGAGACTCATTCCTCCCCTCATATCTCACTCTTTACCTAACTGTAACATGAATCTTAAAAGGTCTTATTAATACAAACAAACGTGGAGCCAAGTATTGGGATGAATACTGAATGATCAGAGAAACAGAAGAAGCCTCAGCTAACGTCACCTCACTAATGGCTCAACTGATCTCATTTCCTCAAACTGAAAGCCTCTGAGTCCTCATGCAAATGGATCTCAGCTGAACTGCTGCTAAAAGCTAAAAAGTTTAACAAAAAGCTCTAGCTCCTGGTCCTCACACCTTATATACCTTTCTGCTTCCTGCCATCACTTCTTGGATTAAGGGGTGTGTCACCATGTCTGGCTGTTTCCAGTGTGGCTTTCAACTCACAGACATCCAGATGGATCTTTGCCTCCAGAATGCTAGGATTAAAGGCGCGTGCCACCACTGCCTAAACCTGTGTTTAAAATAGTGGCTGTTCCGTTCTCTGACCCCTCAGATAAGTTTATTGGCGTGCACAATATATCAACCACACCTAATCTTTGTGATTTTATGGGTTGTAGCTTACTTATCAATTCCTTAACATTTAGCATCCACACACAAGTGAATATATAACATATATATATATAACACATGTATATATATATATATAATTCTGGGTCTAGGTTACCTCACTAAGAGTGACTGATTTTTATTTCCATCCATATACCAGATAATTTCATGATTTCCCTTTTTAATGGCTAGGTAATATTACATTATGTAAGTGTACCACATTATTTTAATCCATTTGTCTGTTGGCAGGCATGTTATAGGTTGTTTCCAAGTTCTGGCTCTTATGAAAAGAGCAGAGGTGAACATGGTGGGGCAAATGTTGTTATCATAGAATGAAGTGTCCTTTGCTTAAAATTGTATAGCTAAATCCTGAGGTAGACCAATTCCCATCATTTTGATGAACTGCCACCCTGATTTCCATAGTGGCTGTACAAGTTTGCAGCCACACCAGCAATAGATGAGTTTTCCCCTTATTCCATTTCCCTGCAGTGTGAGCTTTCACTTGCTTTAGTCGATCTTAACCATACTGAGGGGTGTAAGATGAAATCTCAAAATAGTTTTGATTTATATTTCCCTGCTGAAAACATTTTCAGGTGCTTGTTAGCCATTTAAATGTCCTCTTTGGAGAATTCTCATTTAGATATGTACTCCTCTTTAAAAAAAAACATTTAGTAATATCTCAGTATCTGGTTTGAATTAAGATCCACTCCATTAGATGGACTGTTTGGGTGGCAGAACCTTAGAACAGATAGGTCAGTGACATAGGAGAATGCCAAATACTACCATTGTGCTAGAAGAAAGAGAAATAAAATGACTTTTAGTGACATTCTGCTATACTCATAGATCAGTGAAGAGAAGCTTCATCCTGCAGCAGATGAGAACAAATACAGAGATCCACAGCCAGACACTATGCAGAAGAGACCTTGGAACACTCATCCCTAAAAGGGATGTCTCTATCAAATCCCTCCCTTTTTGACCCAGGAAACTCTGAAAAAGATGAGGCAGAAATGAAGGAAGAGTCAAGGAGGATGGAAAAGACCAAGCAATTAAGACCTTCCAGATATGACAGGGTTGGCACACATCTGAACTCACAGAGTCTTTGGCAGCATTCACATGGCCTGCATGAGTCTGCATAAGATGGGGTCCTAGAGAAGAAAGCAGAAGCAGGTTTATACCCCATTCCCTAACCTAGAAGGTAGCTCCAAGTGATAGCCCCTTACAAATAAATTAGTTTTCTTCAAGGATGTCTCATTAGAGAAACTAATCAATTTTAGGGGCAGCCTTGAAGCCCAGTGGTAAATGGTCAATAGAAAACTGAACAGGCCATTTTTTTTCCTTCTTACAGGTCCTTTGTATGTATATTATGACTTCTAGTTTAAGGTTTTTGCATGATCCCTGTGTGTGCAAATGGATGTGTCCATGCATGTCTATGTATGCTTGTATTTTTATTTTTTTATTTTATAATTTCATTTAATTTTACATATCAGGCACAGATTTCCCTGTCTTCTCCCTCCCACCCCACCCTTACCCTCTCCCCAGCCCACCCCCCATTCCCATCTCCTCCAGGGCAAGGACTCCCCTAGAGATTCAGCTCAGCCTGGTAGATTCAGTCTAGGCATGTCCAGTCCCCTCCTCCCTTCACCCAGGCTGAGAAAAGTGTCCCTGCATGGGCCCCAGGCTCCAAAAAGCCAGCTCATGAACTAAGGACAGGTCCAGGTCCCACTGCCTGGGGACTTTCCAAAGAGTTCAAGCTATTCACTTGTCTCACTTATGCAGAGGGCCTGATCCAGTTGGGTGCTCCTCAGCTATTGGTTCATAGTTCATGTGTTTCCATTAGTTTGGCTATTTGTCCTGTGCTTTTTCCAATCATGGTCTCAACATCTCTTGCTCTTTCAATCCCTCTTCTTTCTTGCCAATTGGACTCCTGGAGCTCCACCTAGGGCCTAACCATGGATTTCTGCGTCTGCTTCCCTCAGTCATTGGATGAGAGTTCTAGCATGACAGGGTGTTTGGCCATCTGATCACCAGACTAGGTCAGTACGGGCTTTCTCTCGACTATTGCCAGTAGTCTACAGTGGATGTATCTTTGTGGATTTCTGGGGACCTCTCTAGCTCTTTACTTCTTCCTATTCCCATGGGGTCTTCATTTATCATGGTGTCTTTTTCCTTGTTCTCCCACTTTGTTCTTAATCCAGCTGCAATCTCCTGTTCCTCTAAGCTCTCTTTCCCTCGACCCTTGCTCTTCATTATCACCACCACCACCCCACCACCCGCCATGTCCAATTTGCTCATGTAGATCTCATCCATTTCTCTGTCATTGTCTGTGTCTTTCTTAGGGTCCTCTTTTCTAGGTAGCCTCCCTGGAGTTGTGTAGCAGTCTAGTCATCCTTTATTTTATATCTAGTATCCACCTATGAGTGAGTACATACCATGTTTGTCTTTCTGAGTCTGGGTTATCAAACTTAGGATGATTTTTTCTAGATCTATCCATTTGCCTGCAAACCCCATGATGTCATTGTTTTTCTCTGCTGAGTAGTACTCCATTGTGTGTATGTGCCATATTTTATTTAACTGACATGTGGACCAATGGAATCGAAATGAAGACCCTGACATTAATCCACACACCTATGAACATATAATTTTTCACAAGGAAGCCAAAAACTGTACAATGGAAAAAAAAAAAAAAAGCATCTTCAACAAGTGGTGCTGGCATAACTGGATGTCAAAATGTAGAAGGCTGCAAATAGATCCGTATCTGTCACCATGAACAAAACTTTAGTCCAAGTGGATCAAAGACCTTAACATAAACTAGTTACTCTGAACCTGATAGAAGAGAAAGTAGGAAGTACTCTTGAATGCATTGGCACAGGAATCACTTCCTAAATATAACACCAGTAGCACAGACACTGAGAGAAACAATCAATCAATGGGACCTCTTGAAACTGAGAAGCTTTTGTAGAGCAAAAGACACGGTCAACAAGACAAAGTGACAGCCTACATAATGGGAAAAGGTCTTCACCAACCCCACATCTGACAGAAGACTGATATATAAAGAACTCAAGAAATTAGACATCAAAATGCCCAACAGTCCAATTAAGAAATGGGCTATAGAGCTAACCAGGGAATTCTTAACAGAGGAAGCTCAAATAGCTGAAAGACATTTAAAGAATTGCTCAGCATCCCTAATCATCAGGGAAATGCAAATCAAAATGACTCTGAGATACCACCTTACACCTGTCAGAATGACTAAGATCAAAAACACTGAAGGCAACTTATGCTGGAGAGGATGTGCAGTAAGTGGAACTCTCTTCCGCTGGTAATGCAAGCTTGTATAACCACTTTGGAAATCAATAGGGCACTTTCTTAGAAAATTGGGAATCAATCTCCCCTAAGACCCAGATATACCACTCTTGGGCATATTCCCAAGGATTGCTCAATACCACAAGGGCGCATATTCAGCTATGTTCATAGCAGCATTATTTGTAAAAGCCAGATCCCAGAAACAACCTAGATGTCCTTTAACTGAAGAATGTACTTTTTCTTTATCTCATTTTCTTGTTGGTTTGTTTGTTTTGACATGTCCTCATTTTTTTTTCCTTATTTTATTTTTTTATTATTCCTTAGAAGTCTGTTTGCTTTCTAAGGAACCATAAAGAGTATGGATCTGGATGGGTGCTGTGGATATCACTCTGTATAAATAAAATGTTGATTGGCCAATAGCCAGGCAGGAAGTATAGGTGGAACAAGCAGAGAAGAGAATGGTGGGAAGCAGAAGGCCGCCATGAGAAGCAACATGTAAAGACACCGGTAAGCCACAAGCCACGTGGCAAAGTATAGATTAATAAAAATGGTTTAATTTAAGATAAAAGAAGTAGATAACAAGAAGCCTGCCACGGCCATACAGTTTGTAAGCAATATAAGTTTCTGTGTGTTTACTTGTTTGGGTCTGAGCATCTATGGGCCTGGTGGGTGAGAGAGATTTGTCCTGACTGTGGGCCAGGCAGGAAAACTCTAACTACAAATGGGAGAGGAGGTAAGGAGGAATGGGAAGGAGGTGGGAGAGGGGAACCCATAGTGAGAATTTAATATATGAAAATAAATATATTTTCTTTTACAGAAAATAAAAGAAAACAGAGGAGTAAAGAAAATAAAGCTGTCAATGAAAGATAGTTAAAATTTCTTAAATAAAATTTTAGTAAGGAGTACAGCAATAGTCCATAAAGAAGTTAAGTTATAGAATCAGAAAGATGGGTCAATGGGTAAGGATACTTGTAGTGAAGCTTTCACAGCCTCAGTCTGATCCCGGAACCCACACATTAGCTGCCTGTTGTGGCTGTGAGCACTTGAAAGCCCAGCACTCCCACTGAAGGGTTGGAAGAAGGGGAGATGATAATTAACCAGAAACTGTCTGGTCATCTAGCCAGCATGGTACGGTTAATAAATAGAGGCAAGATAGATGCTGCCTCAAAACCAAGTGCAAGTGTGGATATAAACCCCAGGCAATCCTCATCTCTGACCTTCATACACACATCATGTCATGAGCATAACCTCAGAAAAAATTTAACAACTTGAAGAATATGCAGATTTTACATATCAGTGAATAAAATATTAATAAAATATTGTTTGTGTTTATGAAGGGGTTATTAAATTATGATCCACAAAAACTGGTAAACTACTTGATCTTATTTAACTTTTTACAGATTTATATCTTTTCAGAGAATAATTTTATCTGTATACTTTACCTGTAAATGTCCTCTGAATATGTTATGGTTGCTAGCTTTGTGGGTTTTTGTTGTTGTTGTTGTTGTTGTTTTTTGTGTGTTTTTTTGCATTCCTAACATTGGGAACTGGCATGTCTTTGATTCTTTTGTCTACTCTTGGGGCCCTTTTCCCCCCCGACTGGGTTTCCTCAACTAGCTCTGACATGAGGTTTTGTGCCAGCTCTTATTGAATCATATTATGCTGTGTTTGGTTGACATCCCTAGAAATCCAGCTCTTTTCTGAAGGGAAACAGAGGAGAATCTGGGGAATAAGGGAGGTGGGGTAGGAAACCAGAGGGCTGGAGGGAAGGGAAAATGGTCAGAACGCATTGTATGAGAGAAGAATAAATTTAAAAAATATTGTTTTAATAGATTAGCATTAGATAGATTATTTAACTAGGTGGTTTATACTTTAAAAACAGCTTACCTCTGCTACGCTACCCTCTGCAACTCTCTTTAGTTATTAATATTCTTATCGCTGCACTCACACTGTTTCTCACAGGGACCTTTCAATGTCTTTTTACACAACTTCATCTGCAGCAACCAGGAGCCCTGTGTATCCTTGAGTGCAGAGAAAAACCTCTGTATTAATTTGCTGTGCAGTAATGTAAATTTCCTTTCTATCTTATCATTTCCACGGGGAAACAAAAAGTACAGTTTAGGAAATCTTCTGGCGTGTTTCATTATGTCAGAGTAAAGATGATTTGTAAGCACGCAAACAAACTAACGAGAAGACTAGGTCCTCCAAAGGGCGCTGCCAACTCTCTTTCACAACACAGCTGCCGGTAGTACAAACGGAGTTTCACTCCATGGAACTGAAACAGCTGCTCTCAAGAAGCTGGGTATCAGCAGGAGAAGATACCAGCTCTTTTCTTATAGCGTGCCAAGAATCTTCACTCATCTGGGTTCGATTTCAAGCATGTTAAGGAGACCCATCATTATATGCTGCTAGAGATACATCTAAGATTAAAGGAAGCACAAGAAGCTACCATCATCGTCTAAGAACCATTAGGTCCTGTGAAGAAATCTTTGCAGAAGAAATCTTTGCAATTAGAGACGTCTCTAATAATAACATTTTTTTTTTGAGTGGCACTGACGGAGTGTGTAACTTCATTTTCTGGACTCTGAAATGGAACAGGTTAGATTCAGTTCTTTAGTGCTTTAGTATGAAAATATGCCTTGTTAGATATACTTTCTCTTTGAAAATAAAAATAGCTATTAATTCACAACAAAAGTTCAGGGTAAATGCCTGGTAGAGAAATATTGGAAAATCCAACAAACAAAAATGTGAAAAGTGATTACCTTAGGAGAAAAGTGGAAGCTACTTTTGAGGGATTTTTAAAAATGCCATATACAAGCAAAGTGTTGAAAAGTAATTTCTGATATTTACATTTGGTTCGGAGAAAACAAGCAAATAGTCTGCAGCAAGAGCCAATTAGTTTCCTTTTTTCCTTTTTCCTCTAATGACATGACCTGCTTGGGAAATAGAGCATGATTGTGATGGCACATCAAAACTCTTGCTACGTTCAAATGTCTTCTCCCTTTACATGTACCAGATTCTGGTTAAGCATTATAAAAGCAAATTAGCCTTATTACGCCC
This sequence comes from Onychomys torridus, assembly GCF_903995425.1. NCBI lineage: Eukaryota > Metazoa > Chordata > Mammalia > Rodentia > Cricetidae > Onychomys > Onychomys torridus. The sequence goes on from NC_050459.1 coordinate 44,989,335, forward strand.
ATTATGACTGAAATCCCAGAGAGTTAATTCAATGGAGGGACAAAAGGGAAAGCCTTGGACATTTTTGATGCCCTTGGTGTTTTGGAAATTTTCCAATGATCCTAAGCCAAAGGACATGCCCCAAAATCTATTTATTCATCAGTTAATTATTCAAAATGCAATAGAGATGTTTGTGAGTGTTTAAACTGCTACATGTTCCTAAAACATTACAGGTATCCCATAAAGCCCTTACAATTTAGCTACAACAAAACAGCATGTCAATACTGTGTCAATTCTGAATCTTTGCTTAAGATGTTTTTGAGAATAAACAAGTCATTAACGTTTATTACAGCAACTTGTATTATAATTATTTTATAACATATATCATTAAACTTAGTTGTTTTATTTTAATACTGCTTTACTATATTTTATTATAAGAAGTGGAAACAGAACAAAGCTGGAGTTTTTCTTCCCTTACTTCTTTCACATATTAATATTTACTTACTTAATTATTTACTTATTTATTTTTGGTTTTTCGAGACATGGTTTCTCTGAGTAGCTTGCACCTTTTCTGGATCTCTCTCGGTAGACAAGGCTGGCCTCAAACTCACAAAGATCCGCCTGCCTCTGCCTCCCGAGTGTTTGGATTGTAGACGTGCACCACCACCGCCCGGCAATATTTACTGATTTACTCAATGTATATTATGACTGAATGAACATGCCTTATGTAAAAACTCCTATCCCAACTGGCAAATATAAAGCATGATATTGCAATATTATGTGCATGAACATGGTGAGCTTAAATTCCATTCCTTTATTTTGGTCATTATCAAAAAAAATAAACTATCAAAGAAACTCAAAAATTGAACAAGAAGTTGTTTATCATAACAGAGAAAAATAAATGCTTACAGTATAGATGAAGGAACACTACTTGTATACAGAGCACTTGGAATTCCAAAGCATCTTTAGGTTTAAATAGCATTTGCTTACCCTAGAATATAGTTCCTACTTTTCTTTGGCTATGATAAAATAGCTGAAACTAATCAAACAAAGGGGAGAAAAGCATATTTTGATTTATGGTTCGTTGTCTTATTTGTCATCATAGGGAAGACAGTGACAGAATCGTAAGTGCTGACATCTGAAATCAATCATAATGCAGAGAAAAAGGGCCGCTGGCTAGCAAGATGTCTTTCTTTCTTTTTTTTTTTTTTTTTTTTTTTTTTTTCTTTCCATTCAGGTGAGAACTCCAGTATGTGTGATGTTTTGTTTTGTTTTTTGGTTGTTTGGTTTTGGTTTTTCGAGATGGTTTCTCTGTAGAGCTTTGTGCCTTTCCTGGCCTGGAACTCACAGAGATTCCCCTGGCTCTGCTTCCTGAGTACTGAGATTAAAGGCATGTGCCACCACTGCCTGGCTTGTGGGATGTTGTTGTGCCCATTGAGGGTGTATCTTATACCCTCAACTAATCCATTTCAAGGAAGGTCCTCATAGACACAATGGTTTGCCTCTTAAATGTCCTACATGCTTCTGAATCCAAACAAATTTACAACCAATTTAACCCTCTGGCCTAAAGATGGCTGAGCAGGTGAAGAAGACTTGAGTTTGATCCCTGAATACCATGTAAACATGAAAGGAAACAACTGAAAAACAAAGATTTTTCTCTGAACTCTATATGAATGCCATGGCACACTTGTTCACACATGCGCACACACACACACATACACACACACACACACACACACACACATCATGCAGACAAACTGTATTATTTGGTACTTCATTTTGTGATTAAATACCTCAATCAAAAGCTGCTTACAGAAAGAAATATTTATTCAGAGATATATGTATCTAAAGACACAAGAGTCCATCAGAGTGGGGAGGCATGGCAGTATGTGGCAGGCATGAGGCAGAGGCAGGAAGCTGAGAGATCCTATGTCCACTCACACATAGGAAGCCGGGAGAGTGAATGAAAAGGAATAAGAAGCCATATATCTTCAAAATCCAGCCCCAGTAACTACTTCTTCCAGCAAGACTCAGCCTCCTAGCAGTTCCATAACTTCTACAAACACCACCACCAACTGGGAGCCAACAGTTTAAATATCTGTGCATATAAAAATATTTTTCAGTTAAATCATCACAACACACACACACACACACACACACACACACACACACCAATTGACTAATTAGCTATCCAATTACATGTTCATAAGTGACTCATTAGAAGACATTAAATATTAAGTAATGTCATTTAAGTCATTGAAAATCTATTATAAATTACTTTTTAATTTTGAAAGCAAGAATGTATAAGAAGCTATGGGGAAAGTAGCAGATATAATAATAGGTTACCTATTTAAATAAACAATGAGTGAAATTTCCCTCAAGAAAATGATAAGAAAATAAAATTTTCTGGTATATGAAATATGTGTGACTTGATGGACCATCTGCTACAAGGGAAGAAACAGATATTTATATTCCAAAACATGTTTGAGACTTGTATCAGGATTACCTAGTGTTTGTCCCTTAACTACAGCATTAAAAATATCAAAAACAAGTTTAAACAAAGCTGTGTTTGTTAAAGGTTGAAGAGAAAAATTCAAATATAAAGTACGTCTTCACTGTCATATATGTAAAATATCAAACTTGACCTTTCTTAGAAATGAAGGGTTTTGCTCTAAATAGTTTGTTATGTTTTAATTTGTCCTTAAAACAATTTTACATAGAAGGAAACTTGATCATCTTATTCCATAATCCAACATTCTGTCAAACTTGTCATTTACCTTATGCATCTAGGGGAGAGGAGAGGTATTGTGGAGAATTGGAAGTTATGGAAGGAAGAGAAATTCTGGTCTGGATTATTGCATGAGAGAAGAATCTATTTTCAATAAAAATAAAATTCTTCACATAGCCTATTCCTGATACATAATTCAATATTTTTAGAAATTTCTAAATAGAAAGTTTTTAATGTTTACTCAGAAATGCAAGCTGAAGATGGCTCAGCTATTAGGACAGTATACTGTTGTTGAAGAGGGTATAATTCAGTTTCCAGCACCAACATCAGTGGCTTATAGATGGCTGTAATTCTGGCCCCAATAGATCTAATATTGTCTTCTGGTCTCTGGGTGTTCCAGCACTCACATGTATGTATACACACACACACACACACACACACACATACACACACACACACACACACACTTAAAAATATTATAGAAAAGTTTCTGTGGCTGGATTGGTGCCCATGTTTTTCTCTTGGTACCATACAGAGTGCCTTCCTGCATCAAAGACACTAGAATGTGTGTTTGCATAAGATGTGGAGGATGAAGTCTACATCATCCTCCAGTTCAACTCCTAACTACCAGTTCAACTCCTAACTACCAGTTCAACTCCTCCATGTTCAATTAGTTGTGTGAATGTTGTCCTGGGCAATAGGAATCCAAGTCAGTTTGTGGAGGACAATCTTTCGTCTTATCAACAGCCTTGGTCATTTGGGAAATTCCATGGGATCCCCTTGGCCAAAACCTCAATTGAATGCAACCCAGTCCCGCTACTGAAAGCCTCATCTGGCAGCAAGAGATGGCCATCTGAGACACCATACCATCCTTTCCTAGGAGTCCTCCTTAGGATAGCCTTCATACAGTTCAGGAAGTTTTGACTACAACAAGTTTTCACACTACCCCACAATTCCAGCTGTCTCCCCTGGTGCACTCTTCTCCTCATCATCTCCAACCTGATCCCTGCCCTAGTACACCCCTAAAATCTGTTGCATTAGCCCCTCTCAGCGAGATCCATACCTGTCCCATAGATCCCTCCTTTTTACCTAACCCCTATGAGTCTACAAATTGTAGCTTCCTTATCATTTACTTAACTTCTAATATCTTCTTATAAATGGATGCATATTAATATCTTTGTGGGCCTAGGTTACCTCATTGGGAATTATTTTTGTCTCTTTAAATCCATTTGCCTACATATTTCAAGATGTCATTTTTTTAACAGTTGAATAATATTCCACTGTGTAAATGTACTAAATATTTTTTACTTATTCCTCTGTTGAGGGGCATCTAGTTTGTTTCCAGTTTCTGACTATTATAAATTAAGCAAAAATGAACACAATTGATCATGTGTCCTTGTGGTGGTTAGTGCCCAAGAATCGCTGAGAGTTGAGATAGGTCAATTCCCAACTTTCTGAGGAACTGCCATATTGATTTCCCTAGTGGCTGTACAAGTTTTCATTCCTGCCAGCAATGGAGGTGCGTTCCCCTTGTTTCACATCCTTGTTACCATGAGCTGTCACTTGTGTTGTGATAGAATCACAAAGTCATTTTGACTTGCATTTCCCTGATCACTAAGGATATTGAAGCTTTATTTGACTTACAATCAGTCCTGCCTACAAAATAGGCTAGGACAATGGGGGCACAAAATTTGTAGGAACCCATACCTGTCATTGCTATGGGAATCCCACATAGGAGGTAGCAGAAAGATTATATAAGCCAGAAGGCATAGAGTATAAGAGAATATGGCCCTCTGAATCAATGAAGCAAGGCCCATATGAGTTCAGACATTGAAGCAGCAAGCACAGGCTTGCCTGATTCTGCACCAGGTTCTCTGTGTATATGTTATAGCTATTAGCTCAGCATTTTATGGGACTCCTGACTGTGAGAATCAGTGGATCTTTGACTCTTGTCTTTTCTTGCTCTTGGTTCTCTTTTCCTCTTGTTGGATTGGCATGTCTACTTTGGTATGATAGTTTTTGCTTCATCTTAAGTTTTATTTATCATGTTTAGTTTTTATCTCTTAGAAGCCTATTCTTACCTAATCAAAGACAGAAAAGGAGTGGATCTGGAGAGGAAGGGAGGTGGGGAGGAACTGGGAGGAGTACAGGGAGGGGAAACTATAATCAGGATATTTTGCATGAGAAAATAATCTGTTTTCAATAAAAGGAAAAAAAAACAAAAGTTGAAATATAAAAATAATATTACTACAAAGCATTATTGACAATTAATACTAGGCTTACAAGAAACCTTATATATTTAATCTGGCAGTTTTAATGCTTTTACAAAATGCATGACAGGTTTTGTTGCTTTTTGTGTGTATGTATAGGCATGAGATTTCCACCACCCTCAATTTAATGATTATTTCCAACAATATCCCTTGCCTTTCAAACTCTAAGCAAATATTGACATAATTCCTGGGAGTGTAATTTGTTTCTTAATTCACAGACTTTTTTTTTTCAAAAGGAACTATGCAGAATGATATCTGTGATTGAGTTTATCTACTTAGGAGAGCTGAAATTAATTATGAGTTTTTTTCTGTATCAGGAGGTCGTTTGCATAGATACATTATCCTTTTGGATCCAAAGCTGTCAATCTACTCTCCTGTGGACAGGGACATTTTAGTGGTTCAAGAATTAGTCTGTTGCCAATAAAACAGTTAGTTACACATGTTTTACCAATCACCATTGGAATAATTGTGTGCTAATTTCTCTTTGAAAATATAAAATTCTGAGTTTATGGAAAGTGAAAGTTCACATTTTTTAAATGAAGTTCAAAATACTTTTTAAAATAAGTTTTAGCATTTTCAAACTCACTCACATGAGAATTACAATTACAATACTGATATTTTGTATTTAATTCATTCTAATACAAGTACAAAGCCGGGTGGTGACTTACAAAGAAAAATAACAAAATAAGTTATGACAAAATATGTTTATTTTCCAGGCGGTGGTGGCACATGCCTTTAATCTCAGCACTCGGGAGGCAGAGCCAGGTGGATCTCTGTGAGTTCAAGGCCAGCCTGGTCTCCAAAGCAAGTTCCAGGAAAGGCGCAAAGCTACACAGAGAAACCCTGTCTCAAAAACAAAACAAAACAAAACAAAACAAAAACAAGTACATAGGGATGTTTAATTTATTTTCTTTTTATTACTAACTTCCAAGTTCCCACCAGATGACCCACTAAGCTGTCCTTCTAACAAAGGCTTTTCTTTCCCTGACTACCAAAGTCTTCCACATTTTATCAAGAAAACTGTTTCAAAGGTCACAGAATAACCTAAGTTTATAAAGTCACAAAGCCCACTCCTGCTATCACATTTTATCTTTGTTTCTCTTCTGTTGTTATACTGTATTTAGAAGAGTTTTTAGTAACTTTCCCTTTTAAATTTATATTTTAAATTTTCAATAGAGTTAAAATGATATAACTGATACTCAAACATAAAATTCATTTAACATTCCTACCTATAGTGAGAAGAATCTGCACATTGCCCTACACAATGAAAATCAAAGGCATATATATGACTTCCAAAATTTCTTTATGATCCTTGACTGTCTGTTTCATTTTAGTGACTAAGTTATAAAGTAAAAACAATTTAGGAAAGATCTGTACCTTCTACAAATTAGTGACCTCATTAATTACTTTGAGGATAAAACTTTATAGTTTTACTTTAACACAAGTCTGTGGCTGTGTCATTTTAAATATGATTTTTAAGTTTTTATCACATCAGTAGGTATGACTCTCTTCATTTCTATAGTATTTAGTTTTTACAGTTTTATTTTTTTTATCAGTGTACAGTTTTAGAAACTTTGATGGCTTTTTCTCAAAACAATGTATAAGCTGAGATCATTGATTTTAGATGTTTTTTCAATTATTTCTTATTAGTGCCATGAATTCCCTTATAAGTACTGCTCTGTAACATATTAAAGGCTTTTGATCCATGGTTTTCAAATTTACAGTGTCTCAGTTTGTAGACCAGTTTTGCCTTGAATGTTTTATTGATATTCTGAGTGAAAGGATTAAAAGCCTAGAATAATATATCTTTCAGAAGCTTCCCTTTGCACAAGCTTTCAAGATTGTTTATTACCTTTCATTATATCTTTTTTATACTCTTTATATATATATTTAGTTTCTCTGAAGTTTTAGGTTTTCCAAATATCTTTTCATAATTTATTTCCAGCTAACTTTGGGTGTTGCAAAATAACATACTTTGTATGACACAAAACTGTGCTTTTGTTTTAAGGCCCACATTGCATTTTATCTTGATAACCACTCTGTGGAGGTTTGAATGTAACTGGCCCCCATAGGCTCATATGGAGCAGCACTATTAGTAGGTGTGGCCTTGTTGGAGGAAATGAGTCTCAGTTTGCCTCCTGCTGCCTGAGGATCAAGATGGAGAACTCACAGCTCCTTCTCCAGCACAATGTCTGCTTACATGGTGCTCTGCCCTGCCATGATAATGGAAGCCATTATCATGAAACTATAAGCCAGCATCAATTAAATGTTTTCCTTATAAGAGTTGTGGTGGTCATGGTAGCTCTTCAGAGCAATAGAAATCATAAGACTCCATGTTTAATGAGATCAATCTAATAGTCCTCTTCATGTCTCTTAAAACATGATGACCTATAACATTGCTTTCATTGATCTTGCAATTTCTGTTTGTGGGTATGTGTGTGTATATCTGTGTTTTGTTTTGTGTGTGAATTTTTTGTTATTTTGTTACAATTTGTATTGAGCCTAGGACCTCAAACATAATCAAGAAGTAATTTAGCACTGGGCTATAACCCAGCCCTTATCTGTTACTTTTTATAATATAAACAGATCTTGATAAGTAGCTCAGGTTGTCCTTGAACTAAATATGCAGATCCTTGTGCCTCAGCCTCCAGTGTATTTGGAATACTGGGGTGAGCCATCTCTGTTCTCATTTTTATCAGAATTCACTTGCATGATGGTAGAATTCTGATATTTGTTATGAAGAATTCAATATAGTGTATCCTCTTGATGTATTAACCAGTTTATCATCACCAAGTGAGGCTTGCTAACAGTATGATACAGCTGTCCCTAAAACTTGTGTGCATGTGTTTACAGTTCAATGATTATTAAAGTAAGTATAAACAATAGAATTTTCTTGTGCTTCTGTAGAAGCATTTTATCTCTCTTTTTCTCACAGAAAATGTTTTAAAACTTACTAAACTTGAGTTACAAAGGTTAATTACACCTGTCACAAACAAGATAGTATGTGAGAGATTTTGCTATTATAAGGTTGGCACAGTGCTAGACTGTTTGATGACTGTATTCTGCAAGGAAGTATAATATAGGAATTAGGAATAATCCAAATTATGTATACAAAAAAAATCATAGAATGATAAAAAAATTACTCTTTCCACACATTTTTCAATTAAGAAAGGAGAGCCTGTAAAGATGGTTTAATAGTTAAAATTACATACTGATCTTACTGATGAACCAAGATTGGTTCCTTGTACCCACATCAGGTAGGGCAGAATTTCCAATAGTTCTATTTCCAAGGAATTCAAGGCATTTTTCTGCTGTCCATGAGTACCTGCACACTGTGTGCAAACCTGCACACAAAGATATCTACCTATACTAAAAAAAAAGCAGATTTATTTAAAATAAGGAGTTAGTAATCAGCTGTCTTCTAGGTAAGAGAGAGAATCTAAGCCCATGAAATCTCAACAATATGGCTGCCTGAACAAGACCCAAACAAAGACAGAACTAATAGAGATGTCTACAGGGATAGAAGAAATTACACAGATTCCCATCTCTAGATGAATAGTCTATGCAATTAGAAATTGCTGATGTAAGAATTATTCTTCAGCAGAGGCGAACAATACATAAAGTTGTCCAATTCCAGGTGGTGGTTACTAAGTAAAAGCAGAAAATTGTAGTTATATTATTTATTTGCATATATGTCATATTCATAACTAAAGAATAAAATGACAACTGCTAAAAACAAAAAAAGAAAAGGGATAAAATGCCATTGCTTTGAAAGAGGCCATTAGAGGAAAGGCATGAGAGGCTGAGAAAGAGAGAAGGGGGAAGATATAGTTACATTTTAGTTAAATAAATACATAAGATTTAAGAGATAAAAATAAAGAACTGCTCCTTTTGTATAAAAAAAAAAATTGTACGAATAAATAGTTTTTCCTCTGTTTAAATATTTAAATAGAATTGAACCTTAAAAATGTAAATACTTCTAATTATCTTAATTACTTTTTAATTGCTATGATAAGACACCACATCCAAGGTAATGATTTTGGCAATGTATGTTTCAGAGTTGAGCCCATGATCATTATGGTGGGGAGACAGATAGGTTTGACAGAAGCACTGGCTGAGAGTGTGCATCATAATCGGCAAACACAAAACAGAGGGAGAATTGCTGGTATTGGCTATGGTTTTGGAAAACTCAAAGCCAGCCCTGGTAACACATCTCTTCAAAAAGACAATGCCTCCTAATCCTTTCAAAATAGCTTCCTGAATATGAATATATATATATACACACACACATATATATGTATATATACACACACATACATACATACATACATATATACATGTATATGTATATATAATGTATGTGTAATAAATATATACACATACATTTCATAAATATATGCACATATTAATGCATATGTATTTATGGTCTTTGTGTTACTATTGAACTTTGAGGGCATAATCATAATGTATCCACATTGATTTTAGGTTATGTGTCATATTTGGGATTATATACATGATAGTTAGAATATGGATGGCCCCCATAAGCTCATGTGGATACTTTGTCAGTAGGTAGTGGCACTCTTTGAAAGGAATATGAGGATTAGGAGATGTGGCCTTGTTGGACTAGGTATGTCACTACTGCTGGGTTTTAAAGTTTCCAAAGCCCATGCCAGGCCCAGGCACTCTATCTTGTGACCTAAGGATCAGGATGTAGCTATCAGCTACTGCTCCAGCACCTGCCTGCATGCTACCATACTCCCTGCCATGACGATAATAGAATACACCTCTGAGAGTGTAAGCAAGTCCCCATTTAAAGACTTTCTTTTATAAGAATTGCCTTGGTCATGGTGTCTCTTCACAGCAATAGAAAAGTCACTATGATAGGAACTTGTATCAGGAAGAGGTAATTATCCTGATAGGCCTGGCCATGCTGTTTGTTTGCTAAAGGAATATAAAAGACTTTGGAACTTTGGTTTAGAAAAGCAGTAGCATTATTTGTTTTAGCCAGAACCTAGAAACAATGACGATCCCTATCAATCAAAGAATGGATAAAGAAAATGTGATACATTTACACAATGGAGTATTACTTAGCTGTAAAAAAAACAATGACATCATGAAATTTGCAGGCAAATGGATGGATCTAGAAAAGATCATCCTGAGTGAGGTAACCCAGACCCAGAAAGACAAACACAGTATGTACTCATTCATAAGTGGCTATTAGAAATAAAGCAAAGGATAACCAGACTTCAATTCACAACTCCAGAGGAACTAGGTAACAAGGAGGACCCTAAGAGGGACATGCATGTATTGCCCTGGGAAGGGGAAATATGTGAGATTTCCTGAGCAAACTGGAAGCATGAGGGGAATGAGGGATGACATCATGAGGGATAGCCAGCCAGTAGTGGCACACACATTTATTCCCAGCACTTGGGAGGCAGAACCAGGCAGATCTCAGTGAGTTCGAGGCCAGCCAGGTCTACAGAGTAAGCTCCAGGACAGGCAGACACCAAAGCTACACAGAGAAACCTTGCCCCCCCCCACCGAGAGAGAGAGAGAGAGAGAGAGAGAGAGAGAGAGAGAGAGAGAGAGAGAGAGAGAATGTAGATGTAACAGTCTTATTAAATAAGAAACACAGAGCCAAATGCAGAGTTAAAATAAAAGCCCAGAGCAGTAGCTAAGAGCTGAGACTAAAAACTACCTTCTTACCCCTCTCTGCAGTTGCCATCCTTCCCCTCAGAAAGAGACCTACTTCCTGTGTGTCTGTCTTTTTATTGACTTTCTGTTCTGCCTTCTCAGTGGTTGTAAACACAACCACACGACCTCCTCACCACAGCCTGTCTATACAGACCTCCAGGTCTTCTATGGTTGGTATTGAGATTAAAGATGTGTGTCTCCATACTGGTGGTGTCCTTGAACACACAGAGATCTGCCTGTCCTGTGATTGGGATTAAGGGCATGTGCTACCACTGCTAGATTTCCGCTATGGCTTGCTATCAGCTCTGACTCCTAGGTAACTTTATGTATTGACATACAAATAAAATCACATTTCAGCACAAATAAAATATCACCATAGAGAACATGAGGCAACAGAATGGTAAAGTTGGAGGAGGGTCAGAGAGGGAGAGCAAGAAAAGAGATAGGAGGAGAAACTGAGTGCCAGGAAAATTCCCAGGAATCCACCAGGGTGACCCAAGCTAAGACTCCACACTATAGTGGAGAAGATGCCTGAAATGGCCTTGCTTGTAATCAGATTGATGACTACCATAATTGTTATAACAGAGCCTACATCCAGTAACTGATGGGAAGCAGATGCAGAGATCCACAGCTGTGCACTGGGACAAGCTCGTGAGAAGAGGGAGGAGGGAATTATATGAGCAAGGGGGTCAAGATTATGATAGGGAAAACAACAGAGACAGCTCATCCAAGCTAGTAGGAGCTCATAGACTCAGGGGTGACAACTAGGGAACCAGCATAGGGCCAAACTAGGCACTCTGAATGTGGACAACAGTTTGTGGCTTGAGCAGGGGCCCCTGGCAGTGAGACCAGGGTTTATCCTTAGTGCATGAACTGGCTTTTGTTCCCTATAGAGGAATACCTTGTTCAGCCTTGATGTAAGAGAGAGGGGCTTGGTTCTGCCTTAACGTAATATGTCAGACTTTTTAGACTCCATGGGTGGCCTTGCTCTCTCTGAGGCATGGATGGAAGGTGCGGTAGGGGGTACAGGGGAGCAGGTAGGGGGTACAGGGGAGCAGGTAGGGGGTACAGGGGAGCAGGTAGGGGGTACAGGGGAGCAGGTAGGGGGTACAGGGGAGCAGGTAGGGGGTACAGGGGAGCAGGATGAGAGGAGGGAGGGGAACTGTGATTAGTATGTAAAATGAAAACTCAAACTTAAAAAAAAAGGTTGAAAAAAGAAAAGCATACATTTGATCACCTATAAAAACAAACAATTGCCGGGTGGTGGAGGCACATTCCTTTAATCCCAGCACCCGGGAGGCAGAGCCAGGCGGGTCTCTGTGAGTTTGAGGCCAGCCTGGTCTACCAAGTGAGTTCTAGGAAAGGTGCAAAGCTACACAGAGAAACCCAGTCTCAAAGAAATAAATAAATTAAATAAAAACAAACTAAAAACAAAAAGCAGTTGGACATTATAAGCAATGGTTTAATGAGCATCCCAGTAGAAGCATGAAAGATGAAACTGAGAACAATCTGAACCTTAGAGTATTACTTCAAGATGTTTCAGGGGGAGAAGAATATTAATTAGTAAGTGGCATAGAGAGGAGCTTTACTATATTTTGGCAAAGAATGTGGCTGCTTTTGTCCTTGTCCTAAAAATCTGCCTGATAATAAATTGAAGAGTTTTGGATTAATGGCTTTGGCTGAGAAACCTTAAGATAGCCTAGTATTGACTCTGCTGTGCTGTTATTAGTAATTTCTCTTATGTAGATCTATAGTGAAAAGAAGCAAGTTTGACAAAGATGAAAAAACAAAATTTACAGTTTATGGGGAAAACAGAGAGTAACAGGGACAGTGATGTTGGAGCCAAGTCCTGTGTTCAGGTTATAAAAGCTTAAAGAGAATCCCGATACTAAATTAAAAAAGGGAATAGTGACCTCAAGGCAAGACCCCATCCACCCAGCTAAGCTTCCAACTTAAAGAAAATCATAATCGGTGAGTCAAACTGTCAACACAGAAAACTGATGCAGATGTAATTAAATGAAGGGACCCCATAACAGCACTAGCACACAGCAGGCCTTGGTAAGTTCAGCAATGTGGTTCTGGCTTTAGAGTCAAGGATAGAAGTAAGAGATTGTGGGACATCCCTCTACAGCTAAGGAAAGGAAGCCAGGCATGTGTCAGGGATGCTACTGCATTGAGGCCCAGAGAGACCATGGCATGAAGCTGTAAACATGAAGGCTGAATTTTGTTGGAGACCTTTATGGTGTGGGAGATACCACAGTCATGCAATACCTACTTAGGAGAGTTGTCAATAGAACATGAAACCAGGCCAAAAGAGAGAGGTATGTTACTCAAAACATCTACAAGGAGCTGGAGTTCTAAAGTTTCCTTTGACCTCAGATACAGAGATTCAAAATTTTGAGTTTGCCCTGATGATATTCAATTTTGATTTGGTCCAGGATTTCCTCTTTATCTTTCTAGTCTTCCCTTTTGGGATGGTAATATGTATTCTGTGCCACTGATTATTGGTGGCATGCAATCTGCTTCTTGATTTTGATTTTAGAGGGGTTTACAGATTAGAGATTGCCTTGATTCTTAGAAGAGAATCTTAGAACTTTAAACTTGTAAACAGTACTGAGACAGTAATAGACTATGAAGACTTTTGAAGCTACATTGAATGCATTTTTGTGCTATGATATGGCTATAGCCTATGGGAGCCAGGGATGTGATGGTTTGAATCAGAATTGCCCCTATAGGCCCATATATTTGAATGCTTAGTCACCAGGGACTGGCACTATTTGAAGGGATTTGAATTACTAGCAGGTGTGACCTTGTTTAATTATTTGTGGCTTTATTGTAAGAAATGTGTCAATGGGGTTTGATTTTGAGGTTTCAAAAACCCATACTAGTCTCAGGCTCTCTTTCTTGGCCGAAGAACCAGGTTGCAGCTCTCAGCTACTGCTCTAGCACCTGTACACATGCAACTACCACATCATCTACTGTGATGATAATGGACTAAACCTCTGAAACGTTAACAAGTGCCCAATAAATGTTTTCAGTCTTAAGAGTTGCCTTGGTTATGTTCATAGCAATAGAACGGTGACTAAATCAATATGAGTTTTGTTTTAAATTTTATCATTAGATTTTTTTAATGATTACGTCTTAATACAGAGAAGAATGTTTAATCACCACAATAAGAAAGTCATTGAAGGGAGACACCAAAGGGGAGTTAAGCCATGTGCCATCTCTACAAAGAAGTTAACAAGTGTAAAGTGTTCCAGATGCTTCTGATAACTTCTCGACTTAGAAGTACTCCATCATTGTTTCATCATTACTTAACAGCCGTGGATGCCTATGATCACAGTTATCAAAGATTAATTCATTTCTTGGCATCTAGCTTTGCAATAGATCCAGTATTGTGCCTTTGTCATTAAAGAGCTACAAAATGTAGAAGCAGAGAGAGTCTTAGTTGAATTAGACATTTTAGTCAAGCTAAATAAGAAAGCTAGTATCTGCCTCTCACATTCCATGGGTAGAGAAATGATAAGTACAAGTGTCATACTGTGCAACAATGTGCATAAATAGTTGGTTGAAGTATTGCTCAAGCTGATAGAGTACTCCTCTACAAAACGGGCTTTGTGTTTATATTTCTAATTTTATTATTATTTTTTTAATTTCTTTATTTTTTTTTCTCTCATATGATACATCCAGACTAGAATTTCCCTCCCACTACTCCTCCCAGGCTCTTCCACACCTCCCTTTCTGAAGTTTCACTCCTCCTCGGGGTTTCCCTTCAGAAAAGAGCAGGTCCCCCCAGGGATATCAACTGAATATTGCAGGTTGAAATAACACTAGTCACACACCCTCTTTTCAAGGCTGGACAAGGCACCTCAGTAGGAGGAAAGGGGTTCCAAGAGCAGGCAAAAGGGTCAGAGACACCCCCACTCCTATTGTTAGGAGTCACATTCTTTATTATTAACTTTTTGTTATTTTCATTTTTGTTGTTTGTTAGCTTTTTGTAATTTGGTAAAGAATTTTAAACATTATCACTCTCTATTCTCCTTTATTATTCTTCTCTTTCTCCAACTGGCTCCTTTTCATTGCATTTCCCTCCTATTTCCACATGTAAGTAGTCAGTTTATTTATAGTTACTTACCCAAGTGGGACTTATTTTAAAGTTGCTATTCAACTTACCATTATTATATCTATGAAATGAATACACAACTTTATTTAATTGTAATATGATATACATTGATTTGTGTCTGCCAGTTTACATTGAACACTTAAAAACAAGAACCCTCATGTAGTAAGTCAAGACAATTTTGTTTTTGTGCCTTGTTTTTGTGCACAGAGTGTTTGTCAATAAGGCATAGTTCAATATTTTTCTATTGGGCAAGTTGGATAGTTAGATACATAAGTTTGGCTTCTCTTCTCATTAAAAACATTCTAGTATTACCTAATCCAAACACCTGTTTATTTTCTTCTTTAATTGACACTAGGTCTACAAAAGTTTAGAAACATGTAATGAAAGGTGTAATTCAAACTGATTATTTAGTTATTAATCTACAAGGGAAAACAATCTACTTTGGAAAGGATATTATATTTGTATGGAATCCTGAGTTTAACAGTGCCTGATTTTGTATAATCCTATTTAAGTGGATATTTGGCAGGATGAAAGAAATTCTCTCAGCTATAACCCAGGATATGAACAGTAAGCATAGGTATAATCTAGACAGATATTCTTGATTATTTAGATTGTTTACTATGAGATTACTCCCTTGCTTATACCACTGGACTAATTTTTGTAGCTAGGAAATGAAGCATTCTTAGACATACACATTTAGGTGTGTAGTACAAGCACATCTACAAAATGCATAGCCTAATAACATTGTACAACTCCCCCACCAAATCAAACAATTGCATTGAGAGTATGATGGCATACACTTGAGGCTCTTACTAATATCTTACAGTAAAAGAACAGAATTCTTTACTAACAAATATACAAGTAATAATACATGTAATGTTCAAAGTGAATTAGATCATGTATGCATTATTTCATATAAATATATAAGATCTAGACATTCATGCTTATTTACATTAAAACATACATACTGTGATCAAACTTTTCTTTGGGCTGCCAGCTCAAAAACAATGACATGGATGCTTATTATGAATTAGGAAAGCTTGGCCTGTAGCATAGGCTTTCCCCAAGTAGCTCTTATAACTTAAATATAACTAAAATTAAATCTTTATTTAATCTACATTCTGTCATGTGGTCCAATACTTCTCCTCTGTACTATATGTCTGGCTTCTTTAGAGTCTCCTCACTTCTACCCTCTCCTTTTCCCGAAGTCCTTTCTCTCCCCAGAAGTTCTGCCTATTCTCTTCTGACTAGGTATCGGACATTAAGCTCTTTATGAAAACAGTCACAGGGATGCATCTTTACACGTGTAAACAAATATTCTGCAACATTTCTCAGCACTGTCTAAATCAAAAGGAAATGATTTAATTCTAACACAGTAAAGCTACAAATAGTAAGAATAATTATCAGAAAGAATTACATTCACAATGTCCCGTCCATTTGTATTTGGCAAATTTGGAGAAAATAATTATCTATTCAATCTTGGTGAGTCCAAAGTTTTAGACCTAAACCATTTTTGATCATAACTTGTATTACCATTCCAAAAATATACTTTTAGACCTTAAAACATGTTTTTTTAGATAAACAACGTAAGCTTTCATGTCTCTCAATCTTATAAACTGTACGTCTCTTCGGTAAGTTTTCTTTCTGAATTTGGAAACAAAGAAACTCTAAGTATAACTATTTCATCTTCCACCCTAACACTATGTATTTCAGGAACAAAATTTAAAAATTGTTAACGTGTCTGTGCAATTTTTCTCTTTAATCAAATATGCATTTGCTTTCTTTGATAATCATGAAGAAAAGAAAGTATTATTAGACCGAATAATAATTCTAAAAGTTTCTTGACAAAATAAAGTAAGCATAGATTAATACCACAAATATGGAGGTAGGTAAGCAAAAAACATCATAATTGGAAAGAAATAGACATGTGTTTAGAAATTAGACACCATTGTATACATATATATATGTATATATGTAAATGTATATATAACATGAATTACACACTGAATTATTAAATAAAGTATTTTTACCTCTACTGATCAATTTAACACATTCATTAATAACTACTAAAAAAACTTTCTGATCTTGGGAAATATTAGCTATTTCTTAATTCATACTACAAATCTCTAGGGATTTACCAGGATTGATGGCATTAACTTGAAATGACAATACTTTGTGAGGCTGAAGTGGAAGAACCATAAATTGAAAGTGTTCATGGGCTGCACATTGAAACCTTGTTTACAAAATTAAATATAAACTTGTTATTTTGTATCAGGTAAGTGCTCAGTGAATGCTAATAACTTTATCATGTACACCTTGGTAAGTTATTAAATCATCATTCATTTCCTGTTCTTCAATGAATGCAGCTCATAATGAAATTTAACATGTTTATAATAAGACTAAATGATTGATAGCATAATGCAAATTAATGACATAGATCCTATTTCCATCTTGTGTCTTGGAATCTTACCTATACCCTAACAGTTATTCCATATTGATTTTCGTTTTATGATTTAAGTTTAAATGAAGATCTTATTGGAAAGATACAGCCCCCTTTTCTGAACAAAAGGAGAGTGAAACTGGAAGGAGGGAATTAAAAGGCCAAGCACATGGGAGATGACCTATCCAGCTGCAGTGCTAATGTCACCTTCCATGACATAGCTCATCTTTGTGGTACCTGAAATTCAAACAAGAGAGGATGGACAGTTTCATATCATTTAAAATATCCAGGGAATATTCCAAAAGTTTCTCTTCTGAAAATTTATTCATTTATAGATCCTGTCCTAAAATACTAAATATTGGGCCACGTTAGTGACATTTTAACCTAGAAGAAAATTCTGCATAAAACTTTTTTTCTTTTGAGATTAATTTTGAAATTCGGATCAAGTAAGGAAGATTCACAGTTCAGTTTTGCAACAATAATTTATAGTTATCAATGACACTAGTCTTTTCTCCTAAAGATTTATCTTTTTTAAAAAAGGAACTCATTAGTTTTAGGAATAATTTTACAGAATAAGAAGCAAATAATATTAACCTATTGTGGTGATACTTTATTTGTGCTCTAACAAATAAAGCTTGCCTGAAAATCAGGAGGAGTTAGCCACTGGTTAACTATAGAGGTCTATACAGTCAGACAGGAAGTGATAGAACTGGGCAGAGAAAGGAAGCAATAAGGCTGGGTAGAGAGAGAGGAGCTTGCTCTCTCTTGAGGCTGAGGATTTTGTAGAGGTATTAATGTGGCTGGCTTGTTTAGTTTTTCTGATCTTTCAGCTTTCACCCTAATATCTAGTTCTGGGTTTTTTCTTAAAAAGGCCATTTAGTAATTCGTGTTATATTCGGTGACCTAACATTTGTGACACAGATTCACTAAAAAGCCATTTGCCTGTGCCCAAGTTACACACAGCCGGTGTCTCCACCCACTATGGGCCTGAGTCTCTTTGGCTTCTTCTCTCCTATATGCTTTCTCTAGATCCCCATCTCAGACTGCTACCACACTAGGTAGCTGCCTTGAAACCCACTCAGGCTTCTACTGCTTTACACAAAAGCAGCTTCACATCTGAATCATCATTGTTGGCAAATTTGGTGTGTCAATTAAGATTTCTTAAAGGAAGAAATTAGTTAAAAGAGAATTTTCCCCCCATATTCAAAATGGGAGACAGTTTTACAATGGAAGGAGTTTGGTCTCTATTTGATAACACATTAGGTGGTCTGAAAATTGAACAATTGAATGAGAGGATAATTAATATAGGTGGGATTCATGTAAAAGTCTATTATAATATTATTTGTTTGATCATTTCTATTTTATCATTTCAAAAGTTGGTTAATGTGAGTGCCAAGATAAAAAGTTCAGAAAACCTTGTAAAAACAAATCATAAAGAAATGCAGACCCAGAGAGAAGAATTTAAAGGTGAACCAATCTCAGCATTGAATTATATGGTTACAAAGAAACAGCCAACTTTAATACATCCAGTAACCTTACAGGAACTGACAAATATGTAAGGCTGTATATGAGCTGACTGGACTCCTGTGCAAATGTTAGATTTGAGGAGATTCCAGGAAGCTATAGTGTCATATGGTATGTGACACACACTCCATATGTGAAGCAATGTTAAAGTCATGGCCATCTTGTAATAGAATTATTCTTCAAGACTGGAATGGTTTGGTTACAGCTGTCTTAGAACCTACTTCACAATTACAATGGAGGACCTGATGGAAAGATGATGCCGAGACAAGCGAACAACAGTGTAGGGCTAGAGGTATGGAAATCTCCCAAGACCAACTTCTTGGGTAAGGCAATTATGCTGATATGCAAAGACAATCTTTTTATGATGATCCACCCAAATTTTATGCTAAATGACAGACAGCCTTGAAGGCTTAGTACAGAATTGAAGAAGTAGAAAAGAAAATTGAGTCTTTACAAAAGTTATTCATGGCCCAAAGGAAACTTTCACAGATTTCTTACAAAGGCTGTCTTCAGCAGTAAATACAATAATGCCAAATTCATAAGCTACAGAGATGATAATTGAATATATCACTTTTGAAAATGCTAATACACAAGCAAAAGGATAATACCATTAAAGGCAAGATCAGCACCCTTGGAGGAATGGATCCAAGATACAATTAATATTGAATTTCATGACCATGATGATGCTTGGATAGAAGAGGTGATTGCCACAAGTTTGAAGAAAAATAGTAATGTCAGATATTTCAAATGTGGCAAACAAGGTCACCTAAAAAGGTGTATTGGACATTCCCAGAAAAATGTTTTCTCAAGGAATAATCCCAACAGAACACCCTCCTTTCTATAGTATGCAGAAGATGTGGTAAAGACATACATTAGACTAATGAATGTAGAACAACAAGAGACAGACAAGGTAATCCTTTGCCTTTGTTGTCAGGAAACTCCCTAGAGGGAGTTTTCAGACATTTCCTGCCATTTTGGAGAAAAAACCTTTCCAGAGCAATTAAAGAACCCAATGCCTATTGTTAAAAAAACCATACTGCTCTGGATGACAGAAGAGCTTTAGAAAATAAACCAAAAAATAAGGAGAAACAATAAATCAAAATTGATAAAGATTAGATCTAGAAAGATTATATTAGATCCCCAAAGTTAGGGATGGGGAAAGGTTTTTTTTTTTTTTTTTTCAGGAAAATTAAATCAACCATTTTGAGAAATTTAAAGTCCCTTGGACAACTAAATATCCAAAAAAAGGGGAAGAACTACCTGGAAAAAAATTATCAAGAAAAGTAATAATCTGACCCTATGCTGTGGGGTCTTGCCCCACTGGGAATTTAGGTCATCTCTGAAGAGGTGGCAAGGAATCCAGGAAAGGTAAGTGGTCCACTAGCCCATTTCCCAGCCTTCCTCTTACCCAGAGACAATCAGATGCAGCAGGGAGTCAAGTCAAGCAAGAACTCATTTATTGTTAGGCAGTAAGCCTCTTTTATAGCAAAAAACCCCTCAGAACTCTAGGAGGGGGAGGAAGGAACCAACCAATCATTTTAAAGGTCACCCTATACTCATTTTCTTGTTTACAGAGTTGTTTATGCAGTGACATCATCTCCTGATCTTTGTATCTTATCTCAGCATAAACAACTTGAGCTAACTTCCTCTCAGCACCATCTTTGTAGCTCATGTATGCCCCACACAATGCATTCTTTGAAGTCTCCGAAAGAGGATGTGTCCCCACAAGGATGATTCCATCAGGACCATGATAACACCACTAAGATGACAAACGCCATCCAAAGACTGGCTTTGGACTACAAACTGCTCAGGACAATCTTTTTTTTTTTTTTTTTCCGAGACAGGGTTTCTCTATGTAGCTTTGCATCTTTCCTGGAACTCACTTGGTAGCCCAGGCTGGCCTTGAACTCACAGAAATCCTCCTGGCTCTGCCTCCTGAGTGCTGGGATTAAAGGCATGCACCACCACCACCAGGCTTGCTCAGGACAATTTTGAGATAGCAAACTGAGATGACCCAGCCTCACAGGCTACTTGAGCAAAGACGAGACAAGTCCTGCACTTTTGCATTATGCCGAGACTGGACAACAAATGATACAGCTACTTCTCCCAGGACTTGAAAATTAACCCCAAATTTTTATTTACAGGATCCCCTCAAGATGCCATTGCCTGCAGACAGAAGCAGGTAATTTTAAGAAAAAGACACCCACATTTCCAAAAGGTGGGGTGTGTAGTTTTTGGTTATTCAGTGGGTTATGGATATTTGTCATTGCTTAGTATGGTTGGATATGTTATTAATTTTTAATATCAGAAAAAAGCTAAACAAAAGATATTATGTACAGGGTTTTTGTTTGAAAATAAAAAGGAAAGAAAAAAGATCTATCTATCTATTTATGATAATATAAAAGGTAGATTGTTGAATCTAATCTAAAAAATGATATTGAAATGACAAAGGGTAGATTATTGAATCTACTATGAAAAAAATGAGGATATAGATATAAGATAAAAAGATAGATTATTGAATCTATTTTTTGAAAGCAACTACTAGTTTTAAATACTTTACATTGGGTTGTATTATTGTATTATATATATATTGATGCAATTTGAGATTGATTTTGTTAAAATATACTATCCATATATGTCTCATCTTTTCCAAGGTATTGTATCTATACAGCTTACTTAACAATGTAATATAAATTTATAGTTCTTGAAAGTTATTATTACCAACTATTTAAGATAATGAAAAATGCAGGTTAGTAGCTAGTCATTACAATCAAACTTGTAGTCATGTTAGGTATGTTTTCAAGGTCAAGCAGATATATATATATATTTTAGATAGACAGATCATCTTCAGACACTTCAGAGATCTACAGAATATGGCATTTAAGATGTTTTAATACATAGATGCTTTTCTTTTTTTATGACAATGGGAGACATGTCTGCTCCTTGCAGCAACATTCTTCTTCAGAGAAGATGATGGGCACTGAAAAAAACTCCTTATGGAGTTTACTATCTCTGTGGCAAATGTTAGCCACTGGTCAAGAAAATGCTTTTGCATCGACTGCTGACAAAATGCTGTCCAAACTAGACAAGCAGGACACCAAAGAAAGGACTGCTGATCCTTGCCAAGACATGGTAGGAAGGGCCTTTAGATAATCCTGCTTCACAGATGAATCTGTCAGATATGCTAAGCCTGTAGGCAGCAGACGGATGCTTCAGTGTTGCAGAAGAACCTTGGGTGACTTTCCAGGCAGCCAGCTGTTTCTGTCATTTCTCACATTTTTTTTTTTTGGGGGGGGGAAGTCACTTGTTTTTACTTCCTGTTTACTTAGTAAATATTTCCTTCTCAGGTCTCTGAGAGAGTTGAAAATTTGATGGTTATAGTTTTCCTTGTTAAAAATCTCAGAAAAGAAACTCACTAAAGAGGTATAAGGTATATACATTTGAAAGACATCAAAGCATAGTTTTTGGTTGGTAATGCAAATTAGGATAAAAGGTGAATTAGACATAATGCTTTGGATTCACATAGATTGGATAAATAAATAATGGAGTAATTTTCTCTGAATTTGTCAAATACAAATGGACTAGACATTGTTAATATATTTATTGCCCGTTTATATTGTATATAGTTACTTTACAAATTGTATATAGTTTTTCTTATATTAGTTACTGAAAGGACCAAACAAATGCCATAACAGGCTGCTCAGTCTCCTCTCAGAGATCAGGCCTCAATTTCAGTTTCCTGAGACTTGAGCAAGCAGTTTCTGGGAGGGCCATGAACAAAAGATGTAGTCCTTGCAGTAGCTCCCTTTCTGCACATACTCTGACTGCTCAAGGTTCAGCCAGTTGTTTACTGTCTGGGACCCCTCACTATGTCCATGGCAGCTCAATGACAGAGCCTGGATGACTGAGCCAGCCTCCACAGTCAGTATGTGCTAGGCCAGTCAGCCCCCATGGCAACACAAGGACAAAGCCTGGGACTTGTCCCGGACAGCCCCCAAAATGATAATTGTAACCCCCAACCAATAAATTCAAAGGTTACATACCCTCACCCAATTAAAAGAGAACAGAGATAAAATTAAAAAAATCCAAGTTGCACCTGGGCAAAACCTCCAATGCCCAACTCCCTAAGCCCTGAAGGGATTATGGTTTTTGCCTTTAAATAACTAGCCACACAAAGAAAGAGCAATTCCTCCCTGCCTCACTATATTGGGTGTAGGAATGAGTTCCCTGTCTAGACTTGTAAACTTAAACAAAACAAACCTTGCTGTTGCATTCTGGACATCCACTGTCTTCAGTGGTCTCTTTGGGGTCATGATCTGGGCATAACATTACAGCCTATTTTTTATTTTAGACAAAATAGGGGAAATGTAGTGATATTTTATTTGTGCTTTAACAAAAAAGCTTGACTGAAAATAAGAAGAAGGAGCTAGCCTATAGTTAACCAAAGAGGTCTGTACAGACAGACAGGAAGTGGTAGAGCTGGGCAGAGAGAGGAAGTGATAAGGTGGAGAGAGGAACTCACTCTCCCTTGAGGCTGAGGATTTTGTAGAGTTATGAACATGGCTGTCTTGTTCTGTTTCTCTGATCTTTCAACTTTCACCTCAATATCTGGCTCTGGGTTTTTTCTTAATAAGATCATTTAGCAATTCATGTTATAACCTGTTCTCCATCTGAGTAGAAATGATGTTAAAGAGAGTTATCTGAGGGCATTTCATAGATTATAGAAGCTAGAAATTGATTTTTATGATTTTTGTTGTATAATTAGAAGAATTAAGCAAATTTATGATTTCATAATATTCATAAATTAATATTATTAATATCTGAATAGTGTAACATTCTTTAAATTATCTTAAAACTTTATAAAATTCTAGAAAATTTATACATTGTTTTTTGCTATTTACAAGCAGTAAGAATAATTCTAAAGATATTCCAGAAATGCCAATGAGCATTATACACTGTGCCTGGGTTTTCTTAAACTGATTATTGAATTTGAACTGAGGAAATACAACTTGATTTTTTAAATTTATTTTCTTTATTTATCTTTTCTTTTTTACACTTTCTTGAAGAAGATAAATAAAAATTAAATATATATGTTTTATCTCCTGCTATCAAAGTATAATCATATATATATAAAATATGCTAAACTAAAAATGTATATTGAATAGTTTTTTGTCAACTAACACCGTGAAAGAGAAAACAAAATTTATCAATATATTACCATGTCTTTTGACTAAGCTTTAAATTGGGTATTTTTGATAAATATATATATATAAAATAGTTTCATATAAGCTTCTAGTTTAATGCATAATAAGATAGTGTTTAAATACCTAAGTCAACACTTTTTACAACACTTATATGATGCTTTGATTTCATCCATTGAACAATTAGCACAATTTAAAATAAAGTAATTTTACCAGATGAGCAATACTGATTTGCAATGAAATTATACATTTGATCTCAAATGGCTCCTTAAATTTAAAAAATTGTATCTATTGTAATTAAGGCTAAAAAACCATGTACCATGTTCAATTTTAAGTCCATACTGTGTTTGTTGTTCGTTTATATGTTTGTTGTTCTGTGAACCAATTAAGAGAATACTACACATCTTCCGATTTCAAGTTCAAAGAGCATCAAAATGTAGTCAGTTGCAGTCATGAATTAATTATTGCTACTTTTTAATGCATAAAGAACCTATGTCAAATTCTGTAACATTGATCTTACAATCAGTGCCATAGCATGTTACATTAAAGTACCAGATGTTGTCAATTTGCAGTTTAAATTTCACTCAAATCTAAGATATAACTCAGAATTATGCAGAAAAATTTGCATTCTTAACTGATAAATATGAAATGAAAAATAGGAGTAAGAAGTAAGTAATTATAAGGGTCATTACATAATTTCAGATAAAGTTGATTATTTTAAAAATATTTCTAACATTTTTGTTATTGTGTTAAGGCTTGTTGCCTTGCCTATCTTTAATTCAAGAAAAGGGCTTAGTCCTAAAGCAACTTGATATGCCATGTTTTTTGGTTTTTTTTCATTTTAATTCATGGGATGCCTGCCCATTTCTAAACAGAAACAGAGAAGAAAAGGATTAGAGGGGAAAGATGGGAGCTGGAGGAGAGGAGATAATTGGTGGGCAAGAAGGAAGGAAAACTGTGGTCGGAATGTAAAATAAATGAATAAATTCAATTAATAAAAATATAAATATATTTCTATACTATTTACATTTAAAACTCAACCTTTACATTTTTTAATGCTTGTATAGACTTGTTCTAAGAGACTTTGCCTATAAGATAGCACTGAGATATAAAGGTGGAAAAAAAAGAAACATTTTTAATAGATACCAGATTGGTTATATTTTTAAATCCTAAAAGCAGGGTGACAAATTTTTGTTTACACAGTAAAAATATTAGAATATTTAAATGGCCATGCAAAACTGGGGACCTATGTCTTTGTTCTCAGAACTCCAGAGGTAATAGAAACCTGAATAGAACTACCTAGTGAAATACAGTTTGAAATAAATAAATATAAAACAATTCGAAAGTAGGTAATTACGTAAAAGCCACTAAAGAAGCTATTTTTGCTGTTTAGGAATAGAAATTTTAGAGCATTATTTTAAGTGAAAGAATTATGTTCTATAAACCAAAACATGTTATTCTGAGTCAGTATATATCACTTTACATAGACTTTTGCTTCTAAACATCAGGAACCTTGATTCTCGTGATAATTTTAAATAAAAACTTCATCAACCATTGCACACAGTTATGACCTGCTCTCACTGCAATAAACAAAGCTTCTCATAGTCTCCAAAGCGGGGGGGGGGGGGGCCCATAGACACTCCATAGTGAGGCCTCATTCCATCTTGACTCAAGGTCAGAGTCTGAGCTTGTTTGCCCTGCAAGGCTGCATAACAGGAAGTTTTTGCCAAAGGCGTGGTTATCAGGTGTCTTGAATACTGAGGGGGTGTTTACACTTGTTTGTACTTTGAACCATGATGTCCTTGAAAGGGGGAGGTCTTTTGCCACCCCCACCCCTTTTGCTTTGGGTATAAGAAGGCTGTGAATAATAAACTCAGGGTGACTGTGGTATTGACCCAGAGCTACCCCAGTGCTATTCTGTGTCTCTGTCTTTTTCTCTAAATCTACATCTCTATTTTTTATATCTATTATTTCTCAATCCACACTCCCTTATACAAAGGACTGTCTGAAGCTCAGACTGGACTTGATACTCTAGTAATATATTTACATATCCATACCTGCTTTTAGATCCACACTTGTCACTTTGTGTCTGTGGCTACATCGCTCTCTATCTACAAGTGTATATACATTTCGATCCATTACTCAAGCAACCATTTTTTTTCTATGCATATTTTAGAGGGAGACATATGTGGCACATTTTAAAGAAGCTTTCTTTGCTTGTCGAAGGAACTGAACATATTCAACTCTTTGAAACTAAGTGCTTCACAAATGATTTTGAATTGGTAGTTCATAGAATTATGTTTCATAAATTGTTGTCACTGGATTATTCTGTTGAGAAAAGTTGAGTTTGGTGACTATCATAAACTTCTTGGGCTATAACAGTCACCCAGAATAGGGTGGCATTTGAGAACTATATCTTGAGTTGGTTGTACTGCAGAAACACAATACATGCCTACAATTCTTCTGCAGATTGATCTGGACAATTCTATTGTCCAGAGTGATAGTCATTGTCCACTCCTGAAAATATCAGTAAATGAGAAATCTGAAATAGCCTTAAGTTATTGTTAAGAAATGTAAGTTTCCTAGGACTACAGAATGATTGCAGAGACCTTCTTAACACAATCGGCTTTTTCCCTGCCAAGACACTATATAGTATAAGGTATTGTTAGTGTGTGACAGTCTGATAATGTCAATTTTGTGTGTGTGTGTGTGTGTGTGAATTTAAGACCATGAAATTTCATTTTATGACAGACCTACTTTATTATAATAAATAGTTATCTCTTACCATGTAAATCATTCATTTCTTCTTTAAGATATTTAGAATGAGTGCTCCCACTTTTTCGTATTGCTCTAAAATAACGCTATGTGAAAGACAGGAAAGAGGTACCCTCTTTGGGCATGCTTGCCTTGAGAATCTGTGCAATGTAGTTTTTAGTATGCCATCTGTTATCAGCAAACTTTCTCCATAAGTGAAGCACTAAGTAGAAGCGGGAAAGGTGACAATAATACTCACGACTATCTAGGAAAAAAAAAAGCTGACTGACTATGGTCATGATGTGCTAGAATGTGGGAATCATGCAGTGCAGGCAGGACCCTGTGCTTTACACAACTGGCAGAAAGAGCCCTTAGTCTGAGAAAAGTAATTGTACACGTTATGGATGAAGTGCTCTGCTTCCCAATTTTATGCTAAGCCTTTGAATTAATATTGACAATTATTTTTAAATGAAGTGAAAATTCAATCCATTTCCTCAGTGTCTCACTAAGAAACATTTCAGCTTTACATTGTAACAGCTTATATACTGTAACAGCTTATATGTTGTAAATCTTATGTTCACCTATTTGAATGGAAATCTGGCTTGCTCTTTAATTTATAAAAATAAGTCATTGGCTATAGCAGATGAACTATACTAATTCAAGAGGTAGAGAATAGTACATGTGTAACTATTAAAATAAGTGAGCAATTTTATTATAAATATTTTTCCTAAAATAAAATCAGGATAAATAATAGACAAAAATTTAAAAAAAATAGGATTTGACAAGCCATAACCATTTCTTCCATTTTCTTCTGTAAAGGTTATTATCATTTGCATGTGTTATATCTGTGTTGTGGAACCCCCAGAGACCACCAAGGAGCTGGTCTCCAGTGTAAGCACACAAGGGTCTTTTTATTGTCAGATTCAAACTTGGACCACCAACCTCTGTTCCCATGCAGCAGATAGAGGAAGATTCAGTGGCCATGGCCCAGGAGTAGGGATTTTTTATAGGGAAAAATCACAAGCTGGGAATTGAGGAATTGGCAATTTGGGACTGGGTAAAAAGGGTATGTATGGAGCATGGTGAGTTTTTTAAACTATGGTCCAGACTTTGGGCATGAACCCACATTTTGAAACCATTGGTCTAGACTTTTTGGCGAGGAACTACGACTTGCTGAGCAGGATTATCTGGGCTGCTCAGCAGGATTATCTAGATATCTCCAAGAGCCATAAATCACAGACAGGATGGATGCAGGAGTATCTGGATCCTGTTAAACTTTACTGTTCTGTATCTGTTCAAGTTGTCATGGCACATTCCTAAAATTCTTTCTGAAACTGAGTACAGCAGGTAGTCTAAGATGGTAGCCCTTTCACTAAGATGGAGCCTGTAAGGTTAAGTCTGAGATGGTGGCCCTTTCCCTAAGATGGAGCCTGTAAAGTTAAGGCTAGACCTTCACACATGTGGTTATTATCATTTTCATGCTGTACTGTATTTAGATTTTTTAAAAAAAATACATAAATTAGGATGGTTAGAGAAATAATGGATGGTTATTGAGCTGGCCAATATGGGAAGTTACAATTTAAAGCAATTTTCAATTAACTTAAGTAAAACTACAAAGAGATAAATTGCATGGATCAAAAGATATATGAATTCTTCACTTAAAAAACAGTACCATAGCTGAGATGTTGGTCTCATATTATCATGCATCACAGCATGCAAACAGAATAATGGTAGAGGCACAGAAAAAATGAATGACATTTATGTGTGCAGTGAATTGGTTAATAATTCATTTCCTTCATTAACCTCATTTAGCACTTGAGGAAGGTGCATATTCACGTTGGCTGAAGATAAAGCAAATTTGCATGCAAACAAAAAGACTCTGAAGCACAATTATGAGCCAAGTGGAATCCCATCCCTTTCTCCCTATCGGTTTTACTTTGTGTCAATGACATTATCACACTAACACACTGCACAGTTTACTCATTTACTTTGGTGGCTGTATTTCCTACTGACCTATATTATGTTCTAGAAAAAGGCAGAATTTTTTTGTCTATTTTATTTGCTTCCCTATCTTCAGTATCAAAAGCAGTTTTTGTCACCCAGTATGAACTGAGTATAAATTTACTGAGCATATGATTGAGCAGAATGCTTTCTACAATTTATTTCCTTCTCTAGAAATACTGCAAGATTCATGACTCTCATCAATGATAATTAGGTACAAGAGGGGTTAATGGTATAAAAGCCTAAGCTGTTGCTTGTGGTTGATTGCAACAGGTGTCCTTTCTCAATGAATTATAGTTGAGGTAATTGAGACACCACTGAATCACATGATAGGAAACTACGTTGGTGAAGTACATCCAGAAATGTAATTCAAAAGGAATTCAGGCCCCAAAGAACCAGAATGTCGATCCCTATTAACTTGCCCCTTGTTCTTTTATTTGGTGGGTTGGTTCAGTTTACTCCTTAAAAAGATGCTTCATTTCTTTTTGTAAAGTATCATGTTATCCATGGATCAATATTCAACATAGAAAGAAATCCTATATGTTCTTTCTACTTATTCATTCTTGTTGCAGGGAGAATATCATTTTGAGCCCAGTCAACCATTTCCTTTTCCCCCTTAGGATTTCTGAATCATTTCTTCATAATCTAGGATCCAGCTTTGTAGCAACAAGCAAGAGTGGATGTGTAAATGGTCTTATGTTGTCTGTAGAAACACAATCCGTGCATGAACATTGCCAGAAGCCCTCTTGTTTGGGGGACATAATATCTAAATTGAAATCCTTTGATTCCTTTTTGTCACTAATAGATGAAACAGCGAAATTAACTGGACAATAGTTTTACCCAACTACAAATTAAACAGAGAGCACATCAGGTCTCATGAGATAACTATAAAGATGACTCACTGTAATGCACTGCAAACATCTAAGAAGAAACAATTTAAAAAGTGTCCCTACAGTGTCACAGTATGCTATACAAAGTTTTTTCTTGTTATTTTCCTGCCTTTCCATTCTATTTGCTGTGTTTTAGCCAAGATTATGTGTAATTAAGGTATGTCATATATGTTTTCCTTATTATAAAATCCTTCAAATGTTTAAAAGAATATTAAACTTTGAAAAATGTTATTGTCATTTTGATACAAATTCTATGCATTTTTTTCTTTAGTAAGTAAAGCTAATGATTCAAATAGTGTTCTGAAACATCTGTTTGAAGAGTGAACAGTAGAGAATGTACAGAGTAGAAGTTTAATTGTCTCTGGATAGAAGGTTGCAGCAGGTTTAGGTATGTCAGGTCAGACAAATCATTCTAAAGAGTAACTTTGTCTATGGGAAAAAATTGAAAGACAAGGATGATCTCAGAGATATTTTACATAAGCAAGCGCTATGATACAAATGAGTTAAGAATACTGAATGGAAGAAAGAAGAAAGACATTGCTAGAGTGTAGTGAGCATGGTCTTCACAAAAGAGAGTGATAAGTGATTCTTGATAGAGAACTTAGGGATAGAACATACAAAATATTACGTTTAAAGGTTTGTAAATTTAAATCTAGACAATTTTACACACTATTCTTGCTAATAGATCATGGTTATTTGGATATAATTATAATACTTTGGTTACTTGGATGGAGATTAGTGTTACTTATAATAGGTACTTAGAAATCCTGGCAAAATCAGAACTTTTGCTTTTGATGTACACCATAACATTGCCCACAGTAGTCCAGAATGAAACACATGAAAGGAGAACAACAATAACATAAATGAGCCAAACAAACAGTTGGGTCAAATATGTTCAAATAGCTCCCATGGTACTCATTAAGCAGTGCTTCTTAAGACATTTACATTCAAGAGATACACTTAGGAGATGGTACATAGATATAGAAGTAGACTGACAGATATATCTGATATATTCAGTGAACTGAACTTTGAGAAGAAGAAGAAAAAGAGGTTTTTGGACTACATGCTGTTGGATGGAAGCATAGACCCACTGCTTCAGAGTGAGCGATGAGCATGGTCCCCCCAGCGCTGGTGGTGAATGTAGTTTCTGCCATGTTAAAAAGTTGAGTTGGCAGAGCCAGCAGCCAAAGCTGGCATTTCAGTCCTAGTCATACTGCAGCAAAAGATCCACGATAAAACAGATTCAGATGAAATAAACCTCAAAACAGTTTACAATGTGTGTAAGAATATACATAGGCTTGGAAGAGAGAAGAAAAGGAATACAGACATTTATATAAGAAATAGAAAGTTTTTAAAAATAAAGTCTTTAAAGAGAAAGTAAAAGTAATATAAAACGTAAGCCGCCAGGTGCTCACGCCTTTAATCCCAGCGCTCGGGAGCCAGTTGAGTAAACAAGTTAGGGTGTGGGATAGTGAACTTTTGCCCTCATGGGGTTTTCCACTGTGCTGTAAGCCTGTATTTAGGGCCTCTCCCTTCCTTTAATAAATGGCATTCTCTTGAGACAGTGACCCCCTGTCTTCTCTTTATTTAATCTTCAGCCCCTCGCTCACACATGGTGAAATGGGTTGTAGTGAAGGAGCTACACAATGGCTGCCCCAACATTGCAGAAGAACTTTGAGTGTCTGTCCAGAGAGCCAGCTGTCCCTGTCATTCTAGATTTTTGGAAGTTGCTTACAATGCTCTTCCTGTTTACTTGGGTAATATTATATCCTTCTGAGGTCTTTGATGTAGTTGAAGATTTGATAGTTATAATTTTCCTTGGTTATCATAAAAGACAAATTAGGTATGAAACTTTAGACTCACAAATATAAGATAGATAAAATATTTTCTTTAATTTTACAAAATACAAGTAGACTAGATATTGGACTGTAATTCTTGCTTGATATATGTAATTTTATTAGGTTAAAGTTAAATTATTCCCTTTGTTTAGACAGAAAAGGGGAATTGATGGGGAAATGTTTTTCTGAATGCTGTGAAAATATGTTGCTCTGATTAGTTGATACATTAAGCCATTTGGCCTATGGCAAGGTGGTTTGGAGGCAGATGAAAAATCCAAACAGATAGACACAAAGAGAAAGGAGAGGAAAAGCAGATGACAACTGCCACTAAAGGAACAACATGTCAACAGACCAGTAAGCCACAGCCATGTGGCAACTTATAGATTAATAGAAATGGGTTAATTTAAGATATAAAAGCTAGCTAGCGAGGAGCCCGTCATGGCCATAGATTAAAATTAGTATAAGCCTGTGTGTGTTTATTTGGGACCAAATGACTACAGGGCATGAGTGGGAGAGATTCCACAAGACCAGAGAAAACTTCTGGCGAGAGAGAGACAGAGAGAGAGAGAGAGAGAGAGAGAGAGAGAGAGAGAGAGAGAGAGACTATTTAACACACTAAGTCCATGTAATGTTGCTTCTATATATGTGTAATTGTGGCTGAACAACTATAATTAGATAATCTTTTAGGGAGTTTGGTCCTGGAGAAAACTGATTTTTCATGTTTCAGCAGTCATTGATTGCCTTGTAGTTTTGAAGCTTGTAGTGGGGTTTTATGATATCTACTCCATTTGTATTTGCACATCAAATGGTGTTGTCATAATGAATGTCTTATTTAGTGAACAACACAGTTGAGATTTCAAAAGTGTAGCATCCTTGCTGTAGCTTCAAGACTCTGTATCCCAGCAAACATCCTGGTCTCCCGGCTCCTTTAAGCTTTCTAGCCCCCCTTTCACAATCTATTCTGAGCCTGAGGTCTGGAAATTGTGTTAATATGTATCTGTTGGGGCGGGGAACCAAACAGTTACTTATTCTCTGCATTTTAAAAGTTTTGGTGTCTGCTATAATCTATAATTATTTGGGGGGCACTGTTTTGATGAGTAAGAGCTACATTTGTCTGTATGTATAAGGATACACATTTAAAATAGAGTTAGAAACTGTGTAAGTTTTATTTAGAAAATAGTAGTAGCAATTTCATCTCTTAGTACATGATGTCTTCAGCCACCAAGAGTTGGCTGTCTTGTTCACTGTACTATTATTGTGATGATAGACCATGACCAGGAAAATTTATATAACAGAAAGCCTTTAATTTGGACTTGTGGACACTGAGAGGTTCAGTCCTTTATTTTCATAGTGAGAAACATGGCAGCTGGTGCTGGAGAAATAGCTGAAAGTTCTACCTCCAAATCTGTAGACAGCAGAAAGAGAAAGAGAGACACGGAGTCTGACTTGTCTTTCAAAATCTCAAAGCCCGGGAATTGGGGATTTAACTCAGTGGTAGAGTGCTTGCCTAGCAAGTGCAAGGTCCTGGGTTTGGTCCTCAGCTCTGGAAAAAAAAATCTCAAAGACACACTTCCTCCAACAAGGTCACACCTACTCCTGTAAGGTTATTTCTTCTATTTTTGTCTCAAGTAGTACTACTCCCTGATGACTAAGTAATTAAATATATATGACTATGGGGGACATTCCTAATCAAACCACCACACTAGGTTTACAATATCACACATGACTTAAAAAGACACTATAGGCTCATAATGTGAAAATCAGTTTCCAAAGAAAATTCTCCTAAAATTTTCAGTGTGCTTTTTGTAACCTAGGTCCAGGCTGTCATTTTGATAACAAATGAAGATTTTAAAAAGCTGTGCCTATTAAGGAACTTTCAGCTCAGTGGAAATAAAAAGAAGAGAATCTAAGTAATAGACTGCTTGTTATAAATGCCATAGTGGTCTAGGGCATTTTCTTTTCACTAAGAATGATTAAAATTTAGGATGAAATAAAGTAAAATATTGCCAATAAAAAATATCAGTGTGGTAACTAGCATACAGTAAACTGCCAAAACCTTTATATCATTCAAACCTTTATATCATTCCTAGAATGTAACGTGCATGCACATTGTAATGTGAAATTAATTAATAGATTATGGAAGTGGATGACAGAGGTTTTATGTTCAACCACATTGCAGTGTTTACTGTTGTGTAAAATACATTGCTCTAAGAATCCACAGCCCTGTTTCAGTTGTTTTGATCTTAGTTGTACAATGGGTATCTTACAACATAAACTTACATTTGAAGTTCACATTAAAATCCCTCCTGTTGTTGTTTCCTATACTACTTGTCATTTAGGTGTGCATTTCCACAGAAAATGTGACAAATATAAAATGTCTTTGACAAAGGAATCTCCAGCTTCATTTAATGTTTGCCTTCATGTATTATATTTAAGCTAAGCAAATTGAATGGAACAATTTCTTTCTTAATACCTGACAAAGCCTAGCTAATCTAAATTCTTTTGTATTTTATCAAATACAATGTTAGACCATGTTTTTTCTGCTCTTTTCAAATTATGAGACTCAGCCTTGTAGTACGGCATGTGCATTGTCAGATGTAAAACACATTTCCTGATCCAAATGTTTTTATTTAAATTCTTGTTGAAACGCAATACATAGGTAAAAATGATAATTCTGGATGCTTTTTTGCCCTTTCTTTTGTGAGTTCTTTTATGAATGTGTGCCCTTATATTTTTTATATTTATATTATTTTGATTTACATGTGAAAATAATTCCATTATAAAAATTGTCTTTGAAATTGAATTTTATGCAAGGATTCATCCCTCTTTAGTTCTTGAATCGTATGAAAAAATAATAATATAATTGGATAAAAACAGAAAAAAAATGTAGTAATTACCTGATTCTATACCACAGCATCTCTGAATGGACCAACAATTATCAATAACCCACATTTCCCTACTTAGAACATCCATGTTTTTTTTTTACTTTCTTATAGGGCTGAATATTCAGTTGCTAAAATAATCTGTACAAATTTCTTGATTATTTTTTGCCTCTAAATTGTCAGCATTGTTTCAAATTATATACTATTTTGAAATTCCACTTATTTATGAATCAAACTAGAGGTTGATAACATCAGCCCACAGGCAAAATAACCCCTGAGCTCTAGGGAGCATACCTGCATAAAGCAAACACTGCTTTATTTTAAACTTTTAATATCTTGTTTTCTCCTGAGTTCCTCCAAAATTTATTTATTTATGGCCATGACCACAAAATGTGACTATTTCTCCAAATTAATATTATCTTCCTGGTTAACTTAGCATATTTTGGGCTCCACTTTCTCCATGTCATTTAAAAATCAATCCTTTGTCATGGAAATACTGTCTAGAGGATAGTGTAGATTACCAAGTTAAAATAATAAATTTTCCCTTACCTTTCCTTTAAAAATATAGTTTTGCATGGCATTTAAAGACCCCTTATGAATTAAGCATCATTTATCACTTATAAGTTATTTCATAGTATTTCTACATTATCACATGATCACCTGAGGTTTTCCAATGTGTCTATCATGGAGAGCACAGTGCACTTCTTCACTCAGAAGGAACTTCTTTGAAATCTTCAAGCCTCTTTCCTGACCTAGCAATTTTCTTTTTTTGACTGGAATTAGTCATCTAAGGAACAGACAGATGTATAATAGTAGAAGTCATGTAAGTTTATAGAAACAGTAATTCATATTATGCCTTGAGTTTTCAGCTTAGGGTGAATGGTGTGATCACAGCATCAGTGGTAAGAATTTTATTTACCCACCAGTTACATGGTGACTCTGAATCCCTTTTTGACATATGAAATTATTGATACATATGTGCTATTCAAAAATCAGTGCCATCTGAGTCTGAACATGATACCCTGGCTTTCACATCCAGACATCTGTTCCCAGGGTGTCATTCCTAGAAGGTAAGGCACTTGAGATATGTATGAAAACAAACATCAGGCTCTCATAAATTGAATGAATGTCTTCTTGAGAGTTCTGATCGAGTTTGTCAGCCTGCTTGCCGTTTAGCTATATATATCTTCAAACTCTATAAGAAACACACCCTCATTAGACATTGTATCAGCTGGTAGCTGGATCTTAAAATTCTCAGCCTCTAATCTAAGTAATAAGCTTCTGTTATTTATTAATTTTCCAGTCTAGGATTTTTTGTAATAACACCCTGTTGTGAGATAATTTTTTTGTATGCTGTCAAAATGTGTCTCTGCCTAAGGTGCCTTCTGATTGTCTTAATAAAAAGCTGAATGACCATTAGCTAGGTGGGACTTCTGGACAGAGACAGGGACTGGTAGGAGGAATCTAGGAACAGGGATTTTGCTAGCAGACTCAGAGCAAATTGGGCATGCCGTGGTGAGGAAAGGTAAAGAGCCACGTGAGAGAACGTAGATTAAAAATACGGGTTAATTAAGTTATAAGAGCTAGTTAGAAACAATCCCAAACTAAAGCCTAAGTTTTTCATAATCAATAAGAAGTCTCCATGTCATTATTTGTAATCTGGCAGTTCCAAAAGAAAGTCAAACAGCACCCTATAAAGCATTAGACACATTATAATTATTGTGACATTTACCTTCATAATTTATGAGAAGTATTTTATTGGTGATTCGTATAGTTTCATTTATGTTATGATGGTTCTGGTGACTATCCAGATATGGAAATTGTAATTTATTTATTTATTTGTGAGATCGACTCTTGCATTCAAACACATTGTTTTAACGGCTTATGACCCAGAAATGCTGATCATCCTATCTACTGCCCAAGTGCTGTGATTGCAGGTATGAGGAATTATGTTTAGTTTATTCAGTGCTGGGGGTAATCCAGAACTGTGTTCATGCTAGGCAAGTACTCTACTAATTGAGCTACACTCTAGTACTGTGGAGTTATTAAGATGTTTTTTTTTTTTACTCTAGGAAAATGTGAGAGTGAAGATAACATACAATATTTTGATTACTTACATTTATACATTCAGCAAACAAGTTTTATATATCAGCTCTATCACAGAGAAATTAAACTCATTTAAATCACATCACCCATTTCCCCATCCTACTGTTTAGTCATCTATGAGAAACCTTACTGGGTGCTTTGTGAATGCTTCTTTTCATTATTTTATCTTCTAATTAAAAATTTAGGTGCTTGTTTCATTTATACATAAGCACCTGTAATGTTATAAAATTAACGATATTTACTATTTAGAAAACAATATAAATTTTATGTAATTTCTATTAATTTCAACAAAACCTTAATGTAGCAAGTTTTAACAGTTCTAATGCATCTAGACCAAATCACAGTGTGTATTTGTTGCACAGTATTGATGTATGGAAGGTACATAAAGATTGTAATTTTAAAGTCTTGTAATTCCAGGTTAGGTTAGTGCTAGACTGCTTTGTGCTTGCAGAGAAGACTTAAAATTTGTGATAGTAATAGAAAATCATACCACATTTGTGCTGTGAACAGTACTTTGGACTTTGTCTTGAAGAAATCTTGGAAGAAGTTGAATGTAAGACTCACATTTCAGAAATGGACTATAAACTTTCTTGGTGGGCAAGGGCAGTTTCCCTAAGAAGCAAGACAGAACAGAAATCCCCCTGCCTCTGATTAAATAATGCCAGGATAATGGACATGTGCCACCTTATTGGGGACTTATATAATTCTGAAATATAGGTAACTTGATTTGGATAAAAGTTGAAGAAAATGATCATATGATTGAAATATTGAAAATGCTTTCTATTCATTTGATTTGGTATCATTAATCTCTGTACTTACCTAGCTACCTAGCATAGAACCTTTGGAAAGTTGTAGAAACTTTGTAGGTCTTAGTTGTGTCTTCTGTATAAACAATGATAAAACTGACATTTACTTCCTAGACTTCTTATGAATATTCAATTAACTAATAGATATAAATGGTATAAATGCAAATATCAAGGAGATGATTATGGGAATGATGATTATAAATCATGGAGTGATTTTAAAAATGTCAGCTAGACATAAAAGGTGAGAGAGAATCAGGATTCCAATGTGGTTACATGTTGTAAGGCACATAGGAAAAAGGAGAATCAATTAAATAAAATCCAGCTGGGTGCAGTGATTCTGTGTCTTTAGTGGTATCACCACTCTGGGGAAAATGGCAGGTGAATCTATGTGAGTTTTAAGTATCTTATAAAGGTGACGTTCCAGACCAGAGCAACAGAGTGTGATCATATCTCAAAAGTTTGTTTTTAATAAATATATATTTTAACTTTAAGGGTGTCTTAACAATAGTAATAAGTTGGTCATTGGAAATGTGAGAGTAGAAATATAGCAGCTCATCTGATATGAGAAATATAAAAGCAAAACCATTCAGTCTCTATGAGAAAGAAATGAAGATTGTATTGTAGAAGAGAAGAGAATCATTGCTGTTTAGTGTATAGAGGGATAAAAGAACGTTATAATTAATGAGATAAAGAAGAGAAGAAATGGAATGTAAGTAGATAGGCACAGAAGTAAGGTATACCCCAGGAACAAATTTTCAAGAGTGCTCATGTGCCCATATTTCAAGACTTTCCCTACAAACTATTATAGGTTATACAGATTCAATATATTTTTAACTTTATTTGTGGTACCAGAACATTCTTTAATATATTTTTCATCAGCATTTGCTATAAGAATTTGATAGTTATTTTGTTGGATAATTCTTACTATTTCTGGAATATTTCTGGATGTTTAGCTGATTGTTGAGTAATTTGAAATCATGATTTTTAGACATAGAAACAACTGAAGCAAATTATATTTCCATTTTAACCCCTGGCATCTTCTTGGGTTAGCAAGTAGATATCACACTGGGTCTGCAGGTGTTTGAAAAATCATCTAGATTTCTGTCCAGTCATGTAGTCTCCAGTTAACACCCACGCAGAATGAAAATTTCTCTCTCCAGCACCCATACATTAGATCTAATGTAACAAGTGCCACAGAGCATGAAATGAAAACATACCGTCTTAAAATTTAGTAAGTTATTACATACCCAATAAGCAAGAAAGACTTGGTGAAACTTCTGTCTCCAGCGCTCTTAAGATGTTACCTGAGTTATGAATGATTGTACAAGCCTGTAATCTTGTCTTCTTGAAAAGCTGATGTAAGAGAAACACAAATTTGAATTCTACATGGATCACATAGAGTGTTCACTGCCCGCCTTTAGCTGGACCTTATTTAGCAGGACCCTATTTAAAATAAAGAGTTAAAAGGGGTTAAGGAGCCAGGCAGTGGTAGCATACACCTTTAATCCCAGCACTCAGGATGCAGAGGCAGGCAGATCTCTGTGAGTTCAAGGCCAGCCTGGGCTGCAGAGTGAGTTCCAGGGCTTCAAAGCTACATAGAGAAACCCTGTCTCAAAAAAGGGGGGGGTTGTGGGGTAGTTAAGAAATGCCTCAGTTATGAAGTACTTCTACAGCATATACTAAGCCTTCTGAGGTAGAGGGAGAGAGAGACAGACAGAGAGAAACAGAGACAGAGAGAGACAGACAAGGGACAGGAGGATGATGGGAGAAAGGGAGGGAGAGAAAGAATGGATATAAGTGGGTCAGAATGAGAGGGATGATATAGGAGAGACAGAATTAAAGAAAAAAAGAGACGTAAGAGAAGGGTAGGTCATACTTAGGTTATCTAATTTGGACTAGCGAGATGATGGCGAGCACATACTCACCACCACCTCTGCACAGGACTAGACTGCGAGGCTTCACGGCAAGTTCAGTGAGTCCTACTTGGGGGGTAAGTTTTCTCACAGAACGAGGTTCTAGAGGAGCGGCTCTGGATGAGCTTGCCTTACATTCACACTCAGGGCTCTAGGAGAGCCGTGGAGAAGGTATTAGTGCTCTTAAAGTCTAGAGTTGACATTAATGTAGAAATGTATCTGCTAGGTTGTGTTGGTCAAAGAAGAAAATCTAAAGCTTGCAAGGAATGAAAAGATTGGTAATTCAACTCTATTTCTCATTAAGGGTGAATAGCATCAGACTTAATAATATGTGTAATCAATCATTCCTAGATGAAAATAAGGAATATTTATTCCTCTATAATATTATAAAATGTATACGAAACATGTTATTCTCCAGTAAATCTATAGAAAAGAACACATTTTTAAAGTGCTGTATAGAAAAAATAAGTAATAATTTATAAGGAGCATTCACCGTAGAGCAGATCAGTTCATGATTTAAATATTCTTTCTCAAAAATATGGATTGAGTTATTGGTTTATGAACTTTCTGAAAATGTTAACACAGTGTATTGTACTGCTTCTGGTACTTCATTTATGTGTTCTAAATCTAAAGAGATATATAAAGTAAGATTTCCACTCAATACTACATAAAAGACTAACATGATTAATTTTAGGAAAGTACTTATTATCCAGTTTTATCATAAGTAAATGTTCACTGACATTCTGCACTAAGATTTTTAAATAAGAGGAAATGATCACAAACCAGCTTATAAGTTAACAGGTTTACATGACTGCCCAACCAATGAAAGCAACTGAATAATGATGAAGAATTTATAAGTAAGAAATAGACATACAATAGTTATAAAGGAACTGTGGATTTGACATGTATAATGGATTAGCTCTTAATTTTTCTTCTATATGTTGTTCTAATAAGATTTGTCAGGCTGCTGTTCAATTTATCTTTCTGTGCATCTCTCTTACAGATGACAGATCACTGACTATTATGAGCCAAATTTTCATATAAAATGAAAAGACTTGCTTCACCAGTAGCTATGAAAGAAAGACATTTGTATGACTACATCTATGAATCTTATGCCCTTGTTTACACATTTAAAAAAAAAATAGGGACTGTGGAGGTTTGGCTAAGAATGGCACTTAGAGACTCATGTATTTGAATGCTTGGTACCAGGGAGTGAAACCTTTTGAAAGTATTCAGGTAGTTAGGAGGGATAGACTTCTTGGAGAAAGTGTGTCACTGGGGGTGAGCTTTGAGGATTCAATAGCCCATGCTAGACACAGCCCCCACCACCACCACTTTCTTATTCTCCCTACAGATCAGGATGTAGCTCCCACCTATTTCTCCATAACCATTGCTACCTGCTCCCATGCTTCCTGACCTGACGATAATGTACTAAGCGTCTGAAACTATAAGCAAGAACACCATTAAATGCTTTCCTTTATAAAATTTGTCTCGGTCTTTGTGTTTCTTCGTAGGGATAATCAAGAAACTAAGACATCTTAAATATGCTGCTAACAGCTCATGTGAAAAATACATTATTTTGACTTCTTTTTCTTCATTTAAAGACATCCTAAAGACATAATCTGCCTTAAGTCAACTGTTCAATCAGTCAGTATCACCAAGTTTTATACCCCTATCTATCACTGAATTTTGGTTTAGATATTATCTGATATTCTCCCTTATTTTCTTTCCCAAATAGACATAAAATCCCTACATCCATATTTGGAAAAATAAATCATCCTACTTTGTAGCTGGAGGCCTTCTCTCCAGCCCCCGCCAAGCCCTGTTAGTCCAACAACCCATTTATAAAATAAATACACAGACACTTAAATTATTTAAACTGCTTGGCCATTAGCTCAGGCCTACCATTGTCTAGCTCTTACTCTTATATTTAGCCCATTTCTATTAATCTATACTTTGCCACATGGCTCATGGCTTACCAGTACCTTACATCCTTCTTGTCATGGTGGCTGCTGGCAGTGTCTCTCTCCCTGACCTTCCACTTACCAGAATTTTCCTCCTCCTTGTCCTGCCTACCCTGGCCTTCCTGCCTGGCTACTGGCCAATCAGCACTGTATTTTAACCAATCAGAGCTACACATTTGACATACAAAACATCCCACAGCACTACTTTGAGTTGTAATCTTGGACTTCCAGGAAACTATAAATATCCAGAAAATATTCCCAGCCTCTCTTCTGAGTTGTTCTCTGTCCACTATACATGCACAATGAAATGTATTGTACACTTATACATGTGAGCACACACACATACATACACACACATGCACAAACATGCATGCTCATGCATACATACAAATACATAAAAATTCAAATAAAAATTAAAGAGTTCTCCGACACAAATTTTATATAACAAAAAATTAAAATTATTTTTCTGTATTTATTAGAGTGTATTCCAACATTGGCTCAGAGACATTCTAAGATACATGAAAAACAAGTGGGAAAGTCAGTAAGGAGTAAAAGTGAAGGTACAATTATATAATCTCTTGATAACATATTTATTTGTTTAATAGTTTCAGATATTGCCAAAGAATTTTTGCAGTGACATGATGGAAAACAAATAGCATTTAAAACAAAATAACCTTGGGGATGATACCAAAATTTACTTTGGTAAGACTTTTGTTTTAAATCTCTGAATCAACAAGTTAATAATGCTAACTACTATATTTCCTTGAAATAAACCACTTCTCAAAAACTAGTATTTAGAATATGAAATGAATACATTCCATGTTCATGAATTAATTTTTCTCAAGGGTCAGATAGAAATAATTAATTTAAATTACTGTCTTTTTATTATGAGAAATGATATTTAAAGAATCATGCCCCATGCACCAGGAGAATAAGATGCCAACCACAGGACAGTCTACAAGGGCTTTAGAAATATTTACTGTAGTACTGAAGGTCAGTGTGTAGCTTATGGATTGAGCATGGAGGCACCTCCATGAGCTTGATTATGTACCTCTGTTGGAAGCACCTTTTAAAAATACATGTTCCATAGTCAGGTGGTTGTAGTGCACATCTTTAATTCTTTTTTTTTTTTTTTTTTTTTTTTTTTTTTGAGCTGAGGACCAAACCCAGGGCCTTGCGCTTGCTAGACAAGTGCTCTACCACTGAGCTAAATCCCCAACCCACATCTTTAATTCTAACACTCCAAAGCAGAGGCAAGAAGATCTCTGAGTTCAAGGCCAGCTTGATATATACAGTGAGTTCCTGGACAACCATGGCTACACAGAGAAACCCTATTTTAAAAAAACAAACAAACAAACAAACAAAAAACCAAAACAAACAGAACATAACCAGAAACAAACAAACAACAAAAACAAAAGCAAAACAAGACAAGAAATTAAAATGCAGATTGTTTATCTTTCATCCAGAACTCCATGTAATGGAACTGTGAGACTGACGTTAGAAGAGAATTGGAGACAGAGTTGTTATTTTCAGACTGTGAGTGCTTTAATTTTATGAGCATTCAAAACCTAGAGCTGCTAAGGAAAGCATGGTTTCTAATTGTCAAAATGTTTTCTATATAAAACCTGAATTAGACCTAATCTGAAAGATGAAAACCAGATAACTAAAAGCCACATATGCAAAACATTAATGAGAGAGAAAAATAGCTCAATTTTATTTAGTTCCTAATATATGCTACATACTGTGATGAGACTTAATATTGGTTATGCAAATTTCTCAACTAAATAAAACCTCTGTAATGCTTATTGTCATGATTGCCACCATTCCCTGAGTGGAAAACAGTGAGAACTAAAGTGTGGAGGTGAAAATTCTTGTATATGATACCAGAATGAGAAAGGGCAGATTGTGATTTTGTAGCAGAGGGTTTTCCTGTGTCCCACAGGTCCGCAGCCACTCAGATCCAAATGCACACACAGAGGCCTATATTAATTACAAACTGTATGGCCTGCTGGCTCAGGATTCTCACTAGCTAGATCTTACACCTTAAATTAACCCATTTCTATAAATCCATACTTTGCCGTGTGGCTCATGGCTTACCAGAATCTTTATATCTCATGTTGGCAGCTAGCAGCGTCTCCTCTGTTTTGCCTCTCTCCTTTCTCCTCTCTAGTAAGAATGTCCCACCTAACCCTATTCTGCCTCACCATTGGCCAAACCGCTTTATTTATCAACCAGTCAAAGCAACATATTTTCACAGCATACAAAAAGACATTCCCCCATCATTATTTCAGCCTAGGAAGTCTAAATTTAGATTTTTTATTATTAACCACAAAACTGAGCTAGGTAACCCTAGAAGTTTTCAGAATGTGGAAATTGATTGAAACTTTGGCAGACCACATTTCTCTGGAATGAAGACCACCACTGGAGCAAATAGCCCTGCTGGGTTAAGAAGATTATACCTAGGTAATGGGAAGATTCCTAGTGAAGCCATGTACTCCAAAGATAAGCTTTAGGGTAGAGTTATATATGTATTTATTGGACTGCCTTTGAGAATCATTTCAAGCAAATGTTTAAAGTATGTTCGGTGATTTGCAAAAGAATTATTTGCAGTAGCTCTTTGCAGTATATTGAATTCTTTCAAAGTACCATGTGGTTTGTATTGCTGATTGAAAATTATGATTACACTTTGTATATTCAACTGTGTAGTGAGGTGTTTTTAATCTTGATATTCTGTTGGAGCAAAAAACTTACATCTGCATTTATAATGTTCATAAAATCACAAGGCAGTAGTCAGGAGAGAAGGGAATGACAAAGATATCTTCATGTATGTTTCCACAAAGGTCACCTGAAATAGAAATTTGTCAGGTAATTTTCCACACATACTTCTCCTCATTTCTTTTTCTTTTCGAAAAATAGTTAATGTAAGATTACATCCCTAATCATAGTAGGTAATATTGTCATAAGACAGATTTTGGAACCACTGAAGAACTCTGATTGTCAGAGTAATAGAGGAGGTCTATCCATGAATTATTCAAAGGATTGTATAATCAGTACAGCATTCAAATTAAACCCCAGAATGTGCAAATTAGGCAATTATTCATAAAAAATTATTAACATTTTAATTTTTCAGAGCTCAATGTGACATTTTGCAGAGCTTCACTTAAATATAGCGTGGAGCACACAATTAGGGACATAGTTTTGTACTTCATAATGGTACATTTGAATGAGCCCTTTACAATTCTACAAATTATATTGTGAGGAGGGGGGAAGTAAAATCACTGACGTTCCTGCAAATATGAGCCTGTGTCTGATCAGTCAAATGTGTCAGTGATTATCAGCCAGATTATCTTGCTAGCTGAACTCAGTCACTTCCAAGTTTCTTTAATGCTGTTCCCATTCTTTTTTCCTTATAGAGGTAGAAAATTTACAAGATATTATTCCACCTTCCATGCATATAATGTACAAGTGCTGCATTTTGCATATAGTGGACATTCAAGTGAAATGAATGATTGATTGTAAAACATCACTATTCATAGCATGCAGATGATAGGAGGGCTGTGATTCCTTCTAAAATCTCAGGGAAAATCTTTTTCCTTTAGTTTGCACTATCTAGAGATGACTTACTTTCCACAGGTAATGTCTCCTTTCTCCATCTCCCCTCCCTCTGGGAACTCCTTTGTGGTCCCATTTCCA
This sequence comes from Onychomys torridus, assembly GCF_903995425.1. Taxonomy (NCBI): domain Eukaryota; kingdom Metazoa; phylum Chordata; class Mammalia; order Rodentia; family Cricetidae; genus Onychomys; species Onychomys torridus. The sequence goes on from NC_050459.1 coordinate 45,034,141, forward strand.
CTTTCTTCTACCTTTGGAATGTTTTCCACTTCAATGTGATTAGATTGAGCCAACTCATGTAGCAAAGGGTGATCTCCTCATTTCAACTTTATTAAGTAAGTTCTATGGAATACCATTTGCCATAAAAATCTAGGTAATGTTGTATCTTCAAGACTGTCATTTGACTTTTTACAAATGTAAGAAGTGGGAGCTTTAGTGTAATTTTAATAGGTAATATGGGCAGTAAAGAATGTTGCAGAGAAGTTAAACAATAGATTCTTTCTCTCTTCTCTTTTAACTTTTACGAGATGCTACATTAATCCAATTAGCAACTTTTCAAAATATGAAGCAGAGCAAGTTAAATATAAGAACTAAGATGAGTGAATACAGGGAGGCATGAGAGGAAAGAGCTAATAAACACTAAAAGAGATGTCTAACAAAATAGACTCTACTGTTGCTCTGCAAACAAAACTTAAAACAAAACAAAACAAAAACCCTTACAATTAGACACAAATAAAAGTAAGGAACAAATCAGAACCAAAATATTAGAAACAACAAAAGCAAAGGAATATTTTATCTGCTCTGATGATGTTGAATCTTATTGACTGAGGCTCTGCTGGAATCCAAGCCCCATGACTCCTCTGGTTGCCTTGAATTAGCATACCATCCTTGGATGAAATGGACTAAAACTTTTAAGGTTTAGTATCTTCTAAACCAAATCAGTATCTCATAAAGCAAAAACCAAAACTGATCAACGTAATGAACAACTACCTGTGAGACAAATAAGATAATTTTTACCCTTTCAAAATATTGGCATGTGTAGGTAGACTTCAATGCTTAAGCTAAATACCCAAAGTCACCTTTTCATTTGCAGTTTTAAAGCATTTGATATTTTACATATTTTTATTGTTCCCTTAATTTTCTTTACTGTTGACACTATGTGTTTCTGTTTGTTTATTAATAAATACCATTGGGGGGAACCCATTAGATGCTTTACCTTTAACATAAGCCATATTTATTTCTTAACAATCCTGCAAAAAAAAAAGATTTTGAAATGTGCTAATAACTAGGGAAATTATACAGGGTGGAGAAGACAGCTTAATTCTGAAATATATACATATATATAATGCACATATATTCTCCCGAAACATAAACCAGGGGAAAAAGATTCACTATTCAGTGGGAGAAGAATAACTGCATTTTCTACCATACATTTTAGTGCAAGACCATCTTATGGAAGATGTCTTATTCGTTTCACTAGTATGAAAATAGATGTAGTTGCACCAAATAGAAATAGTGATGAAAACTAGAGAAAGTTGATGAAGGCACACAGAACAGTGTCATTGCAGTAGTATTCAAATCCAAAGGCATTATGGTATTCAGCTGGGCAGAAACTGAACTTCTATTTGAATAAATATGTCATATGTGACTGTTATTATTGACATAAATATTAACATTGAATTCATTCTTGCTGAAATGGAAAGAGTGTAGGTAGATATAAAGTAAACTCATATTATTTCATCGATCTTGTGTGTTTGGTTTTTGGTTTTTGTTTTTTTCTAGGCAGGGTTTCTCTGTAGCTTTGGAGCCTGTCCTGGACTAGCTCTGTAGACCAGGCTGTCCTCAAACTCACAGAGATCCACCTGCCTCTGCCTCCCCAGTGCTAGGATTACAGGCATGCACCACTACCTGTTTATTCACAGTATTTTCTTATTTAAAAAATAAATGTCCACTGAGTGGTGGTGGTGCATGCTGCACACCTTTAATCCCAGCACTTGAGAGGCAGAGGCAGGCAGATCTCTGTGAGTTCGGGGCCAGCCTGGTATTACAAAGCAAGGTCCAAGAGAGCCAGAGCTACATAGAGAAACCCTGTCTCCCCAAAAAAAAAAAAAAAAAATGTCAAGCAAAATATAAGGTAAGGGAAAATATTTTATTTAAATTTAGTTATGTAAGTTTTTTCAATGGTTTAAAATAGTCTTTTGTTACAAATTAATATATTACAATGTGTCTTCTTTGTTGTTTGTTTGCTTGTTTGTTTCCTTTGTGGAAGATCTTTATAAAATGTCATTTCAGTGCAACATCCGACCTCCAGCTGAAGCTGCTAAGACTGTATTATGCTGGAAATTGTGGTTGGAGCATGATAGATGTGCAGACTTCCCATCATTATGTTCTGGGATAAGGATGGTGGACAAGATCTTCTCTATAGGTAGCAATATACTCACGTGGAACATCAGAAGCTTTTTTTTTTTCTTTTCTTTTTCTTTTTTTTTAGGTTGATCTGCCACTTGGGTTCCAAGGAAGAATGTTCTTTACTTTGTTGCTCAGCACATCTTGTCTAATTTGCACATGGTGCAGTGTCATGACATTGTAGTAATTAACAGATCTCTCCTGTGGATCATCACACCAGTAACAGACTCCATGAACTTAGTTAGCCCTCATCTGCAGAACTTCCCAGAGTGCATCCTTTGGCTCCACTCTCTACCTTGGAACACCATAGAAGACCCTTCACATTGGTATCACTCCTGGGGTTTTGCAATGTAGAGATTCCATTTGGGCATGACACTCATCCTCTTATGGCAATCGTTTCCACATACAACTCTATGCTGCCCTCAAGGAAAACAAACCTCTTCCAGAGGAGTAGTTCTCTGATCCACTCCCCCTTATCACCAAGAACATTCTGTGTCCTGGTAGCTAAGATAATGATTTCTGTTCTGGACAGTGTAATTTGGACTTCAATTCCACAACAACCATCTTCAAGAGTACAAGTTTCCTTTAGGCAGAGCACAGCCCCAAGATACCCTTGCAGATTTGTGAAAAGACAAAGTTTGTTGCTGATGGCATGTTCAAAGCTGGGCTGAAGGGATTTCTAGCTCTGGCTTAACTTCTTGAAGGAACTTACATAAGTGTTGATGATATCATTAATTTTCATATAATATGAAAAGATAATTATATTTCATTTTCTTCTAAAGATTTAACTTGGCAGTGGGAAAGATTTCTGTGCTGAAATGCAAGATTAAAATAATTAAAGCAGCCCATAAAACTTAACGATTTTTGAAAGATCTTTTTTTGCGAGTATGTAATTTAAACTATAATTTTCTTTTAAAAGTCATTATCATCACAACTAATCTAACTGTCTGATAACATTGAACAGTGGGAAAGTTATGTTTTGGAAAACTTAAAACTATAAGTAAAACAAAATCATATCCCAGATGCAACCAAAATATATACTGCCTATAAAAACTATATACTTAAAAAGCTAGTTCACATAAAAAATAATGCCTTTTTTGTTTCTTTGCTTTTTACATTTCTTTATCCACCATACCAACTCAGGAGAAATATTAATGTATGTAAGAAGTTATTTGATGCAAAGAAAAGAATGTTTATTTTTAAGTAGAAATGAGAATTGATTGCCAATATACTTCATTCTAAAAAACCATGAACAGCTAGCTTGTCTGCCTGAGTTCCATTGAGTAAAATTTCTCATAAGAGCTTGTCTTTTTTATTTGTTTGTTTGTTTGTTTGTTTGTTTGAGATAGAAAGATGGCTGAGCATCCAAGAATACTTCCTGCTGTTTCAGAGAATCTGAGTTTGTTTTCCACATACGTGGAAGCCCAAAACAGTTCTGTAGCTCCAATTCTAGGGACTGCCACATACTTTTATGATGATTGCAGACCCCAGGCACACCCATGGTGCACATACATACATACAGGCACAACACTGATATACACAAAATAAAAATAGGTAAATATTTGAAAAATAATTTTTGAAGTTATATGTTGTCATTTATGTGAACTAAAATCACAAAAGTACTTTTAGATATCCTAGTTGTACAAATGCAATATATGCCATGTCTTACTAATATAACCCAAGAAGGATGAAGACTTTTGTTTTTAATCATACTGTCTCAGAATTAATCTATGATTTGTCAATTACTAAATAAAAGAACTTGAATAACTCTTGAAAAATTTTGAACCTAATATGTAAAATGAACATATTCTTAGATGTTTTACAGTTCTGTGAAAGGTTAGTGAAATCTGTTAGAAGCAATAAACACCTTATACAAGGTAAGAATTTCATATTCATTACCTTTTAGCTTGTTACTGTATTAAATTTATGAAACTAATACATTTTTCTAGTAGTTTTCAACATCACAGTTCAAACAAATTAAATAAAATAAAAACAAATGAAAGCAAAACATGGTAAACCAATGAGTTTTGTGTGTTGTTTTCTAAAATTTAATTTCTTAAATTTCTCTGTCTCCTTTGCTTTTTTTTCTTCAGAAAATGAAAATGGTTTGGAATGTCAGAATAAACATTTTCTATTTGATCTGAGGACTTTGGAGAGAGTAACCAAGGGAATACTGGCTTTCTCCTCTTGGCTTGTCCTAGAATCATCAATAAGAAGTACAGGGAGAAAAGGGGAGTGGTTAAATAATAAAGACCATCATATTATTTACATTTGTTGCCTTTATAATAGGTTTACAGATACAGATCATCCATGGACTAATGTTCCACTTAATATAAGGCTTTACTTGTAAGTCTTATACGCATAGACTCATTGACCCAGGCAAACCTAGTATTCGCTTCATTCTCATGAAATGGAGATGCTATGGTAATTCACAAAAATGTTTTTTTTTTCCTAAAGAGCTTCTTTAAACTCTCTCTGACCAGCTGAACATTTTCTTTCACTTTGTAAAGGAAGTATCTAGCGGATGCATCTCACTTTCCTTTTAGAATCACTGTGAGTTTCATCCATGTCTAACTACCACAGTCTAGTCATTAAATGTTTCCTTGTTCATAAACACGTTATAAATTCTTAATATAGAACAGCAAATAATACTCTCCATTTTGGAAATACTGTATTCATAAGGAAACATGGCCTAGATATGAGTGGATAAAAAAAGAACTCCTAGCAGGCCTTTTATGAAATATCTATGAAGTAAATTTGATGAAATAACTCAATATTTCATATTAATCACAAGTTAACCTGTGACAGAGAAGTCTGCACACAGCCTGCTCAATCAGTGCACCTGGCTTCCCTAAGAATAGCCTGTCTGCTCAGAAGGAGTTATAAACTAGGTCAGTTGGGAGGGGCACATAGAGACACAGTAGCCACCACACACCTAGGCTTGCTGTCAGGCAGAGACATCTGTGGGTCTCCGTGAAAACTCTGGAAAATTCAATGTGATTTTTGTAAGAAACAGTCAAATAAATAGTCTGTGTGCATTTGCATTATTGCTGAAGGAAGTTCACTACCAGTGGCACAGTTGTCAATGGGCAGTTCTCTATGTGCAAAACAGAGGACCATGTCTTATTTTATGAATAAAAAGAACAAGATATCCCAAGACTAGGGTGATACTAAGAATCTGAGGCATTCATATTTTCCAAGAAAGATTGATCCAAAGAAAAATTATGACTGATAAAATAGTGACACTGAATCTCTCAATTAAAATTATGTAGAGACAAAATTAACATGTATTGCAAAATGATCCTTAGATATTAGTATTGAATTATCTTGTGTCTGGTTTAGAACAGTTATCTATGGGTTTGAAATTACCATATTTGAAGAAAATCCTTGGATTTGGGAGATGTTGCTTTAATTAATCTGATATACAACTGAAAATTGTGACAATGTCACAGTTATTAGCAACTGATAAAGAATAGTATGGCTTTTAACGTTCTGACTTAAAATAAGATATGACATGCATAAATTAGGCCCATTTTTATTGAGGTAGGGAATTGAAATGTAAAAATGACAAATTGAATATATTGTATGAATTAATTAGCCTGATGTAGTTTGCTGTGTAGGGTATACAATGAATATCAAATTAAATATTCCCCATCTTCAACTGACCCAGGAGAAAGGTGATCAGGAAATCTCAGGCAAGACTGAAGAACACCATACTTCTGTGGCTATCTCACAGAAGCCCTTGCCAAGAAAACCAACATTGGCAAAGAACATATGCTTTGAACAATTGACAGTCAGATAAATGCTTACTAGATGGCTAAATATACATCGTCTATAGTCTGTTAGGAATGAGAATTCATCACCAGGCAGAGGTAACTGCTCCATTCTGAGACAGGTATGACATTTCCTCATGAATATGTGATTCCTCAATGAAACACAATCATGGTAGTTTTCAGATGGTTATTAGAAGGATATTTGTTCATTAAAAAAGAAAACATTAATTTCTTTTCTTTTTTACTTTTCAGAAATGGGAACAGCAGTAGATGACATCAAACATTTGATTATGAGGAGTGTATTAAAGATAGGATTACCCACAAAGCAGGCTTTAAAGAGTGTATCAGTGAATATTTTAAGGAAATTTCTTCATATTGATGCCAGTGTAGAGAAAAGGATGAGAGGCATTGACTCTATGTCAATATTTACTTTATCTTTGATCAAATTCACAAGAGCTCATTACTGGGCTCACAGGACTGAGTGATCATGTCCTTACCTTGACAAGTACTTAGTTGTAGGTTTTCTCAGGAGAAGGGTGACTATAGAAATACTGTCTTTTCTTCACTATTAAGACAATCCCTGAAGGGTTGTCAATGCTCAAAGAATCTTGAAAGGACATCTTCACTGTTAACAAACTCTGTGTAGGCATAGCTATGTTACTATATTTCTACTCATAGTTTCAAATCAACTGGTCAAGGAACAGATCATCTGGCTTCTGATGGTACTAATTTCCTTGGGCAAATATTTAAAGAGAAAGTTAAGCAAGGTAATAGCCATCACCTTGCACTTATTTACTTCTGTCAGCCTCACTGATTCACTAGGGGATGGGTCCCAGATACTCAGACATTTGGTGACTAATAACCAATCCTTTAATTGACCAGTTCTGGAACCATTGTCACTCATGATACAAGGTACACAAATGAATAACAAAAGTTGCTCAAGCAGTCTATCTAGGTGCCATTCATTTTTTTTTTCTGCTAACTCTCAATTTCCCATAAGATTATGACTCATTTTTTGCCATCTGACTCCCAGACACAAGTGGAGGAAGGCAGACAAGGCATTGTTGTTTAATTGAACATCTAACATGCTCCATGGATGAAGTTTGTCTCTTTGAGGATAGATGCTTCTTACCACAGAAAGTTCAAATTTGTGTCAATGTCACAGGGATTACTGAGATATGACAAAACAGAAAACACAAAAACAAAATCAGCAAGGGTGTTTTTCTTGTTTCTTTTTTGTTTCCTCGACCTAGGTATTCTTAGCTAGAACATAAATCTATAGGCAATTGTAGTGGGTAGCAATCCCAGCATTGGCCTGGAAGTTCCAACCCCTATTGAGGCTTCGGTAATGGTCACGCGGGGCGGAGGAGGAAGCAGAAGACCCAAGATGGGGACGCTGGACGCAGGAGGTAGACTGAGCAGAGTTCTCCAGAGAACACTGCTGGACTGTGCCATCCCTTTTCCAGACCCTACAACCTATCCCTTCATTTGTAAGTTACCCCACAAAATAAACCTCCCTTTTAACTATGTGGAGTGGCCTTAATAATTTCACCAATAGGTGATTTACTACTTCAAAATACATATTGAATCAAGACTATGGCCCAACATCCTTTGTTAAATGGTACTCTAATCCAGCACAAGGTTTTGGAATAATTTTTCCTACATAGTAAACATTTGGTCAGCTCCTATTTAGAGTCATAAATTTGCCTTCAAGTCAGACAATTTGTCATTTCCTTCCCCCCAATTGTGTATCTCCACATACAAGGTATATTAATAGTTCTTCCTGAATGGAAAGAACACAGTGGGGCCAATTTTCCACTAAAGAACTGTATGCTCTCTGTATTTGTCTAAATTGTGTTAAATTACATGAGATAGTAAACTTAAGAAGGTATCAAAATATTCCTCCCTTGAGGAAGAAGAGTTTCATGACACTCCTAATAACTAAATAGAATTCCAATTCACAGACTTATGAAACCGAAGAGTCTCCTTCTCCAGGTTCTGTATGCTGTAGCAAACACTTCCTGAGGGGAAGAAGACTCCTTGTCAGAGCTGCCTAGAAGTTGTACAGGGTATTCCAAAAATGTGGTTTCTAACACCCCAAATCATCCAAGATGCTGTCAATAACACCAAAAAATGCACCGTATTACTAATTTATCCCTGGGTGGAATCTTTTTCATCTTTATCATTTTTTTATTTGTACCTTATCTGGGATTAATTTGTTTAAAACTCCCCAGGAATAATCACTCAAGAGGAAGGAAGATTTATGTTGATTCATTGTGTCAGAGGTTTGACCCCATGGTTAGTTGACTACATTACTTTAAACCACTGGGGAAGAAAATGATGTTTTTTTTGGGAATAAGTGATAGAGCAAGCCTGCTTCTTTCATGGTGGTCAGGATAGAGGAAAACTACTTAGGTGAGAGAAAAAGCTGGAAAGGGATGTTCTTCAAGTAAATAAATCAGGAGACTGTCAACAGCAAAATAGTCCAAAATATGAAATATTCTACCACTTCAAAACAACATTATCATCTGATTAACAAGCTTTCAACATGTGTATCTTTAGGGGGCCATTTTGAATCCACACTATACTAGAGAAATTCAGTTAAAGCAGAACCTCAACCCTGGTCTATGCTATTGAATAGATGAACATTCATTCATGTTGTGTAAAGCACATATTAAATTTGAATTGAATATTTCCCATCTCTTCTGTAAGGTATGTTACTAAACAATGTGCTTGTGGTGTCAGATCAGCTCTGTAATGATCAAAGATAGTTGGTGATTGACTGATGTCAGTGAGTAATCTGCTTTTATCTAATTAGTCACTTAGTGATTTTCCATACTGGCGGTCCTTTCCAGAACATTAAGATATGATACAAAGGTTTTCACACATCTTATAATTCACTCTCATTCCATATCCACCCTTATCCTTGATTTTATTCTTCAGAGTTTCTTGAAAACAAAACAGAAACAAACATACAAAAAATAAAATCCCTATGTATTAGGGTTAGACAAATGATGAAGACACAAATAAAGAATTTCATAGAACTTGGCATAAACCTATAGGGAGAAGAGCAATTCACATGACTAGTTTCTGAATCAGCTAAATAACTTAAGTTGCTAAATCCACTAAGATTAGAGTGGTCTTATTATTAAAAAAAAATATACAGAGCCAGGTATTGGGGTGAAAGCTGAAAGATTACAGAAACAGAACAAGCCAGCCACATTCTTACCTCTATGAAATCTTCAGCCTCAAAAGAGTGAATTCCTGTTTCCTCATGCCTTATATACATTTCTGTGTCCTGCCATATTACTTCCTGGGATTAAAGGCATGTGTCCTTCCCAAGAAAAGACTTGAGATCTCAAGTGCTGGTTTTAAAGGTGTATGTGCCACCACACCTGGCTCTTTCCCCAGTGTAGCCTTGAACTCACATAGATCTGGATGAGTCTCTGCCTCCTGAATGCTAGGGTTACAGGCATGTGCTGCCACTGCCTGACTTCTACATTTAATATAGTGGCTGACTCTGTCCCCCAATCTCCAAGCAAAATTATTAGGGTACACAACATATCACCACAATCCTGTTTTATTATAAAACTGGGAAGACTTCCATCAATATGAAACAGTTCAGAAAAACAATTTGTAATGTGGCCAAAGATGAAGGCTATCTAAAACTAACAAAGATTCTCAAAGATGAAGATAGTACATTGTCAACTACATTATGCCAACTAAAGAGAATGGCTAGAAGTAGGTGTGAGGGTTTCAAGAAATGAAATAATTTGTTCTCTATTTAAGGTGGGAGACCTAAGAGCACAATTATCATGTTTCAGAGATGAAAGACACTGAAGAATAACAGAAACTAGAGATCTTCAGAATAAGAAAATTCTTAAACAGAAAGATTATTTAGAGCAGTAGAAGACAGAAAAGGAAGAAGCTTTCCTTTTGTAACAGGAGGAGTAGGTGTTTTGTAATCAGACATTTGTAAACTGAAGGACGTTCCACCTTCTGACTCTGGCTCAAGGAACATAAAGCTAGGTTGCAATTAAGAAAGGTAGACTTTAGGGTTTTGAGAAGACAGGAGGGTATCTTAGAACCAACCCTATGGAGAACAGGAAACTAGAAACAAGATCAAGGACTCAGTCGAGGCTGCTAAGATATGATTTCATGGTGGAACAAACTATCAGATGGTGTGATTATTTCCTACAGTGTCTGCATCTGGGGATAAGCATTCAGAAGGATGAAGAGATTGAGAGCACACTGAAAAAGGGCTGAGGCCAAAGCCAGGGAAAGATTAATTTATTTAATAATGAGTTCATGTGTATATACAATAATTAAATGAGTTATTTGGATTTAAAATTGTTACTTTTGCTTTGAAATTTTTAACAAAATCATAGAACCTCTACATGATGAATCATTTTCATTATTGTGGAACTAGTTTGAGTTCATATAATCTAAAGTAAGATGAATACCACAGAGATAAGAGAGAGCCTGATATCATGTATTTAGCTACACAAACTGCCAATAATCTGACTGCTCTTTGTCCTTGCATGCAGAAATTTGAATGTTAAAAGAGGACTGAGTGAACACTGAGTATCTTCAATAGGGGGAGTGACTATTATTTTTGATTTACCTAATACAATAAGAATAGTTACATATTTCTGTTTATTGCTTATATATACAATGACAATGTATACAATTGATTATAGAGGAAATAATAAATATAAAATTTTCTTTTGAATGCTACAGAGTATGTAGGCAAGGTACATAAATGTGAAAGTATAATGGATTATATATATATATATATATATATATATATATATATATATATATGTGTGTGTGTGTGTGTGTGTGTGTGTGTGTGTGTGTGAATAGGAAGTATAACATTTTACCCATCATTTGGAAAATATACATATCACAATATAAAATACTAGCATGAAATGCATATTTAGGACAATATTTTACATATGTCAAGATGAAATCAGATTTATATAGTAAAAATAAATGTAATAAGTTGACAAAGAGTCTGTATGAATAAATCTTAGTATTATTTTATGATGAGGGATGTCTTTCTGTATCCTGTGAATATATGTTGTTCCAATTGGTTAATAGATAAGCTGCTTTGACCTATGGGAAGGCAGCATAGAGGCAGGTGGGGAATCCAAGGAGAGATAGAGGAAACAGAAAGGTGGAGTCTGGGGAGAGATGCCAGACTGCCACCCAAGGAACAACACATGCCAGCAGACCAGTAAGCCACAGAACACGGGGCAAAACATAGGTTAATAGAAATGGGTTAATTTAAGATATAAGAGATAGCTAGCAAGAGGCTTGCCATAGACCATACAGTTGGTAATTAATATTAAATGTCTGAATGATTATTTTATAAGTGGCTGAGGGACCGCGGGGCCAGGAAGGAGAGAAGGAACATGGGAACGTAGGGCCGGGCAAGACCAGAGAAACCTTTTGACTACAATTTTATTATTTATAAATTAGAAGTGTATTTTAAGCAGGAAATAAATTGATAATGAGAAGTACATTTAATTACAGTTTGATCAGACCATGCCTGTAGCCATTTAATAGGAAGTCCTATGACAAATGCTAGAACAAATTCAAAATATGTATGAGACAGGCCAAATAATATTTTGGGAGAAGAGGACCTAGGACTCATTGCTTCTCTTTTATAGTACAGATTTTTGTTGCCACTTGTTTGTTTTGTAGTCAAATATTGGCCAAAGAAGATGGGCTCTCAAAGATTTTTCCATCATGAAAAAGAAAAAAAAAAGATGTCCTTTATACCTATAAGATTCCTTCATGTTCCAGATCTAGCAGGACTATCCCTACCTAAATACATTCCCTGAGTAATGCAGAGTAGAAGTCTATTCTGCCATTTCTTTGTAGACCAGTGTCAACATGGAATTCTGTACTCCTGTGGAAAATACTAATTTTGCCAGTGAATGAAAGGTAATAGTTTGATAGCTGAGGAAATGTGAACAATTACTCTGTGTAGGATAACTTTCCTACCACCAGGCTTCCAGGGGCTGTCATAGTTCCTGAAGCGCTAGAAGCATTTGAATTTTAAGATGTGTCTTAGGAATAAGAAACTAAAATTCAATGAAAAACATATTGTTGCAGATACTTCATTAATTTCTTTCAATTCTGTCCTATAAATTTGAACTATGAAATAATAAGAAAAAGCCATGACACATAGGATGGACCTGTTGTTTCACTAAGGGAATGATTTAGAAAAAGTTCCAGGGTTGTAGATGTAGGTCAGTCATAACAGTGCTTGCTTAGCATGCAGGAGGCCCTGGGTTCAATCTGCGACACTACACAAATGGAATGTGGTGCTGTATACCTGGAATCCTAGCACTCCTGAGGAGAAAGCAGGAAGAATAGAAGTTCAAGATAGACTTTGTCTAGGTAGTAAGCAAACAGGCGGCCCAGGGAATATGAAACACTACCTCATTATCAATGAATAAATTTCAATAAGATATAAGGAAGCATACAATTTTCCGAAAAAAATAATTTTCAATATTCAAAAATATATGATAAATATGAGTAAACCAATGTTAACCATTTTTAAGCTTTCACTATATTTTTTCTTATTTTATAACTACTGTATAAAAAGTCTTAGTTACCTTTGCTTCCATAGCTTCTAAAAGAAGAGATACAAAAATGTGATATAATAAAACTCCTTAATCTTTGAAAGCTATCACGACCTTATTGAAAACTATACATTTAATATTTCTGGAATCTCATACTGAGCTTTTCTTGCTTCTCTTCATCTTTGTGATCACTGTTTAAAGAATTCAAGCATGACACACTAAATTAAGTGCAAAAAATAGAGTTCTTTATAGGGCAAATTGGAGTAACCTCAGGAAACAGAAGATTGGGCAACAACCAAAATGCCCCTTGTGAAAAAATCCTGACTCATGTTGATGAGGACTGGCATTATATCTTGTCTAGGCAGTTTGGGTCAGGTACCCTTCAAAGTAAACAGTTGCATATTGTCTTTAGTTGGAAACAGGAAATGTCCTTGTTCCTTAGGTCCAGAATGCCTTCTCCTAGCTTCTTCCTAGAAGTTGCACATGAGGGTTGATACTGAAACTCTCCTTGTTCCATTAACTACTTCTTGTGAATAGCTTTAGAAGTGAAACAATAGATTGTCATGGCGAAGACGGGTTATACACATTGGGCAGTTTTACATCACCATGTTAGATGAGCTTGATTTATCTACCTCTCCAGTGGGGCCAGAGTTACAATTACCTTGATCAGGACTCTGCTGAGATCTATTCACGAGAAGTTACTTTTCCCTAGTTAAAAAACAAACAAACAAATAAACAAACTGTTGCTGGAGTTTTCTCCACTCCTGCCCAGCACCATGGATTCTGCAACCACTTATAAAATAATCCCTCAGAAACTTATATTAATTAAACTGCTGGGTCATTAGCTCAGGCCTACCATTGACCAGCTCTTACACTTAACTCAGCCCATTTCTATTAATCTATATGTCACCATGTGTTCCGTGGCTTTACCTGTTGCCTTTACGTGTTGCTTTCTGGATGGCAGGCTGGCGACACTCTCACTCCGCCTTCCTGTTCCCCTAGTTTTCCTCTCTGCTTGTCCCGCCTATACTTCCTGCCTGGCTACTGGCCAGTCAGCGTTTATTTATCAATCAATCATAGCAACATATTTTTATAGCATACAGAACATCCCAGAGCAACAAACAAATCTAAACTAATTTCTGCCTCTGGTTCTCTTAGAAAGCTAACATTTCCAAATACCCGATACATAAAAGCTAATTAAGCTGAGAATGTTAATCCATGGCTAGGAGGCCAAGCCTCAGAAATAGTGACTCACCCTAAACTACAAGAAAGCAAGCCCTTGTCTGTCCCAGCCACTAATGGAGCAAAGTGGGGCAGCTATGCTAAGGTCTATCCAGTTGTCTAAATTTAAGACTTAGAAAAATGTATTCCATTTTTTTTTCTGTCCTTCCTAACTTCCCTCTTCCTTCCCCCTCCAGCTCCTTTTTCTTCTTCAAAAGGAACAAGATAACTTTACCAAAGTCAAGGGACAGGACAGACCATCGAGGAATATATTGTCACCTTCACCTCTTCACCCTCCCAAATTTGTGTCCTGTTTTGCTGTGGAAACTTTTGCTTTAGCTTGTGGTAGTTGGTGTTTATTGGGGGTTTTTGCTTTGTTTTGTTTTTACTTCTTTTCAATCTCTTTCTTTTGGCTCTGTACCTTCCTTCTGCTACTAGATTACTTGCAAATGACATGATTTCCCTATGGCAAAAACATAAACTAAATAAATTTGTAAAAGTTCTAATAAAATTATCTTTGAGATTTCTTCTAAATTACTTTTTTTTTTTTTTTTTTCTATTAACAAGAATAAGAACCCAGTGAAGTGAACCAGATTTCCCTGGTAGCATTATGCCACACTTTCCCATTTGGGGTAACCTGAAGTTCTGAAACCGATGGGGTGAAAATGGATAATGACCACCAAAGCCATTATGTAGGGCATAGTACAGTCTCCAGGAGTGAGAATGGACAACTGTCAACAGGGCCATTGTGAGCGTCTATAATTTTAAGCAAATATTGTACTATTTCTAATAGTTCCAAGATCATACAGCACTTCTGAAGAACATTTTCTCTGTAAGTTATTGACAGGCCCTTTTGTAATAACTGTTGAGAGAAGGGACATTGTCTTTAATCTTTACCCAAAAACATCTGAGCTAGGTGATTATTTTTCAAAACTTTCAGATTGTTTAGAATGTTAGTTCTTTCCCAAGGACTAGAGATTGACTTATCATTTTTTTTTTTCTGATCAGTAATAGAAATACAGCCACTTTGGTTGCTCAATATGAGAGTGTGGCCAAACTCTGTAATCTTTGGTTAATTGATATTTAACCAACTTTATTATTTACTTACCCAGATAATTTGAGTAATTTAGTAATTATTCACAGGGGAAATTTAGATTCATTCTGACTTGAATCAATCATGCTATTGAATAAAGGAAACAATACCTGTATTTTTAAATTAATAGAATACTTTCTAAGAGTTATCATTGGTCCTTTGGATAATACCAATATACACCTTAACCTTTTTTCCTACAAGTTATTAATTCTGTGACAGCAAAATTTACATCTCTTTACATTTCTTTATGTTTCTCCTATATGCATTAGTGAATATGATACACAATGGATACTCCAATATCACTTTAGAATATACTAGTAAAGGAAAAAAAAATCACACCACCAGAAGAAAAAAAAAGTGTGTTGGCAAAGAAATACATGGGCAAATTTGTATCATAAAGATTTGCTTGAATTATAGTAGGCTGTCCAAGATAGGTAGGAAGAGGGTAAAGAAAGCACATTGTAAACAACGTGGTTAATTTTGTTAACAGGAAAATGTGCAGTTAATCTCATTCATTAATTATTCCTGGAAAACTTGGCAGCCTGGAGTAACTGAACATTTTGTCCAAGGTCACACAGTGAGTAAGAATACCATAAGCGATGTCATAGCTGCTAGACAAAAGACTCCATGCTCTTAACTGAATGGGCCAGTAGAGAGATCACAGAGCTGTTAATCAGGAAACCAAGTTGTATTGCCTAATTCTCTAACTAATTATCAAAGGCCCCAGGCAAGCTAGTCATTAACTCTTGCTTTAATTTCTTTCTCATATATTGTTAAAGGGCTATCTTACCTGCTACCTAGGGCTAAGGAGACCCAAAAGTCACAAATTAAGCTAGGACAGTATTACATGTGTTGATGTTATTGTTACTGCAGCACTGGAATACCTCCCTGGTCTTAGATAACTGAGCTAAAAATGACTGCATAAGACCTGCATAATTCCAACTGAAAAATAACTAGAGGCACATTTTAAAACTATTTAAATGTAAAGTGCTTCAAGAATCCACTTTCCAAATTTTTAAGAGTCCTGGCATTCATCTCCAACCACAAACAGGCCAGTACATGATGCTGTTTGGGGGTGGTAAGTTTTTTAGCTGCTTTACCAATTCTGCCTTCCCAAACCTTATTTTAATTTGAATGTACAACAGATTATAACATTTTCTCTTAAGTCAGGATAGTTTTATTCATAGGGAACATCCTTATTTACATAAACCTTCAAATGTTAGGGTATCATTGAAGGCCCATTAAGGAGAAGATGTGGTGATATTGTGTTCCCCAAATATTGTGCATATCAATAAACTTATCTGGGGTCAGAGAACAGAAAAGCCAGAATATTAAACATAGAGGTTAGGCAGTGGTAACACATGCCTTTAATCCTAGCATTCCAGAGGCAGAGATCCATTTGGATCTCTGTGAGTTCAAGGCCACACTGGAAACAGCCAGGGGTGGTAACAAGAGCCTTTAATCCCAGGAAGTGATGGCAGGAAGCAGAACGGTATAAAATGCGTGAAAATCAGGAACTAGGCTGGTTAAGCTCTTAGGCTTTTGAGCAGCAGTTCAGCTGAGATCCATTTGGATGAGAACTCAGAAGCTTCCAGTCTGAGGAAATGGCGAGGTGAGGAAGCTGTGGCTTGTTCTGCTTCTCTGATCTTCCAGCTTTAATCCAATACCTGGCTCAGGTTTGATTTCATTAATAAGACCTTCTAACAATTCGTGCTGCAAGAAGAGGCTGTTCCTAGTCAAAAGAATGGACTCTACTGCCAGGCAGAAATATTCCATGGTCTCTTCCCACATGAGTTAATAAGTTGGACAGCTCAATCAGCTGACCAAGTAACCATCACTGAGAAAAGTGGGTTCAAACTAAGCCATAGTAAAAAGACACAGGAATGTCTTTAATGAGAGATGTACTTTTCCTTCCCTAAATTCCTGCAGTCCCTAGTAGTGGTCATTAGGTTCTCTTGTGTTTGTCAAACTTTTGCCTCTCTCCTTTTATTGTTATTGTTTCTCCCCTTTCTTCTGTCTCCTTCTGATGCTTAGAAGATCCTAAATAAGCTTTCTCTGCAATTTGGGCAATTTCCATTCTTTGTTTAAAGTCCTTTTCCATTTATGTGGCTTCATTTCCAGGATGTGGCAAGTTGGATTACCTCAAGCCAACAGTGCTGTTTCTTTTCTCTTTTCTCTCCTCCTTCTCTAGACAGATGCCTAGATTTACAGCTTGCTCGCCCTAGGGTTTTTCTCTTAAACTCTAACAAAATTATCTGCAAGTTTCCATTTGAATCTGTTCTTAAATTCATATATTAATAAGACTAAGAAGGCCAAGAGGGATCCAATTTCCTCAATATCGTATGGTAACTCCAGTGGGACCCCAGATTTCTTGTAACAGAAACATCAACATAATTTTTCTCCTTCCCAGAAAATTCTTCATACTGTACATGGATTATTCATATTGAATGAAAAATGAAGCATGACTGCTCCAAGGTATAGTTGAGGAGAAGATGAGACCTAACACACACTCACTAGAAAAGTACTATTATCCACGCACTGTAAATAATCTCACATGTTTGCCATTAACAGCTCTCCTCTTGTACCATTTACTCAAGGTATTTTGTTGAGGTTTTTTTTTTTTTTTGTTTTTTTGTGTGTGTGTGTGTGTGTGTGTGTGTGTGTGTCTTTCAGAGTATATACTAAATGTGTAAAGTTGCCTTTCTGTGTTACATAGTCAGAAAAGAATCTGATAGCTTTAAATGTAAAATCACACTAACAAAACAGAATGGTTCAGTAGTATTATAATGCCAATATTTATTTTTAATTTGAATTTCTTTCTCATCTGGTATAAATTTCTCTTTATTTTCTAGATATATCAAGCCAATTTTCCTGTGGATAAAAATATTAAAACTATCAGACCTCTTTAAGAAGTATCCTTCCTATGGGAAAACAAACCCTTTCCTTATAATATCACTGAAAGACCTAAATGTGGACTGGAAGGAGTTGGAGCCATGAGTCTATTGAAAGGATTTAATCTAAGCATGCACATTGTCATTATGATTCAGGAATGAGAAGGTCACACCAACAATAATTCTTCTAGAGTCAAACTAAGTGTCCAAACAGTGAGTGTATCATAAAGCGACCAACATAGTTGGTTTTGAAGGGTAAGAATTTCATGTCTTACAATGAATTATAGGTTATTTAATATCTACTCAAACACCCATACATCTACACGTTTAATGTTAAAAATGAAATGAGAGGAGATTATATGGTCTTAACTTGTATAAACTCTCCATTAGAACGAGAATGTGCTACAACCTAACACAGCCTGTGCTTGAATGATGATCCCTAAGGGCATCCATCACTCTATTCATTGTTGGATGACAATTATGTTTATCTATAAATCAGATCTCCACTTGGTGTAATCTAAGGAAATGATTATAATCACCACTAACTGCTATTTATCGTGTATAAAGGGGAAGCGAACACATATATCACAGAGCTAGAAGGAAAATATGCAGTCACTTTATTTCTGTTGTTCTACTTGTTTGTTTTAAAGGACAATAGATGACTGCTGATCGTGATGCATCCTTATTCAGCATCTGTTGCATTTCCTTCTGCTCTTAGTCAATACGTCACCCATTTGAGAATGCACATCTAACATAATGACCTAAGCTTTCATTCTTGCTTGATCTAAAACACTGTTCAACTTGTCTGTAGTGTATTAACCTGAAAAAGCAGTCTTATAAAATGTTCTGTACTGATAGTCTAAACAATATCGTATTTTTTTCATAATTCTGGATGCTAGATGTGCAAGATGGAACAATGTCAACCTGAGTTTCTGATGAACTCACTCTTTCTAGATTGTAAATGCCTCCTCATTGTGTCTTAAATGGCCTTCCATCTATGTACATGTGAGGGAATGATGTGTAAGCCTGTTTATCTCCTCATAAAGAAATTAGTTCTATCAGATTATGGTTTCTTATTTCCTTTTATTAAAAAATATTATAATTAATTTAATTTGACATATCAGCCACAGATTCCAATGTCCTCCCTCCTCCCACCCCACTGTGCCCTCCCTCCAACCGCCCACCCCATTCCCATCTCCTCCAGGGCAAAGACTCCCCTGGGGATTCAGCTCAGCCTGTTAGATTCAGTAGAGGCAGGTCCAGTCCCCTCTTGCCTTCACCTAGGCTGAGCAAAGTGTCCCTGCATAGGCCCCAGGGTCCAAAAAGCCAGCTCATGAACTAAGGACAGGTCTCTGTCCCACTGCCTGGGGCAGGGTGGGTAGCGGCTCCCAAACAGTTTAAGCAAATCGAATGTCTCACTTATCTAGAGGGCCTGATCCAGTTGGGGGCTCCTCAGCTATTGGTTCATAGTTCATATGTTTCCACTAGCATGACTATTTGTCCCTGTGCTTTTTCCAAACATGGTCTCAACATCTCTCGCTCATACAATCCCTCCTCTCTCTCATCTATTAGAGTCCTGTAACTCCACCTGGGGCCTGGCTGTGGATCTCTGAATCTGCTTCTTATTTCCTTTTAAAATTTACTCGTAAATGTACTTACATAAAGATGCCGGGCAGTGGTGGTGCATGCCTTTAATCCCAGCACTTGGGAAGCAGAGCCAGGCAGGCTCTGTGAGTTTGAGGCCAGCCTGGTCTATAGAGCGAGACCCAGGAAAGGTGCAAAGCTACACAGAGAAACCCTGTCTCGAAAGTCCCCTCCCCCTCAAAAAAAAGATATAGTCAAAGAATCATTGAGGGGATTAAGAACTTCGGAAGTTCTTACAGGGAACTAAGGTTTGATTCTCACCACCCATATGATAGCTAACCACTATCTGAAACTCCAGTACCATGGATCCTTTTCTGACCCCTGAGACTCTGTATGCATGGGATGCACTTACATACATGCAGGTAAAATACCCATAAACAGAAATATAAATAAATTATTAAAAATATAATATAATATAGTCAAGTTGAGGATTAAGGCTTGTCTATAAATGGAGAATATCATGCTTTTCAGTACAAAAGAATAAGATTTCCTGGTGCTCTGTTTTCTTCTTTTCCATTTCCATTCAGCTGCAGTGATTTTATTTCTGATTATTATAAAATTGGCAATGCAGCAGGTAAATGTGAAGTGTTATTTAAGAGGAACAAGAAGTTAAAAATAATAATAAAATAATATGTTAACTTCAGTTCAATTGAGTCAGAATTAAGCTCTTGCCTGAAGCACTTACTTTTTGAATGCTTAAGACTTCAAAGAGGCAGATGTAAAGGTACTGCAAACAGGAGACAGCTCTTATGAGAGTCCAGTTGAGTTAGTACAGAAAGGCAGCACCCACTGTTCTTAACTGTGTTATCCACTTGTACAAGAAACATAGAAATAGATATATTTCAGTGTACCTTCTACATTCTGTGGAAGATGTCTTCAGCAATCTATTCCATCGTGCTGTAAGGGGAATTATTTCAGCTTGAGAGGTTAGAAGGAAACAGTTTGTCATTGCCTCAATATTTTAATGGCTTTTTTTTTTTTTTTTTTTTTTTTTTTACTGTGCATTGTGACTTTCCTTGGAAATGATATCAAATCAAATAATGTGTAAGTGCCTATAGAATTTTGTTATTCTTTGATTATATTTCTGATAAACACAGGAGGGCATGAAAGGCAAGCCTACATTCTGAGTAATTTATCGTTTGACTGAGGAAAAAAAATTGTCCTCTAGGTAATGGAATTAATTCAATGTAATCCTGTTGGCATTAGATCATTTGTTAATATCGAAAAGTAATAATAATAATAATGCTATGTTGGAGACCATCTTTAGGTATATTGTTATCATACTGGGCACAGCATCAAAGTCATCTCTAAAGTCCATAGTATTGTAGTTTCCGCACTTCACCCATATTCACCCATATTGGTTGTCCCCCGATGCAGTTACAGACATTGGGTGACTAGAGAAGAGGATAAATGTCCTTTAGAAGGGAAGACTGTTTTTCCAATTGAGTATTGAGCCCCATCTGTAACGAGTACTATCTGATAAGAATCCTTTGCAAACATACATTTTTTTCTACAATATACTCCAGTTTAAATTACAACCATATAAACTACCTATGCCTATCCCCTACATGCTTCTAAATTGTCTTTCCAAATTTCAGAACTTTTAATGGAACTGCTATTGATCACAATTCTATTGTTTGTGATAATTTTATATCCAGATATGGTATACTAAAAATCAGACTGTCTATTGGGAATGGATTTTCTTCTTAACAGAACCCAACTGTAATGGATGTCATAAGGTTTGCTGCAGTGCCCACACTTTTATTGGAAACTCTTGTCTGGCTAATTCACATAATATGTTTCTTCTTTTGTAACCAGTGTGGGAATCCCCCGTGAATTTACTGGTGTGTGTTATGGGATTTGTAGAGATGTGTGAAAGAATGAGGACAAGATGTTCTGGAGCCTGATCCATGTGATACATAAAAATGACTTCACAGGAATATTTAACTCAGTTTCACATATTCCACTTCTGTTAATTGTGTAATACTCCAATGCCCAATATTTTTATTTTATGATGTGTCATTCTATTAGTTACTTTTCTCATAGTTGTAACTAAATGCCTGTGGAAGCAACTTAAGAGAAAGAAGTATTGACTTTGGCTTAGGGCATAAAATGGACCATCATATTCCAGAAGGTATGATGTACTCTATGGCAGTGGGAACATATGGCTTGGACTCTTCACTTTTCATGGGCTAGGAAAGAGGGGAAGTTTGTGTTGAGTTAGAGACAGGTTGTAACTCAGTGCCTACTCACTGTGACCCACTATCTCAAACTCTATCCTGTCAAAGTGTCTCAACCTCCAAAGCAGGTCCATCAGTTAAGTGCCAAGATTCAAACTCCGGAGCATGTGTGCAATATTTCAGATTCAAACTACAACAGTCTCTCCTTGGTCCCAACAGGCTCATGGCCATCTCATGGTGCAATTTTAATCAGTCCCAACAACATTCAAAAGTTTAAGGCCTTAAATCTCTTCTGAGACTAAAGACAGAGTGCTACCTGTGAGTCCATGCAACACTAAAAGTCAACTGCCATGGTTCATACACACACACACACACACACACACAGATATATGTATATGTGTATATACGTACACATATACATATACATATATAAACACACACAAATACACACACATACACACTCATACACACATATACACACATGTATATATGTATGTACACACACACAAAATATTCTAACTATTCCTGATTATTTTATATGATCAAGGAACCAGCACTATGTTATTCTCTGCTTATGTATTCACCTTCTTTTTTCTTTTAAAAACTTTCCTTTAAAATGAAACTTTTTTCAGGTGAGTTTGAATGTTGTATATATATCCAAATGCTTGTGTGATCTTGCCATCTAGGTGCCTTTACTATGATCCAGAGCTGAGTGAAGATTTTCCAAGCATCTTTCAGTTTCAGTCATGTCCTCGAGTATCATTCTTCAGCAGGAGTACTCTTTTATGTTGTATGAAAAGGAAAGAACAAGATCACAAATCAGTAACCAGGTGTCCCTTCTGGCATTGTTGCCTTCGGCCAAGGCAGAAGTAAGAATATTTCCGATGTCTGCCTAAGGAAATGAGTGAGGACTTCTTGTTTTCTGGATCCTTACTCTAAAGCTGACTGCTTCAACCTCTTGTTTTCATTTTGATGTTCCTAGGGGTTGTATAACCGCTGGAGTTAAGTCCTACAGAGAAGTCCTTAGGTTGTGGCAGGCATGCCATTGATGACGACTGTGAGGCTTTTGTGCTTTTCTGTTCCCTTTGATTCCCGGCCCATGAGGTGAATTGTTGTCCCTTGTCTTATAGTTCTGCAATCTGTTGCCTTGCCACAGCCACAGCCCACTGAAAATAATCGATCTTGTTTTGGGCTCTCGAAATCTTTGAGCTAACAGAAAGTTGACTAAGATGTATATGTTAGAGTGTTCATGAATCATCTGCCTTTAATCCCAGCATTGGGGAGGCAGAGCCAGACAGATCTTTGTGAATTTGAGGCTAGCCTGGTATACAGAACAAGATCCAGGACAGGCACCAAAACTACACAGAGAAATCCTGTCTTGGAAAAAAAAAAAAAATGTTCATGAATTAAAGGAGAAAGCTTTCCAGGTCAAAAGTAAACAATATGAATGACAGAAGAATAAGCTAGCATTTAGAATATGATACAAAATATAAAATAAAATCTCAGTCCCTACTAATAAAACAACTGAATACATAATTAAGAAGGAGGCATAAGAAAAACATGTGTGCAAGAATTCTAAGATATTGTTTCCATAACAATGCCCTAAATGTGATAGAACATAACTCCTACCCACTTTAGTTCTGGGTACACAGAGGATTCCGTATAACACGTGCTATTCAGAAATGACAGGGCGTAATCGATACCTTGAAGAAATCAACATAAGGAATGTTGCGTCAGTCATATGGTCAAGGCCAGTATCAGTATAAGGCAGAGTGATTAGATGCACTAGATATGATATGAAAAAATGGCATTTTACATCTCTAATTTTCCTCTCCAAGACACTGCATTATAGTAATCATCATGAAGAAGCCTTGGGGCAAAAGCCAATTGAGGGACATTTTACAAAATGCCTGCCTAGTACTTCTCAGATGCTGTCAAATTTCCTCAGAAACGAGAAACTTTCACAAGGCTAGAAAAGCAGAGATGTGAAATCTACACATAATGTTATAGATTGGATGGAATCCTGCAATCCCAAAAGGGGTTAAACCATTTTTAAAACATTGAAAATATAGGCGTAGTTAATAACAATAAATAAATGCATTATAACCCATATATCTCACATGTTCATGACATCAATGATAGTAATGACTAAATATGTGAGTTGGTACTTATGGAATTGTCTGGTCCTTTCATGATTTCTTGTCATGATAAATATCACATTATTTTCCTAAATAAAATACAATTTCATTTAAAATAAATAATATTCTAGGAGAACTTTTGGACATATAAGTAAGGTGACAAGAATTTTATTAGGAGTTATGGCCTCATGTCAGTCTAAAATCCTTAGTGCACAGGATGCCATCTGCTTCTCTTTAGTTCATGTTCCACACTGGGATTCAGCACTAAAGCTATTCTTGTCATTTAGGAATCTCTCAATTTGAATTTCAGAGGAGATCTCACCATGACTTCTTATATTCAAACTTTCTTCACAGGCATACATTTTGGGATATACTTCACCTTCAAAAGATTTGTTAGCAAGTCTGTGGATTTTCTCTACACAACATGCCTCTGCAGAAGGGAAACATAGCCAGAAGAATAAAATAAAACAATAAAAAGATGATTGAATCAATTATCTATCTTTCAATCACAGTTGCACAAAATTTACAAGATTTGCCATCTTTTCTTGTTCTAGGATAAGAGATGAAACACAAGTCTAATTAAAATATTCTACTTCAGGATTGTAGAAATAGCTCTGCAGTTAATGGTACTTGCTGCTCCTTCATAGGACCCACATTCAGGCCCTAACATCCCAGTTAGGCAGTTCACAATTACCTGTATCTCTACCTTTTTTACCTCTGTAGGCACCAGCACTCAAATGCACAATCACCTGCCCCACACACTAATATACTCAAAATTTAAAATAGTGGAAGTACATCCTGCCAGATTTGGTGGCACTTATTTTAACTCCAACAATTAGGAAACAATGTGGGTAGGTTTCTATGAGTTTGAGTTCTGTTTAGTCTACATAGTGAGTGTCCCAGTCTCTGCTAGAACTACATAGTGAGTCTCTCTCTCTGTCTCTGTCTCTGTCTCTCTGTCTGTCTGTCTCTTCTTCTTCTTCTTCTTCTTCTTCTTCTTCTTCTTCTCTCTCTCTCTCTCTCTCTCTCTCTCTCTCTCTCTCTCTCCCTCTCTCCTCTCTCTCATGTGTGTTTGTGTTCAACACAGTAAATCTTTTTTTTAAAATAAAAATATATTCTATTCCCTTATCTAGCTGTGTTAGTGGTCCCATTTTTCTCTCCTGGTTGCTGTAGTTACTCCATGTTTATACTCTGATCTGAAGAACTTGTGAACTGGTGGTCAGAAAGGATAGAACATTGTAACAGACAAACTACTACTCTCTGTTCTGAGATTATGTTTTTCTGTGTCTCTCAAAAATGACAAGGAAGCTACACCCATAATATTGCAGTGTTTTAACTACTTACATAATCTGAACCAAGACAATACCAATGGACATGCCAACACAGGATGAGAAAATCTCACCATGCCCAACCTCTAGACAGAGAACTATTGGAAACTAATGAATGCTGACAAGTGGATAATTAGCTTCTTCCAGGGGTAAGTGTTCTAACAGATCATCTAATATACTGGTGAAATTATTAAGGCCACTCCACATAGTTAAAAGGGAGGTTTATTTTGTGCGGTAACTTACAAATGAAGGGATAGGTTGTAGGGTCTGGCAAAGGTATGGCGCAGTCCGGCGGTGTTCTCTGGAGAACTCTGTTCAATCTACCTCCTGTGTCCAGCGTTCCAGAACCAAGAGAGACCTCTCCTCTGCATCCTTGGTCTTCTGGTTCCTCCCTAAGCCCTGCCTTGTGGGCATAACCATTACTGAAGCCTCAATGGGGCTTGGAACTTCCAGGCCAATGCTGGGATGGCTACCCACTACACTAAATACAAAGTGGTCAGCCGTGAAATAGTATACACATAAGCAACACTTAATAGACTCCTCAGGTTGTGTTTATATATGCACAAAAGACATGTAGCAATAATAAAAAGGAGAATAAGAAAAAGAGGTTAACAATATAAAGACCCCATGGGAGGAGTTAGATGGAGAAAAGGGAAAAAGATGTGATGTAATTTTATTTTAATTAAAATTAAAACTATATAAAAAGAAAAGACAGTCTATTCATTTAACAAAATAACGAACATATTTCTATTAGCTTCAATGATAAAATGTAGAAGTAACTATGGAGTCAACAAGAAACTATACTACAAGATAAGAAGAGATTAAATGTAGATGAGTTTTAGTACCATTTTGTCCAAGGTTTGCTGCAAAGGAACTAGTTAATTTCTGATTTTTCATTGGCTTCATTAAATAATAACTAAATTGATATAAATTCTTAGAATGTGTGTTTTTTAAATTTTTTTTCTTGCCAACCAGAGGTCCTAATACAACACAGACTGAATAATGTTTGAATTGAGTGCTGAGGAAAATGTGACCATATGTGTATGCATGGGAAACTTTCCATCCTTCCCAGGAAATAGAAAAAAACAGCATTTATTCATCTTATTTAGAAAATATAGCAAGAATTTAAGTGATTGCATCATTACGAAATTGAATAAACCCATCTCAACATATGTAGGTGTTTATCACAGCTTATATAATATACTAACAGAAAGGGAATTTTGGAAAATGGCATATTATCTTAAAGTTAAAAGGGAGCCTTGACAAAAGAGTGATGATTGCCTAAGACAATAGTAAAATAAAATTGTAGTAGTCAGTCCTGAAATGTTGAACAATAAAGGTAAAATAGTTCAGTATTAAAATCATAAAATGCTTTCTTTATATTAATTAAGTGTCAAACTTTTCATGTAACATTAGCCAGGGGACAAATTACACCTAACTTTGTCTTTCAAGGATCAGTTTAAATTAAATCTGAGTAAGATTCTAAGGTCAAGTCTATGAATTAAGACCTTTGAAAATAATCTTATTACTACCATGGCTACAAAGAGAATGACCTCATTCTCCTAACAGGATGTAGTTTCTTAGACACTAGTCAGGTGCTCCTGGAATTACAAAATTGCTAGTTTTATCATATGCATACAAGATAAGAGAAGTATATTTCATTCTTGCAATTTATTCTTAAATATATACAATGTATTAAGTAGAAGTATTTAGATTTGGAAACTGGTATAAAATTGCAAATGTATATTAATTTCTCCATGCAAGTTAATTCATTTTATGATTAGTGGTGGGCCAAAGTTCAATGTTAATGTTTACATAACAGACCTTTGACCTTGTCATTAGGACTTCAATAGAGTATAAGATACTTGATTATTGTGGGAACTCAGTCAATTTTTTCTCTGTCCTGTAGAATGTCTGACAGTTTCCTCTGTGAAGCAGGAACCTGAAGGACCATCTTGCCTTGCAAAGTTCAGTGGCCACCTTTCTATGGGTCCTGCATGTCCAGTTGATACAACATTTTGTCAAGCAGTCAAGGCAAGAACAGTTTCTTGCCCAAATGGCTATTTTTGCCAAGAAGATACACTCCACATGGAGTATCTTTGATGTCCATCTTTCTCTTTGAAATAAATTGGTGCAGCCAGGAGCAAATGTGTCTTACTATCCAGAAAGTGTAAGCTTTTAAAACATTTTAAATGTCATATTCTGTTTGTCTTTGAAGTGTTTGAAGATTGCCTACCTAATTGAAATATATCTGTGTATACCTAGAAAACTTAACTAACGTGACTATAAGTTTGATTATCATAGATGACTAATTATTAATCTGTACTTCTCAACTATACAATACAATTTCAAATGAGTTACACAAAATATTTTAAACAAGAGTAGAAATATACATACAGTATAACAAAATTAAGATTAAATTTGTATCAATAAACTAAAATCTATAGCAACATTAAATATTTATCTTTTATTTCTATATCATACCCACTTTCATCTTTTAGAAAGAGATTGACTACGGTCAATGACAATTTGTAGCCAATAACCTAAACAAAGACAAATATCCATAATCTATTCTGGGGGAATGTGGGCATAGTTTTCTAGGCTACTTCCTGATGACAGAGAGTGCTAGTAATCTTATGGGGACACAAAGAAAATGTCAGGATTATGGTTAAATCCTGACTGGAGTAGTCTGTGAGGCTGTATTCTCTGAGCCAGTTACCTTGAAGTTGATTTTGGATGTTGCATGACCTGGGCCATGGTGTCATTGGAGACCTTTCAGGGGATCTTGGCAGGTCAAACCATGTTAGCCTGGAAGCAATCCACAGGTTCTCATCTTCTATGGAAACAAAAGCAGAACCTCTTTTCCAAAGCAATGTATCCTTAGACACAAATTTTGAAATCAAGATATCTTTAAAGTATACATACTGATTTAACTCAGCAGCTTTGAGCAGACTCAATCAAATGTCTCTCTGCAGTTAAAAATCCCAAAGAAAATATAATCCAGACTCTTTGTGCAATATCCTTCTTTACATGGCTTATTTTTTTTATTACCTGCACTGTCTCTTTAACGACTTTATTTTTAAAAACTATTTCTTTATATAACTGTTTATATTCATTTTCTTCTCTCTTCTAAGCCTACATACATTTTTACACACACTTCAAACCCTTTAAAGCCTTATTCCATCTGAATCTGCCTTATTATGAATCTATTGTTTTAAACTGCAGTGGTCAGTACTGAACCAGCTGCAGCCTTGGCTGCTGACTCCACCCATCTCAGCCCTTCAACATGGTGGAGATAACTCACCACCAGCTCTGGGGGCCTCGCTGTCAGCTGACTCTGGGAGGCAGTGGGTCTATGCTTCTAAGCTGTGTGTAACCCAGAAACCTTTTTTTTTTTTTTTTTTTTTGTCTGTACTAGCAAAGGCTAAATCCACCAGGCACCACAATGTGTGGCTTGGAGACGCCTGTGTGTACTGTGGCGGGAATCCGCAACCATGCCACTTAGCACATGGCTGCTGCCAGCCAGCTCCATCTCACAGACAGCTGTCAGGAGACGAATTTACACTGCTGCTGGCATGAGACTGTGAGACTAGGAAACTCAGTGTGGCTCCGTTTTTTGTGCATTCAGAATCTTTAAACTTTCTTAGGTCTATATGGCTCTGTGCTAGACGGTGAGCACCATTACACAAATTTTAAAATTCTGACATATTGTCCCTCTAAGGCGAACAAATTATTGTAGGGATAAGAGATAACAGTTCTTCCTTTACTGTACATTTAGGAAGGGCTTTCTGCTGCCCCTGCGTAACACCTATAGTGCTAGTTAGGGCAGTGAGGCTCCACAGATGAGGAAATGAATGGCCTACCAGAGGTAACCTCTGCAATTAGGAAATCTGCTGAGATCAATTAAGGCTGGGTTATAAATGGAAAAGAGTTACTTGTGTCTGTATTTTTGCTGCCCAGAATTGAACTTCAGAGAGATCACTTCAGGTAGGAACCAATGACCTGCAAAAAATGTACTTGAGGCTAAAACTGCCTTGACTGGTCACGATAATCTTCTCAGTCATAACTCTTTGATTTAGCCCCCCATTGAGAATCACACTGGCTCAAATACTGGAGAGTTTGCTAGGAAAATGATTCAATAAATAAAAAATTAAAGTAATACCTTCACTTAAAACAAAGATGAAAGAAGTGTGAGGGCACATTAAAAAGGCATGTGATGAGAGGTATTTTAACTTTATTAGCAGACAAGAAATGGGCTGGATGATTTTAAATGGATATAATGATTTCTAAGATGCAGACAGTAACTCTGTTTTTATTTCTCTCCATTTAAGAAAATAAGGCACACTATACTTAGAATACCTGATAACATTTTAAAGTCCTCTTGTGTGTATTATCACCAGAATACTGTTATTTCATAGCTAGTGAATGAGTGCTCTATCGAATCATTTATACAAAGCCCTAACACTTATGTGAATTTATGATGAGAAGACATTCTTCCTTCATATAACCTAATATCTCACGTTGTGCTAATAACTTATTTGTCATTTATTAAGCTTTTGTAACATGATAGTAGGAAACGGCAGTTAATTAAATAAATTTGTTTCATTTGGTGGTTGCAAAAGTCTGCTGAACCCTTGACTACTTTTTCTCACAAAGACATGTTCTATATCTTATTCCTTTCAGAATGAAGACATTTCTTCTGATTGGAATTTTTCTATAGTCCCACATATTAGTTACTTTTCTATAGCTGTGATAAACTGTCAAGACCAAAGTCAACTGAAGGAAGAAAGAATTTATAATTTCAGAGAAGGAGTACAGAATGGCCGTGGAGGCATGACAGACAATAGGGGACAAGAAAGGAAGCAGTAACTTCTGCAGCTGTGACTATAAACAAGAGACAGTAAACTGGCAGTGAGATGTGGCTAAAGCCTTTCAAAGCCACCTCCCACCCACCTCCCCCGGCCCCTCACACCCCACACCCCACCCCACCCTGATATGCTTCCTTCAGCAAAGCTGACCTTTCTAATGTTTTACAACTTGCCCAAATAGTAGCCACAACTCAGGGACCATGTGTTCCAATATTGGAGCCTAAAACACTCCTTGTCAAAATATTTACTGTACTTCATGAAGTAAATATTTTCTTCAATTTTGAAAACTAAGAACCCAAGCCATATGCCTAGTGAATCAATATAGAATCCCATGATTTGATAAACGTGATAATGTAAAGTATTCCTGTTTTTTTTTTTGTTTGTTTTTGTTTTTGTTTTTAATCCATGACCAAAGAAACATAGAGATTTCCATTTCAGTGCTTTAGAAACTGGCTTTTTGCTAAAAGCATAACAGAAGGAAGGATTCCTAAACTCTAAGGAGGTCCAAGAAGGTGACTGAACATTTGATTATTATAGAAGAATATGTCTTGTGTCCCCCATGTAATGTTAAGCAAATCTCAACAATTTGTAAATTAAAAATAGGTTCACTTAGTAACCTGGCTTCACCTGACTTAGGTTTAATATAAAAATATACCACTTTTTATATATTTACATAAGAGTTTCTCTATTTTGCAAAAACAAACATATTTGTTTCTATTGCAAATTCATATGCTAGAGATTTCAGAGGGCCTTCCAAACAAGATCACCTATTTAGGAGATAGAGGATTGGATATGACACTATGTGTTAGATCAACTAATTGTGAACATGGACACAGTTACATAGAAAAATAAATGCTGTCATATATGGATATTAGTAGAATATATTTCTTATGTTAATTTCAAGAGTTTATGAATAGATTGTAGTATTTAAGTTGCACAGAGTCACATATTAAATGCTTCCATGTATCTCTGTCCCACCCCTCATTCACAGTAGTACAAATATCATTATCTGTTATAAATTCCATTCCAAATATATCATCTGTCAATGCAGAAACATATTTTTAAATGAATCTCCATTTATAAATGCAAGTTTTTCTCTTTCTTATATCCGTATGTAATTTTTAATGATATATGTGTCTGTGAGCTTGCATGCAAAGTAGGGAAGCAAACAGAAAAAAGAATATTACTTATGTTTATTTTCTATTTAGCTTCCCAGAAATAAAGCTTCCTTAAATAAAATATGTTTCCTTTTACTAACATCATGGTAATTTCCTCCTTTGTAGGCAGGCAGATATTTCTTTAAAATACCTTCAATTATCATTTTTAAAAATAATCCTGAATAATATAAAAACTGCTATGTTCTGGTGCTATTTATGTATGATGTGATTTTTCTGAGTAATCTCTTTCTTCTGTTTTTATTAGTTACCCTTTCTTCATCTACTTATCACAAACATATAAACATAAGCACATATTCCTCATAAATGATGTGAACTTTTCAAAATTTATAATTGATAAATATGCCTTTTAAAAATAAATGTTATGATAATATGAAATGCCATTAGTTCTACAGTAAGAATAAAGTTAAACAAGGCTTATTTACATAATTTATATTGGGAATTTCAGAAACTATTCACCACTTTGAAAGCAAATTGAAACCAAAATTTAGTGAGTTCAGTATTTGTTATCTATGTCTATAATCTCAATAAATGTCTTGTCATCTAATTACTTATTTTCATCAAAATTAATAGTGATAAGTATATTTGACATTTAGTTTTGATATGCAATTCAAGTGAAGAATTATGCTCTTCAATGTATTTAACTGTTTAAATCTCTAGTTTTCCTATGATGTACATGGTTTTCTTATGAGCTGAGCACAAATATTCACGTCTTCCAGGTTCCCAATAGTGGTTGCAATAGGACCAGAATCCTGAAGTTCCGGCAACCATAATTGCCTATATGCTCAAACTATTATGCAAAATAAACATTCCCTTCCTCAACTGCTTTTCTCAATGATTTTTGTCACAACAAAAATGAGACAAATAACTAACACATCTAATGTTTGGATTTAGGCTTCTAAATATTAATGGATGATATGCTTTAATGTGTCTAGGAGCTCATGTATGAGGCCAGCTTGTTAACTTTAGAATGAAACCAAATCATTTGAAAGAGAACCTCTTATTATTAATTTCCTATAAAGTTAATAAAGGGACTAATTAAAATAGAAACACCTTGATTATGATCCAACATATTTACATTTTGTATTTATAGTAAAAATGGTGACCTCTTAGCTTCTTGTTCGGCATATCAAAAAAAGTTCAAATGTGCATACTTACATTAGTCCCTTCTAAAATGTTTGGAAAGCAGTGCTGTGCGTTCTATTTGTGATCATCTGGACCTAGTTTTACTCTCCAGCATGCATCACATTGCCTGATAGAGCTCATCAATAAAGTCTGAATGTTCCTTACTATTCTGTGAGTCTCACTAATGAGGAACTTCCAGGTCATTGACAGTGGTTTTAGTATTCTCCCATAACATTAGTGCTTAACTTAGTCTGCAATTCAATCTCATATTTAGTTCCTTTTAATCTACTCCTAGACTTATTAGTTGAATTGATAATAGGAGTTAAAGTAAATACTGATTTATCATTCTTTTTACTATTTTTACTATGCAATACCAGAACCTTATATATGTAAGCCAATGCTCCATCACTTACCAACACACTCAGTACTTCCCAAACAGACTTTTAATTGAGAAGTTGGAGTGCTAATTTCATATATATGTTCACAATTTCTGACCATCTTTCTTTACAATATTTTAATAAATCCCACTATAGTATCTTTACTTTATTGTATTTTAATATTTTCCTTTCCTGTATTTTTCTAGATCCTTAAATACTGAAAAAGTTTACTTCATTGCATATTCCAGTTTTTGGTAACTTATTTCTCATCATCATCAATGAACAGAAAATTTGAAAAAATTGTTAAGATACACTAAGTGTAATAATACACACCTACAATCCTAGCATACTGGAAGCTGAGGCAGTATGATCTCAGATTTGAGACAATAGCAAGACAGTGTCTAAGAGACCACAAAAATAATAACAAATATAAAAGACAAAACCAGATCACATCTACCAGATCATTTTTTTCTGTAAATCAGAAACCTCCATTGATAAAGAGTATACTGATGAATATATTGTTTTTAATTATGAAGTTCAGTGTGGCCTTTAGAAGTGACAACATTGAAGGCAGACAATTCTGAAGTTTAACTCTGGGGTTTTCAATCTTTATTTGTGAACCTAGACTCTCTGAGCTAACTCTTCCAATTTTATTCTTTTCAATAAAACATGGACCATAAGGTATATCTCCTTGGCTTTCTGAAATGATTTTATTTAATAACGAGATGCAATAATGGAACATATGTCTGGAATAACACAAATGTTTAATTAATCTTTGCAGTTGATAATTGTACTGCATGAATTCAAATGCAATGTTTCTTCTTATAATTATGAATAATTTGAGTATGATCTCACAAACATATTTCTAAAGTTGGGGATTTAGCTCAGTGGTAGAGTGCTTGCCTACCAAGCATAAGGCCCTGGGTTCGATCCTCAGCTCTAAAATAAAATAAAATAAAATAAAATAAAATAAAATAAATAAAGTATTTGTTCCTTAGGTTATTCCTTGTTTTATATGTTAATTCTTAGAGTCTTCACTTTCATACAACTCCAGGCTTTTCCTGTGTTTGTTTTTTCTTTGCAAATGTCATTTTCCAACTAACTACCAGTGGAAAAATTAAAATATTGTTAAAACTGGACAGTTCATTTCAGTATATCTTGTGGGTAGCATTTTACCTGGATTCACATAGCAAGTGCACCTGGCTGTGCAGGAAACATAGATCACTTACTAGAATTTTACTCTATGGTGATTGATCACACATATTTTGTACAAAGGTTTTGTTTTATGCAAATACGTCGTGTTATTTTTTCCACTTCAAGTGTTCATTTTTGATATTGCTATCATTTTGTTTCATATGCTTTCTAGGTACGCTTTCAAATTCTATGCAAGTAACATTTCATTAAAAGAAAACGTCACCCTATCAAACCCAGCAACTGAGAAAATCCAGTTTTCCTTTGTGCTGTACTAAAATGAGAAAATGTTTTCTGAGCAGCTAACAGACTTAATATGAAAGTTCACTGTGGCTCAGCAGGGTCTTTTTCCATGTTGTGATGTTTTTGCATCTTATAGCAAAACTTCTGTTTGCTTGTGTGAAGGAGGGACTACTGGAGGATCACGTTCCAGCTGGTAAATGCTTCACTCACAGGCTTTGGGCCAGAAATCATCAAATGTTGCACTCAACCTAACCACAGGAGGCTAGCTATGTGAAGGGAGCACATGGGGGCTTGCCTACTGAGGTTTGTCTCCGCTACAGTAATAGCCATCCCATTTATGTTTTATCTTCCTTCTACTTTTGTTTGGTAAAGTTTTTACCAAGATAAGGACTCCATTTCATTTCTTTCCCCAAATCTGTTGTAAGGTTCAAATTATATATATTTTTCTCCAATTCTGTAATTTAGTGAACAAATCAATTGATTTTGTCATCGTAAATCTTTCTCTGACTTCTTTTCCAAGCACATTAATATATCACTAGATTTGGTTTGCTGATATTTTGCTTAGGGATTTTGTATCTTTTTTTTTTAAACAAGATAATGGGGTTGATATTTTACATGAAGTGACATCCTATAAGATTTTAATACCAAAGTTATGTAGACTCAGAATAAGATTTTTCTGTTATTTTTCTCTGTACCTTGTAGAGCTGGAACAACTAGGTATTGTACCGTTCCTTTTTTTTTTTTCCTTCCATTTTTCAAGACAGGATTTCTCTGTGTAGCTTTTTGAGACTGTTCCTGGAACTCACTAGACCAGGCTGGCCCCAAACCCACAGAGAATCACCTGCCTCTACCTCTGCCTCCTGAGTGCTGGGATTAAAGACATGCGCCACCACTGCCCGGCCTGTGCTGTTCCTTTAAATGTGGAATACTTGACTATCATAATTAAATCACCTCGGAGAAGAACTTAATATCAAATTGTACTTTTAAAGCAGACAGCAGATTCTTCCTACGTTTCATTAATTTACTTTTAGTAACAAGTTTTTTTTTTTTTTTTTTTAATCACTACAGCCATTGTATTCCATGTATTTTAAGTTGGATTTAATATGCTTCTGTGTCCGAAATGAGTTGGGAACTTAAGGTGCTTGTTCTTCTTGTTACTGGAACCAGCTGTGCTGTTTTGTTCTGAGCCAGCACAGCAGTGTGTTCCAGACAATGTTTTCCGCGAGATCCTTGAGTTTTCGTACAGTTCTTTGTTTCACACTTGTTGTTTTTCTTCCTGTGTATTTAAGGTTAATATTTGCCTTTTTGTTTCTTTTCACTTAATTTGTCATTTTACTTTAACATTTCTCATTTATCTTTAGACATCGGTGTTTTTGATGTGCAGTTAAAATGAATGCAGAGCTTTATATTACTTTTAAAATATTCTGTATAATATCTGTTGTCTTTTAAATAGTTTGTATTTCCCTCTTTAATCATCATTTTACTTGTTTCCTATCATTCTTTAGACTGAAGAAGATTTGGAAAGCTTTATCCGTAATGGAAATTGACCAAGGGATTCAAATAGTAATAAAAATTAATACCATGTATTTTTCTAACAAATCACAAGTTTAATTTCTGTTTATCACTTTGTAATTACTATCTAACTCTTATTTTTCCTATGAAATTATATTTTAAAATCATAGGTACTGACCATGGCTGCCTCTGTTGCTACCCCCATTTTCCTGCCATACCTCTCCTGTATGTTCTGAGCTCACCTGCTGACCTACTATGATAAAGTTTCACAAGCAGATAATAAAAGCTACTGAAGTCCTTCTGATGCAGTACTCAGCTTTACAGCAGCTGTGGTCAGTGACTCTTGCAGGAAATGATAGTTCCCTCTGATGAGGAATTCAGCTTTGCAGCAGCTGTGGTCACAGTATCTCTCGATGGAGATAATAATTCCCTCTGAGTTCTCCTGATAAGGGCTGTCTATCCCAGGCTTCAGATACTCTCATTTGTTTCATAGAAAAACAAATCGTCACTCACCAAAATGGACTTAACCTTAACAATGCTTACCTTGAAGAGCTAGGTCCTCCTGTGTGTCTCATGATCACATACACAATTCAATTTATATGACATAATGTATAGATGATCCACTCTACATAATGTTGATTATCCACTGCCTAGAATTTCAGGAAGTGAGAGAGTCTGGAGTGGGAATCAGACATGTACAACATTTCTAAACGAATGTGAATTCCACTTTTCTGTAAGTAACATAATGACTACTATGCTATTCGGAAAACTTAATTGTCTATTTGCCCAAATCTAGAATCATCTGAGGTGTGGTCTCTGAGAATGTCTTGACTAACTGAGGTTGAAAGACCTGCCCACTGTTGGTGGCAATATTCCTTAGGTTGGAGGTCCTCAACTATACAAGAATAGAGATAGTGATCTGAGCACTAGCGTGCATTAAATGCTTTCTGCTCCTATTGTGGGTGTGTTGGGACCAGTTGTTTCAAGTTTCTGCCTCTTGTATCTTCCTTCAATGATGGACTGTTACCTGGAACTGTGAGCCAAGGAAACTCTTCCTTAAGTTTCTTTATTCAAGGGAGTTTATCACAGCATCAAGAAAGCAGACTAAGAATCAGATTCTTCTCACATTCTCATACACACAAACGCACACACACACATACACACACACACACACGCATACACACACACACACACACGCACACACATGCACATACACACACATACACACACAAACACACACGCACACACACATGCACACACACACGCACACACATGCACATACACACACATACACACACGCACACAAACACACACACACAAACACACACGCTCACACACATGCACACACACACGCACACACATACACACAGTGTTTTACAGGCTCACAATTTTACTGAATTTTTATCTCTCAAAGTATTTTGAATATTTTGAAATATATATGCTATTGCTATGAATAGATAACTCATGGTTTTATTGGCCTTTGCATAAAGTATACTACTAAGAACACAAGCTGCTAGTTTGTGTATTATGAATTAACCTTTTAAGGAAGTCAAAGAACTGAATTGTATTGTAAATTTTATGTAGTTAACATGAAAGAATGTAGCAGACAATTGAAAACATTCATACTCAAAACTTAATTTGGCATGTTTGACACTAAATAAAATATTTCTTAGAGATATGTGTAGAAAACCTTTTTGTTATTTTCTCGAACATAATTTCCATTTAATAAAGTTGCATTAAGTTCTTAAGTTTTTGCTAATTTAA
Source organism: Onychomys torridus (assembly GCF_903995425.1). Classification (NCBI taxonomy): domain Eukaryota; kingdom Metazoa; phylum Chordata; class Mammalia; order Rodentia; family Cricetidae; genus Onychomys; species Onychomys torridus. Next base: position 45,071,426 of record NC_050459.1, read on the forward strand.
AATATAATTAATATTAGACATTCATTCCATGAGAGATTGAATCAATATAAAGATTATGTATTTTTAATAAAAACTAAAAAAGATAAATACCACAAATATCTTATAATATATATATATATATATATATATATATACAATAAATTTAATTTTAATTTACAAAAGGAATAATTTCATACAAAACTAAAAACTAAGTTATGTATACTTAAGTAAAAATAATGATCATATTTATAATGATAATTTTAAATATTAATAAGCAAGTATCTATGCAACATAGGTTTCTGATAATGTGATGCAGTTAATTATTAAATGATAAGCATATGTTGATATCATTCAGATCAAGTACTCATAAGGAAACATTTTAAAATCTAACCTTTTAAGAAATTCTTCTGGAAGCAATAATTGTCTGTGTTTATATTTATTTAGTTTATCAACTAAATAGGAATGTTTGAGAAAACTATGCAACATTATCTATCAATTGATTTTGCTATATGTTATATTTATTTATTTATTATTTTTAACAATTCAAGTTACTAAATTAGCACATCTGCTGTCTAAATATTTTCACTGATGTTATGTAGAAACTGAAGTTGTTTCCACACATGAAAAATAAAGTATCACCTGTTTCTGGTCAGTTAACTGAACTAGTAATTATTATTGGACATGTGCTGTGGATATTTTTTTGCATAAAGAATTCCCCAGTGAAGCTTATTGTAGAGTTATCAGCAGGAAGTTAACAACTGGGGTGTTGTTGGGAAGAATGTCATAAAATTTGTGTTTACTGCCAGATGGAGAAACAGATATGTGTATAACACAATAAAAAATAACTACACAATTCCAAGGCTTCTCAGGGTCATAATCTATGAAGTCAAGGTTTGAAAAAATCATGTTTTCCAAGCCAACATACTCTTTAAAATTGTGGATTTTGGTTTACTAGCCAATATTTTTACTTCAAAATACTTTTTAATTCAAATGGTACATTTAGAACTATCACTTGGTCATATACACTTGATATTTTTATATCATATGAAAAAATAACTGGTAACTCAGAGAAAGAGGCTGTGATAGAATGCTTTTATTTTACCCCCAAAATAGAATTCAATAAAAATTGAAATGGTTAAATTCATTGTTTTACTTGCTAAAATGTGACAATAAAGTTTATTGTAAATTATGTATTTTTTCCTACATGTACATACACACACATGCATACATGCAGTTAATTCATAATTATTATTTTAGACATAGGTACCACACTTATATGTACATGTTGATATACAGACATACATATAAATAAATAATAAAATTATCTTATCAACAAGAAATGAGTTTTCAAAAATCAAAGTGACATTAATATTAGTTTAGGCTCAACAGACAAATAATTCGTATTTACAAGTAGTATGTAAGTTTAATGACATGTCATTGAAACACATGAAGCAAAAGATGAAAACACGAAAGACAGAAGGCAGGTCTACAATAACAGCTGGCTACCTGATACCGTCAAGAAGTGATAGAGCATCCATACATAGAACAAATAAGGGAAAAATGAACTTAAACCACACAATAAAATGACGAGGACTAGAGGACGTTCCTCAAGCCCTATAGTAAAAACACCACAGACCTTCTGTAGATTCGTGAGTGATTATGAACATTTTTTAGGATAGAATATATCTTAAGCCACAAATTACTTTTTAAATAGACTTGTTTATTTCTTACTTTATATATGAGTTCCATGTCTGTATGCATATCTGTGTGCCATGTACATGCCTGGTGCCCATGGAGGCCTAATGAAGGCATCGGATCCCCCAGAACAGGAGTTTAAATTGGCTATGAACTGAATCTAGGACCTCTACAAGAGCCCCAAGCCTTCCTAACTCCTGAGCCATATGTCCCTCCCCCAAAATTGTTCTTTAATACGTTTCAACATAGACAAATAAATTACCTTCTCTGGTTCCAGGGGTAGAAAAGCAAAAATTTTTTACAAAAGTCCAATTGGGGGGAAGTGAGGCAAATTGTACAAACTATTGATCATATATAAAAACAAGTAATCAATATAGTAGAAACACATAACAGTTTTTAAAATGATATAAATCAATAAACTATAAAAAGCGCCAAATTTGAGCTCTCCAAAACAATGGTGAGAATTTATTGATATATTTATACTAAATATCAAGAAATATTTAAAATCAACCAATGAACATTACAACAAAGTAAATAAGCACTAACTATGAAAATAGCAGATTAATACTAAAACCATGAGATGAAGGGAAATAATAAACATTAAAATGGAGTAAATAGAGCCTACTCTTACCATATCCAATCTCCATGTTTTACTCAGGGCACTCACCCTCTGCCTATGTCCATTCTGGTAATTCCCCTAGCAGCCTGAAATCCCCACAATGCCAAGGCACACCACTGGTCACACATCCATTGCTTCCAATTAAGTCTGGTTAGTCTTGACTTCACCCTTCTCAGTTCCCAGGCTCAGTCGAGCTTGTATATCCTATGCACAGGCTGAGTCTAACCAGCCCTGTCTATGTTGTCCTTGAGGCTTGTCCCTGGCTACATAACATTTACACTGTCCTAGAACCATTAGGGAACAAGACCCTGGCCCCCACACTACAAGGCATAGCTCAGGTAGTTAAACTTGGAGGCTTGGTCAAAAAGATCCAGTTTTGGCCATTGAGATCATTCCCATTCTTCCAAATTGGAATTAACATAGAATATTGGATGGATTTTCCTATGAACTTCTCAAACCTGATTCAAAGCTAATCAAGTTTGGGCAACAACAGCATAAAACAAACAAATCCTGGACTTGACAGAAACAACCTATAATCAGAAACATGTGCCATAAAAAGTCCACATGTCCATATCTCTTCTAAAAAAAAATAGGAAAGGCCAAGAAGACAGTGTATCTCCACAAAAATCTATCAGGACTATAAAATGGTTCCCCAAAGAGCATGACCTAGATAAACTCCAGGACACAAACTTGAAAGAACAATTATAAACTTCATCAAAGAGTTCAGGGAGTTTAAAGAAGACAAAACAGAATAAGAGCAATAACAAAAAAACCAGCTCAACAAACGTAAAGAGAATAGCAATAAATTAACCAAATCAGAAATGAAAAGTAGGACATAATAACAGACACTGAGGAAATCCAGAGAATCGAGAGGTCATAGTGTAGAAACCTGTACTCCATAAAATTGGAAAATGTAAAAGAAATGGGAAATTTTATGGATAAGTACCACATACCAAAAATTAAATCATTTAAACATACCTATAACCCCTAAGGAAATAGAAGCAATCATCAAAAGTCTCCCAACTAAAAAAAGCCCAGGGCCAGATGGTTTCAGCACAGAATTCTACCAGAATTTCAAAGAAGAGCTAATACCAATACCCCTCAAACTGATCCACACAATAAAACTGAAGGGGCATTGCCAAACTCTTTTTACAGGGCTACAATTACCCTGATACCCAAACCATACAAAGATGCAACTAGGAAAGAGAATTACAAACCGTCTCCCTTATGAACAATGACGCAAAAATATTTAATAAAATACTGGCAACTCAAATCCAATAAAATAATATATAAAATAAACCATTATCAAGTAGGCCTCATTCCAGAGATGCAGAGATGGTTCAACATACAAAAATCTGTCAATGCAATCCATCATATAAAGAAACTGAAAGAAAAAAAAAAAAACACATGATCATCTCATTAGATATTGAAAAAGCCTTTAACAAAATCCAATACCCCATTGTGATAAAGGTCTTGGAGAGATCAGGGATACAAGGAACATACCTAAACATAATAAAGGCAATATGTAGCAAACCAACAGTCAACAACAAACTAAATGGAGAGAAACTCAAAGCAATTCCACCAAAATCAGGAACAAGTCAAGGATGTCCACTCTCTCCACATATATTGAATAAAACACTCAAAGTTCTAGCCAAAGCAATAAGACAACAAAAGGAGACCAAGGGGATACAAATTAGAAAGGAAGAAGTCAAACTTTCACTATTTGCAAATGATATGATAATATACATAAGTGATGTAGAATGTTATTTTAAGGTGTGTTACTTCTATTTATGTTGCATTTGTTTAACTCCATGAAGCTGTGATACTGTGCCTGTCTAAAACCCATAAAGATCCGAACAGCCAATATCAAGGCAGGAGAAAGGACAGGCAAGGCTGGCAGGCAGGAAGAATATATAGAAAGAAAAATCTTGGAGGAGAAAAGAAGTAGCCAGGGAAGGAGGAGAACTCCAGAGCCAGGTCACCCAAATACACAGCAAGACAAGGAGTAAGAGAAAGATTTGCTAAAGAGAAATGGAAAAGCCCAGAGGCAAAAGGTAGACAGGATAAGTTAAGGAAAGCTGGCAAGAAACAAGCCACAATAAGGTCGGGCATTCATAATTAAGAATAAGCTTCTGTGTGTGATTTGTTTCAGTGGTGGGCCCCCCAAAGAGAAAAAAGCAACCAACAACACATAAATGACCCCCAAAATTATGACAGGGAATTCCTACAACCGATAAACACCTAAGTAGTAGCCTTCCTGCATACAAATGATGAACTGGCTGAGAAAGAAATTAGAGAAACATTTCCCTTTACAACAGCCACAAACAACATAAGATATCTTGGGGGTAACTCTAACCAACCAATTGAAAGACCTGTATGACAAGAACTTTAAGTCTTTGAAGAAAGAAATGGAAGAAGATATCAGAAAATGGGAAGATCTCAAATGCTCTTGGATAGGTAGAACCAACATAGTAAAAATGGCAATCTTAGCAAAAGCAATCTACAGGTTCAATGCCATCCTCCTCAAAATCCCAAAACAATTCTTCACAGACCTTGAAAGAACAATGCTAAAATTCATATGGAAAAACAAAAAAACCCAGGATAGCCCAGATAATCCTGTACAATAAAAGAACTTCTGAAACCATCACCATCTCTGACTTTGAGCTCTACTGTAGAGCTACAGTAATAAAAACAGCTTTGTATCGACATAAAAACTGACATGTGGATTAATGGAAAGGGAGCAGTGATTGGTATGTGAAATGAAAAAGAAATAAGAAAAAAGAAAAAAAATAACATGTAAGTGAAAATCCATCAGAATAACAACTGATTTCTCAATTGAAATATTAAAAGGTAGAAGAAGTTAGAAAAAAATACCCATGTTCTAAAATATCACAGATGCCCAGCAAGATTATTGCACCCAGCTAAACTATCTATGGTTGCTGAGGAGAAATACAATTTTACCATGATATAAAGAGGCTAAAAGAATATGTGTCTCCAAAACAATCCTTATGAGAATACTGGAATCAATTCTCTAGAGAGAAGAGAGTGATAAGCATGGCTAAGAGAGTGTAGAGAAAAAATAACACATAAGTTCTGCTGACAGAAACACAGAATACAACAAAGAAGACAAACAGCAAAAGCAACAGTGGAATGGCAACAATCAATATAGTCCCTAGATAATATATTTAAATACAGAGAGCTTCAACTTCCCAATCAAAAAACACAGGTTTGCTGAATGGATTAAAAAGGAAAATCCATCTTTCTGTTCTCTAACAGACACTCATCTTTGCTTTAAACACAGGCACTCCTTTTAAAGTGAAAGTATAGAAAAAGAATTCCAAGCAAATGGGAACAGGAAGCAGTCAGCTGTACCTACTATAGTAGCTGGTAAATTAGACATGAAACTCAAACAACAGAAAAAGCAAATGAATTTCTCATAATCATACAAAATCATGTAGGTTAAACAACACATTACTAAGTGGGAAATCGATCAAAGAGAAATCAAAAAAGAACTAAAATAATTTTGGAATAAATAAAAATAAAAATTCAACACATTAAACCTCTAGTACATATTAAAATGCAATCCTGAGAAGAAAATTTATAGCTCTCAGCACCAATGTAATTTTAGGTAAACAAACTAATATGATTCTCTGCGATTTTTCAAACATCCTTAATATTATTTACTTCTCTCCCAAACCCTCAATGTTAGTCTTCCTTCACACTATCCACATGAAGCCCACACCCAGTTCTTTTCCAATTTCTGCTTCCTCACACCTAAGATGTCCCTCTTTAGACATCTACCTCCACTCAAATGAACTGACTTCCCTGACTTCTGCGGTTTCTCCAGGCTATACACTTTCTTCTAAAAGTTCAGATATAAAATAAGAGAGAACATCTGGTATTTGTCTTTCTTGATCTAAGTTACTTCACTCAAAATAATATTTTTTTAGTTCCACCCATTTACTTGAAAACTTTATGATTTCATTTTTCCTTATAGCTGAGTATAATTCCATTGCTCTTCCTTACAGCTGGGTATAATTCCATTGATTAGACACCATGTTTTGGTTAGCCACTTATTTGTTGAAGGAGATTTAGATTGTTTCCATTTTCTAGCTATTGTGAACAGAGAGGAAACAGACATTGCAGACAAGGTGTCTAGGGAGTAGTCTGTTCAGTCCTTTGAGCATATAGCCAAGAGTAGTATAGGTAGGTCATATGGCTGATTTATTTTCACTTTTTGATTATTTTTCACAATTTCCAGAGCAGCTGCACTCATTTACAGTTTGCCAACATTAAATGAGGGTTCCTGCCTTGATGCACCTCTTTTAGTGTTTGCCATCCAAACTGGGATAAAATGAAATCTCATTTTAATCTGCATTTGCCTAATTGCTCAGGCTGTTGAAAATTATTTTGAGGATAGCCATGCTTATTTCTATATTTTTTAATTCAGGTAAGTGTAGCACTCTTCCTTCATCAAAGAACCTTTGTTTTGCAGCAGATAGGAGAACACTACAGGAACCCCGAACTGTTCAAAATGAAGAGGTGAACTGACCATGGGCTTACTAGAAATAATTGGTAGCTCTATAACACTGTCCTTAAGATTTAGTGCTCACTCTCTATCAGGACCTCTCCCTTGTTGCTCTCCTACTCCACCTCTGTTCCAGCTCAACTATGCTACTAGTGGGAACTCATGAACTTTGGAAGATATCTGTGGAGCCTGGATGGGATTGGACTAAGCCTCTGCATGGGTGAGAGAGTTGTGTAGTTTGGTTTGTTTGAGGGGCCCCTGACAGTGGCATCAGGATCTGTCTATCCCTGGTGCATAAACTGGCTTTTTGGAGCCCATTGTATCTGGTGGGATACCTTGCTCAGCCTTGATGCAGGGGGAGGGGCTTGGACCTGCATCAGCTGAATGTTCAGGACTTTGCTGACTCCCTATGGGAAGCCATACATTTTCAGAGGAAGGGATAGAGGGCGGGCTGTAGACAATTGCAGGAAAGGGAGCAGGAGAAGAGATGAGGGAGGATCCATGGTTGGTATGTGGAGTGAATAAAATTTTCTTAATTAAAAAAAGAAGACATAATGCTCAGGGAACATCTTAGAAGAGGGAGCTGAAAGATTATAACATAGGAAGAGTGGGAAGTCAGCTGCATGACTGTGGCTCTTAGTTATTACAGGGGCAGTGCACTCATGAAAATAACAAAATGGCTACCTACATACACAAGGCCTGAACAATAACACCAATTGACATGTCAGTGTACATGGGAAAATCTCGTAATACCCACTCATAGATGAAGAGCTATAACCAATTCATGACAATTAAAAGAGGGAGAGTCAGTTGTTGCCAAAGATCAGCTACCTAAATTGTTAGCTAGTACCAGGTGATCAGCCCTAAACACACACACACACACACACACACACACACACACACACACACACATATGCAAAGTAAATAGACTCAGTAGGTTGAATTTATGTGTACATGTACCCCCCCACACACACATATGTAATAATTATAACTAAAAATTAAATCCACTAATTTGAGAGGGAGTTCAGGGGACATGAGCTAGTTGGAGAGATGGGGAAAAGAGGTTGGAGTAATGTAAATATAGATCTCACTGATAAAATTCTGAAATAAATAAGAATAACATCAATACAGCACCATAATCATACCCCCCCCAAAATAAGGCATTAAATAGTTTTAATAAAAATTTTAGTTTTTTCCCATGCTGCTCTTAAGAAATTAATTTGCTTGCTTCATGAAAAAAAAAAAGAAAGGTAATAAGTGAGAAATTCCAAAAGTCCAAGTCGAGATATAAATATCCAAGTCACGTGTCTGAAAATTGATTTCCATTCTTAAAAACCTCTCACATTGACATCTGAGGGGAAGAAAACTCGGGGGATAGGCTATACAACAACCTAGAGGGAGCCATACAAAAGGGGTCTAATCAGGTCAAATCTCTCTCTACTTTTTCTACCCTACCTTTGTATCATTGTACTTCTAAGATCGAAATGATTAAAAATCATATTTATAGAATGAAGAGAAAGAAATTGACATAATAAAACAAAGCAAGAAGTATACTCCCCACTCTCCATGATTAAAAATGATTTCCTAGTGTAGGCACCATTGGAGGAGGACAAATGGCAACTTTTAAGAAAACAATGTAGTATTAATAGTTGTTAAGTGAAACCAGACACCTAATTTACTGAAGCAAATTAGTGTCTGAAATACTAAAATTAGAATACTTCCAATTTTGTCTTATTTCATTTGATATCCTGCCTTTTGCTATTTTGTGTGCTTTCCAAGTTCTTAGTATTCTTCATTGGAGGACAGGGAAACTTCCACTGTTTTTGCTAGCACCACGTGCTTAGGGCACATATATGCCTAGCAAAGGTTCTAAATGAATTGCATACTTGCTATACTCAAGGCACATTTCAAAGCACCAAAATATTACTATTTCAGCCACTGTTAAGTGTAAATACTATGATAAACCCATTTTGAAGCAGGGACTTGACCATGATCAAGGAGTAAAGAAGAGAATTGGTTGTAGATTTGGGAGGTGGACTACAGTCTATCTTCATGTCCACTGCCCTACTCTGTAGCACCATTCCCTCCAATGATCAGAATCAGGGTGTGTGCTTTGATTATTTTACAGTTCAGTAGGCGTCTGGTACAGGATGAGGAGGAATATTTGTTTTCTATATAAAAGAAAGGTGACGAATGGGAATGTATTCAGGAGGAGACATATGAAGAGCTGGGTTAAAAACTTGGCAGTAGAAATTGATAGAAATGAAAGATAATGAGGAGACAGAAATTAGAAGAAGGTGAACAGGAGGATTGTTCTTCTAATTACTTTCGATCTCTAACCAGTTGGAAGAAGATCTCTTTGCCTGTTTATTTGTAATTGATTCTAGTCTTTAGGCTACGTATTTCAAGGAAAATTTTAGGTGCCCTAAATATACCAGTATATCAGTAGGATATAACTAATAACATGAATAGGGAATAAAAAAAAGGTGTGTTTGTTATAAAGCCTGTATCAATACATGGACTCTGAATCTAAGCACGTGGTATTGGAAGTCACTTATGGCCTATGAGCTATGAATTTGATATGTGAATGAGCTTTAAGGGACCAAAGTCACTTAAGAGTTCATGAAAAATTCTGCTTGTCCACAATTTCTGAAGTAGTCTTGACATGTGACTATGCATCTTATAGTCCTCAAAAGCAAGGTATTTTTTTCTTCTTCTTCTTCATCTTATGGTCATGCTGTGGTGGTTAAGACTCGAGTCTTTGGAGGGTCTTAGTTAAAAGCATAAGTCAATACACTGTTGTTTTATGACAAGGGCCAAATTGATTGCACCTCAATTTCTTTACTTAAAAACTAAGGATGCTAATAATTTGAGGACTAATTTAAATAATACAGAATAAATAATAGTCATTCACCCAGAACCTAGCATCAATTATATGCTCTGATGAACACAAAATTTCCCATAAACAACCAGTAATGTATTTGAAGATACACAGGATGACACCTTAGAAAATATGCCATAGAATTATACTGAAAGCTTATATGAACATCTAATAATGTGATGATTTTTAACTCAGAATTAACTGTGTGAAACCCAGAGGCACCCCTCAGAGAGGGAGAAGTGACTTAATTACAGAGTAACACATAAACATAAACTATATAAAAATAAGCAAGAATGGATGATTGATGGAGCCCAACTTACATCATTTTCTTTTACAGCCATAGATGGGACAAGAAAATTACATTTCTAATGAGGGTCCCATGCATTGATGTAACCGTCTTGTTAAATAAGAAACACAGAGCCAACTGCAGAGTTAAAAGCCAAGAGGTCAGAGCAATAGCTGAGAGCTGAAAACCTTACCCTTCACTGCTGCTGCTGTCTTTCCTCTCTGCAAGAGGCCTACATCCTGTGTCCTGTCTTTTATATAGACTTTCTGTTCTGCCTTCTCATTGGTTGTAAACCCAACCACATGACCTCCTCGTCACTGCCTGTAGAGACCTCCAGGTCTTCTACAGTTGGTATTGAGATTAAAGCCATCTGTCCCCATGCTGGCTGTATCCTTGAACTCACAGAGATCCTGCCTAGCTCTGCCTCCCAAGTGCTGGGATTAAAGGCATGCAACCACCACCACCCAGCTTCTGCTATAGTTTGCTCTGATCTCAAGGCAACTTTATTAACATACAAATAAAATCACATTCAGTACAAATGAAATATGTGGTTGCACACGCTCCCTCTCCCCCCCCCTCCCCGCCCCACCTTGGTTTTTTCAAGACCCATGAGAGGAAGGCCTTCAGTGGTCCATGCACCAAATCGAAGAGTACTACCTACTCTTCTACCATTATTTACCTCATTCACAATTACAGGCCTTTTTTAAAGGTGCAAAGTGATTTCAGAAATCAACAGAACATATGCAAACTCCTTCCAGGTGATACTGAAGAATTAATTAATTTTCCATGCAGGCATGGTGGTACGTGCTGTTCATTCCAGCATTTGAGGAGCAGAGGGAAAGAGGATCAAGATTCCAAAGCCAACCTCAGCAACAACACAAGTTTGGGGCCAGCCTAGGCTGCCTGAGAGCCTGTCTCAAAAAAATATTAATGTTCCATCTTTCCTGTAGCTAAATATTTTGAAACTGTAATTTTTCCATCATAGAAAAAAATAAGAAAATTCACAACCTGTTTCTTGACATATCATTCCAATGGGAATTCCACACAAAAGTAATATTTTAGCAGCAGGCTGGAAGAAAGACTCATTGCCCTGTCAAGTACCAGTTACAAAATTAGACCCAGCCTCAAAGTGAATAAATGAGGAATTAAAATGTTTTTGAAGCTGCTCATTTGTCTGAACTTTATTAAAATTTCCATGAAAGGGTAATGATATTGATCGATACATTGTCATATATACAGAATGAAAACAATGTTAACAGAAGAATGATAAATGATTTCATCTTAAAATTAACATTACTGATGGCTAATGCTATCCAAATAGTACTTAGATGAAATAAGTATATGGTATACTTTTATTCTTAAAGAACGATATTTGCTTTAAAATAAATGAGAAGGTAAATTGGGAAAATATGAGGAAATAAAAAATAATCAACCTTACTAGGCAGAGCTCTGATTAACATTTTTAAAATTTGAAATACAGATTCTTTACTATGTTTGTAGTCAATGCTCAGGGTATATACGCATCTTCCTTGGTGTAGAATCTATCAGGAATGATTGATTATATTATTTACATTAAAAATTAACAATGGAATCAGTTTTCATTCCCAGGAGATACAATGCCAAGTTCTCTAGTTCTTTGTATTTGGGCCTTTATAAAAGCAGGCAAAGTGGGCTTGCTTTATTTTTATTTCTTTCTAGATTCAAATTTTTAGTAGATTTGGATATACTTGTCATTTCTTTATAACACCTATTTTCTAGCTGCCAGTAAAGATGGTTTTGAACATGTCACTCTATGCAAGAATATGGGATTGAATAATGCATCACAGAACAATATTTAAAGATACTACTTTTCTATTTTTTTTTAATTCCCAAAGAGTTAGTGCAGGCTGTTATCAAGCAACATCCTTAGGGAAATGTCAGCCCCTTCCGCAGTGAGAACAAAAGGAGAGACAATCACAGTAAGAACCCTCAGAGTCATGGCACTGCCACTGAACAGCTCAGCATCTATGTGCTCTATGGTGATATTTTATTTGTGATTTTATTTGTATGTTAATAATGTTAATAAATACAAGTGCCTGTGGGTCAGAGCTAATAACAAGCCATTTAGAAGACATCTGGCAGTGGTAGCACACGCCCTTCATCCCGATCACATGACAGGCGATCTCTGTGTGTTCAAGGATACAGCCAGCATGGAGACACATGCCTTTAATCTCAATACCAACCATAGAAGAATTGGAGGTCTGTATAGACAGGCTGTGATGAGGAGGTCATGTGGTTGGGTTTACAACCAATGAGAAGGCAGAACAGAAAGTCAATAAAAAGACAGACACAGAGGAAGTAGGTCTCTTTCTCAGGGGAAGAATGGCAGCGGCAGCAGGTGGTAGGAAGGTGGTCTTGGCCTCAGCTCTTAGTTACTGTTCTCTGATCTCTGGGGCTTTTAACTCTGCATTTTGGCTCTGTGTTTCTTATTTAATAAAACCGTTTATAATTACATCGACAGTGTTCTATGGAGATCAGGGCCTGGTATTCAAGTCTTTAATATTGCGTACTTCCATAACGCAATCAATGCATTTGTTAACCCAACATTCCTCCTAGTAAGAATGACACTGGTTCTCTGAGACCATTCTTTGTCTGAGGTTGAAAAAGTACTAACCTTGACTTGGATAATCTTTCAGAAAGCCTTCCTAATGGAAGATTTCCATTTTGGGGAACCCAAACTTCTTAGATCAGTTTTTAATTTTTACATTTTGGTGATAAAAAAATTATTTTCATTAAAAATTGAAAAGTACATTTACTAAAAAATAAAGCATACATTTGAGTCCCATTGTTTTTAAAATTGGAATTAAATTATAATTTAATATTCACAGCTACAAAATTAAACCATAAATATTTGCTATTATATGAAAAGTATAGAGCTCAGAAATTATTGCATGTAAGAGATGAAATCTAGTATTATTCCAAAAATAAAGCTTTAGCAATATTGATTACTACAACTCCAACTATATACAGTATTTGTTTTTCTAGAAAGACTGCACTCATATGGTAAAAGAGTTATTTAATCATATAAAAATAAACTATATAGCTCAAACAATTTTATTTCCATAATCTTCAAATGATAGTTCCATCACCAGAAATTGCTACTTAAAATACCTTGTTGTAGTTAATTTGATCATTACTACTATAATTTTAATACATGCAATTAAATGCAATATAGCAATTTTAGACTATGTATATTGCTTTTCTATTTTTAGAGGGAATAGGCATAAAGATGTATACTCTGGAGCTAAAGTGGGCTTTGAGGAAAACAGCCAAATGCCTTGTGTCTGCATTCTCTGGTTTTGTCTTAAATAATCAAAATACATAATATAGAAGATGTTGTAGGAAATTATAGATTACCATGCACAGGATATTCAAGCTGTTTGTGCTATATGGTAAAAATCAGCCCACTATTATTTTTAAGTAGTAGGAACACATTAAATACATAAATCATAAGCCAAATTAACATACCTCTTTTTATCTACCTAATCCTCTCCAAAATTTGCATTATATTATTCATGTTTTCTTTCTGTGGTACCTTGTTCACTTAAGATAGAGTCTACGTTGTTTCTATAGATAAGATTTAGATAAATTCACTTACCAAAGATAGTCATTGTATTTTCACTCATCAACATAAGGAAATGAGCATAATTGTGCTTTCTTCAACCCTCTGATTTATTTTTGCTCCTTCACTGCTAAGATTTGCAATATTGATTCTCATAAAAATGACAACCCATATGTATCACCTGGAATGTTGAATTCTTTGAATGAAAGGAAGTCAGAAAGGCCCCAGGGCAAAAATTTTTCACTTTTTTTTTTTTTTCTAACTTTCTACGATTCCTTTTCCTGCTTCCTAAGAGTCTCAGAAACCATTATTCATCACCAGTGATGGCCACATAAACTAAAATTCCTTTCTCTCTGAGGAAGCCATGAACCCCTAAAGATCAACCTTTTTATTCTTTCTGTATAATTCTTATTTCAAAGAATAGCTTATCTAATATCCAAGAAGAATTAAGGCTGGAAAGAGAGACCATGCAATATGTAAAGGTGTTAGTATTTATGCGGTGCTAGGAACATGTCCCGAACACAACAAGACCACGGAAGAGTTTTATTAAAGAGGATAGAGGTGACAGGCCTGCGTGAAATACACGTGGGTGAGGAGATAAGGAGAGGGGGGGGCTCATGCAAGATGGCACTGGCTTTTTAAAGCTTGGGCAGCGCATGCGTACAGGGACTCCTGTGGGTACTCCACGCATGCGCATAGATTACATGGCTGCGTGCACGCTTTACGCAACCGCAACCATGTAAGGCCACAGAGTCCTGGTCCCGCGAGATGTCTGACCTGGAGATGGCTATTCTACACCAGAAATAGTTAGGCGGTCCGCTGGGCAAGCCCAGCTGTGTGAACATGTAATTATCTATCATTCCCAACTCTCATGTTTTAAAAAAGAAAAAAAAATGTGGATAGATGGGTATGGGACGCCGTTTCTCTCAAAGACTGCTTCAGGCTGAATGGTGGACGTTGATTGGTTTTGGGGGGTGGGGTGGGGAAGCCTTCTCCTGAAGTTCTGGGATGAAATCCTGTAGCTGTGTTCATCCTCCAAGGTGTGGCTGGTCCTAGGATGAGATCCTGCAGCTGTCCGTCCTCCATGGTGTGGCTGGGAACCTTCTATCTGACAAAACACTGGTGACATAAAAAGCTTAGAGAAAAGACTCATTATTATTTTGCTTTTGGAGTTGACATTTATCTGAGGTAGATCTATCTGGTCTGTCTGGTTGGAGACATGTTAAAGGTGGCTGTGATGTTTCAGTACTCTGGTTGGTTTTTTTACCTGAGACAAGCCTTATTCGAGGTGGTTTATTTAAGGCACCTGTTTGTTTTGCTAGTTTAGCGTTTGGGAAACACAGGTGATCAGTTACTGAGTATTGAACAGTGACAAACTGTTATATCTTTACCACCTGGATATTTTGATGGTCCCTTTTGCCTCCGGCTCTATGTGGCCCTAGTTGGGAAAGGGGTGATACCTTATTCTTCTGGAATTGGTGACAAGGCAGTGGATCCTGGTGTCCTCTGGAGCTTGAGAGTGGAAGAGAACTTATTTTTTTGAATTAGGGACAAGGCAAACATCGTGGCCCTGTCTGTATGCACATGAGAAACACAGGCGGTAACTTTGAAATGAGACAATGAGTTCTTATCTTAGTTGGAAATCTCTCTCATTAAGTAACTCTGAAAGTACAATTGAATCTGGTGAGGTAAGTAAGGCTGTCCTCTGTTCCTGACAATAGAAAGGAGGAGTGACATCCTAAAACTCCCAGGACTGAGTCAATGGCTCTGGTGTCCAGAAGGAATGAAATTGATCGCTTCCCTGCTGAGTTCTGGGTTCCCTGCTGTGTCTGTAGCCAAGCCTAGGTTTGCTGGAGGTCTTAGCTTGCTGTACCCATGCGTCTTGGCGCCTGGGGGCAGTCAGCTGACTGGTTGTCTTTCTAGGCAGCACAAGGACAAGGCTGTTGATGGGCAGGGCATTCGCTAGCCCATGCCCTTTTTCATTTAAAACAGGGACCCAACAGCTTTCAGGAGTCAGCGAGTGCCAGCATTTGGCAATTTTGTTTTCAGGCTTCTCTTTCCTGGCACACCTTAACCGCCACAGATGACTCCTTTGCCCGTGGGGTCAGGAGCCTTGTTCTCCAGATACTTAACTTTTAGCCGGGAACAAGAGATGAATTTTACTCTATGTCCTGAATTTTTCCTGACAATTGGTGGCTTAATGACAGCTTTTGGAAGATCTGCCAGTAGGCAGATTGTAAACCAATCCTTTGGAAGACTTGCTTGAGGCTATAAACTGATATTTTTTTTTTGGCTTAGGTGCCATCCCAATTACTGTAAACTTAATTGTTTAGATCTCACCTGCTTTTAGACCTGTCTGTGGTTCTCAAGGCAGTTTGAGAATGAGTGGGTGGAGTTAAGGTGAGTTAGGGCGAGTCTTAGAAACCACCCAAGCCCGCGGATTTAAGCCCACCCACCAACGGCGCGAAAGTCAGACAGAAAAGGTTACACGTGGCAGACGCCTTAGTGGGAAAGGAAAGAAAGGGTTTAGAGCTTTAGCAGAAAGCTTGGAGATGAAGCAACTCTTATTTTCCCATTTGCTGGCTGAAATACCTGCCACACTGTTATGTGGTCAGGTTTACCGGTACCGCAAAGCTGTTAAGCGGCCAGATTTACCGGTACCCGCCCCATCTGCCAAAGTAAGTGGGTGGTATCTGCCCTCTGTCCCATGGCTGTAACTGAGTGGAAAATAAAAAATTAAAGTAACAAACCGGGATCAGACTTCAACTCAGGCATCCTGAGAATGAAGTAAGATCTAAGGTCAGCTCAAGTCCCCCCCCCTTTCGTCAAGGGATGGGAGGAGCTGCGACCATGCTGCTGTGGGTCCATCTGGTAGACCCAGACACCATTTTTGCTCCGAGCAAAAATGTGCCTGCCAATGCCAGCACAGCCTGGACAACTCCCAGGATTGTCCGTCGCAAACATATAGCTCAGATTTCAGCCATTAGAACAGCAGACTCACTGTAAAAAAATCGTGGCGGTATCAATAATGGAAAGCCACGCTTCTTGTGGCTGGCCACCACCCGAGGTGTCCAGCTGGAGGTGCGTGCTGGTTGGTGGAAGAATCACAAGCCATGGTTACCTTTTTAGAGCTTTTAGAGAGAGAAAGCTAAGATAAAGAGCAACTCTTTCCATTTGCCTGTTCGCTGGTCAGAATTAGATAACTCCCATAAAAGATCGGGATTTTTTGTTATTTTTTAAGGCATACTTGGGCCATCTCTCAGTACAGAGACGGATAAGCTTAGGAATCTTTAAGTAGGCTGATCGAGTTGGAAGCCTTATTTCCCATGTCTGCAGCGGAGAGACAAAAACGAAAAATAAACATGATCCGGAGCCAAGACCTCCCGGAGGTCTGGACAGATCTCGGGCACAAGCTCGTCAGCCGATAAGTGGGGGCCCTGTCGTGTGAAGGAAGGTCTCCCCGGGAGCCCGTGACGCTCAGCCACCCCATCGGGTGCGAAGAACGTGCTGGCTTCACACAGCCCCCAGGAAACACCTGATGGTGGTGGTCCCTTTGCAAAACATCTCAAGCTGCAGACATGGGAGGTGGCTGGAAATCCGGGCCCGCAATGGGGGCCAGCGATAGCCAGTAAAGAAAAGGGGAAAACTCACCAATCAGTAGCGGTGTTGTATGCGGATTTGTGCGACCAGGCTAATGGAGAGTAATCTGTCACGAATGGAGCAGAGTTCCCGGTGTGTGTAGCGCAGTTTCCGTCCGGTTCCCAGGTTTCCAGGCACAGAGCTCCCGGAAGCGCCCGTTTTCGCACGGCACCAATGTTAGTATTTATGCAGCGCTAGGAACATGTCCCGAACACAACAAGACCACGGAAGAGTTTTATTAAAGAGGATAGAGGTGACAGGCCTGCGTGAAACACACATGGGTGAGGAGATAAGGAGGGGGGGGGGCTCATGCAAGATGGCACTGGCTTTTTAAAGGTTGGGCAGCGCATGCATATAGGGACTCCTGTGGGTACTCCACGCATGCGCATAGATTACATGGCTGCGTGCACGCTTTACGCAGCCACGTAAGGCCACAGAGTCCCGGTCCTGCAAGATGTCTGACCTGGAGATGGCTATTCTACACCGGAAATAGTTAGGCGGTCCGCCGGGCAAGCCCAACCGTGTGAACATGTAATTATCTATCAATAGGAAGTTTTACTGCACATGTCTTTCTGGCTCTTATTAGTTCCTCTGCTTTAATCAATATGCATCAAACACAAATTAGGTTAAAATGTACAGTTATCCCTGTGTCTTTGGGCCTTCATGCATGAAAGGTCCTATGCAACATAAATTTAGGTACATTTATTATGCATTTATTGGGTTAATTGGCTCATTGACTTATAAGAATTTCAGCTGTGGTCCTTATGATGGGTGAGGAAAAATATGCCTTTCTCACCCTAAAATTATACCTTCAACTTCTTTATTGTATTCATGGGATTAATAAACATTATTTTATACATAGGACTACTAATATATGGAGATAATTTTTAATGAATCTTACAATATAAAATTTGATAAATGAGGGACATGTGTTTGGTACATAAAATGAATAATTTTTAAATAAAAAATAAAAATAAAAAATTTAATAAATGGAAGAAATTCCATCATAGTAAAATGCACTTTGCTGTTGAGGTAGCACCTGCACTACCACCACCAGTTCACCATGTCTGAGCGAGGGGCTGTGGATCAAGAAACAGAGACAAAAGACAGCAGGTCATTTGAGCCAGAGGATGCCAAATTCCGTTTATTGAAGAAGGGAGGAAATCTTAAATACATACAGGCTTACAGCACAATGGAGGAACCCCGGAGAGCAGACATTCACTACTGAATGTTCTACATTCCTGCATCTAAGCTGTTTACACCAAATGCAGGATATACAAACAAAGAACCTCTGGTGAGCATTCAGGAGGGTGGAGACCAGCAGGGAATCAGCATAGGGAGGACACCAGGTCAAGGTCAGCAAGTAGGGCTGCAGTTACCCAACTTAGGAGTTCCAGGGCACTACACTTTGCCAACAGATACTTGTGTGTATGTGCATGTATGTGTGTGTGTGTGTGTGTGTGTGTGTGTGTGTGTGTGTGTGCATCCATACATATGTGTGAATGAAGAAGGTACACGTGTATCATGACATGTATATGTAAGTCAGAGAGCAAACTCAAGTGTCACTCTGTCCTTCCATCTTGTTTTAGGCAGAATTTCTATGTTATTTTTTCCCCAATGTATACCAGGCTATCAGGTCCATAGCTTTTCAGGACTTTTTTGTCCACTATTCATCTCTCTAAGAAGCACTTAGGATTATGGGTGCTTGTACCATGTGTCCAGCTTTTATGTTTGTACAGAGAATTTGAAGTCAGGTCTTCACAGATTTTTGCTTTTAAACGAAATTTTACTTGCTGAGATATATTTTCAGCCCAGACACAGGATTTAAAGACATGTTTTAAAACTATGATTCAAATATCTTTACAAAAAACTATTGTAAAATAAAGAAAAATAATGACAAAGGACTATGAATAACATCTAAAATAAGAAGATATAAAAATTTTGTCTTTAAAAATAAAATAAAATAGCCAGACTTTAGGGGGATGGAGAGAGAGCTTAGCGGTTGAGTGTATGCTGTTCTTGTAGAAGACCCGAGTGTCTTTTTCAATATCCACATGCTATGCCAATTACTGCCTGTAACTCCAGCTACAAGATGATCTAGTGTCTCGCCTTCATGGGTACCTGCACTCAATGTCACATAGTTGTTCATGAACACACATATATACACTTAATTGCAATTAAATCAAACAAACAGCAAAACACAGGGTACGTACCCATAATTCCAGTGCCTAGGTAATGAAGATAGGAGGTTCAAGAGTCTGTGATCACCCTCAGTTAAAGAAAGCCAAGATGAGACTGAATCACATGAGACAAATGAAAACAAAACCAAGCAAAAACAAAATAAACAATCACTTGATGGATTGTTCACAACAACAAGCTTCATTGTATTTTGACATTCTCAGATTCTCAAGACTGTGGTATTGATTTGACTGTTTTCTTTTAATTTTTTTGTTAAATGATTTATTTTAATGTTTTAAAGTTTAATACATTTGTATAATGTATATTGATCGTATCTACTTACCACTTCCTCTCTCCAACCTTGCCTAGTCACCTCATCCCTTCTCTCTACTCCTTATCACCTTTTACTATTTTTGCAAATAGCTTCATGAGTTCAATTAGTACTGGCACATTGGAGGCTTTGTTAGCAAAGGAGAGTGATTCCATCTCTTATCAGTAATCAACTGCCAATTCTCCCTCCAACAGGCATCAGGGGCCCTCCCCTTTCATGCTGGAATTTTTACTGGCTAGATCTTGTGAAGGTATTGTGCAGGTAATTGTAGATGTACCTATTGATTCATGCAGTAGCCAGGTCATATCCAGAAGTCCACATTTTATACCTTTCCTTTCCATCAGCTGGGGAGTTTCCACCCATTATTTCAGGAAGTTCCCTGACACTTGGATTCTGAGATGTTTATATTAATGACATGTCTAAAACTAAGCACTCTTTGTTATTTATAACTGCCAATTTGAGTAGTTGTGAGTCTGTGAATAGATTAATAGCTATTATAAAAAAGAAATTTACAGGGCTGGAGAGATGGCTCAGAGAGGTTAAGAGCACTGGCTGTTGTTCCAGAGGCCCTCAGTTCAATTCCCAGCAACCACATGGTGGCTTACAACCATTTGTAATGAGATCTGGTGTACTCTTCTGGCCTGCAGGGACTCATGCAGACAGAACACTGTATACATAATAAATAAATAAATCTTTAAAAAAAAAAAAGAAATTTCTCTGACAAAAATAGAGAGCAACACAAAACCATGGTTATAAACATAAATATTTAGAGTACACTTTGACAGCATGACCGTTTTTTGCAAAACATCAATTGGTAGATTGCCCCTGGAGCTTGCGGCCCTTCCACTCACGGGATTTGACTCTCTTTCTAGTATCAGGCAAAAAATCTCTTTTGGAATTCAATTCACATCCAAATAGGAAGCAGTTGGTTACCCTTGAGCCAACATGCCACTATTGTATCAGTGGGCATATACTGCCAGCAGGTCAGTCTCATAAGAAAGAGGGTCCAGTACTGAGTAACACACCATTTGTTCTCTCTCATATGTGGATCCTAGTTTTAAATCTTTTGTTTTGTATGTTAAAATTGAAATTCACATGAAAGACAGGAAACAAGAAATGGCTTACTGGCAGTAAACTTCAAGATAGAGGGAATAGTAAAATACAGGCTCAATGAACTAGAGATGAGAAACACTAGAGAACACAAGTTTCTAGGATGGGAGGAAGGGGAGACAGGGAAATGAAGAAATGGCAGAAGGTTTAACCAAAATGAAAACAATCATAAGGGAAGTTGACGCCTTCTAACCCACCCAAAATATAATTAAAGGGAAGAACAGAGCAAATGAGGCATGAGAAGAAATGGGAAAACTAATCCGTTTAATAATAGGATGAGAGAGAAGAGACAGTGGTGGTTAGGTAAGCCCAAATTAAGAATATATGAAACCTTTTTATGGGAAATCCACACGTTAGCCACCTAATTAAAATATTTAATGCATGAACAGGGAGAGTTTGAACAGAAGTAGTCTGCATGGGTGCATATTGCTTCTCCAGGAATATCTGAGTTATTAATGGAAAGTTTTCAATGCAAGGCAAAGGTAACCTCCCCATTTGAGTAATTCTGTATTAGTCACTGAGAACCCAGAAGCCCCAAGAACAAGCATAGGCTGCTGCTATTGCTCTCGGGTGCTTAGTGTAACTAGATGGTAAGACCTTGCTGCTGAATAGACCAGTTACAAACTGACCAGGAAACTCTCTTCCTAGCTTACACTTTGATAGAATGTACCATGAAGCTGCTGAGGGAGAAAAAAAAATCAAATTATGTTCCAGTCACAGTGTAACTACTTGCAAAATATTATAGTTTTCTCTGAGCCTGGTTGATGCTTTTGTACAAAGAAATCATGTGAGTGTTAGTTCATGTATCAGGAAATGTATTGTGAACATGAAATGTATCGTGAACAAATAGATCTTTATTTTTTATTTATTTATTTAGTTTTTGAGATATGTTTTTGGTATGTATCCCAGAGGAGCCTTGAACTGAACGACAGTCCTGCTTCTGCCTTCTGATTGGTAGATTTATAGACCTGTGCTACTACATGCAGCAGCAGTGGATTTTAAAACACAGAAGCTACCAGGCATGGTGGCACACACCTCTAATCTAGGCACCCAGGAGGCAGAGGCAGACAGATCTCTGAGTTTGAGGCCAGCCTTAGTCTACAAAGCCAGTTCCAGGAAAGCCAGGGCTGTAACAGAGAAATCATGTTGCTACCCTTCTCCCATCACATAATTCTGTATGAGTGCTTGATGATACAGCAGGTTCAGAATTTGAGAACCTCTCTCATATCTCTGATATCTTGAGCATATTTCTTTTTACATATTTTATTGAATCAACCTCAATTGCCTATAACATACCACTAACTGTATAAAAGAAAAGAAAACATCCTTAAGATGATGGTTTAAGTAAAGCTTTCTGTTTTCTTTAAGGGGCTGGCCATTGTGTTTCTGAGCATGCTCCAGTGAGTATATGGACAAAACAAATTGGACTTGGTGTATTTTTTTCCTATTCTATTTTTTCTTCTTCTTTTTTGTGCGGGAGGTCATGGGGGTGGGCGGTGGACCTTGGAGGACTGGCAGGTGAGTGTGATCAGGGTAAATTGTGTGAAACTCATAAATAACCACTAAAAATATTATGTTGGAAAAAAAGGAAAATATAGTGTGGTAGTCAAAACATAGACACAGATTAAACCCACCTGTAAGAGAGTCTCTTCTTTAGCCAAGTGAGCCCCTGTGACAAATGATCCTATAGGGCATATTTTGTTTGTACTGCAGTTCATTGTATTTAAAAGCACTATGAAACCCTGAATATCATTATACTCCTAGAGCAGCCACAATATTCTATCTCATTGTGTCATTTCCGTTGGAAGTTTTCTTGCTACTGCATGGCCTTCCTTATGGTCTGACTACATTCTAACTAACTTTTTAAACACAGAAGCACAAAGATAGAATACTTGCACCCTATTTTTAGACACTAACCAAGATGTAATAATTTGGTTACAATAGATAATTGCAAGAAACCATGTCACCTGATGAAATGAAAAATATAAAGACATCATTAGTAAAAAACGGTCTCCACATATCTTTCTGGACTCTGATTCTGAAGAGTTATGGCAAAGGCAAGGTTATGTCCCTGGTAAGCTCATTTGTCAGCCTTGTTCTGCTCCCTGGGAGGAACTTCTCTGTCCATTGTCTATTGACCTTGATTTTGCTCTCTAAGTGGTTCTTCCTTTTCTATTATCCCCTGCCCCCCTTTGGAGATGTGCTGATCATTTGATGCTAAGTATTTGCTGGTGCAGATTGATAGAGAATGCTCAGAGGCTCTGGAGTCTAACATGCAGTCTCTTTAAAATTACATTTTCAGGCTAAAAGAAAGCAGCTTTCCAATCTACTTGCTTTTTGTCAATTTCTTGTGCAAATAACCCCAGACAGAGAGCCCATCTGGTCACAGAAATTCAACGTGAGCACCCTCACCTTCTGTAGTCAGGTTTTTTTTTTCCTGCTTGTGATTTGTCCTTCAGGATCTCTTAGATGACAGAAAACTGCAAAAGTTGGGCAATTTAAAAGATATTTACCAGTCAACACAAAACCTGGCAGAACTGATTGTAGATGACAGGTTTGACGGTCCTTTCATTTTCCTTTATTGGTATAAGACTTTTTATATTGTTTATCACATGCAATATTGCAATTTTTTTTATTGTTTATCACACACAATATTTTTCCACTGGAATTTTGAAAACTTCATTAATACGTTAGGATTAGAAAATTCTATGGCTTTTCCAATAAGACAGTTAATCATTTCTGGAAATCTAGCAAAAGTTCTAAAATAAGAGCATATAAAGATTAGAGCTAGATGGAGTGTTTAGTAATGACTTAACTATCAATGTTATTATAAATATTATAAATACATTGAATTTTTGATTATTTGCTAACACTTTTATTGTATTTAGTGAAAAAAGTACATTTCAGTGCATATTGTCCATGTAACTTATTTCAAAATTCAAATATAGGCAAAAACACAAACAATGGCTAATTTTTTTTTTTTTTTTTTGGTTTTTCAAGACAGGGTTTCCCTGTGTAGCTTTGTGCCTTTCCTGGAACTTGCTTTGGAGACCAGGCTGGCCTCGAACTCACAGAGATCCGCCTGGCTCTGCCTCCTGAGTGCTGGGATTAAAGGCGTGAGCCACCACCGCCCGGCTGTCTAAATTTTTATTAGTGAGTATACATACTTAACAGGATTACATCTATCTCTCAAGGTACCTAGGTGGAGTCAGATATTTTAATAGTATAGTACAGCATTTATATATTATGTGTATACAATAAGCTTGTTATGAGTAAATTTCCCAATTTTACTTATTCTTTCAAGTGTCTATAATTGAGAAAATTAACATAGTTCCTGTTATGAAGATGTTGTTTCTGAATTTTTGCTGAAGTCAAGTGAAGAATAAAGGACTGACTAAATATTCCAGCCTCTTCTAAGGATGTGGCTAAATGAAAAACACAGAGCCGTATTACATGAGAATAAATGATGTCTGGATCTATGTTTGCTAATCTGGAATGATACAAGGCTCTTGTGATTGATAGATTTATGGAAATAACCTTTTGGACTTTGGGCTCAAAGCAACTGAGCACCTTGAAACTGAAGTCCATATACAAGCTCCTGAATGGGGTTCAAGATTTACATTTGAATTTTTGCTTTTCACACATTTTTAATAAACTGACATTAATGGAATGTTATTGACTGATCCATATGGATAGCTATTTATATGTGAATGTGCAGATGTATGTTATGTATTCATAGTTTTATTAGGACATTATTTAATTAGACGAGGAATCCACATTGCTTAATATATTTGGTTGATTTGTACAGTTTTTTTTCCCAAAGACTCCGAAGAACACTGTGCAATAGATAAAGAAATATTCAAATGTCTTGTTTCTTTTGATGTTTGACATAAATCAAATAATTCACTTCCCTATAGCCCTAGACATGTATGATGAATGAGGCACATTTCTCCAATGCCAAAACTTTTCCCTTGTATTCTTTCTTACAATTATTGTATAATTATCAGTTAAGAAACTTCGGAAAGATGCTACGAGATATACTTAAAGTGTTCTTACCATGATTTAACTCTACATCTGAAGATTGTATTCTAGTAGGTTAATAGTAGAAAAGCCAATTTTGAGGGAATTGATGGGAATGAGAAGAGGTTTTGAAAATATGGGAAAATAACTTGGCTTCTCATCACATGGAAGAAATATTGCCAAGGAAGATTTTGCTGCTGTTCATTAGGTGTCTTATTAGATAAAAAAGGGTTATAGATTGGCATGCTTCTAAAGGAAGAAATAGCAAAAACTATAAAATCATGCAGAGGCAGAGAAAGACTGATAAATAGGTGCTCA
Source organism: Onychomys torridus (assembly GCF_903995425.1). Classification (NCBI taxonomy): domain Eukaryota; kingdom Metazoa; phylum Chordata; class Mammalia; order Rodentia; family Cricetidae; genus Onychomys; species Onychomys torridus. The sequence continues at coordinate 45,096,611 of NC_050459.1, forward strand.
TATACATCTGTGCTCTGTGTGATGTATTTAAGAGGTATGTAGGTTGTACAAATGGAGCTGATCAATAAAATGGGGACTTTCTGATGCCCTGGGTGAAATTAGAGTTGAAAGTTTAAATTATATAGACATATACTATTTTCTGAGATTTAATATGCTGTATTTATACTGGTAGTCTCGTTTAGTCGACATCTCTTTCAATATTAAGCCATTATGTGTGTTATAGATTAGATTAACTTTCTTTCCTGAGTTTAACCTTTGTCACTCCCAACTTCTTGACTTCATCTAAAATTTACACCTTTTCTGTTATACCTATTATTTTTTCTGTTTTCTGATTGTCTTCTAAACACAGAATTATTTCAGTTCTGTACTTATGATTTTCCTCTTGTTCTCATTCTGCTGTTCCGACTATTATTCAACTTGCTTTATTTCTCTCTCACAACAGCATTTTAATTTTAAATGACTCTTATGCACTCCTCTACAGCAATCCTCTCACCTTGTGTCATTCAAGTAGATTTATTATTTATGTATAACTTAATGTGCATAATCCACTTTATATGGTTGGATTTATTGTTTTTAAATATTCTGTTTCTGAGCTGATCTCACAGCTTTATAGAATTTTCTTCTCAAACGGTTTCTCCCACTCTTGGCTTTATTCTCATATTCTAGTTACAGTTGTGCTATTATCCTGATTTATAAGGATCATCCAAGCTTATGATGTCCTGCATACATGAGGATTTGGGAAAAGAAAGCTACAGCTAGGGTTGTCCTTGCCACAGAAACTTTTGTTCCTCCAAATAACTTGACACAGTGCTCTCCTTTTTTTTTTTGTTTTGTTTTGTTTTGTTTTTGTTTTTCGAGACAGGGTTTCTCTGCATAGCTTTGCCTTTGCGCCATTCCTGGAACTCGATTGGTAGACCAAGCTGGCCTCGAACTCACAGAGATCTGCCTGGCTCTACCTCCAAAGTGCTGGGATTAAAGGCGTGTACCACCACTGCATGGCTCCTTTCTTCTTTATCTAAATGCTAATAATGTTTTTTCTGCTTCCATTGGGAAAGCTTTTTTTTTTTTTTTTCAGTTGTCTGTTTTACAAAAAAAGTGAAGGATAGAGAGTTACAAAGAAACATCCAAAAATTCTCTTTTTCTAAAAATTACTTACTTCCCAATTGAAACAAAAAATAATATTTCCGTGTAATTTATGTTGTGTGTATTAAGTATTCACATAGATTTGTCCAGTTTAATCCAATATCAGATACTTGAAATAATTTCCACTAACCTTATTTTGAAAGTACGGGCATTCTCAGTGGCACCCATTCAATTCCAACAGTGCATATAAAATAGTTGAACTGGGATCCAATCTCAGGCAGGCTAGAGACTGAGACTTTGTCTCTCCTGCAAGGATTCACTTCCAAGCCTCAGTAACTGTTTCAGCCTCCTCCTCTGTAATTTTCCCATTAAGCCACTGTCCACTTTGGTCCCCTTTCAGGAATGATTCATTTGCATTTCCCTCTCTTTTCATGGGATGTTCTAATGACAGTATTGTGCCACTTAGACACTAGGCAAACACGGTAGCTAAAGTCCTGGAGCACTTAACCGGGAGACTTTTGTCCCTTTCAAATCACATCACCAGACTGAAACATTGCTGTTTCAGAACTGCTGTGCTGGCTGATTGCTTTACTCCTTAATACAATCTAAAATATGGATGGATTATGTCAAGTTTTGTACAACATTGTGTTTAAGTCTAGACTTTTACATGTTCTCAGTAAACAGGCTCAATAGATGGCATTAGCCCTTAAAATTGCTATAAACCACAAAGTATATTATTTAAGGAACAAGGCCCTGAGTGTTTTCATTTTGCCTCACTTCTGTTTTATAAGCAAACCAAGGAGGGGGAAAGTACATACGATCCACCAAGGTGAAATGAGAAATAAATATTTTCAACTGGAGCATCTACTTAAGAAATCTGACACAGGAAATGGAAATACAATATCAGTGTGAGTACAACAATGCTAACTTAGAAATCTCGCACATATAGGAGCCTGATGAATGGATATTTGTTTCTTAATAAAATATTGCGTTATTTACAAACCACATGAAATGCAAAAAATAACTCTAATGGTGGTAAATATGTATTATCATTCTAAATCAAGCCATAACTAATGACACTGTGAGAGAGGTTTAGTTTCGATGGAGGCTAGGTGTCTTGCAAATGAAAAGCAATTTAAGTGCTAAAATCAATTGACTATATAATACCATGTTTTCTGATGGGAATAATGCACAAAGAATGCCTGGAAGTTGTTTGTTACAATAGCTAAATGAGATTCTACCTCTGGTTATTATCAACCTCTACATTCATCATTATAAACCACTTCATTTTTATTTTATTATATTGATTCACCTTAGCACCCAAGACAGTTTGTACTCCTACAAAATTCAGAAAACATTGATTTACTTAAATTATTCAATATGGCTATTATGTCATTTAACATTTTAGACAAATCAATACAACTTTTTTTAATTGCCTGTCACATACCTAAGGTATTGCAAATGTGCTTCACTAGAATCATTAATTTGCACTATGCTGATGACACTTTTATAAATCAAGTAGTTTAAAACAATAAAGCAGCACATGTGGGGGAAAGTACTCAGATATGAAATGAATAATTTAAACTACTTGGGACATAACATTGCAGAATATTTTATTAAGTTTATAATAGTCCTATTTTTCATGTATCTGAAAGGTAAGCTGCTGTCATCTGTGGCCATGATATGTGTTTGTGTGTGTATGTGTGTGTGTGTGTGTGTGTGTGTGTGTGTGTGTGTACACATATGTTTTTACAAAACTTTATATAAGTATGAGAGATGAGATGCTAAGTAAGTTTAATGCACTATATTTTTTTACTTTGAGAAATCTACTGTAAAGACTCTGAAAAGCAATTTAAAGGAGTCATTATAATTAAGAAGACTGTCACATGATAATTTAATTTAATTTATTTGTTAAATGGAAGGAAATGAGAAAGTTAGTAAACAGCATGTAAAATGCTATTATGTAGCAAAAGCAATATCTAACAGTGTTATTTTTACTTGCCAATATTTCCTACTTATTGACTATTCTGAAAGGAATTACTTCAAATCTTTTATCTATAATTAAGTCCTAGATGGTTATCTTGTCTCTTTTATAAAGAAAAGTTATGTCTATTTTATTTGTTTTTTATGAAAACTATACCTGAGACATCTCTGATACAGAATAGATACTTAATAAGTATTCATTTAATGAACAAATTGATAGATGTTTTCCTTAACTGACATAGGCTATTTGGTGAGCACATATGTACTTTCTACTATTTTCAATAGTCACAGTTTGGATAAAATGACCATTCAAGCTTAGTAATTAATTAATTTGTGCAAAACTTCAGTGGATACATTATAACTATGCTTCCAGTTCTTATGAGACAAGAGATATTCCGGTAATGACATTTCCGCTGTTTGCTTTGGTAACAGACTTCTGCCTTTAGTGAGTAGTAAAACTAGTGTGTTAACAGGAATACAAGAGTAGCAATTTTCTGTCACCCAAAACTATATTTTGTGACAGAGATAATATGGGGCATAGGTCATTCCCCTAGGAAAGGAACAATTAATTTTTCACAGTTGAAATTACACATGTATTAGCCTTTGCCTTGTGGCATTATACAAATTATAAGACGGTCACAGGCACAGTATGAGGGGAAATTACTCTTTCTATTATGGACAAATTGTAAATGCACCCATTATTTACCAATTTCTACTTCTTAATTTCTCTCAAGATGCAAGGAAACTGGGCTGGGCATGTAGATCTGTTGATACAGTTCTTGATTAATGATTAAGAACCTCTATATTCAGTCTCCAGCAGCCAGCAAATGAGGTTTGTTGGTTTAAGTTTAAAATCTCAGGAGGTAGAGCCAGAAGGATCAGGGACTAGCTTTGCTTAAGTGTCATTTTTTTATACCCTTTGAAAATAACAACAACAGACAGAATAAAAGAAAAAGCAATGAGCAAGCAAAGATGAAGGTGATATGACAAGTTTGCTGATGTAGTAAAATTTGACTACCTGATGATAACAATGGCTATAACAAAGTGAACTTAATTTAAGCCCTGAGTAATTATTTGCTCAATTAACATGAATTATTTGAAGAATGATGGAAAATGCAGCACAGGTCTGAGAAAATATGTTATCCCAAATTCAGTGTAAGAAGTTAGCGATGTGAATATTATCAGCACTTTGACAATTACTTTAACATGATGATGAACTCAGATTCATGTAATTTAGTGATTTTTCTGTTAATTCTGTCTAGGGATATGTAGTATCAGAGTATTTTATGTTTGTTTCCCAGATGCAGGATGATACTATTAGACTTTTGAAGGTGGTACCACTTGCTGTATTAATTCAATTATTTATATTTTCAAATGGATATTCTTCAGATGTATATTATGAAACAAAAAGAATATAGTAATGTCTTTAGAAAAATTATAATTAGAAAGAAATAATATCGTATGTGTATTTGTGCTAGTATGAGTTTATGGTGTATATGTGGTGTATGTGAATGTATGTGTGAAGGTGTGTGCGTCCACACATGAGAGGAGTGAAGCCAGAAGGGGATACTGAGGGTTCGTCTTTCTCACTCTCTGCCTTATTCATGTGAGACAGTAGAAAGGTAAAGAATCATCATCCATTTAACCAACACAGCATGAGCGTTACAGACACATGTGTAGCCATAGTGAAGGATGTGAAATGAAGGTGATGAGTAGCCACTGATTCATTTTCTCTGCCTAGAAGCTGTTTGTTGATACTGAGAAAATTTAAATTTCAAAGGAATACATGAGGAAACTTTAAAAATGTGTGTTGGGAGAGATAGGCTATAAGAAACATTCAATATAGAGAACAGAGCTTTATCCATTATGTAAAACTGTGCTCTGGCAGGATCAGTTGTAATACATCAATACTTAGAAAATCAAAAACTATCCAATTCTAGAAAAATAAATTTATTATAACAACTCTAAGACAAAATTCCATCCTTGGATTGAGGAGTAAAACCACTAAACCACTAAAGATATAAAACATAAAACATGCTAATTTATCCTATTTATATTTTTTAAAAATGGCGAAGGCTTATCATGTTACAGAGACATGAGATAGTTGTTCTATATTTTCAAAATTTACAACTGAACTTTTGCAGTAAAAATATATTGTCAGAAAATGATAATTTTTCCTCCCAAAACAAAGTTATTGCCTCAAGTAGGAGTGAGTTTATTCTGAACCATATTTAAGGATTCATGAACAATGGGTATGGGTGCAAACTGACACAGACAGCATGTCTAGTGTGGAAGTGGTTTCCTGAAATTTTATAGTTACAGGACAAAAGCAAGTCCTGAATCAAGGCAATTACCAAACACAAAAACTGAAGTAGGGAAAACTTCTGCTCTAGACTCTAGATGATACCAGATGCAAATCTTAGCTTATGGCTTAGTGAAAGGTAGTAGTCCACTAAGAATTCATCTTTACTTGATAGTTAAATGGATACAGAACAGATACAAGATGGATAACACACAATTATTAAAAGTTATGAAAGTAATTAATGGCTCTTAAATTTGAAAAATGAGTAAATACTATTGCCTAAATTTTTAAAATGCTTCCCCAAATCCTTTATGTATGTCATGATACACTATAAATAAATGGGTATATAATCTGTGTACAGTCATGTGTATGTTGCAGTACATTTTCTTATCTGTTTGGAATACCTCAAATATTTATTATAGTTTTGATTTTTGGTTTTTGACAGTATTATTTTATATCTATAACTTCATGTGGAGTGGCTAATTTTAATTTCATGAGAGACTGACATATAATGTCCAAATTATTGCAAATGCTATTGTGATGAGTCATGTGGCCTAGTTTTTGGTCAGAATATTAATGCTTGTCCAATATGTCTCTGCAAGGCAAGACCCATGGAGATGGTCTGTCACACTTTGCAATAACCAGTGGACATACAGTAATCCAAAGAGTTGGACTCACTTATAATTCTTTCTTTTCTTTAATCAAAACAGAACAGTGTTTGTTGCTTAGGATTCTAGGAATTTGGGTTTGCAATAGATGTATCTCAACATGGAGTTCAATTAAGAAATTTAAGATAAGTCTCTGTTAACCTAAAAGGATAATTTTCTAAATTATATTGAATAGTTGAGAGAGAGAATATTTAATGATAGTAATGAAAATTTGTGGTTGTTTTAAACAGGAAGACTATGTTAAATAAAGCAGATGACAAGTTAAACAAATAGTCAAAATATAGTTTATTAATTAATTCATCATCATTTGTAAGTTTGCTAAAACCAAGCCCATCATGGCATTTATCAATTTAAAACAATATACCAAGTGTAATTCCAGTTATCTCAGATAACTTTTAAAAATATATAAATATAGAATTTAAACATAATAACATATTCAGCAAGGCCTTAGAACTTACAGCACACTATTAAGTGGGAAAGTATTCATACTATGAAAGTTCTAAACCTAAGAACGTATAGAAAACCTATTTATTAAAATAGTTGCTGAAAACATCCTGTGTCCTAGGAGAGACGAAGACAGCCAGATATGGGAGTTCTAAAGCTTTCCAAGAGAGTTTTCCCTCCTATCAGAATAAAAGACAAAAACAAGGAGAGGACTCCAAAAATATCAAGGTCAACACATGCAAATGAATGTCCATGAGAAAGCTCTGGGTTTCTCATCAGAGTGTAGGCCAGCAGCAATGGAACAATGTATCCAGAATGCTAGAAGAGTATACTTCTAACCAAGAACACTCTATTCAGAAAAATGTATCCACCATAAATAAAGGAGAAATAAGCAACAATACCAGAAAGAGTCAAGAGTTCTAGAACAATTCTAATGCATCAGTTTTATGTCAATTCCTATGTTGCTTGCTTAGTTCCAGATGATGTAAGCTAAACAACCACACTTGCATGTTCAGTCCTGACTTTGTAAACTGTGGCTATTTAAAAATGAATTTTGTGTGGGTTGATGGAGTGATGGTAGGGTTTTCACTGTCATGAGGCAATAGTGTGAGTATCATTAAACTGTAGATATTCTTAGCACAGTAAAAAATACAGAATTTAAGAAATATCTCATGAGAGAATGAGAGTTTGTTGGCATGTTGTCTAACTGATTTGAGTGTGGCTTCAAAGCAGTTCAGCTTGGGGTATTCAGTTGCTCAAGAAGTTAAGGTGGAGTATCACAAAGCTTTCCTTAAGTGCATAGTGACCTGTTCACAGAAGACTTAGGAGAAGGTTGGACAATAGAAGTACAAACGCAAAAATGTATCCCTCAAAGTCTCATCACTCAGGTAATGGTTATAAATTCATAGGTTTTTTTGCCCAGGTAGAATAGATTGTTTAATCTATTTATCTTTTCACTATTGATACAATCCCTTAATTTCAGCTATCACTCAGTGAGTATTTTATCTCTGAAGAACTCACTGTGGGAAGACTCTTTAACCAATTCTGAATTTTTGTTTTGTTTTGTTTTTGTTTTTTCGAGACAGGGTTTCCCTGTGTAGCTTTGTGCCTTTCCTGGAACTCACTTGGTAGCCCAGGCTGGCCTTGAACTCACAGAGATCTGCCTGGCTCTGCCTCCCAAGTGCTGGGATTAAAGGTGTGCGCCACCACTGCCTGGCCAATTCGGAATTTTTAACTGTCACTAAATATGTTCCTTTACAACAGTGTATGATGAAGATATCTTTCTTCATCAGGGATGTCTCATGCATGCCTTTATCTTTTTTATGGGATTCATAGTAATTATTTTATATGCAATCATTTATGTTTTCTAAAAGGAGTGGATCTTATGTAGCTAGAGCTTTTCTCCCCGGGTCCCACCAAGCCTCAGCAGTACTTTAGCCCACTTATAAAATAAACATATAGACGCTTATATTATTTAAACTGCTCAGCCATTAGCTCAGTCCTACCATTGTCTAGCTCTTGCTCTTATACTCAGCCCATTTCTATTAATCTATATGTTGCCATGTGTTCCATGGCTTTACCTGCTGCCATTAGATGGTGCTTCCTGGATGGCAGGCTGGCGTCTCCTCTTCTCTGCCTTCCTATTCTCTCAATTCTCCTCTCTGCTAGTCCTGCCTATACTTCCTGCCTGGCAACTGGCCAATCAGTGTTTTATTTATCAATCAATCATCCACAACAATCTTAGATATGGGAGAACTAATGGGGGTATTTATGTCTAAGAAAACAACAAAGCTATAATATTTTGAAAACTGATTTTAGTGCCCTTTTCTCATTTCATTTCCAATCTGGAGAACTGGGAATCCTAAGTACAAACGAATTCTGCACAGTAGGTCACTTTTTACAAACTTAAATATTTGTACTTTAAAATAAGTTGCGTGATTATATGTTCCTCAATTTGAATACCCGAAGATTGGATATATTTTTCCAATAGAGTATTTCCTAACTGATCAATTTGTGGCTTTCAGACCATGGAAGATATCAAATCAATGGCAAAATCACACAAACAACATCAAGGCATATTTGTGCTCGTGTAAGACACACTTGAATGAAATCTAATTGCACGATTTCAATTGGAACTTTTGGTAAGGAGATAAAATGTAATTTTCCTGTACTTCAAGCCATTCTTTGAATGTGAACCCTTATCATTATTATTATAGCTGAGTTTTAAGTTTTATAAAATTATCTATTTACTTTTTAAGGGATCTTTAGTGACATTCACATTAACTTCATCATATCTGGTTAATCTTTAAATTTTGTCTTCATAGATATTTTCATGATGAATTTTAATCTTCCACTGTTGTCTCAATGCATATGGTTTTAGTTTGGAACAGTTGTTTTTTTTTTTTTTTTTTTAGGTGAAAACTAATTCACTTTCATTTTTTTAAATTGTGTGTGTGTGTGTGTTTGGACATGTAAGTGGAGGTGACAGTGGAGACTGGAGAGCATGTAGGATCCTCTGAAGGTGGAGTTAAAGATGATTATGAGCTGCACCCACTGTGGACTGTGGGACATGGAGCACAACTTGGCTGCTTTGCAGGAGCAGAGACTGCTCTTAACTACTGAGCAATCTCCCTGGCTCCACTTCTGAAGTTCTCTGAGAGTTCCAAGGCAACTTAGTAACTACATATGTGTGCATGCACTTAGAGGTGGAATGTTTTTGAGATAACAAACTTAAACAAGCATTTGATTGTGTTTCCTTATTTTTGTATATAATAGGAAACATTTTTAGTTTTATTTTACATTCAGTGTGTACATTCTTTTACATGACACTTCTGGTGTGTAGATTTTAGCAGGAACTGGCAAAGGTCACTTCTCTCTTTCTATCCTGTGCATTCCAATGACAGAACTCAGGCAGTCAGGCATGACAATAGGTGTTTCTCCCCACTGAACAACTGTGCTATTGACCCTTCTTTTAAATATATAATTTAAATACATTTTATTATGTATTTCACTATCATAAGTATGTATAAGATGTGCATGTGTGGGCGTGGAAGTGCCACAGAACCCTCGTGGAGGATAAAGACCAACTTTGTGGAGTTTTAATTTTCCATTCACCTCAAGGTCAGTTCTAGAGATTTAATTCAGGTCCTCAGGTTTACAAGGCAAGAACTTTAGACATGGGGCCATATCACTAGCTCCTTTTCTGGGTGTACATGCGTGTGTGTGTGTGTGTGTGTGTGTGTGTGTGTGTGTGTGTGTGTGCTTGTATGGTTTTATGTCCACATGTGTACATGTGCATATGGGGGTCTAGAGATTATAAGATAAATCTTCCTCCATCATTATTCTCCTTAGTTTTGGAGACAGGTCTTTTAGTCAACCCAGAGCCAGCTAATATGTCTTGCTGCATTAACCATCCTGCTCTTAGAAGCTTTTGTTTCACTTTCTCCAGCTAGAATTAAAAGTGGACCTCTGTTATTTTATGTGGTTTCTGAGGATTCAACTTCTTGTCTTCTTTTCTCAGAGAGTGCTTTAATGCTTGTTTCCTCTCAAAGTCCCTCCTTACCTGATCACAGAACGCAAATGACAGAAAACAGCACTGCTTTAGATACTATTAAATCACTGTGCCTGATTTAATACCAGTAAACACCTAGTTCCTCATGAGCACATGTTGTTATATTATCTTTTATATAGGTTACTTAAATAAAATCATAAGGATTATATTTTGTAGGCCAACAAGATCATTTGAATATCTGTCAAATACTGGAGTTTCCTAGCATGATAGTGGAAAGAGAATAACAGGTTTTAGGCCATGATTCGTTGAGGAAAGGTCAAGACAAATTCTCCCTCTATCCTTTATATGAGAAGATGCAATAGCACCATTCTCCTCAATGTGCTTCATCCTGTTTGGATGGTAAGAGCGGAGGGTCGTAGGAGATGGTGATAACAAAGTGGCAAGAGCCAAGTTCAGAGAAAGACATGGGAGAGAATAAAATTTAGATTCCTCGGAATTCTTTCTTTCTTTCTTCCTGGTTTTTTTTTTTTTTTTTTTTTTTTAGACAGGGGTTTTTCTGTGTAGCTTTTGCTTCTTTCTTGGAACTAGCCTGGGCTGGCTATGTGATTTTGTTTGTAGCAACACATCTGATAATAATGTGTCCCAAAGGTTTTACTTAATAGTCCAGATGTGACAATCTAAGATAAATTGGCCCTTGGATATGCACCATTCCATCTATCTACATTAAAAAAAAATTCTTATCAGTCATGAGTCTTGTAGAATCTTCATAAGAGTGGTCTTCTTTCTGAGGACTTCAAAGTTAAAATTATTTTTATATATGTGTGGCATAGATTACAATTTATTTTATTCATTTGATCTCACTATAACTCTGGCCAGCTTGGAACTCACTATGTAGGTAATTCTGGTATCAAACACCGAGCAGTTCTCCTAGTTCAGCATATTCAGGGCTAGTATTACAAACATGGTCTACCATACTTGTTTACAGTTTTATTTTAACATCAGTATTTCATTATGCAGCCCAGATGAGGCAGCATAGGCTAAAACTCACAATTCTCTCACATCATCACCAAGATTAGAATAAAAGCTGTATATGATTACATTCAACACAGAATGCAATTTTTTTTTTTAGTATTTTAACATCTATGAATTGACAAGTTCAGAGCAAATACTAAACTAATTGTTTATATTGAATGGTATTTCAAATTGTCAGCTATTTTGGAATAAGAATGCAGTATGCTGATTTATATTTTAATTTAAAAACTTTAACATGGGGAATAATATCATTAAAATTTATTCATACAGAAAATATTGTTCAATTCACATTGTAGCCATCATAATTTTCTGTTCCTCAGATCTGGTTGTATTTGTTGGCCATGGACCAGTGTTTAACTATTTTAGATAATAAGATGAATTTCATGATGTTTATATGTGTGTATGTATCAAAACACAAAGACTGAACTGACTTGATGTGTTCAGTGAGCTGGTCCTCTGTATCTTCTGCACTACCCTTTCAAATCTAAGCAAGTGTCAATCAGAAGATGGACACATCCATAACAGCAGTGGATTCCCCACAACCACCTTCCTTCTTTTTCCATCCTCTCTCCTTCCCTCCCCTTTTCTCTGTCTATACCCCATACCCCCTCTGACTCACTTTATCAACTTTCCAATTCTTTTATAACTTTTCACATATATGTAATGAAGTTTGTTTTTTTTTTCCATTTACCTTTACCCTTTCTCATCCTCCTAACACATTAGCTGAAGTCCTTCTCCTAAATGAGATCCCCCTCCATTGGTGTGTGTGTGTGTGTGTGTGTGTGTGTGTGTGTGTGTGTGTGTGAAACTCTGTGTGTATGTGCATGCATGTGTGCATGTATGTGTATGTGACTGAGTTGAACTAGGGTTACTGTCATGAGTCTAAATCTGTATGGGTTTTTTCTAATTGATTATGAGTGGTTATAGCACTGAAGCAAATTATAATGACTCCCAAAGCAAAAATAGCCATCATAATCCCTCTGTGTTCACCCCTTTAACATTTGGATTCAATTCTTAATATTTTTATGACACGTCCTTTATTTTTTACCTTTCACGAGTGTGTGTGTGTGTGTGTGTGTGTGTGTGAGTGTATGTGTGCGTGCATGCAAGCATGTACCTGGGAGGCATGTGTTCCACAGTACATGTGAGCCAGAAGACAACTGTGGACTCTGATACCTTCTACTACGTGTGGCTGAGAATCTCTTCAGGCTTGGCAGTAAGTCTTTTATCTGCTGAGCAATTTCTCTGAAGCTAACTTCTTCTATTCACATAATCTTTTTTCAATGTCAAAAGAATAGAAATGTTGCATATTAGCTTGATTATTCAAGAAAAAAGCTATGATTTTAGAAGGTATAAAGCAGCCAGTTTTTTTGTCTAAACTATACATCTGATTGTATTTAAATCTTTTGGTATTTAAATCTCTAAAGAACATTTTGATGTCGAATATTTCTTTTAATATTTTGGATATAAATTTTGATTGAGTTTTAATGACTGTTTACTCACTAGGCAATAATGTTTGGCAAAATCCTTCATATTTTATGTTTAGTATCATTTATAGATAAGAATAGAAGTTAATACTAAGGTAGAATTTTCATGTTGACTTTTTCAAACCTCTTTCCAAAACTATTACCTGTTTTTATTGTTAATGATACACTAAGATAAAGATTTTTTTCCATAAAAACACTCTAACAGAGTTTATTTTACAGATTTAAAGTGGGGCCAAAAACAATCTAACTTTCTAAAAGTATTTAGAAATATCAAACAAAAACAAGCTTCAATGGAAATGGAAATTATAAAAATAATATTTTTACACAGCATAGGGTATCTAGTATAAAAAAAAAAACCTACTATTTTTTTCTAAAGTAGAAACATCTCAGAAAGTAAAGACATGTTATGTGAGCCTCATCACAATTCTTACTTTGATAGAAGAACACAGCAGATATCCAGCATCCACTCATCCTACAACTCCAGACAGGGTGTGATCTCCCTTGGGAAGCCACAAAGCATGGCATATCAGGTTGCCATAGGACCCAGATTCTCCCCTCTGCATCAAGGCTGAACAAGGCATCCCACCGTAGGAAACAGGTTGCATAAGCCATCTCATGTATCATGGACAGGTCCTGGTCCCATTGCTAGGGGCCACACAAAAGACAGAGCTATACATCTGTCACTCAGATGCAGAGGGCCTAGGTCAGTTCCATGCCAGCTCCCTAGCTGTCTGTCCAGAGTCCCTGTGTAGCAGGAATCTAAAAATTCTTATCAATAAATCAAACCTCAGGCCAGTTGTTGGGGTGAATGCTGGAAGATCAGAGAAGCAGAACAAGCCACAGTCACCTCACCTTGCCGGTTCCTCAGCTGATCCTGTTTCCTCAGACTGGATGCTTCTCAGCTGAACTGTGCTGCTCAAAGCCTAAAAGCTTAACCAGCCAAATGTTTCTAGTTCCTGGTCCTCATGCCTTATATACCATTCTACTTTCTGCCATCACTTCCTGGAACTAAAGGCTCACTTTCTGGGATTAATGGCGTGTGTCACCATGCCTAGTTGTTTCCAATGTGGCCTTAAACTCACAGAGATCCAGAGGGATTTCTGCCTCTGGAATGCTAGGATTAAAAGTGTGAGTGCCAGGGTTGGGTATTTAGCTCAGTGGTAGAGCGCTTGCCTAGTAAGCACAAGGCCCTGGGTTTGGGCCTCAGCTCCGACAAAAAAGTGTGAGTGCCACCATTTTCTAGCCTCTGTATCCAGTGGCTGTTCTGTGCCCTGACCCCAGATAAGTTTATTAGGATGCACAATATTTTGGGGAACACAATACCACCACCTCCCAGAGCTCCCACAAGCTCATAAAAATTAAAGAACAAAAAGCTTTTGAAAAGAAGGAATTTTGTTTTTATTTTGCTTTGTGTGTTCTGCTTATACAAAGATGGTTGTCTAGTATGTTCTAGTCTCTGAAACAAAATTCTAGAATAAATGATTTGAACTTCATATGTATAATTTGTTACATGATTTGAGGAAAATAGTTTTATTTATGCTTTGTTCATGTTTACATGAGATGAGGATGAATATTCATCTAGCTAAATATTATGCACACAAACAGCAGGTATGCACGTATGCACACATGTATGCACACACACACACACACACACACACACACACACACACACACACACACAGGCTTAGTACTTAGAAACAACAAAGTCTCTTATTTTAAAGATGCTTTAATTTTTATATGCGTTGACCATTTCATCAATTCTTCAATAAAGACCCTGATTCATATCAAGGGATTCTCTTAATCCTACATTCCAGTTTGTTGCTCTAAAGTGGGAAAATGTATTTAAGGTGCTTTTATCAAAAATATTCCTTTGAGAAAAGTCACTGGATATCATTGAGACAGACATTTCCGTTACCTACTGCTCAGTTATTTGGCTAAACAAATTTATTTAGGTAAGTAAGAGTGAAGTTATACATGGAGAGCAACAGCTGCGGCAGGAACAATAGAAAGTAATGCTGAGAAAGCTCCATATGTGATGTGACATTCTAGTAGGTTTGAAGGAGAAACAAATTACAAATAGAACATGAGCCCTTCAGGCAAGAGGACTGAACATTTAACGTCTACAGGTAAGAGTGATCTGTCTAATGTATCCGTAGAAGATCAAAGAGACTCAATTGTTGATGGGCTTTAAAATAATTTCCTTTCAAACGTCTTTTTCAAACACAGGCACTTTCATTCCACCAGTGCCCCTGTTTTCAAATTCGAATCTTTGATCTTAAAATGTGATATTTCATCACTAGTATTAATCTGCCTTTCTGGCTAACTTTTCAATTTTTTGATGGTGAAGGGTAAATTGAAAATTAATTAATTAAATTTCTATTGACATTGCCTCTGAATAATCAAATTTGATTGGATCCTATTACCAGATTCTCTTACATGAGACAATCTCATTAACAGCCCTGAGATGTCACTTTAGAGGCTTTTGGTAACAGAGATACATACATAAATTAATTATGTAATGTGCTTTCTATGTTTAAATGCATGAGCGTTGCTCTGGGTATGGTTTGGAAGCAGTATGCTTATTATGTAAACGTCTGTAAAGAAAATCATTCTCAAAAGATAAGTTAAGAGAAAAAAGAAAGATAAAAGGAAATGATGAAATACATTTAAAAACGGGGATTGGAAATACTAAAAAATATAAATTTGTTCATTGATCACACTTTATAACAAAAAAATATCTATATTGAAGTCATAGGAATATTTGCAAATGTTTCTCTTACTGTATAATAAAGCAAATTACAATAACTACTAATTAATAAAAATTGAAAAATAAGAAATATAAGTTTATATGTATCACATTTCCATACTAGTATTATACTTTCAAGAAAATGACAATGAAATATGAGACTCTTATGCAGATTTCAAACATGGAATTAACAAGAGATTTTAATGAATATATTCAGCAAGAGAATATAACACACAACTTTACTCTAATATAATTTTAATACTGTAAATACTGAAGTATAAGTAGTTATTGTTAGCAAGAATGGTCAGTGCTTAAAAAGCAAAACTATAGTTCTCTTCTTTGCCTTATATCAGACAGATGTTGATACTAACCAAAGTGTCATGCTATTATAACCGAGAGAAGAAAATTTGACATAAAAACTATTTTATTTGCAAGAAAATAAAAGACCTACTGTTCTTTGCTTTAGGAACTCTAAAGGAACAAAAGCAAAAGGGAGGGGACTGGACCTGCCTGTACTGAATCTACCAGGTTGAACTGAATCCTTAGGGGAGTATTTGCCCTGGAGGAGATGGGAATGGGGAGAAGGGGCTGGGGGGAAGGCAGGGGTGGGGGCAGGAGGGGGGAAGACAGGGGAACCCATGGCTGATATGTAAACTGAAACACAAATATTCATATAAAATAAAATAAAATTTGAAATAAAATTGTAATGGATAATTAAAAATAGATTAATAATTAGTCATCTATGATAATCTTACTCATAGTCATGTTAGTTAAATCTTCTAGGTATACATAGATATATTTCAGATAGATTGGTAATCTTCAAATACTTCAAAGACCTACAGAATATGGCATTTAAAATCGTTTTAAAAATTTAGACTTTCTGGACAGTGAGACATGTCTGCTCCTGGCAGCACTGATTTACTTCAGATAGGAGGATGGGCATCGAAGACACTCCATTATGGAGTTTATCTTCTTCTTGGCAAAAATAGCCATTTGGACATGAAACTGTTCTTGCCTAGACTGCTTAAAAAATGTATCAACTGGACATACAGGACCCATAAGAAGGTGACCACTGAACTTTGCTTTGTGAAATGGTCCTTCAGGTTCCTGCTTTGCAGAGGAAACAGTCAGACATTCTACAGGACACAGAGAGAAATGACTGAGAGACTCTAGACCTGTGGGCTGAAGACAGATGCCTCAACTTTACAAAGGAACATTAGGTGACTGTCCAGGCTGCCAGCTGTCTCTGTCTACCCTGCAAGACTTCTGAAAGTTGCTTGCATCCTTCTCCCGGTTTCTCAGGTAATAGTATATCCTTCTGGGGTCTTTGATGTAGTTGAAACTAGATAGTTACAATTTTCCTTAGTTATGATAAAAGATAAGTTAGACATAAAACCTTAGACTCACAAATATAAGATAGATAGGATATATTCTTTAATTTTCCAAATAAACTAGTAATTATAAATAGATTAGATACTATAATTGTAACTCTTGCTTGATAATTGTTTTGTTATATGTAGTTTTACTATGTTAAAGTTAAACTCGTCCTTTTTGAAAAAAAAGAAAAAGGGGGAAAAAGATTTTTTTTTAAAATATTTTTAAGAGTGTAGGAAATATTATTTTCCCAGGTTATCCAATACTAAGTGGTCATCCCTAATTGAAAACATACATACGAGTAACATAATTCATACTGAGGAGTTTATAGTTAGGTGTGTGTGTGTGTGTGTGTGTGTGTGTGTGTGTGTGTGTGTGTGTGTGATAAAAGAGGTCATGCCTACACATTTAAATGAGAGAAGGGGGAGTATGTGGGAAGATTTAGAATAAGGAAATGGAAGGGAAAATTGATGTAATTATGATCATAAAAGTAAAAGAAATAAATTTTTTTCTATGTACTGGCCTATTTATTCTCAGGTTCTTGGCCTCCCAAACATTGCTTAGGAAGTAAGCCTTAACTTCAATCAGATATTAGTTAGTTAATCCCACAAACTTCCTCACATTATTGCAACAACATAGCTTGTAGACATGTCACTATTGTAGATTTAGCTGATTATTATATGACAAGTACTAGTCCACAGGGGTAAAGGCTCTAGCTAGGCACCAGATCAACTCCTATGTGTTCAGTGAGTTGTGTATGTGTTGTCTTCAGCAACAGGTCCTTAGTGTCCATTTGTGGAGAGCCACCAATTAACTAGGCAACAGCTTGGGTTGTTTATGGGTTCCCATATCTTCTCTTTAGTCAAGAACTCAGATATGTAATCCAATCCTTTTACTAGAAGATTCATTTGTGACAAGGTGTCCAGTTTCTACCCTTTCCTAACCAGAATCTCCAATTGATAGCCACTTAAAACGAAAAGTAGTTTTCTCCAGGGGAGTCTTACTGGAAAAAGAAACCACTCTTAAGCATAGGCCCCATGTTCAGTAGTAGATGCCCAAAACAAACAAACAAAAATAAAACTCAATGGCATTTTAGGAGTTTCTTTGCCTTATTATATTAATTCAGGTGATTTCTTTTCTTACATTACAGGTCCTTTGACTATATGGTATGGCTTCCAGTTTAAGGTTTATGGGATTCTTATGTTGTGAATGGATGTGTGTGTGTGTGTGTGTGTGTGTGTGTGTGTGTGTCTGTATGTGACTTTTGTGCTTTTTCTTCTTTTCTTGTTTGCTTATTTTGTCATATTTGGATTTTTTATTTATCTTATTTTATTATTATTCCATAGAAAACTGTTTGCTTTCTTTTTCCTCCCTTTCAGTAAATACAAATTATTTTCTTATACATTATATCCTGAATAAAGTTTCTCTTCTTTCTGTTCCTTCCAATTCTTCCTCATCTTCTCTTCTATCCAGATCCACTCCCGTTCTGTCACTCTTCCAAAATGAACAGGCTACTAAAAGATAACAACAAAACATAACACAACAAAACATAATACAATATAAAAAATAAGATCTAAGTTGGAAATGTCAAACCAAGAGAAGGAAAAGATACCCAACAAACGCCACCAGAAGTCTTGTCTTTCTTTTCATGTTTTTGAAGTCCATAGTTAAAAATTGTCAAATTTATATATTATATTTTTCAGTATATTTTAACTGGTTTTCATAACCTCCACTAGGACCAAAAGGTTGTCTAGTTATGGCACCATAAATGGACAGCTGGTAAAGATAACACCTATACAACTCATTGAATGTGGAGAAGTCGAGCTGATGCTTACAGAATCTTCACCCCTATCTTCTAGCTTTTTTTTTTTTTATATGGAAATGTACTCTGTAGGCTTCCCAATAAGAAATGTAAACACTCAGTCACAAAATCTTTATCTATAGTCTGTCCTGCCTGCAAAGTATTCTAGGGCAATGGAGGCACAGAATTTGTCATTGTAACCAATCAATGACTGGTTTGACATAAGGCCGACTCTGAGATGGAACACATACCTGTCAGTGTTTGGGTGACCAAGAACAAGAGGCCACATATTCCAGAGACTTAGGTAAGACCAAATACTAAAAAAGAAAAAAAAATGTAGCAATAAAATGACTCCTATATCCCCAAGGAAGGGCTTACCCTCTCTGAGGATTGGATGGGTAGAGGGATGGGAGGGGTCAGTAAAGGGGAGGAAGGGGGAACTGGGATTTATTTTAACAAAATAAAGAATGATTCCTAATAATATTCTGCAATATGTTGTTTCATACCCTGAATAAAAGGCTAAGGTGCCTTTTTAACATATCACAGTGGACCTGGCCTCCAGGTCCTTCCAGCGTTCCTGAGTCCCTACCTATACAGGGTGTGGCTAACATATCCTGCTCTCTACCCTGAACTCTCCAGCCTGGGCCTGGCAGTCCTTCCCTAGAGATTCTTCCCTATATAATCCAGACATTTTCCTTACCCACCCGCTTTGCATCTTTGGCCTAATGGCTGCGGCACTTGGCTTCTCTTCCCTCTCTGTTCTCTTCCACCTGTCCCCACATGGCCAGCTCTGTCTGGTCTTGTCCTCTCTGGACTCTCCCTGATACCCTTGCCTCTAGCTATGCTCACCCACATATCTATAATAAACTTTCTCCTCCACCATACCTAGGAGCCATCCTTCCCTTCTCCTCCCCATTCCTCTCCCCCTCTCCCTTCCCTTTCCTTTCCTTCCCTTCCCTCTTACCTTTTGTCTTTTCTTTTCATTCAATATATTGATAGATCAATGCCTTATTCAGCCATCATTAGAAAAGTTCCTTCTGCAGCAGATGGGAAACAAATATAGACAGACAGGCAAACACACACACACACACATACACACACACACACACACACACACACACACCCTCTCCCATCCACAAAAGGTAAGGCCTCCCATGGGGAGGTATATCCATTAGAGGCAAGTCCAAGTCCTTTCCTCCACCTCAAGACTGCACAAGGTGTCCCATCATAGGTAGTGGGCTACAAAAAGGCTGCTTAGGCACCAGATATGGTTTCTGATACTATAGCCAGGATGCCTTCCAAGCAGATCAAGCTATACAACTGTCTTGCCACACAAAGGGCCTAGTCCAGTCCCATGTAGGCTACACAGCCATTGATCCAACTTTCATGAGGTCCCTCTAGTTTGGTTTGGTCATTCCTGCATGTTTCCCCATTATGATCCTGATGCACTTGCTCATGGAATCCCTCTTCTCTCTCTTTGACTGGACTCCTGGACCTCTGTCTGGTGATTGGCTATGGATCTCTGCATCTGCTTTCATCAGGCATTAGAGAAAAGTTCTGTGATGACAGAGTATTCACCAGTCTGATCTCTGGGGCAAGGCAGTTCAGTTCAGGTACCCTGTCCACTACTGCTAGTAGCCCAGGCTTGGGTCATCCTTGGGGATTCCTGGCAACTACCCTAGTACTGGGTTTCTCTCTAACCCCATGGTATTTCTCTCTATCATGGTATCTCTTTCATTGCTTTCCCCTCCCTCCCTGTTCCAACTGAACCATCCCTTTCCCTTATGTTCTCATCCCCTACCCCCTACCCTCCATTGCCTCCCCATCCCCAGTTTACTCATGGAGATCTCATCTTCTCCATGAGAAGCCTACCTTTTTCTAATGACAGATAGAAATGTAGTCAATTGCGATGGGAATGGAGGTAATAATATTGAAAATATACTAACTGAAAAAAGATCAATGTGTTTAATAAATTTAAATAATTTGCAGTGTATACATGTATCAAATATTACATGGTCCCCAATTTCCATATATATGTTCAAAAGTATGTTCATCAAATTAAAAATACAAAAATTAATGAAACTAAGGGGAGTTAAACATCTCAATGTGAGGCCTATGCCATCAACATAACTATATCTTCTCCCAAATCTCACCTTATTTCTAAAGGTAGGTAACACACCACCAGTCTGGGTTTTCCAACTTAGAACAAAATTGGTGATACACCAGCATATACATCGCATATGAGAGTGCCTCCTCATTCAGGGACCTCCTATGGTCTCCAAATCCTTAGACTCACCACATGCTTTTAGTTTCCAGATAAATATGCCTTGGCAATATATTTATGCTTAAAAGTAGTGTTCAAAAGTGGCATCAGGAGTTTTTTTAGCTACTTGTCCATTTTTTGAGTTGAAAAGACATTTCTCTTTGCCTGCTTTCTTTCCTCATTGACCTATTAACCCAGACATTCTTTTTCTAGCAAGTAATCTAGAAAACATGTTCTGCTTTTTTCAGAATCATCCCAGACACCAGGCATCTATGATGTAGGCCTGACGGATAGCTATAATGATAGGACATCTTTTGACTGCACTAAGGATGCCCAGCACCTTCTTCCTGGCTTATAAATCCTTCCTTCTCTTTCACAAGTTTTTGAATTCTGTAGTCAAAATTCAAACTTAAGCAGTACAGTTTTCAGTAGCATCATGAGAAACAATGAATGAAAGCCCACGTTTTGAGGATTTAACACTTTAAATGATCTTCTGTGATACTATTAAACAGTTACATTTATGCTCTTCAAAATGCAGATATACTTTTTGACAGTCATTATTATTTATTTTTAACTATTTACTTGCATCATTTTCCAATTGTTTTCTTCTACATTGTCTATTGTCAGTTTGTTTAACAAAGTGGTACTTAATGTGTGCTATTATGAGGTGTTGGTGTAAAAAGACTATGGATACTATGTATTAGCTTAAATAAAATGAAGCTTTTTTTTAATATGACACTAAGTGCATGGATTTATACCAGAAGTGTTGAACCACATAGAAACTTTACAGTACTGAGGATCCATTCTATGCTATCTTACTTCTTTGGGTTTTATTATATTGTTTGTGATGATAGGTTCAGAGATTTATATTCATGACAATTCCAAATTTTCTTCCCATTAGCAGCATTATCAAAACTTCAAATCTGTCCTGTCCTTCATATATCCAGGTCAGAAACCCTAGCTCATTTGTTTGTTTTGCTTTATTTAAAGACTTGGTTGGCTCATGTTAGTCTCAAGCTCTAAAGCTAGTTATGATATTGAGGATAAACTTAAACTCTTGATTGCCTTTCTTCTAATTTGGTTGTTTGTTATTTCACCCAGGTTCATTGTTTGGGTAATTCTTTGATAAAGCATTATATTTTTGTTTGTTTGTTTTAGTATTAATTTCTTTTATATGCTTGTTTCTTTTTGTTTGTTTATTTTACAGATTTATAAATGGATATCACTAATAATATAACTTAAATAATCTGGTCATCTATTAGAGGTGGCCACTGAGGAAATTCTGAAATGTTGTTTGCAAGAAGTTCTCTGTAAGGCTGGATCCTAGGTTCTGAAACTCAGGTTGCTTCGGTCCTTCAAACATGACATGAAGAAGCCACTAGATACATAAGCATTGTGAATCACATCAAGAAGTTATCCAAATCTAGGTCATTGAGCAAGAAAGTGAATCCTCCTGAGATATGGTCATATTTCATGCTTTAGATAAAGTAAAAACCTAGATATTATAAAGAAACTTAGATCGTCAGTGCAGCTAATTATTTTACTCATGTAAAAGGAATTCTTTCTTTGTTTAATTATGTTATTGTCTTTCTTTGCAATCTAGTTTAATGAAAAGTATGTTAGTATTAGCTGTGTAACTGAGAATGAAATGTTTTATTTTCTAAATACTTGTAAATTTCATGTCTCAGGGTGTGGCCTACACAATCGACATAACTATGTCTTCTCCAGAACTTCACTATATTTCTAAGGACTGTATGATGTACCACGAATCTTAGAAGGTCTTAATAATAATAATAATAATAATAATAATAATAATAATAATAACTCGGGGCCAGGTATTGGGGTGAATGCTGAATGATCAGACAAAGAGAAGAAGCCATAGCCACCTCACCTTGCCATTTTCTCAGCTGATCCTATTTCCTCAGACTGGAAACCCCTGTGTCCTCATCCAAATGGATCTCAGCTGAACTATTGCTCAAAAGCCTAAAAGCTTAACCAGCTCTAGTTCCTGGTCCTCATGCCTTATATAGCTTTCTGCTATCTGCCATCACTCCCTGGGATTAAAGGCTCACTTCTTGGGATTAAAGGCGTGAGTCACCATGCCTAGCTGTTTCCAGTGTGGCCTTAAACTCACAGAGATCTGAATGGATCTCTGACTCCCAAGTGATAGGATTAAAGGCATGTGTGCCCCCATTTTCTGGCCTCTATATCTAGTGGCTGTTCTGTTCTCTGATCACAGATAAGTTTATTAGGGTACACAAAATTTGGGGGAGCTTAATATCACCACAGCATAATATACCACCACACTGGGTTTTCCAATTTAGAAAAATTTGGTGGCACACCAGCATATATATAAATATTATATATAATATATATATATATGTTATATGAGAGGGCCTCCTTCTCATTCAGATTTGTTTTTGTTAGAAAATTCTTGCTATTAAGGTCCTATTAAGGCTTCATTTCTATTTAACTAGAAACAGAATTAACCTGAAATTATTCATTACTTAATAAGGTGTCAATGAGTCTTCACACCCCCCCCCTTTTTTTTTCTTGTCAGGTCTGAGGACCAAACCCAGGGCCTTGCACTTGTGAGATAAGTGCCCTACCACTGAGCTAAATCCCCAACCCTAAGTCTTCACTTTTTGGTCTCTTTAAAACATATACTCCAATAATTGTTTTAATTTGCTCCTATTTAGAATTATGAGACAACATTTCTCTTAATGAAAACACAGACTGAAGCACTACTAGAATGAGCATACTCCCCTTGCTGTGGGTATTTATTCCAGAGGGCATAAGATTTTAGTTTGCCTATAAAACCTTGCCATTCAAAAAGCCTATTTGTATGTATGCTTGTGTATTTGTTTGTTTCTGCTTGAATGTGTCTATTTTTGTGCTTGTATACACACACACACACACACACACACACACACACACACACAGGAGAGGACTGAGCAGATGCCATAGCAGGATCCTCAGACTTCTCTCAGAGACCAGGCCTCTATTTCAGTTTCCTGAGACTGAGAAAGCAGTTTCTGAAAGAACCACGAACAAAGGACAATCAATCGACAACATTCCTGACATTGAGGACGAAGAGGCCTGCTACATGCAGTACCAGACCTGAACTACAGTCAGCAGATAACCGAGTAAAGACAAAGCCTGGTATTTTTCCAAGCTTGCCCCAAAATGGAAAAGCTGTAGCTTTAACTAATCCCTGAGTAGCCCTGGCCAATGAGGAGATACTAGTATGACTGCCACTTCTTTGAGACAATCAAATCTAAGGTGACCTAACTGCTTTTGGAACTCCCCTTCAGCTGTGCTTAAAAGGAGCCTGCAAGCCCCTCTCAGGGTCATTGCCTTTTTGCCTTTGTGTGGGATCTTCAGCCCCAGTAGGCTGTAATATTTCTCAAGATACTGAATATTTTTGCTGATTGCATACATGGATGGTGGTCTTTTGTGAAACTTCTCTAGGATGCTTACAACACACAGACACACACACACACACACACACACACACACACACACACACTTTAACATGCAATAGCAGTTCTGACTCTTGAACTGCAGAGATGAGCGGCAGTAGAGTACTTTCAGTTGTGCAGATGACCGTGTACAGTTACCATTTCCTGTATCAATGGTTCACAGTCACATAGATCTCTAAGTCTGGTGTGTCTGATGCCTTCCTCTGTAGGTCACCACCACGTATGTGGTACATATACATACAAGAAAGTCACAAATAATTAAAGTTAATAAAGTATAAGTCTTTTTAAAAAGAGATAACTCCCTGGTGAAATTTTATTTTTCTTTTAAACAAATTACTAAAAGTCTTATTTCCATATTATAAAATACTTTGGGGAATAGTATTTAATTATAATATTAAATTTATACTGTGTACCTAAAAGTGTGTTTAAGTGTATTCAACTGATTTTTAGATCCTTTACTATTCAATTATATATAAATGAACGCAGATTTACACTATAGTAACCAAGGGAAATGAAAATATGTATGCCATTGGGACTACAAAGATGACAGTACATGTGTAATATGTTACAAGTGAGACTATGAGGTGTTTTTTTTTTTTTTTTTAAAGTTTGGCAGTTTATACCCTAAACTTAATGGACATTTTTAAATTAGTCAAGTATGCCAGTCATCTGTGTGGTTATTTCCAGGAATGTTGTAATAACAAATATTTGATCAACTTCTTAGACCATTTTGTTTGAGAAAACACACTCAAAATAATATTAATGCATATTGAAAGATGGCAACATATATCCCAGAAGAAATGTTAACACAGAGATAAAAATACCAGAAAGTATTATTAAATAAGCAAAGAATCACATTTTATGTGAAAAAGAGAATCTGCAATGCTCTTCAGTAAACTCTCCTTACATGTGATCCGATAATTTAAAAAACTTTTGTAGGAAGTATTTTAATTTCCTAACCCCTTGAACTCCTTAATGCTTCCTCCCTCCTGTGTTACTATAATTCTGTCTACATACTTTCTGCCATTGTATCTTCATTTCTGTCATGTTTTAGGTTTATTTTTGTGGAACATACATGGGCTACAAAGATGGTGCTGAGAGGAAGTTGGACAGATGGAGCCCAAGTTGTTTTTGCTGAGATTAGATACAAATATCAGGAGATGATGTCAGTGCATAAACAGCTCATAAACAAGGAAATGATGACCTTTAAAATGATTGGTTGGTTCATTCCACCCCCTCCTAGGGCTCTGAGGTTTTCTGCTATAAAAGAGGCTTACTGTCTAACAATAAACGAGTTCTTGCTTGACTTGACTCCTATTGTGTCTGATTTTCTCCAGGTAAGAGGAAGGATAGAAAATGGGTGAGCAGCGCACTTACCTTTCCTAGGTTCCAGGCCACCTCTTCAGAGGTGACCTAAGTTCCCGGTGGGGCAACACCCCACAGCTGGCGCCTTCACTTGGGACTCGAAAGTACATTCTGCCAAGGCCAGGTCTTCCAGAGTAAGTGAAACCTTCAATATGTATGGGTAAAGCAATTTTTCCAAAAGATCCCCAAGAGCCAGGGGAGGCCAAAGACAAAGATAACCAGGAGGGTGAAGAGACCAAGTTTGACACAAAAGTGAATGTCACTCCCTCCAGGCCTTATGAGCCATGCACTCTGAAGGAGCAAGGCCCCTCACCTAACATCCCTAAAACAAGAGATTATTCCTCATTATATACTACCCTTAGAAGGGACCTATGTGACTGGGGTACCTATGACTGGCCATTAGCCAGGGACCAGGAGCCAATGAACAGACTTATGAAGAGGCCTATATTACCCAGATAGGGCCCCAAGGGAGGAAAGGCACCGCCTGAGAACAGACACCACCCCTAGGCATTTCCCCTTGATCTGGCCCCAGGGCCTTAATAGGCCATATGAATGGTACCCATGGGAGGCTGGACCTAAGGGCCCAGGTGGAACACAAGCCCATGGTAACATTACCTTGTACCTTGGTATGGCAGTGGGCATTCTCCTTGTGCTGCTGTTTCTCTGCCTCTACTGGGTGGTGGTCCCGGTAGGCCAAGGCTCCGAGAGCTGCCTTGTGATAACTACAGCTATTTACCACCTAAGATTGAGATGGTGCCACTGGTGCTGCCAGGGCACCTTATGGACATCGAGTGTCTGGCTATTGATGGGATGCTGCTAGTGAGCTGCAGCCTGCAGGCCAAGTCTGCATGTGGGATGCACAGACTGTGACTGCCTCACCCAAATCTCACACCCAGGACCATGCCAGGACATCTGTGGAGGCGGAGCTTTGGAAGCTAAGGAGAACTGGGAAAAGCTGTCAGATGGTGGTAAAACTGTCCCTGAGGAGCCTGGGGACAGCACTCTGCTGCGACACCGCCCCTGAGGGCCTCCACCATCTTCCCTCTTGGGGGACCAGCCAGATCTCACCTGTTTGTTTGACACCAACTTCTCATTATAGCTGCCCCCAGAGCCCCCCCAGCCTGAGCCTCGGCACCATGCGGGCTGTAGCTGCTCTAGGGACTCTAGACTTCAGCAGTCTGGTACAGTGTGTGTGTGTGTGTGTGTGTGTGTGTGTGTGTGTGTGTGTACCAGGAGGAGGGCCTGACTGCTGTGCACATACCAGCCCTGTACCCACCCTCTCGGGGATCCCCACAGCCCCAGGCTTCTCAAGAAGAGGGTGCTGCACCTGTGAAGAGCTCCCCTCCATTGGCCTGGGCCCCCAGCACAGCCAGCTCTATCTGAAACTTGGAGCTGCAAAACAACCTCATCATAGTTGGGTGGAGCCATGGCAGGCTGGAGGTGAGGGACACCATTGAAGGGGTGCTCTGCTGCAGCAATGAGGAGGTCTCCTCAGGCATCACAGCTCTTGTCTTCCTGGACAGGAGGATTGTAGCTGCTCAGCTTAATGTTTCCCTTGATTTCTTTTCCTTGGAGACCCACACTTCTCTCAGCCCCCTGCAGTTAAGAGGAATCCCAGGGAGAGCAGATACCACCCAGCCCAGTGCTCGAATGCAAGGGCATGGAGAACCCAGGCACCTGCCCTGATTCCCTCACAGACACTATCTACAGCTCAGGGCCTTCACTAACCCTGCATAACAGGGGCTACCTCTCAGCTGTGGGTCTGCCCTCAGGGCCAGGCCGTGAAGCCCTGACGAAGTCCGTTAGTCATTCAGGAGTCAGAGAGGCAGAAGAAGCTCCATCACACCCACAGCAGCTGTGTCTGTCAGAGAGCTGCAGAAGGTGATCCTTATGCTGCTAGACAACCTGGACCTCAACTTCCAGAGTAACCAGCAGAGCAAGGTCACACCCCTGCATGCAGCTGTGCAGAAGGGATCCGTGGAGATCTGTCATGTGCTGCTACAGTCAGGAGCACACATCAGTGCCATAGATAAGCAACAACCCACGCCACTGATGGAGGCTATGGTGAACAACGACCTGGAGGTGGCACATTATGTGGTGCAACCAGGTGATGGCTCCACCTGTCTCCATCAATCTGCCAAACTTGGGAACTTGTAGATGGTTAGCCCTGCTGCTGAGCACAGGGCAGGTGAACGTGAATGCGTAGGACAATGGGGGCTAGACTCCCATCATCTGGGCAGCCGAGCACAAGCACGTTGACGTGATCCAGCTGCTGTTGATCCGGTGTGCCAACGATACCCTAACTGACAATGAGGAAAACATTTGCCTTCACTGGGCCTCCTTTATGGGCAGAGCTGCCATTATCGAAGTCCTCCTGAATGCCCAGTGCTACCTCTATGCTGTCAGCTCCCATGGGGACACACCTATACATCGCTGTCAGGGAAAGCCACTATGACTGGGTTCTGTTGTTCCTGTCTCCTGGAGCCAATCCTGTGCTTTAGGACAAGGAAGGAGACACAGCATGGGACCTGACCCCAGAGCGTTCAGATGTGTGGTTTTCCCTGCAGCTCAACCGCAGGCTTAGGCTCCGGTAGGGAACTTGGCTGTCCACATCGAAAAAATCATCTGCCTGGATGTAGTTTGAGGCTATGAGAATGTGCCTATCCCCTGTGCCAATGGTGTGGATGGCAAGCCGTACCCTGAGGATTATAAGTCTCATTGTCTCTAGGTAAGAGGAAGGCTAGGAAACGGGCGAGCGGCACACTTACCTTTCCTGGGTTCCAGGCCCTAAGATCCCAGTGGGGCAAGACCCCACATATTTTATTTTATGCAAATGAGTGTTTTTCCTGAATGCATCTATATATATCACATGTATGACTGGCACACAGAGAAGTCAGAAGAACACATTTGATCCCCCCAAAACCTGGAGTTATAGATAGTTGTGAATGAATATGGAGATTTGGGAACTAGAAACTTGTTCATCTGCAAGAACAAGAGCTCTTAATTGCTAAACCATCTCTCCATCCCCAGTGTCATTTTCTTTTTCAACAAAGCAAATGACATATCAAACAGCTGTGTTAAGAATTTTTTTCTCACAGAAGTCTGATTTCCAAAATACATAAAGAACTCAAGAAACTAGACAGCAAAATAACAAACAATCCAATTAAAAAATGGGCTACAGCTACAACTTCAAGTACTATGTTGAATAAGTATGGAGAGAGTGGACAGCCTTGTCTTTTGTTCCTTTGAGTTTCTCTCCATTAACTTGATGTTGGCTGTTGGCTTGCTACATATTGCCTTTATTACATTTGTGTATGTTCCTTATATTCCTGATCTCTGGAAACTTTATCATGAAGGGGTGTTGGATTTTGTCA
The DNA here is from genome assembly GCF_903995425.1 of Onychomys torridus. Lineage (NCBI taxonomy): Eukaryota > Metazoa > Chordata > Mammalia > Rodentia > Cricetidae > Onychomys > Onychomys torridus. The sequence continues at coordinate 45,125,526 of NC_050459.1, forward strand.
AAGGCTTTTTCAGCATCCAATGAGATGATCATGTTTTTTTTTTTTCTTTCAGTTTGTTTAAATGGTGTATTACATTGACAGATTTTTATATGTTGAACCATCAATGCATCCTTGGGATGAAGCCTACTTGGTCATTGCAGATAACTTTTTTTTTTTTTTTTGATGTGTTCCTGGATTCTGTTCGCCAGTTTTTTATTAAGTATTTTTGCATTAATGTTCATGAGGGGGATTGGTCTGTAATTCTCTTTCATTGTTGCATCTTTGTGTGGTTTGGGTATCAGGGTAACTGTAGCCTCATAAAAAAGTTTGGTAATGTTCCTTCTGTTTGTATTGTATGGAACAATTTGAAGAATGTGGGTATTAGCTCTTCTTTGAAAATCTGGTAGAATTTTGTGCTGAAACCATTTGGTCCTGGGTTTTTATGGTTGGGAGACTTTTTAATAACAGTTTATATTTCCTTAGGGGTTATTGGTCTATTTAAATAGCTTATCTGGTCTTGATTTAACTTTGATATGTGGTACCTATCCAGAAAATTGTCCATTTATTTCAGATTTTCCAGTTTTATGGAGTACAGCTTTTTGAAGTATGACCTGATGTTTCTCTGGATTTCCTTGTTGTCTGTTGTTATCTCTCCCTTTTCATTTTGGATTTTGTTAATTTGGATTCTCTGTCTCTCTGTCTCTCTGTCTCTCTCTGTCTCTCTCTGTCTCTGCTTTTTTGTTAGTTTGGATAAGGGCTTGTCTATCTTGTTGATTTTCTCAAAGAACCAACTCTTTGTTTCTTTGATTCTTTGTATTGTTCTCTTTGTTTCTATTTTATTGATTTCAGCCTTCAATTTGATTATTTCCTGGCTTCTGTTTCTCCTGGGTGATACATGCTCAATTATATTTATAACAGTATTATTCGCAATAGCAAGAACCTGGAAACAACCTAAATGCCCCTCAACTGAAGAATGGATAAAGAAAATGTGGAATATATACACAATAGAGTACTACTCATCTGTAAAAAACAATGATAACATGAAATTTGCAGGCAAATGAATGGAATTAGAAAATATCATTCTGAGTGAGGTAACCCAGACTCAGAAAGACAAACATGGTATGTACACACATATAAGTGGATACTAGATGTAAAGCAAAGAATAATCAGACTACAACCCACAGCTCCAGAGAAGCTAGTATACAAGAAGGGCCCCAAGAGGGACGTATGGATCACCTTGGGAAGGGGAAACAGAGGAGATCCTGAAGAGTAAACTGAGTATGAGGGGAGCCACAGAGGAGAGGGTATTGTTGAGCTGTGGGAGGGACCCTGGTGTGAAAGAGCGATGAAAGAGATATCTTCATAGAGGGAGGTATGGGGTAAGGGAGAAACCTGGTGCTAGCGCAATTCCTAGGAATCCACAAGGATGACCCCCAGATTAGACTACTAGTGACAGTGGTGAGGTTGCCTCAACTGGCCTATCCTGGTAATCAGACTGATGCATTCCCTAACTATTATCATAGAGCCTTCATCCAGTAATTGATGAAAGTAGATGCAGAGATCCACAACCATACACCAGGCTGAGCTTTGGGAGTACAACTGAACAGAGGGAAGAGGGATTATATGAGCAAGGGGTAGGGGGTCAAGATCATGGTAGGAAAATCTACAGAGACAACCAAACCAATCTCAAAGGAACTCATTAACTTTAGACCAACAGCTGTGCAACTTGCATGGAACTGGAATAGACCCTCTGCATAAGTAAGACAGTTGTGTAGCTGGGTCTGTTTGATGGGCCCCTGGCAGTGTGAGCAGGATCTATCTCTGGTTCATGATCTGGCTTTCTGGATCCCCATTACCTATGGTCAGACAACTCTCTTACCCCTAATAAAGCAGGAAGGGGCTTGGTTCTGCCTCAACTGAATGTACCAAGCTTAGCTGTGCCCCTCCGTGGGGGAACCTACTGGAGGATGGGATGAATGGTGGGGGAGTAAGGTAAGGAGGAGGAGAAGGAGAGATGAGAAGGGCATCTGGTGTTGGTATGTAAAATGAATTTAACTTTTTTAAAAAAATCATAGAAAATAAAAAATAGAAATTTATCCCTCTATTACCTATTAAGTTTATTTATACTATGAACTATATATAAAGAAAACAATTGGGAATTTTAGGTTCCTATTTATGCCACTATTCATTTTGTGGAAATATATACTTGTCAGTATACACAGTGTATATATATTCCTGTAGTCTTAGGACTCTCAAGGGAAGACGAATTTTAGTTTAAGGAAGACCTTGAAACAGCCAAGTTGTCAAAAAACAAATAATACTTGTATTATATTTTTTTTGTTTTTTTCATTTCTAGTCTCATATTTTTAATCTCATTATCTTAGAATTATCTCCATAATAAACAGAATTTGTAGCTGATTCTTCAAGGCATTAACACTATAAAATTTTGAATGCAATGAATTATCACTGCTGAAATGACATTATATGCTGACATGCAATTATTTGTTTCATTCAGTGGATCTAAGATTTTGATTTTTGGAAAATGAGATTTTATTCATGGTTTTGGGTGAGAGAACATTTTGAGGCAGGTGAAGGATTTGAGGACCATTGCCGAGGTGGAGGTGTCAGGGATCAGTTAAAGCCGAATTTAGGTGGCTCCCTAGAGCTGGGAATAGCTCCTAGGACACAGGCAGTCAGTCCTAGGAACCTATTTATTTTTCTGAGGAGGAATACAGACTTTCCGTGCTGTATTCTGACCTGCCCAGAATGTTTCTAAGCAAATTTTTTATGCTTCTAATTTTATGACAATTTCAAAGACCACTCCTTTTGTGACCATTTATTATATAGCAATAGAAAGTTAGTACAGACATTTAAATATCAAATATCCCTTTGTGATATCTTAGTTTTTATACTTTCAATTAACAAAACTGTCATATTTCTTCTTACTGATATAAGAGAAAGTTCATGGATATTACTAATTCCAGCCTTCTACATCTAGCTTATCTTTTACATGCCTAAGTAGGAACATCAAAGAGATGATTCATAACCAACTATTGTACAATCTTCAATGAGTTACTCTTGTAATGTCCGAAACAGGTTACTATCAACTCTGCTTGTAGAGGACCAGCACCCACACTTATTCACCCCAGGAACTCTTGAGGAATGAGGGATGAGACTTAGAAATAGAGAGTAAAGAAACAGAGAAAACACAGGATAGACTCAGGTGGGCCTGAATCCTTATCCACTGCCCCAGAACTTTATTCCAAAGATCTATTTATAACAATGCCAAGGAGTGGAGAAAAAGATTTCCCCCTTGCTAGTTACAGTCCCCTGGTACCCAGGCTCATGGTCCATTCAACCTCCTAATGCCGTCCTATTGGGTATACCACCAGGAAACCTAGTGTGCTCCAACATATGCTATAGCCAGTTTTATGTGTATTTTCTTCTAAACACAATGCTTTTAAATGAAACTACATGAACAATTCTGTCCATTTTCATTTTTTTTCCTGTGCAGACTAAATGACTATTAGAGTATTTTAAACTATGTGCTGAAACTAAGCCCATTAAAAGCTACTAAAAGAAATTCTTCCCAAAGCACTTCTAGCTATCTTTTGATGATTCTATCACAAAAGAATGACGAAGTGACAAATGTTTGCCATGTAGCTTGGTCCCCTCTCTCAGCACAGCCTGCCCATCTTGCTTCTCCCTGTGTCTGCTGGCAACTCTTCTGACTCTGCCCTTCTTTCTCCCAGCATTCTCTTAGTCTGCCTCTCCTGCCTAATCTCTTCCTTCCCAACTGTTGTTTCCATATTAAACCAAACACAGTGATATATATTCATGCAGTATAAAGGAATATTCCATGACATGTATTTACTACTTCAAAATATTTGAGAAAAAGAATTAGCTTTCATGAATTAAGGAAAAGTGTCAAATACATTTTACACTTTAAATTTAAGACTTTTTTAAATTAAACAATATTTGGTAGTACCGTGTATTATGGGAGATCAAAGAAGAAGCTTCTGTACAGTTTTGTTATTTTCACTAAATTTATTACAGCAAAGGTTAAAAGAAAAAATACTGAGAAAATGAAGGAAAAGAAATATCTAGATTCTAAGCACATAGAATTCGAAGATTTAGATATCATGTTCACACTTTTTGAATCCTTATGAGAGAGAGTTTCATGTTTCCTTCTCCATGAGTGTGTTTGTAATCAACTGAGAATGGAGATGAGTTTAGTATCTCAATTTAGTTTTTTAAGGGAATTTGAAACTCTTACTTAGAAGTGCAGCAATAGTTTGTTCGTTTTCACTTTAAAACATAAAGTTCAAATAGATTTAAAAAAAATGAAGTTCTAGTTCCTTCCCTAATTTTTGCCCCAGGAATTCTCAGACTCAGTTAATGGATTTGAGATTTTCTCACTCAAAAAACACTGAGTCACCCAGGTATCAGACTATTATTTCCTATCAACCCCAAAGCCAACTCGTTAAATTCCTGGTTTCCAAACATGGTCTAAGACTTAAGTTGTTATGGATTTCTAATTGCCCCAACCTTCTTCAGGCACAAGAAACAGAGTGGAAATAAATTTCGGGTCATATAATTTTTGTGCATATGCACATACACTAAAAGTAGGCTTTGTTATGATGGTTTTTGCAGTATAAAATGTGGAGTGCACACAGACAATTTAGTGCTGACATAGCTCAGATTGTGTGCTATGCTATTATAAGGATGCATTTACTATGATTGATTAAATAATATTAACATGTTATTACACACATGTGTAATTTTTCTTAATTTCCATGTTTCAGGATTCTCTGTTTTATTAAATTTAGTAGTTATATCTCTTTGGTATACTCCTGACTATGAATTTTTAGAGATTTTTCTTGCTATTATACCTTTATGAGTTGAAAATTATTCATATAGGACATTATAAAATTCTCATATTTGCAATAAGTGTAATATTTTCATAGTAGTCTGTTCTTTTCTGAAAAGGAAATGGAGGGTGAAGGGATCTGGGAAGGTAGGGGGAGGGGAGAGAGGAGAAACATTGTTCAGGATATATTGTATGAAAGAAGAATCAATACTCACTAAAATAAACATATAATAAAAATAAATAAATCTAATAAAATATCACATCCTGCTATGAGCACTTAACACTCTTACAGGCAAGAACAAAATGAAATGTTAAATAGTAAAGTAAATGACATATTTAAAGAAATAAGGAAGATTACTTTTCAGTGTCTTTAATATTTCAGCAAACATCAAGGATGAAAGAAAATAAACTTATACTTAAATTATTCTCCTGATGAAAATTACACACATTTTCTTCATGAATATGAATCATAATATGAGTTAGTATATTCTTGGCTCTCACTTGAATGTGAGGGAAAGTATCTTAGAGAATAGACTAACTCAATTTAAATGCTTACAAAAGTCAATATGTTCACTAAATTAATTGACTAACTTCTTGTTAATTTCAGGTGTTGGAGAATCTTGATTTAATAGGGAAATTACAAAAATTTTGTTGCACTAACAGATATTAAATTACTATTCCTAAATTTAATAATAATAACTTAGTTCCTATTGAATGCACAGTAGTAAACTTTTTTTATATAGCTGATTAAATTATGTTTATTTGTTTGAAATTAAACATCTGATGGAATTTGATGTTCTTAGGAAAATATATCAAATACAAAACATTTTCTTGCCAACCAACACCTGTTATGACCAAGCTTGAATATTCTAGTTTTGTAACAGCTTAGAAGACCATAGTAAATTCTTTTACTTAAAATCCTGTGTAATTAAGAGTTTTAAACAAAATCTTATTTTGATAATTTTCTGTTACTTTGAACATTTTTGTGCTATAAAATTTGTTAAGGCCTTAGTATACCTATCATCTTTATGATTATCAATAGATTTTTTAAATCCTAAGTTTGATTGTTCAAAAATAAGCATAAATTCTTATGTTAGCAAAAATATGGTTTATTTAAGCAAAATAAAGATGTTCCTGGGCTTAGGTAAAATTTTCCTTCTGTCTTTTTCAGTGGACAAGGTGTTCAGAGACCAAAAAAAAAAAAAAAAAATACATTCTCCTAGGTACATCATGTTTATAAGTTCACGGTTTTTGTATACTCAGAAATTTTTTTCTAAATGACATAAACTTGTTCAAAACATCACCAAGGAACCTATTTGCTCTCACAAGAGACTTCTTAATTAGCAGTCACATCTGTGCCTTTTCACTATATTTTTGCAATGCTAGCAACAACTTAAACCACATTATTAAATTATGAAAAAAATGTATAAATCTCACTGGACTTGTTTAGTGTTTCAGGAGCCAGAAGTACTGATCTCTATGCCTCTGGAGATTGGGTTTGAATTACTTAAATTTTTTTGCAATGATGTAATTAAATATTTAATAGTATAATATTTTGAACACCTTTCAAATATAAAAGACATTAAAAATTAACCTTTTTAGACTATTAAATGTTACCTAAGTAAATCTGATTATAAGTATATCCAAGACAGCTGAAGAGTACGTTGTGCTAGCAGAAGCAGTATTCTCAGAAACCAATAAATCATAATTCAAGTATTGACTAAAATATATCTAAAACAGTGAACATCTACAACCATTTTAGAAGGCTGGGGATTGCTTAAAATATTGAAGTAAATTACTACTATATTCTACATGTTGTTTTCCACATCATATCTAAAAATTAATAATTACTGCCCTACATATTACAGTTTTACTCTAACATATAAAGAAAGGTCTGTTATGTATTTCCTCACTTTTCATAGATTTTTCTGTTATTTCCTTTCTCTGCATTATTACATTGCTTCATAGTCACTCACTGGAAATTTCCATGTGACTTTACATCTTTGAATTTGAATTCAAAACAAACTTGATTCATTTTGAATATTTGATAGAAAATATTATTGAAATAAGGCAAATACACATTCTATATTTGATCAAAAGAGGATTATCCTTAAAATCTTTGCTGAAATAATATATATGTGCTGTACTTATCAAGCATATGTCAGATCTGTAATAAAGTATCTATCAGATGCATTAACTCTTATGTATAATTGTGCTGAGTAGAAAAGCATTTAATACAACACCAAGTATTTTAAAATTACATCTAGGTGACTTGATGAATTTTTGCTCAATTTTAAATCACATGCAAATCCAAGGATTAATTACAATTGATTTCATGGAAGAGTTAATCAAAACTTCTAGAGATCTCATTTTTTTTTCCAGTAATGTTTTCACAAAACAATTAAGTTACCTTGTTATCACTTGAGGTCCAGCAGAGCTGATTTAGCTTCATAAGACTACCTCTGTCTTAAATGAAATAGTTAAAATATATCAGCCAACTTCAACAGCTTAATGATTTATGGAAAAATATCATACAGAGTGTGATGATATTGTTCATTTCCAAGTAACAGAAAAGGGCCATTGGACTGTGGGGTTCTGTGATTTGGGAATTTGAATGTATGAGTTGTATGGGATTTTAAAATAGAAATGGAACACTAATTCCTGACAGATATCTGATCTTTTATTCAATCTATGCAAAGTATTTACTCTTCAAAAAAAGTGGCTGACATTGCTGACTCTTCATTTCCTTCCTTGTGAAATACTTCTTTTAAATTACAAGTTCTACTTATGTATTCATTAGGTAAACCAGCAGGGTGTTTTATTATGTCTAGACACATATTACAAATTTTCATTGAGATGAATTATGCAGCATCATGACTTCCTTCTTCCAGAATTGCAAATCTTCATATACAACATATAATTGAGGTTAGGACTATTCAATACATCTCCCCTTCAAAATGAAACAGATGTCAAAGGGATCTGAAACATTAAAAATGGGAATAATCTTAAAGGCAACATGAAAAAAAAAAACAACATCCACCCCACCAACAAATGTACCCAAGAAATAAATAATTGATCCAGGGAAAACCTAAGTTTGGAAGTAGTTGAATATCTCTGGTGGCTTTAAGATCTGTGAAAAACAGAAATTAAAGCCATCAAACATTTTACAAAACAGCCTAGGGGACTGGAAAACTACAGAGCGATCACTGGGTGTGAACTCCCAGTGACACAAAAGAGAGATGTGTGATTTGCAGAATGGAGTTTACCATCCTGGTTAAAGGAGAAAGGCTTCTGAATGTAGGGTTAAATCAGGAACAGGGTAGGAGAATAATGTATCCTGGGAGAAATGGAATTTTATAAATACTCTAGGATATGATTGGAAAGGTGGTCTACATCTTTAGATTTTTTTTTTCCCTAGGGGTAAAGACAAGCATTCAGTGGTTTGGAGAAGTTAGAAGAAAATGCTTCTATGTGTAGCAATGACATACATAAGGCCAAATAGTTGAAAGAAATCTTGAATGATTTAGTGTGATGAAAGCACTCACAACACATGGAGGTTAGGTCTATGGCCTTGATGAGCCAACAACAGGTTTATGAGGAGGAGACAAAGGAGCTGGATATGAAGGTCACTGGAATTGAAAATATATTTCTCTGAAAGCAAGTGCTATAGAGATACTTTTCACTGTATTCTGGAAAACAAAATAATATGGGTGATTGACATGTTAAGAGAATTGCGAAATAAGCAGTGACTTATTCTCTAATGGGCTACATGAATACGGGATTCCACATGATTTGTATTTTCCAAGTGTCATGTTGCCTCACTCTCGTCCCTACTTTTCTGTGAGCTTCTGTGTTTTCCTGGGTTATTTTGTCTAATCTTCGCCAAGAGCAAAACAGTATTAAACCTTCTGCTGCTTCTGCTCAGCTCCTTGGACAGTGGCCAAGATGTCCTGCCTGCCAGACTCTCTGGAAGATGTCTTGTCTCTCTGGGGATTTAGCCCACCTTGGTTTCTTTAATGACTTTACATGTGCCAGACACCTTCTCAAGGAATTGAAGACCGGCTCTTTACATTAATTAATTTCCCATTCCTGATCTCATTTCTGTAGTTACCAGCAAGCTGGGAGCAGGTGTTTCTTCCCATTGTTCTGCACGCTGCTTTGTGTGGGCTCTGACTCATCTATCATGCAAAGAGAAAGACTCAAGTTTGTCATCTGCTTCAGCAATCCCCCCCTTTAACACTGTGCTTTCTCTTTTTTGGTAGCTTGCTCCAGTGTTCAGCTCTTCCTATAACCATTTTTTTTAATTAAAGTGATATATGCCCCTCCTCCTGGGATCAACCTAGAAATAATTATTGACTGACTTTTCAACCATTGACTCTGAGTATCAAAACTTCCCACTTGGCCAGTCTCTTACGGGCATGTTAATTACCATCTATTTCACATTATTTTAACATCTCATCTCTTGCTCAAATTTTAGCACCTTTGGGAAAACTTGGGGTGGGGGAAAACCATAATCAAAATATATTCCAATATAATATATTCCAATATCAATAATATTTATTTATAAAAATATCTCCAATATAAATAATAAAGGAAAAATATGAAAAACTTTAAGCCAAATGTATAAGCTATACTAGAAAATTCTTGGTAAAAATCATAGCAGCCTCTGAACTACATTGTTTATTATTTCAAGGTGTGTGTGTGTGTGTGTGTGTGTGTGTATTATGTAGGATTCATTTTTTTTTTTACTGTTTTGTCCTAAAAATGTAGATTTGACTGGCAGCCTGATGTTTTATTAACTCTTTCAGCGCACTAGGATTCCATTAAAGTTAGTGCTTTATATATGAGAGTTAAGAACTTAAAACAGTGCAGACATCAGGTGGTGCTTTCATATTAATCTCATCTACACCCCTGGAGTGTAGTTAAGGTTGTAATTAAGTTGCTCTTAATAGTACTAAACCGTGTCCTGGAGATATAAAAGTGGTGCCTTCTAATGATGCCTAGTTGGTGACCAGAGAACAGTGAAGACTCCGTGAAAATTGCATCATTATTTTGACCCCTGTGTTGCCCGCTTCTTTTCTGACTGATTTTTAATTATAAAACTACATCTTCTACTAAAGATTGAGTGTATAAATATCAACTGGCTTTTCAATTCTGTTAGTTTTCTCTTGGTGGGTGGATTAGATTTTCCTGTGGCAATTTCTTTGACTCAATAGACACACAATTACAATGTAGGACATAGGGACATAACATCACAACTAGGCTATTTGTGTATTTTAATATTAGATTATTTTTCTTTTAATTCAATGAAGGTAATGTTAATGATGCAATCTCATGAGTCTACATACCTTTTGAAGCATTTTCTTTGATCTCTAATTCATTTTGGTTATATGAAATTGATTTAACACTGAAGGTGATCCATTAGGGAAAGCGCCAATATACTAATGTAAGGAGTTAAATGATACACAGAGCAGTGTCCAAGGTGCAAGTACCCATCAAGTAATTTTAATTAATATAATGGAACTTGGACATCGTTTAGAATCTCTGAGTGTGATGCAAAGAGAGTTTTGTAGTCAAGGCAAGCTGATCTCTTCTTCACATCCAATGAATGTTATAAGAAAGACATTATCCTTAAACAAAATGTTTATTTGAACATGAATTACTGTGTTAAATTATCAATTTACTTACTAAAAATACTGATATGCATGAATCTTAAAAGATCTTATTAATAAAAAAAAAACCCTGCAGCCAGTTATTGGGGTGAAAGCTGAAAGATCAGAGAAACAGAACAAGCCACAGCTTCCTCACCTCGGCAACTCCTCAGCTGATCCTGTTTCCATGAATCCTCAGACTTCTCACCCCGAGGGTCTCAGCTGAACTGTTGCTGCCACTAGCTTACCTCCAGGAAGTCCTCACTCTAAAGAGCGTGAGTTCCTGTTTCCTCACACCTTATGTATCTTTTTCTGTCCTGCCATCTTACTTCCTGGGATTAAAGGGGTGTGTGTTTCCCAAGCAAAGGCATGAGATCTCAAGTGTTGGAATTAAAGGTATGTCCCACCAAGGCTTTGTTCCTAGTATGGCCTTGAACTCACAGAGATCCAGAAAGATCCGGAGGGATCTCTGTCTCCCCCAGTGATAGGATTAAGGGTGAGTACTACCTCTATGTCTGGCCTCTATGTCTAATCTAGTGGCTGGCTCTGTACTCTGATCCCCAGATAAGTTTTATTGGGGTGCACAGTATACTACCACACTGATATTGTTTATATAAAATACTCCATTTGTAGACAAAACCTTCATTGCTGTGGATAAGAATTTTGACAACATCTCATGAATAGAGTGTTGAACTGAAAAGACAGGCTTTTACTGAACACTGTGTATTAGATCATATTTGTAATATGTCCTTATCTATATTCAGACAAATTAATTAATTATGAAAATGATGCTGTAACCAAATTTAATCATCCATTGGTCCTTCTGTTACATTCCCTTTGCTGGATAATTGATATACTTTTTTTGAATGGTGGGCTAGTAGAGACAGTCCAGAAAAGTGCCTTCACAGGTAAAGCTGGAAATCAGAAGGGTCTGGATCAACACACAGAATTTGCTAAATAATCTGTCTCCAAACCAAGGTTTATACATGTTAGTAAGATGATGGTCTGTCTATACAGTAAACTGAGTTAAGAATGGATTTACATATTTGGCTTGCAGGTTTATATTAGGATTTTAATGCCAGCATGTCATAAGCACAAAATGATGAAATTTTAGTAGATCCTTTTTAAAATATGTATTTACTTTACTTGATGTTTATGAATGTTTTGCACGCATGTCTTGTGCTTTTGGTGGTCAGAGATGATGAGTCTCCTTGAGTTGGAGGTAGAGATATTGGTATATAGTGATGTGCATGCTTGACATCAAACACAGGGCCCTCTGAGGAAATGGGATTGCTCTTAATTGTTAAGTCACGTCTCCAACCCCAGTGGTACATTTCTTCTTTTTTAAAATTTTATTTTTTGTTTTTGTGTGTTTTGTCAACATGTGTGTCTGAGCACCATGTGTGTAATACCCAGGAATGACAGCAGAGGTCATGAGATAATCTGAATTTGGAGTTACAGACAGTTGTGTGAGCCACCATGTAGTTCTTCCAAACAGAATCTGTCCTCTGCAAAAGGAGCAATTGTACTTAACATCCGAGCTATCCCCTCACCCCCTTGACTGGTTTCTTCAGAGAATTTCACTTTCATACATTATAGCTTACAGTAGCACCTGTCACCAGGGCAGACAGACTATGGAGCTTCAAATACAGGCCTAGCAAAATTAATGAACTCTCTGTGACTCATGTAAGGCTATATTTTTATACCAGGCCCACAAAACAGTTCCTAGCTAAAGCAACACCCCTTTCCATTGGAGAGTTGGTATAGTAAGTGTCCTATGACTACCACAGATATATGTCTCAGTGCTTCTCTAAGCAGACTGTTCTCCCAAGTTCTACCCCATAAAGATTGAATGAGTTGATTGGAGAACAGGAGTATTCTCTCCAGTCAGAGACAAATTCCAAAATCTCTATTTGGAACCATGAAAATTATTGAACCTTGTGTATATATGGTGTTTTTCCCATTAATACATAATATACCTATACTAAAATTCAGGACACAAATTAGTTGCAGTAAATGATTAATAGCTGTAACTAATTAAATGAAATTATAATAAGATATATTTCAAATTATGAATGGTTTATTTTTGGAACATCCCATTTATTGTTTTAGAACAAGGTTTACTATAGCCAGATGAATAGTGGTGGATTACTCTCTCTACCTCCCTTTCTATCTATATATCTATATCTATATATCTATCTATCTATCTAGATATATATAGCCTTCAATTTTATGAGAAAATTGGGAAGTGGGAAGAGAAGAAAGGAAGACATGAGAAGATTCTACTCCATGATGATTGAGGTAGATTTGTGAACAACAAAAAAAATGGAACATATGTAATTAAATTGCTATCTCTATCTCTCTATCTCATGGTATATGATTTCATGGTATATGATTTTTTCCATTTTGCTTTTTTATTGAAAATAAACACAATTAATTAATCAATAAACTAATGATTTTGTACCAAATTGAAATATATAATAAAATATGTCACTATTTAATGTGTTATCTGATTTTATTAAAAAGCATTGGCACTTAAACTATCAATGATTTACCTAATTTATATTTTAAATTATTATAGGTTCTAGAATTTTTTGTCCTTTCTTTTCTTGGCTATATCTATGAGCAGTATTTTTTTCTGTAAATTGAATACCATTAGTGATACATGATCCCTGAAAATGTTTCATTTTTTTTCTGTTATCTAAACTCTTCAATTTGATGATATTTCATACAAAAATCTGATGTTAGTGTTTTCTTTATAAGATTTCTGTCAACAGTTTCCAGATATGCTAGCGTGGTAAAAGGAAATGACACCATTGTCATATATTCTTAGCCAATTGCAACTTTAAAATTTGCTTTAAATTTTAAAATGTTAAATATGTATTTGTACAGTAAGAATGGGTACAGGGATTTTACTAATTTACAAATTTTAAATAACACTATGCTCTGTGGAATCCAGTTCTCTTTTGTTACTATTAAGCTGGCTTCCATTATTTCAGCTTTCTCAGGTTTAACATTATTCTATCTTCTATCCTTCCTCTTTCTCATTTTCATTATAAATTACAGGTTCTTTGCAGACATTTGTTTTATTTTAATACCTATGATTCATACATATATGACTCATTAATGGTAAGATATGATGAAAACTAGGAGAAAATACCAGTTTATTTTTTGTTATCAATAACTGTAGAAAATGTAACTTTTAACTCTTTAGCTAATAAGCTCATAACTGCTAGATTACTTGGCTATATATGATTTTATAGCTATAACTTTCTGGGTCCTTGACTCCTAATTTAGTTTGACTAATTGAAAACTTAGATGTGAAATTGTACTATTATTTATTTCATTATCTACCAATCATGAATCACATTACCTATTAGACATGCATTTTTATTGCATTATTAACAGAATATAATATTTAGAAGCTTTAATTATTCTGTCCAAGGGCTTATGAATTATTATATGACATATTTCTCTTACTTACTGAATATGGTCTCAATAATGTCATAGCATTTTACATGTCCTCGTGTTCCTTATTACTCCTGTATATATATTCCATCTTTCCTATGGTTAGGACATATTTGTTTATAATTCTTATTATTTAATAAAATGTCATCCTTATTTTTCCACTTCCTTTTTAACTGGAAGAGTTTAGTAATATTTACTATTTTAGAATTTTTCTTTCTCATCTTTTATAGATTTTTTTTCCTTTTTTGTGTATTTAATTAGAAATAGACATTTATGTTGCTTCAAATGAGTGCTTCAACTTTGAAAAAAGCTAATATTCCCATTCAAATAGGTGCATAATATTGCTTCTAGATATGTTTAACTTGGTACACAGAAGTGCAATGGGCATATCTAATTTTGTAAGAAATGGACTGTTTTCTTTTCTTGGCCTCAATAACACAGAATTCTAGGATGCTAATTCAGAACAATGAAATTAGTTTTATTTCTTAAATATTGCATTTTCATTTGCTCTTACCTGTTTTCTCTGTTCTGACGTCTATCTGAACATCTGTTGAATTTTCGTTTGGGGGGTTTCACATATGCTACCTTGGTCAATATTCTTAGGGCTGAGAAGTTCATGCACTTTGCATACTTATCACATTTCCATCTTAATAGAGATAAATAACAGCATAAATCTAAATAAAGAAATAAATGAAATAATCAACATTAACAAATAAAAATCAAAGCCCAATTACATAAATTATTTTTGGTTCTCCATTTAGTTTCCCACGCTATTATCTCTAAACACTCTTATCAGAAGAGCCATGATAATAGTGCCAGTAGATCAGAGGTAAGAAAATAAAGTCACTTTTAATGCAGCTTTAGCCAATCTAGGAATTCCAAGAATCTTTAAGACAGATTGAAGGGGAATCAAAATTGTCTATGAAAAACTACAACATAAATTAATATGTTTTGAAAAACAAAAGTCAAATTACCCTTAAAGATATATAAAAATCACTAGCAATATCACTATGATAAATTGTCTATGAATAAAAAGAATAAAAAGACTTTAATTTTTATTATGGAAGAAGTCGAATGAATAAAAATATTTTATACTATATTGTCTTTTAAAATAATCCTAAAACTTCAGTAATCACTAGCCTATCTAAATATGTATATTCTATATCCTATTCCTGAAAACTGCATTTTTCATGTGTGAAATTTTAAACATGTATGTAAGTGTAAAATATTATTTGAGATTTGACATTTATTGCTGCACAATATAGCAAATATTAAAACATATTTGTTATAATAAAATATAAAATTATACTTAGTATTTTCAAAATATCTATAATAGTTCTATTTTTTCATGTTGTTTATTTTAATAAAAATTCAAATTAATTATATATAACATAATTGGAAAAATATGTGTGTGCACATATGCAAGTAGTGTTTAACTCCCAATTTCTCCTTTTTTTTTTTTTTGAAATCTGTTTAGGTGGCAAATCCTTTTGCCTGTATAAATCTGTAGATTAGTATCTAGAGGTTTTCTCAAATTCATTTAGAGCAGCTTTAAATCATAGGTAAAATTAGTTTTTCCATCAGAGAGGAAAAATATTGGGCTGACATTCTTTTTGTGATGTCAGCAGTTATGATGATTATATATTACAGACACTTTTTATGATTGATTTATTAAAGTGAATTTAATAAATCTTGAAGTGTGGATTTATACATAATTGATAATCATAATATTTTGGACAAGATTACTATCAACCCTCAGATGGATGGTATATATTAGCTTAGCTCTGACAGAAATATTATTAATTCTTTATGACAATTTATACTATTTATACCCTATTTCCATAACTGCTCCAAAACTATTATAAGTGGAGGCTTGTTATAAAATATGGTAGATTTAGAATACCCGAAGGAAGTAATGTGTTATAGCCCATCAATAGCTATTTTTCAATTCTTGAGTATGGAAATGCTATTAAAATATATTTTAAATTTTGTCACTTAAATAAAAGGAAAGCATGCTCAAATACTTCTAGATTATTTACAAAGCTTAAGTCTATAAGAGGATTTATGTTATGCCATATCTTATAAAGACCATTTTGAAATAAACTGCATAAAATAGCTAAGTTTTATGATGAACATACTAGTTGGAGTTTCTTCTAAGTAATTATTTCAGTTAACATTTGAATTAGCACCAGATATATATTTAAGTGATGCTAAGCCAAACTATCATATGAAACATAGCACATAAGAAACTACACATTTTAATCCATTTTTTTGATAAAGGAACAGGCATTTAGTTTATGGTTTTACTCAAAAGCTTTGTTCAACTTATTTAATTCATATTATGGACTCGCTGTGTGTGAAGGTGTCTGAGAACATTTAAGTTTTCTTTTTAGAATGAGGGAAGTTATCTTTATTCAATATTACTTTAAGTCTTAAATATTCTGACATACTGGCACTGCAATTCAGTTAAATATTTATCAAAATTTTATTCTATAGTATCTATTCTACATAATCTGAACTAGATAGATGTTAGTACTTGGGTTTTATAATTTTTCCTTCTACTAACATGAATATTTTATTTTATTAACATTCTTTTCTGAATATTGCAAATTTATTACACATTTCAGCAAGAAATATAAGTCTTTCTAAAGAGAATTATCTACATTAAAATTCTCAATAACTTATTCACATTTAAATTAATTTTTGTATTTAATATACATTTTCTTAAACAAATAATAATTTTTTAGAATCAGTAGCAGCAACGTTTGTTAGCTAGGTAATCCGTGAGTTATTAACAACAATTTAAATAATACTTATTCAGACTGGCTAATAGAAGAAAGTGTTAAAGTTGGTAATATGGGAAAAAAGTTACACAGTATGCTACCCGGTTAATAAAAGGATGTTCTGCAAAACAACTGTTTTATTGCCACTAAAATTCATATTTGCTTTTCTGTATAGGATAAGTTTCTATGAAAGCTAACTTATTAAAAGAAATGTCTCATATTTGCATCAGCCCCCATGTCTGGAGAACACTGCATCCTTGAATTTATCAATTACCTCAGGCTCTTACACTTTTTCCTCCTCCACTAATGCATGGAGAGAGAAAGACCATGACAACATGCACAGACCTGTTCCTGATCATACATCAAAGTCTCAGCACAGACAAGAAGAAGAGAGCCCAAAGTTCAACCTCTAACCAAAGTCAGGGAGCATCTTGGGAGAGGAAATAATATGAACAATATATACTGTATGAAATTCTCAAACCTTAAATACACACACAAAAAAACCCCTAAATATCTGTTTGTACCTGTTTGCTCTATTTTATATTTGTTTTGGATTACACATTTGTATACAACTGAAACAATTAAGGGTTTCATTCTCTTCAAAAGTCTCTGAATAGAAATAGTATGAACTTACATAGATCTATTGGCACCACTGAGTCCAATAAAGAAGCTTATCCAGATACTAAAAGCAGAAAGGGAGAGATATTGAAAAAGAACTATTGGGGTGATACAGGTATATATTTACCTATAGATATATATACCTATATCAACGGTTATATTCAATAATACATGGTTTTGAGGATGATCAATTTCTACTGAATCAAAATATCTTCACATTAAGATTTCGGGGGCTGAAGAGATGGCTCAGAGGTTGAGAGCACTGGCTGTTCTTCCAGAGGTTCTGAGTTCAATTCCCAGCAACCACATGGTGGTTCAAAACCATCTGTAATGAAGTCTAGTGCCCTCTTCCAGCCTGTAGGGATGCAGGCAGAACACTGTGTGCATAATAAATAAATATTAAAAAAAAAAAAAAAAGATTTCCTGGGAACCTGTCCATCACTCCAACGCCAGATGCAGTAAGGCCAACTTCATATCTTCACCACTCCCACTTCTCATCCAAATCCAATCCCCCAGTCTCATCCCCAGCTCTCTATCAGTCTACCTGGTGCAACCTCCCCTCAGTCTTTGCCACCATGTCCTGGCAATCACATAGATCATCTCCTCCGACCTGCCTTCTCACTGCTAATTCCTTTATCCCAGTACCCAACCCAGCAGGCATTCCCAGAGAATCCACTTGCCAAGTCTGCCAGAGAAGCAAGCAGGCCAATGAAGCAGGCAGACAAACTTCAGCTCTTCCACTATGGTCTCCCTTCCCTCTGCCTGCATCTCCAGGGAACTAACCAGATCCTGATAGAACACCCTGTTTTTTACCTCCTCTGGACCCCTCAGCTTTCTCCATTTCTCCCTCACCAATACTACCCCATTGCCATCCTTAAGGATTAGCCCCATGTAGTGGGTAGCTGTTCCAGCTTTGACCTTGAAACACTGCCCACAGAGTGACAGCAGATAACTGCCACACCTGCCTATGATCTGCCCCTGGGGTGTGGCTGAGAGGGAGCCCTTTAATACTCGAGATGCATATGTGTTTGGCTCTTCTGGATAGCTCATGGTCCTGGAAGCTAGGTGGGACACTAAGCCAGAGTTCTCTGCTGGCTGGCACCTCATCTCAGCCAGATCCTGTAACCAACCCCTATTGGCTGTAAGTTATCACAGAAATAAACCTCTCTTGATTACCAGATAAATTATGTGAAATTGCCTCGTTAATTACAGTAATAGCCCCAATGTGCATAAACACATTGTACTCAATAGTACTAGTAGCTGCAACTGGGATGATCCCAGAATCATATCCAGTGAGGCAACACACAGCAATCACCCCCACTTAAGAACCAGAGCAGGCAAGAGAAAACAAGTAACAAAACGAGCAACTAACAAAGACAAAAAATCTGATGTTAGCACCTAGAATTACAACCATTCCAAATCCGAATGCCTAGCCACCCACATATAAATAAAACCAACTGCCAAAAGATCAAGGTATCTTCACTAGACTCCACCACGCCTACTAACAGTAGTCCCTGAGAAATGCAACATAGCTGAAGCAAGACAAGGACCTTAAAACAACTTTTATAAAAATAATAAAGGTCTATAAAGAAGAAACGAATAATTCCCTAAAAGAAATCTGTGAACATAGTGAAAAAAAAAATCAAGATGTGAAAGTGTAAATAGAATTAAAAAAATGAGGGAAGTCTTGAAATGAAACATTTAGGAATTCAATCAGCAGCCTCAAAAGCAAGTCACACCAACAGAATACAAGAAAGACAGTGAAGACATTATTGAAGAAATGGATACTTTTGTCAAAGCAAATACTAAGTCTCAAAAACTCCAGGCAGAAAGTATCGAGAAACATCAGGACACTGTGAGGAGTCCAAATCTGTAAATAATAAGAACAGAATAGAGAGAAGAAATCCAGGTCAAAGGTAGCGAAAATAGTTTCAGCAAAATCATAGAAGAAAGAATCCTTAACTCAAATAAGGGGAGTTCCTGTCAAGCTACTAGAAAGTATACAGGACACCAAATCAGCAGGACCAGGAAAGAAACTTCCCTTGGCACATTATAATCAAACACTGTATGTAGAGAACACTGAAAGAGTAGTGAACACTGCAAGGGAATAAGACCGAGTAACATTAAAGGCAGACCTAATATTAGAATAACACTGACTTCTCAACAGAGATTCTAAAAGCCAAAAAGGTCTGGACAGTTCATCGATGAACTGAAAAAGAATACAGATTCCAGGTTAGACTATTATACCCAGCAAGAATTTCAGTCACAATGATATTACCAAATTTAAGCAACAGGTATCTACAAATCCAGCCCTACAGAAAGTGGTAGGAGGAAAACTCAAATCTAAAGAGGTTAAACACACCCAAGAAAATACCCGAAATAAATAATCCACACTAACAAATCAAAAGAGGGGAAAAAAACCAAACCAAACAAACAAGAAACAACCAAACACCACCACAACAAAATAACAGGTATTAACCAACACCGAACACTGACATTTCTCAACATTAATGGTCTCATTTTCTCAACGAAAAGACACAGACTAACAAAACAAAATCCATCTTGCTGGATCCAAGAAACATCAAGGATAGATATCATGTCATAGTAAAGGATGGAATCAGTTTTTCTTTTTCTTTTTCTTTCTTTCTTTCTTTCTTTCTTTCTTTCTTTCTTTCTTTCTTTCTTTCTTTCTCTTCCTTCCTCCCTCCCTCCCTCCCTCCCTCCGTTCTTTCTTTCTTTCTTTCTTTCTTTCTTTCTTTCTTTCTTTCTTTCTTTCTTTCTTTCTTTCTTTCTTTCTTTCTTTCTTTCCTTCTTTCTTTTCTGGAGCTGAAGACCAAACACAGGGCCTTACGCTTGCTAGGCAAGTACTCTACCACTGAGCTAAATCCCCAACCTGGAATCAATTTTTCTAAGCAAATTGGTCTAAGAAAAAATGCCAGTGTAGTTATTTTATTTATTTATTTATTTATTTATTTGTTTGTTGGTTTGTTTACTTACTTATTTATCTATTTATTGTTTTTTTTTTTTTTTTTTTTTTTTTGAGACAGGGTTTCTCTGTGTATCTTTTTCGCCTTTCCTGGAACTTGCTTTGGAGACCAGGCTGGCCTTGAACTTACAAAGATCCACTTGTCTCAGCCTCCCAAGTGCTGGGATTAAAGGTGTGCGCCACCAACGCCCAGGCAGTGTATTTATCTAATAGCTGACAAAATAGAGATCAAACAAAAACTAAACATTAGATATTGGAAAAGTAACAGATGCTCATCAAAGGAAAAATCCACAAAGAGATCATTGGATCCTTAATATCTAAGCACCCAAAGCAAGGGCACGCAAGTTCACAAAACAAACACTACAACAGTTTAAATCATAAATCAACCAACATACATTGACAGTGTATTACTCCAGTAACTCCCTCTTATTAGTAGACATTTCATTTGGACAAAACCAGAAATGCTGGTGCTAACTAATGGCATAAACCAAATAGAACTAAAATATATTTACACAACATTCTACCATATGGCAAAGGATTATACCTTCCTCTCAGCAACCCATAGAACTTTCTACAAAATTGGTCACCTATTCATACACAAAACAAGTCTCATCAGGTGCAAATAAAAGTGAAATAACACTCTGCATCCTATCTACCTACACAGACTAAAGCTTTATACCAATATAACAGAAACAGCAGAATATCAACAAACTCATGGAAACTGAACAATGTACCAATGGATGAAGAAATGTTAGGACAAAAATAAAGAAAAAAAACTCTCTGTATTTGAATTTCAATGATAGTAAAACAATTGCAAAGATATGGTACACACTGAAGGAGGTTAAAAAAGAGAAGTGCATAGTCTAGGTGATTGCATTTTTAAAAAAAGAAGAAGAAATGGAAAGATCACATACTGCTAAATTAATAGCACAGTAACCAGTAAAATAGAAATAAGAACAATACAAGGGATCAATGAAACAAAAATTTTGCTCTTTGAGAAAATCAATAAGATTAACAAACTTTTAGCTAGACTAACTGAAAGGCAGAGGGAGAAGATTCAAATTAACAAAATTAGAAATGAAAAGGGAGTTATAATAGCAGACACTGAGGATATTCAGTCTTAATGGCAGTTTAAATATCTGTGCTCCACCAAATTGGAAAACCTAAGTGAAATGGGTAAATTTTTCAATACGTAGCATCAAGCAAACATAAAAGTCTAGGGCCAGAGGGTTTTAGTACAGAATTCTACTAGATGTGCAGGTCAGTCCATACCCCCTCAGTCCAACTATAATTATTTTTATATTTTTTTCTTTATATATTTTTCTTTATCTATTTGGCTCCATTATATATAAACCCATCTACACCTAACCTCTGAGGTCCTACAGATTGTAGCTTGCTTATCATTGACTTACAGCTAGTAACACAATATAAGTGAATGTATATCAGATGTGTCCTTTTGAGTGGGGATTACCTTATTCAGAATGAGTTTCATCACTTTAACTGTGATTTTCATGAACAGGAGGATCAAGTTGAGATTGGAAGGAAGATAGAAACAGTGGAGGGTAGATAGAGAGGAACTGGGAGGATTAAAGAGAGGGAAAACTGTAATTAGAATATATTGTGTGAAAAAAATCTTTCAATTAAAGGAAAAATATCACATTAAGCATAGGACCTATGTGGTTGATATATTGTACACCCCAGTAAACTTATCAGGGAGTCAGAGAACAGAACAGCCACTATATTAAACATAGATAGGTTTAGGTGTAGCACACACCTTTAATCCTAGCATTCAGGAGGCAGAGATCCATCTGCATCTCGGTGAGTTCAAAGCCACACAGGAAACAGCCAGGCATAGTGACACACACCTTTAACCCCAAGAAGTGATGACAGGAAACAAAAAAGGTATAGAAGGCATGAGGACCAGGAACTAGTTTGTTAAGCTTTTAGGCTTTCAGCAGCCATTCAGCTGAGATCCATTTGGATGAGGACACAGAGGCTTCCAGTTTGAGGAAACAAAATCAGCTGAGGAATTGGCAAGGTGAGGTTAGCTGGCGCTTGTTCTGTTTCTCTGATCTTTCAGCATTCACCCCAATAACTGTCTCCGGGTTTGTTTGGTTTTTTTTAATAAGACCTTCTAACAATTCTTGCTACAGATGTAGAACATTTTACCTTTTAATCACAGTTTTGAGGTAGTTGGTGATCAATTTTGGTTTCTTTCTTTTCTCCCCAAAGCAGAAAATCATGATTTGAGACATTTGGATGTAAGTGTTTTTCAGGATGGAGCTATAATTAATGGTAAAGTATAGTATAACATGCATAAAACCTTAGGTTCTACTGACTTGCCTACCTAGTATTTTACTAGAAGTTTACACACATACTTATGGGTGTCCATAGAGGAGTACATCAACATTTACTATGACTCTATAACTAAATTTACATTCTGCTTAATTGTAGCACTCAGGAGGTGAGAGCAGAGATCTTTCTGGATTTCTGATTTCAAGGCCACACTGGACTATAGGAGATTAATCCAATCTAGAAGAGAAGCAGTCAGGCAGTGGTGGCACACACCTTTAATTCCAGCATTTGGGATCACATACTTTTAACTCAGCTCTAGGAAGGTTGATACAGGAAGTGATATGGTTGGCAGAGAAAGGAGTAATCTGACACTTTTGCTTCTTTCAACCTTCAAGCCTCCTCTTTCACATATATACTGGGACCTTAGGGAAGTTCTCATATAAAGACATCCCCTTTAGGTGTGAGTGTTCAATTCTCCATTTTTAGGTACACTATCCAGTTGTGGTCTCTGTGTTAAGTTTCATCTACTGCAAGAAGAAGCTTATTTGGTGAGGGGTGAACAATACACTGAAGAGTCATTGTACTGCTATGATTGTCTAACAAAATAGTAGTAGTAGGCTGTCATCAGGTTTTGGTTAATTTATCAGTGTCATGTATGGGATTCATCTCTTGGAACCATCTGAGTGCTTAATTAAGCCTCTGTTTATACCTTTATTCAGAAATGCTCAGGGTAAAACCAACTCAGCCATTCTAGATGAAATAGAAACTACATGCGCTCAATTCCCAAATCAACAGAGCAGTAAATTTAAGGCCACTTTTCAGTGCTGAGCTGCCTAGAGTCCCTCCGAGGCTGATCTCTGACCAGTGCTTTAGGGACTTCAGTGCAAATGTTTTCTTTGTTAGACTGTTAAGTTCCCATGGAAGGACATTAATCCTATTAAATGCAATATGTGCCAGTGGGGGCCTTAAAATAGTACTCAATGATGCCTTTGTCAGAGAGTATATAATTTGTATTTAATTTCTCTGAAGATGTATCAAGACCTATTTGAAGAAAATATATTGAAAGAATATTAATTAAAGTTGTACAAACTACCTTATCTTTTAGACATTATAATATAGAACATGCTGATTTCTCCCAAAAATGAACATCTGTGTTTCATTATATCATTGTGTTGATACCACCCAGAGGTGTTATACATTAACAAGGCACTATAATCTTGTAACCAGGAGAATGCTATTTGATGTGAGACATCACTGGGCTGAAGTCTAGTTCAATGCCAGGTTCCAACTGACTACTGAACAGTCCTTGAAGAGAGGAATGAGAACTAAAAAAATAATAGATAAAAGAAAAAGACAGAGACACAGAATAGCATCAGGAAGGCTCTGGGTCAGTACCACAGTCGCCCTAAGTTTGTTCCTCATTGACCTTTTATACACCAGCAAGGGGAGAGGCAAAAGTCCCCTCTCAAAGACACATGGTTCAAAGTACAAACAAGTGCAAACATCTCCTTAATTATCAAAACATCTTGTAGCCATACCCTTCAGCAAAGCAACCTACAATTAAGCCTTATAATAAGATACCTGGTCACCATACCTTTAGCCAAAGCATCCTATTATTCAGTCTTGCCGGGCAAAACAAGCTCAGACTCTCTTGAGTCAAAATGGAATAAGGCCACACCATGGAGTCTCTGTGGGCCCCCACAGTTCAACAGGCTCTAAATAGTGTAATTATATGAAAACTTTTAATTTTCTTGAGCAAAAAAAGAAAAAAATCTTAAAAATACTCATCTTTGTCTTTTGGACAATCTTTATGTTTTATTGAAAAAAAAAACATATAATAATATGTATTTGAGTAACTCTTCAAGCTGAGACCAATAGTATTCCAGTAGTACCATAATAACATTTACGTTGTCAGGAATGAACTGCTTCTTTCTTAATTTTTTTCTCATTTATATATTTATTATGAGAACATAAGACTTTTAAAAAAAGGATATACTGAAAACTATGCTAAAAGTCACTAACCCTGTCTTAGGAATATTTAATAACTTTTACTTCTATGATAGCACTACAAAATACACATTATAACCTGAAATGCATTTTTGGCTGTGTGTATTGATCTCTGTTACTCAATGAGTCCAGGTATATAAATTCCTAAAGCATAAATATGACTTTTATTTGTTTACTTGTTTCTGGTGTTTGTGGGTTTTTTTTGTTTGTTTGTTTTTACAGGTCAGACTTTTAAAATTTTATTTATTTATTTTCATTTATTTTTATGTGCATTGGTGTTTTCCTGCATATATGTCTGTGTGAGGGTGTTGAGTGCCCTGGAACTGTAGTTATAGACAGCTGAGAGCTTCCATGGGGTGTCAGGAATTGGGTACTCTGGAATAGCAGGCAATGCTCTTAACCACTGAGCCATCTTCCCAGCCCCAGAATTTGTGCTTTTGTTTGCCTCTTAAGTTTGAAATTCATATAATTACTGCTTATTAGAAAATAATTTCAAAAGCAAATGATAGAGGCTGCTATAAGAGAAAGGTGGTGAAATATACGAGATAATTCTAGTTTTAGTTTGGTCATTCATTTTATCAAAGTATTATAAATAATTGGTATTGGTTTATGGAAACATGAAACTTGCAGTAGACAATTAGAGAAAAGAGAAGTGGATTTTTAACATTCATATTAAAGTCTTAACTGGTTCAAATAATGAGCAGA